>NW_027118068.1:0-637714 GCF_038497915.1 Lipomyces doorenjongii
TCGCATTCGTAAGCATGAAACATCCAAATATTCGCATTCGAATTGCGAATATTCGTACGAATGCGAATATATTCGTCATTCGTGTCCACCCCTAAATAGCGATGCCAGGTGAGTTCAACATAATAAGCTTAACGGCTCAGTTAAGGTGATCAGCCGAGGATCGACCATGCGTTGTCGTGCACGATAAGTGACGAGACAAAAGTCAGCCGAGGCGAAAACCATACGGAGACAGTCAGCCACCTGAGCCACACGTGTACTTCCAAGAAGGATTTATGGTCCGGCGGAAAGCGAGTAGACCCGACTCCGGCCACGAGAGTGGCGGTGCCGGCTGACTGCACGTGGCTTTGCTCTGGACCCCGGTCATGGTAAATTCTGTATTATTAATAATTATAAGCTGCTGACAAGCGAGATTCTCCACGTTGTCACACTGCCGCTAGAGTGAGAAAAGAGACAATGGGTTGGGACGTATTAATCGGGAGGGAGTACTGCTTTTAGCAAGGGGTTATTTGATGTGCTGGGAATAGAAGCGCAAACGGGAAAGCGCATGACCTCCGAAAGAATTGAATGACTACTATGATAGCTTGACTTATGACAAGACAAACGGAACCCTGATCCTCGTACTAGTGGGCTCTAGCATACGCATTACAATGCATTACCTTTAATCGTTGAAGGTAACTAACTTTGGCGACATGTCAGTCACTAGCCCAAGTCCTATGGCGCCAGGCGTCGTCATCGGCGTCGTGGTCGTCTTCTTCTGACGGCGTCTGCCAAGAAAGCCTCCCCCGGCAGTCGCTCATCTGCGACGACGGAATGCGAGGCTATACAAATATATTGCAGGTGAGGCCCGTGTATGAAATTCGTATCTGCACGTTTTTAAGCGAGTGTTGTCAGTTCTGTTAAGCGAGAGCCCTGCGAATACGAGCGAGCACTCGGTTGCGTGACCCGACATTGTGGAAGGCAGCGTCCTCCAGGCGCGACCCGGAGATGCGGATTGATCCAACCGTATATTTATTTAGTGGGCAATTTGCGTCGCACTTTTTGTTGCGTACAGTGTGCCACGTCATGAGTCATGACTGGCAGCGGCAGTGAAAAGTTTGGGTACGTGGCTAGCCAGAGTCTGCAAAACTAAATTGTGATTGGTGCAGCCGAAAGCATCGTTTCGGTTTAAGCTGGCCCTCGGGAAACAATACGAGGATTCGGATTGTTTTCCACACTTATTGGAAAGCGTATCACGTCTGCGGGCTTGGCTGAAGGCTCGTCACCCCAAGGAAAACGACTGATATATTATTATTGAGGGGAGGAAAAAGACTCGCTTGAGACGTGGCTAAGAAACCATCGTGACCCTAGTCGGCCAGTCGGAGTAAACTCGCGCCGTCTACCTTGGGTTAGGGACGATTGCTAAGAAAGACGCCACGCGCAAGTGGCGGTGCAATAAATGTGAGCGGCGCGTCATCATTCACGGCTTCGTACTCGTCCTTCTCGCCGAGTCATTCCGTACCCGTATGGCCATGTCTATATAGCTCCTTGCTGGCACCCCCCTCCGGGAGGCCACCAATGGCCATATCTTCACATTCACACTCAATAGCCATGTGCCCATCTCTTCGTTGAATAGTATGTTCATCTCCAATCGCCCTACGAAGTCGCAGATCCACGCCTTCGCGTCTGACTCGCTTCTCGCCATTCCCATCAACATCGTCTCCGCCGTCGCTGTAATGGCTGCGCACCTTCCGCTCTCCTGTCCCACCGGCGTCACATACTCAGGCTCCAAGCTGCCCTCATACTCGGAGTTGACATCGCGCCCTCGTCAGAATGACCGCAAGTCGTCGTCGGTCCCGCCTCCACCGCTTTCTCGACGCGCGAATGGTTCCGACCGTCGCTCTTCACTACCACCCTCGCGACGGCCCGCGTCAACGCTCTCGTCTTTGACTCCGTCCACTACCGCAACAACTTCGCCTTCGCGCAGCTCGTCGTCGGCGTCGCTGTCACGTTCAGCGTTCTCCCGCTCGAGCTCGTCCACACAAATCCCTGGTCTTGCAAGCAACCCAGAATCATATATCCTCGCAACTCCACCACCAAGACCAGGCTACAGCCAAACCCACCTCATCTTCCAGATCCAGCGCCTCACGTCTCGCCGCGTCTTGCCTGTCTTCAACGTCAAGCGACGAGTCACGTCGCCTGCGCCAGTTGCGGCGTTCCAGAAGAAGGTGATCTTGCCAAAAAAGCTGTCCGGCTCCCAGTTCGTCGTGTACTCCTGCGACGACATCGAGCACGACACGCGCGCATCTGTCTTGCAAGCTTCTGGCCACGAGCTTAAATTTGGCCACTCCAGCGGCCTTGCTTGGCGGCTCCGAACGGACGGCGCTGGTCCTGGAGTTCTCATCATAGCCGTTTCTGAGCGCGATGGGCGCAAGACGCTTGGTCGTTGGACGCCGTCGAATTTTGGTGCAGCCGGAATGCCACCGAGTCCGACTTCCTTGAGCAGCCATCCGTCGGGCGAAACGAGTTGGCATTTCGTGGCCAAGGGCGAGGTCCTGGCGACCCTGCATGGGAACCGTGTGGACATTGCACCTGCGGCGGCGGAAATCTCACGGAAGGGCTACCTTGGCCGTTTACGATTCGAAGAGGCAATCGTCCTCTCCTCAGTCTTCATCGAGAACATGCACATATTTGGCCGTCCACCGCAGGTCGAGCTCGAACGCACTATATCTCACGAACAAGTCCCGTCGTCGTCGTCGGTCCTCCCGCCACCTATATCCTCTTCACCCGTCTTCGCAGCCAAGAAGTTGGAGCATCGCGCGTCGACGCCGGTCGCCATACGACGGTCATCTTCCGAACTAGAGAGATTGAGCAAACTTGGAAGCAGCATACTTCGTCGCGGACGCACGTTGCTGTTGCGAAAAAGCGCGTCGATGGATAGTCAGAAGACTATCGTTGCATGATTCTTTGTATATATATATATATGTTATATTTTGTAGTATACTTTTTTTCTCTGGGTTCGGTCTGTTCATAAAAAAAAGTTCATGGGAGCGTTGATATAATTTTAATGAGCATTTCTATTAGTATATATTACATTTTATATTATTGCTATCACTACTATATGCATTCATTGTCCATCAATTATGGTCGCCTTATTCATATTGTTGTCACTTTATGAAAGATTGAAACGTCTGTGGGTAAGGGCTGTCAAAAGTAGGTATTACACGGAGCCGCATGCCACATGCCACACATCACCAAATGGTGACAAATACGAAAGTGACAAATGCACAGCATGAGTCACAAACCAATTCGGGATTTTTAGGTTGGTTATATTAAATTTCTTTCTCTTGTTTTCGTGAAAAAGGTTTGGTAATTCGCCGAGATTCGAGGACATGATGCAGTCTACGGCTTGCAGGTATATTATACACACGATTTCGGCAAATTGATAAGGTGTATGATGACTGTATGTGTTTGCGTGGGTCATAGAACTTGCGCCGTTCCGATATTTGCGGGACCGAGGCTCGGCGACATTAGACTAAAGTTTAACGAAGGTTGTGGTCGCATGTAATGTAGACGACCGAGGTGAGGCGTCTCAATAGCGTTACTCGGCGACCTTATTAGTCCGACTTTGGTTATTTGCACTAACCCCCTACACATTCCAAACTTTAGACACCAACATCCTCGGCTTATTGTTGTAGCCGCAGCATCTCCTGGACTCGGTTCGGATGTAATGGCCTTCCGGGTCATGCCCTCGACATTCCGATCCGGTCTCCGCGGAGAAATTTTTAGCTGTGGCTGGTGTCCAAGGTATGTAACCATGATTTAATTTCCAATAATATCATTAAGAATTGGAGTTAGAAAGGCCGTTTAAACGCACATCAGACTAGCCTGGCGTACGTCATATTATGAGATGCGTTGCCGATTCGAAGAGGGATCCTGTCAATTCTTTGCATTTATTTTATTGCAGACGCAGCAGCCCCCTAGGTCGCTCTTACTACGGGTGGTCGGAATGCATGCTCAGAGCGGAATTGCAAATAGACAGCAAGTTAACGCAATTCAGACTTTCAGACGTCTCAAGGTCACCATAATTGTCCTTGAACCTAATTGTAAATCTCTGTCCGCAGCCAGAACAGCGTGAGCTACTATTGTTAGGCATAATCAAATTGGAAAATATTCCTGAAATAACTCTCCTGCTCCCGTGAGCTTTCGCCATGGCAGGAAACAACAGAGTCATTTCGACCTTTGGGTGCCCAGATTTTGGATCCGCAGATCCTTGTCACAGCAAAAACCTTTGTAGTTCTCATTGACTCCCCATTCAATGAGACATGCAACCGTGGCCAGAGACCGGGACGCCCGTAACCAAATGATTGATCTGGTCCTTTCAAAGACTATACCATAGGGACTTAGTCATAGCATGGCGGTTGGTCCATAGTTTTGAATTGGCGGATTGCTCTGGGCTTGTGAATAGCAAGCTGTTCGTTAACACTGGAAGCTAGGATCGCTCTGAATGCGGCGCCTGGATAGCCATGGAGAGCGTTTGGAGCAGTTACCACAGCACTATCTGCATTAAACTATTGTATGATAAGCTTGTGTACCTACAATATTAAGCGGTCAGCTATTCGTATGGCAATTATGACGGCAAATACCGCTTTTCCTGGGAAATATTATTCTCTGATTTGACCAGCTTTTCTCTAACTTCAAATACTGAATATGATATCTAATCGCCGTTCTGGCGGATTATTCTTCAAAAGAAAATATTTTTCACTGGAAACATATCCGAAGACGAAAGAGCTGGCATCGAACTCGTACTTAATAGTCGTCGAGCCGGCGGGTTCCGACCGACGGTTTGACTTCAAGCACTTTCCGCTCATGTCAATGTTTTAATGACGAATTCACGACAGCAGCACCGTGCTGTGGTAGAGCTTGCCCTCCCCCAGAGGTCACAGCAAAGGGTACCGACGCATTCCACAACTATCGGACTCATATTTCAAGAAATGATGCAAACGGCATGCAAGCATTCTCGGAGCACAATGAGAAATTGAATCACAAATATCTACATGGCAAGAGAGTAGCTCACAGCTATGACCTCTCGACTGCGAAGCAGAGGTTGGGTTTGTGGCAGCAGGATCTACTTCGGCACACTAAGGGTTAAGGCTGACACTTGCATTAGATGCTGAGGTTCAGATCTTACCTGCTTACAAATATAGTCATTTAGTTGCAAAAATTGGATTTGAGGACGAAGAGAGGAAGCTGAGAAGAAATAACGGCGTGTGCACAAGTCTGCCGTGTGCGTCGCCAAAATTGGCTAGTTACAATCAATTCTTCAGAACTATCCGCTGACGACGTGAACAGACTTCTCATACGATGGAGATAAGTTCCACCGGATACTTCGACCTCGGACGAATCGAGCTAAAACCGGCAATTAGCCAGTACATAGTGGCGGCGGGGAAAAATCTCTGTTCCGGGCTACCTTTATCAGGCGCTAGTGCATTGTCTCACCTATACATTTGTCTCGGCGCTTCGACTGTCACTCGGAAAATAGCCGGAATCCACCCCCGCATCATTCTGAGCTAGAGACCTAACCCACAGAGAGCAACTGGCAAATCGCGTGCGAGTCTAAATTAGGCAATTCATGCAGGCTATCATGAATGCCGTATACTCACTGAAGTAAACTCACAGCGTTTTAGTTTATTTCCGAATAACTATATTTTACTAAAATATCTTAAGTTCCTGAGGTGCCGTTGCCAAACTGCTAGTTCAAACCGATGGTGACACGAGAGGTCTATATATTGACCATGCAAGACGTAGTGGATACGTCAAACTAAATTATCTACTGTAAATACTGTACTATATGAATCGCTTGATTTATGTTAGCCACTCAGTTTATGCTTCGCAGCAAAACTTGTCGTTGCATTAACATATTTAGCGATGTAATAACATAGGCGGGGTAACCCCTCGGGAAAGAAAGACCACGGCGCTAAAGGCGTGGGGGTCTCCACAATTGTCGCTCTTTGTGGAGAGCCGATTGTAGCCGCAATCAGCTCCCTTAAACCAAACCTCTTCTCACACTGCATATAGCACCCAACAACTAGTAGCATATATATATCCCTCGGCTTCCCATTGCTACCCTTCAGTCGTCTATTAATTACATCCTCATCAGTCGCTGTTGCTTCAACCAACGTACGGCTCTACCGTCTTCGACAACGAATTAGCTGGTCTCAGACGCCGATCCAAGCACCGAGGTCGCCTAATAGTTTGCGCACAAGTCCGCTACAACATAAGTTTTTGAGAGATATGACGGCCGTAAAACCTGCAAACGGACCGTTTTATATCGGCATTGATGTCGGCACCGGTAGTGCGAGGGCTTGCATCATTGATTCGAACGGAGAGATCCTCGCGCTTGCGTCGAAGGCCATACAGCGATGGGAGCCTAAGCCTGACTACTACGTATGGCTTATTCATCATTCACAACCTTTAAGATCGTGTTGCTAATGCATGGTATTTAGAATCAATCATCAGAAGACATCTGGGACGCGTGCTGCGACTGTGTCAAACGCGTCCTTGAAGAATCCAAAGTCCCCAAAACATCTGTCAAAGGCCTCGGCTTCGATGCCACCTGCTCCCTCGTTGTTCTTCACGAGTCTGATGACGCTCCTGCGGCCGTCGGTCCCGATTTCAACGATCACAACCAGAATATTGTGTTGTGGATGGACCACCGGTGTCCCAACGAGACCGCGGAAATCAACGCTACCGGACACAGTCTGCTCAAGTACGTCGGTGGGCAAATGTCAATCGAGATGGAGATCCCAAAGGTTAAGTGGCTCAAGAATCATATGCCGGCAGGTGAATTCGAGAAATGTAAGTTCTACGATCTCGCGGACTTTTTAACGCATCGCGCGACCAAAAGCGAGGCAAGATCATTTTGCTCGATCGTCTGTAAGCAGGGGTACGTCCCTGTCGGTGTGGACGGCAGTATGAAGGGATGGTCTGCGGCCTTTCTGGAGAAGATTGGGTTGCCGGAACTGACGGAGGATGATTTCCGGAGGATCGGCGGTGTCTTGGGTGAGAGTGGCACTATTTTGAGCGCCGGAGAGTACCTCGGTGGCCTCTGCGACCAGGCTGCCGAGGACATGGGTTTGGTTCCCGGAATTGCTGTCGGTAGTGGTGTCATTGATGCGTATGCGGGATGGATCGGTACTGTAGCGGCAACGATCGCGGATGAGAAGTGGGCGGAGATCGAAGATGTTGGAGAAAAGGACGATTTGGATGTCGCGACTCACAGACTTGCGGCCGTGGCTGGCACCAGCACGTGCCATCTTGCGATAACCAAGGACAGCGTCTTTGTACCTGGCGTGTGGGGTCCATACCGAGACGTCTTGCTTCCAAACTACTGGATGGCTGAAGGCGGCCAGTCAGCGACCGGCGCGCTGCTACACCACGTCCTCACATCGCACTCCGCGTATCCAGAAGCCAAGTCATTGGCAGACGAGACCGGCATATCGGTCTTTGAATTCTTGAATAAGCGCCTGGAGCAATTGCAAAAGGAGCAGAATGCTCCGACTCTCGAACACCTTGTCAAACATTACTACTTCTACGGCGACCTGCACGGTAACCGCTCCCCCATCGCGTCCGAGAAAATGAAAGGTGCTGTTGTCGGTCTTAGCATGGATATCACTGTCGACGCGCTTGCGATCGAATACTTGGCCGCCGTCGAATTCATCGGCTTGCAGACCCGCCACATCATCTCGGCGCTCAACGACGCCGGGCACAGCATCACCAGTATTTTCTTGTCAGGAGGACAATGCCGAAATCCGGTTCTGACGTCCTTGATGGCATCGTGTACTGGCATGCCGGTCGTGATTCCAAAGTACATCGACGCCGCCGTCGTCCTCGGCGCCGCTATGTTAGGCGCCAAAGCAGGCTCGCATGACGAGAAAGGATACACCGTCGGGCTGTGGCATATTATGAAAAGCATGAGCGGTCCCGGCCGTGTAGTTTATCCGTCACAGGATAACGCTGAAATTAAGCTGATTGATGCCAAATATAAGATTTTCTTGGACATGGCTCGCCGACAGCAGGAATACCGGAAGTTCATTGATGCAGTTTTAGACGGGCAAGATGATAAAGCTGCAACACTGGCTGAGAAGATATCTGGGTAATATGGTTTGGGAATTTTTGGAATTCAGAGAAGAATATATCTTCTGTCTCGATGATAGATTCCACAACTGATATGAGTTAAATGGATTAATGGACACTAGATGCTGGTTATTATAATTAATATTATTTTACGAACCAAATTAAACAAAACCAATAAGCTCAAAACAATTATTGACATTATACCATTACTCCTTCTCTGATCCTTTAACCCCATGTATAATCACTTAATCCAAATCTGCATCCATATCCTCCTCATCGGAATCAATATCCATTGGCTCAAGATCAACATCCCGTTCATGATTCGGAAAAACTTCTAACCCGTCGCCAATAGGAGAAAGCACGACTTTGGCAGTTTCGTTGTCCCTGACTTGGTTACGGAGGATGAGCACTGCAAGCTTGTTAAGGACTTCATTCTGAATAAGTCTGTTGAGTGGTCTTGCACCCATATCCTTGGAATATCCGTGCTCGCAAAGATAATCCTTCGCAGCGTCATCGACTTCGATCTTGATGTTTTTGTTGTTCGTCTCCATGCGCTGAGAAATCTCGGCTAATCGCAGGTCGACAATCTTCTTGATATTTTTCTTCGACAGGCGATTGAAAACCACCATCGAGGATATGCGATTCAGAAACTCTGGACGAAAATGCGCCCGAACGGCATCCATAACATGCGACTTAGTAACCTCATCAATATGATAACTTCCATTCTGCTGCAAATATTCAGCACCTAAATTTGACGTCATAATGACAACGCAATTCGCCGCGTTGACGAGCTTGCCAGAACTGGCGTGGATACGACCGTCGTCGAGAAGCTGAAGCAAGACCGTAAGAACTTCTGGCGCGGCCTTTTCGACTTCGTCGAATAGCAAGACTGAGTATGGGCGACGGAGAAGTGCTTCAGTGAGGATACCGCCTTCCTCGTAGCCAACATAACCGGGAGCGGCGCCTAGAAGCTTAGATGAAGACCATTTGTCGGTGAGCTCAGAACAATCGATGCGGATCATAGCCTAAAAATCTGTTAGCAACTATTTGGAATATAAAATTGGGTAAAGGACAAAACACTAACCTTCTCATCGGCAAACAAAAATCCGGCCAATTTCTTTGCCAGTTCGGTCTTACCCGATCCACTGAGACCTAAGAATAAGAAACTGCTAGGCGCGTTAGGATTGGAAAGACCGGCCCGGTTCAATCTGATTGCGTTCGAGACGGCCTTGACAGCCTCGGTCTGGCCAACGACTTGCCGCGAAAGTTCACGTTCCATATTGATGAGTTTGACGTTTTCGGCCTGGCTAAGCTTGTTGACCGGAATGCCTGTCAATCTGGCTACGGTCTCAGATACAATTTCAGGAGTCACAAGATCCTCGAGTAAAGCCTTCTCGGCTGTCTGCTTGTCGGCCTCAAGCGCCTCAATGCGTTTCTTGATATCGGGAATAGCAAAGTATCGAAGATCCGCGGCGGACGCGTTGTCTCGTCTTCGTTCGGCGTCCTGTGCTTTGTACTCCAATTCCTCAAGTCTCTTTCGCAAGTTGTTGAGCTCCTCGAGACCTTTACGTTCCTGGTGGAACCGCTCGCGTAAGGGTCTGAGTTCCTCCTCAAGAGACGCTGCCCTTTTCTTTGCAGCAACCAGGCGGTCAGCAGTAGACTTGTCAGACTTGGCAGCATCCGAAGCGTCACGCTCCAGTGCGCTGATTTCGACCTGGACTAGTTGGAGTTGTCGTTCGAGTGTGTCGAGCTGTTCAGGCCGCGAATCGCGTGCCACTGCGACAGATGCTGCTGCCTCGTCGATAAGATCGACAGCCGAATCCGGGAGTCGTCGGTATGTCAGATAGCGGCCTGCCAGCTGAGCGGCTGTGACAAGCGCGTTGTCGAGAATACGAACACCGTGGTGAAGTTCATACTTGGCCTGAAGCCCTCGAAGGATGGCCACTGTTTCCTTTACTGTGGGTTCACGGACGTCCACTTTCTGAAAACGTCGTTCGAATGCGGCATCTTTCTCGATGTACTTTCGGTACTCTTCGACAGTAGTAGCGCCAATGCAGTGAAGTTGGCCACGCGCAAGCATAGGCTTCAACAAATTAGCGGCATCGGATTTGCCATCGCCCATGAGCATGTGGATCTCATCCACAAATAGAATTATCATATCTTTCGCGGTCTCAATCTCCTTTAGCACGCCCTTAACACGCTCCTCAAAGTCACCCTGGTATTTGGCACCGGCCTTTAAGGCGCCGAGGTCCAGAGACATCAGTCGACAGCCAGTAAGGACTGATGGAACATCACCGTCGATGATACGCTGAGCGACGCCCTCAACCACACTGGTCTTACCAACACCAGGATCACCGATCAGACACGGGTTGGATTTGGTTCGTCGAGCCAGAACACGGATGCATCGCCTGATCTCCTCTTCACGACCGATGACGGGATCCAGTTTGCCTTCGCGTGCCATCTCGGTAAGGTCGGTAGCATATTTCTTCAGGAACTCGAACTCATCAGCAGAGTCGGCTGTTCGTGAGTCGATACGCTTGTTGCCACGGACATTCTGTATTGCGTTTGTGAGATTGTCTGGTCGGAAATTGGCTTCCTTCAATAGATCTTGAACGGAACGGTCTTCGAGAAGGGCAAGAAGGAGGTGATCTTGGCCGATGAACGAATCCTTCTGACTCTTGCTGACTTTGTTGGCGTTCTGGAGGACCTTCGCAGCTGCAGGTGACGGACTGATCTGATCTGGGGCCGGGGTTTGTGCAGGAATTCTGACGATCTAGAAAATAGGTTAGCAATTGCTGTCACATGCCTAACTGCACACCGCGAATTTGTACTTACATGTTTGTTGATCAGGCGTTCTAGCCCTTGCCATTCATAACGAGCCTTCTCAACAATGACCCGGAGATATGGCGGACTACCATCGGCCTCTGGGAGGGCCATGGCAGCTAAAAAATGAAGTGGAGTCAATTGTGGGTGATTGTATTCCGAAGCAATCCTGGAGGACTCTTGCAGGATGTTCGTGACGCGATCTGTCAGTTGCATGTCCATGTTGGATGTAGTGAAAGCAGAATAGAATTGAAGTAACGTATAAAGTGGTAGACGTTTGTAGACTGTAGAGTGGAGGAGAAAGAAGGCCAAAGTGAACTCGACCAGACTCTTTTATGTAGAACGCAACCTTGTGATGAGGTCATAGGCTGCATGAAACAGGCTATTCCAGGCCGTTCAAGAAACTTCACGCCGCTCTCGATGATGCCAGCATCGCCGAGAACCTTCTTTCATTCTGGCGAGTTAAGCTCTCGCAAGCTAATATGACCCTAACCCAAAACTCCACAGTGATGCTGTCGCACACTGGTATTGTGATTATAACTTACGAATTATTTAGATGCATCATCGTTTTGTTTGAATACTAGAAATTCCGCATCATATGTAGATGAAGATTGCCGAGTCGAGGGTTAGCGCCAAAGTCCGGATACAACTTTTGACATGCGCTAAGCTCATTAGAGCCATTTATTGGAACTCTATCGATACAACACAATAAGCCTCAGCATGGTTCTAAACGCCATTACCGGTTTCAGTTCATTCGACGCACAGTCCGAAATTGACGTAACCAAATATAAACAAACCGCATTTCCGAAGGCCACATTCTAGTTCTGGCGTGATAATTTACTGCTACATATTTGTTAATTATGTCATGTCGAGCCCAATTGCCTCCATGGCAGGCATGTGACGTCAATAAGTTGGCTGGCCCAAGTCGAGCAAGCATTTCACACAAGTTTGCCCTCCTGCAGCGCAATCATTACTTCCGTGATTGCTGCCTTGGAGTCCATTGAGAGGTAGTCCGCATCGTTGTAAATCATGAATGTAGTTTTATTAGCAATTCCTAACTATGTTGCTGTCAAGCCAGTTAACTGTTGCAACTTGCGCTAAAGCAGCCAGAAACAGACACCTGAAAGTAATGTCAGTCAGTCCGAATAAATATGCACGCGTAATAGTAGTATCCCTTAAATGTCAGAATTGTGGCTATCGAATCCATATTTTAAAATTCTTCACAGATATCAAGTAATTTATTCTCTAGAATCCTAAAGGTGTTATCGTTGCCATTCAAATACGAATGCCGTTTCAGTATTTGTCTTTGATCCGCAGTTAGTTGGTCGATGACGGCAGAGGCGCCAGACTCAAGGGTAATTCTTGCCAGTGCCGTAATCAGATTGCAGTAATGTGGATTAGGCAGCTCTTTAGCTAACTGGTTGCCAAATGAGATCGTAGATGAACACGCGAAATCCAAGCGCGCAAACAAATTCAACTTCTCCACCCGATAAACAGGCAGCTGCCAATGTTAGGTCAATAGAGGATAATATATAATCATTAATCTTACGCGACATTCTCCACGATCTGTCGGCGAAGCCACAATTCCGATATCTTGCCGAACGAAGGCGCCAATGACGTCATGGCTACAGAGCATCCAATTTGCTGGAGACAGAAGATGCAGAGCGCTTAGATTCTCAGCAGAGACGTTTCCATCCGTCAGAATTGCCGCATATTTGTCAAAGGTGGCCTAACTTATTAGTCCTTGTAAATTCTGTACCCTTCAGCATCAACTAACTCACACTCTTCACAGCTAAAGGAGGAATAATGGGTATCATTTTTAGATCAGTAGCAAGGTCAGAATATTCAGTGGGAGATATATCAGCGCATACTTTGATGTCTCTTTTGCCACTCACTTGACATCGATCACTGTCCCTGTTGATAACCTACGAGCATGGTCAGTATGTTTCTGCATGCATTATCTAAATCTCGTACCTTCCTCTTCAAATCTAGCAAATATGGCGTCCTCGATGTCGCCATGACCCCATTCCAATGATCTTTCCGTTCCCGAACTGTTTACGTTTACCTGTAAGATAGATTCTATTATATGTACTATCGGATATTGTGCTTACCAGGTATCAGCACCACGGCTACAAACCGACGAACGAAACTGCTTAGAGAATCTCTGAGCTCCATAGACCGAGAAACAATCCGTACTATTATAATTGCTGACAGATACGACAACGCGACGTAGCTGGATGCATCGCAATCGGCGAACTCCATGCAAAACGTTTGACCAAGCTGCAGCATAGCATTTCGAATGTCATGTGGAGTCTGTGAAGATACTTCAGGCACGTCAGTAGAAGCTTTGACCAAGCTGCAGCGCCATTATAAACCCGAACCTATACTTCTAATCTCCGCATTCTCACAGAGCATTGCAGTGAGCATTTTGCAGACCGACATAATACTTGGTGCATTCCGAATAATAGAAATAATAACTCGGCTCGTACTAATAGACAGGCCATTGTAGTAGTCGACATCATCCAGAAAGTACATTCGGTTATCGAATTTGTCGAATATCTTGATTAAATGATCTGGTGATATAAACACCTCACTGTTATTTATGACGAGTATCTGTCGAGCCATATTGGATTAGCAAGATGCGAGCACTCCCTTGGATAAATATACAAATTGCAGTGTTGAACCCAACAGCAAATTTGAGAGATGATGTTCTGTTGTGCATACCACATTATTGCAAGAGAAGGAATGGCCCTCCGTTCAAGGAATATGCAGCATTTCAATTCGGCCGAATAGGGCACAGCACTTCTATATCTAGAACTCGCATTTACCCATTGCCAATGCCATAGTATTTACAGTCCGCTTGTATAAACGATTACTCGCATCCAATAGATAATAACGTGGCCTGTGGTATACTACAATTGCTAGGTAGCCTTTGTCGGCCGCAAGACAAAAACGTGCAGAAACCAGCGGCTGTTGGTGCCCAGCGAGTATTACTGCGCGCCTACAGAGCTCCCCGCACCCTACGACTCTAATAAAACTACACCAAAAAAGCGTTCGGTATAAGATTTGCTGCCACGAGAATTGTTTGCGATTATAGGTCATTCTTTATCAGCACTACCGTTTCTTCCCTCATCTCCTTGGCAGCGTGTGTGAAGGCGGTACACCGGTTACCGTGACATCCTCCGGCACGATTGCGATTCCAATACGATCTGCCAACAGTCTCCTGCGCTCAGGAAAATTATGACTAGCCTAAAGACAATTCTGATAGCTTACCTTGTGGGAGGTGTGACATTTATTCCACTCGTCGTATTTGTCGTCATATTCTGCATCTACCAATCACTCCCTGAAGTTGACGAGAATGGACAGATAATCGAGAAGAAGGCGGATCCGACCGAATCACCATCAGAGGAAGAGAGACAGAGGGAGAAGAGACTAGATGAACAAGAGAACGAGAGAAGGATCGCCGAGGAGACTCTCAAGTCAATTGAGGATCAACCTCAGATCGGAGTCGATGCATATATGGCAGGATGGCTTACCGTGTCGCGCGAATTCACATTGCAACGAACCAACGGCTCCTCTGGCGAAAAGAATACGACGCTGAATGAGACAGCGTACACCTCGATCTATAAGCATCTAATGGATCGGAAGCAATCTGCGGTAGCGTCATCTGCATCCCCAGACGCGAAGGCAAAGCCCAAACCAAAGAAGCGGTTTGCTAACACATATTTTGCTATTTTGAGGTGCGTATAGATTAAACTAGCCTAGGCTGTGTAGGTCTAACAGTTATTGACAGGCATGGTAATTTGTTCTTGTACGACAGCCCCGAGCAGATGAACGTTCAACAGGTCATCGTCTTAGCAAACCATAACATTACTCTGTGGCCGCCAGATAGTCCTGATGGCCAATTGTTTATTCGTCGACATGCAATCTGTCTGGCACCGAAGAGGAGCAAGGTTCTTGCTGACGAGCTGGAATCGATCCCAGGGCCACCTAAGAATGCCTACTTTCTGTACTCAGACAACTGCTCAGAAAAGGAGGATTTCTATTTTGCATTACTTCGAGCTTCTAAGCGTCCAGGGCGTAGCCAGTCTAACGGTGACGCAAACGGTGTACGGCAGCCGTATCCGGATGCCCTTATTGACGCCTATCCTTTGCAGTATGAACAAGACGATATAATCCGCTTGATACAGACTCTCCATTCATCCGACGCGCATATGCAAACAATGTGGCTGAATGCGTTACTTGGCCGATTGTTTCTCGCATTGCACAAAACTGATTGTTTCGAGGATTTTATCAAGAGTAGAATTGATACCAAGCTTTCACGCGTCAAGAGGCCGTCGTTTTTGGGTGATATAACGGTTACAAAAGTGCATAGTGGTGGGTCACCGCCATATTTCACGAATCCTAAGTTAAAGGAGCTGACGTTAGTAACACGGAGTGTTTGATGGTGGCGGAGATTAACATGTGTATAGCAAGGACGGTCTTATGACGTTGGCGGCAGATTTAAATTACGAAGGCGATTTCAGTATTGAAATTGCCACCAAAGCAACTCTAAATTTCGGTTCGAGATTTAAAACGAGAGGTTAGTATTGTGAAACTAGCAATGCGCATTCTGCGGGTGCTGACGCTGCCAATGTAGAAGTCAGTCTTGTGCTTTCTGTTGCATTTAAGAGTTTAGAGGGGAGGATCAATATCGCCGTTAAGCCACCGCCATCGAATAGAATTTGGTACTGTTTTGAGTCTATGCCTAAAGTAAGAGTACCTAAGATACATCATATATTAAATGTCTAACTTCGTGGATTGCAGATTCGCATGGTTATTGAGCCTGTTGTTAGTTCGCGGCAGATTACATACAGTATGGTTACAAGGGTTATTGAAAACCGAATCAACGATGCGGTAGGAAGTCGTAAACTTGCGAAACTTGATGACAATTTCTAATCGAGTTATAGCTCCGAGATTCGCTTGTGGCACCGTTCATGGACGATTTAGCATTTTACGACACGCAGCGGGACTATTTTCGTGGGGGAATCTGGGATCGCAAAATTAGACAGACCACCCAAAAGACTGCTGATATGGAAGAACCAGTTTTGCCAATGCCAGTATCACCTCCAACTTCCGAGACCCCGGATTTGGACATTCACATCCAGAGCGATTTGCGCCATCATCCGGACAATCTCAGCATATCTTCTAGTATATCACTTGATTCAGATCGCCGGAGTGTGTATGATGACTACGCGTCAACTCAGGAACTCAAATATCGCAAGAACGATATTTTCGCAGGTATTGACGAAGAAAGTTTGAGAAGGAAACGTGTATCTGGTGCCTTTTCCGCGGCTTCTGCTCCTGCTATTGTTGGTACAGAGAGAGTCAATATTGTTGTTGTGGATGGACAGGTGGTGACGAGTCACCAAGATACTACTGTCTCGCAATATTCTTCGCCAGTTGGGTCGCCTTCTCATCGTTCATCGAGTCGGTCAAGCATTCGGTCGTCGTTCTCTAGGTCGGAAGGCGAAAGGATTACTAATAGCAATCTTGTGAACAGCACTTCTGCTTCTAGTGATAATTTTAACGCAATTGATGATGACGCGAAGAGTGTTACAAGTGTCGAGACCGCCAGGGATGGGAATCATATGCGTTCCGATTCTTCCTCAACGCGGTCGTTCGCTAGTGGCTTAGACGGTGGAGAGGAACGTGTTTCGTTGTCGGAATCAGTCAAGAAATGGAGTAATAAGTACTTCACTTCAGCTAGGAAGAGCGTTTCCACTCGCATCAATAGCTCGTCAGGTATGAGTAGTAGCAATCCGACAGTATTGAGAGAGGACCAGATTCAGAAGAAGATAATTGAATCGAGACTGGCCTATGCGGATGAGGTGCTGATGAATGCTCCGCGACCGCACACGTATCCTCCTCAAGCTGTTGTGTCTGCCGACCTTCCTGATTCCACGACCCAGTCAGAGGAAGAGTTGAACGAGGGTCCGCCTGTATTTGCGGCAACGCCACCTCATTACAATCCTACGTTGACCCCTTCCAGCCAATATGGACCAACTCAAATGCATATTCCTTCTGTTGCTCCTACGCTATCAGCGTCTGTGACTCCCACCACACAGTCTCTCCCAATTTTGCAGCCCATTCAACCACATCCAATATCGCCAACTCGCAGGAAATTGCCTATCGACTCTGTTAGCAGCTCCACCACCGCAACGACTTCGAATGGGAGTTCGTCGCGCAGCCCCTCACTTACGCTAACTGGCAATGCGCCGCCGCCACCTCCTCCTTCAATGTCACAATACAGCCAAGGTCCTTCGGAGCCACGTCCGTACATCCCACCAAAAATATCTGCGCCTGCCGAACTTATCATTGTGACTTCATCATCCGATATGTCGTCGCCATCTACATCGCCGCCTACGACCCCGCCAACCACATCGCGACCGTCCAGCGGTATTTATGACATTACACGGACTCATTCATATGCACGCCGTAGACCGGTTCAAAGGCCGGTCGCAGTTCCATCGATTGAGGCTACCGGTAGTCCTGCAACCGCACTCTCGCCAGCGAGCATTGCAGATGTCGTCCAAACCACGAGTTCTCTGGTGGCTGAAGAGCCCGAGTTGATCGACTTCTCAGAAAGTGCCCAGGAGCCTGAATCTGAGCGCAACCTGACACCGCAACCGCTGCCCAATCGACAATCTGAGAGAAATGTGACTGTTGCGATTTCGTCATCGCCTCCCATGCCACCTGTCGACCATTTCGATATGCCACCCATTAGTTTTGTCGATTTGGTTGACGAGGGCAATAGTTTCGGACTAGGAGGATACGATTTCACGAGCACCCATCCCGAGTATAGCTCTAGTCCGACTAATTCGTCTAGTGCGGGATCTTTGTCGTGGATGGAAAGAGGCAGGAGCATTAGAGATGCTGTTGACGCTAACACGAAGAACTTGTCATCTACGGAAGTCGTGTCGTCCTCGTCAGATAATATCGCTGGAGAAAGTCATTTGGTGGATGTCAGTCAGCAGTCTGATATACCGATTGGCAATAAAGATGATGCACCAACAGTCGAACCTTCGGAAATCAAGGAGCCGAGCGACGAGACGATAGAGGTTGGGCCAGCGTTAAGAGATTGACCGTTAGTTGACATAATCGGTTTAGGAATATCATAAAATTTAGTTGTTTATATTGTACATTTAGGTTTTGCGAGCTGCATTATTCCTGGTTTATGATTGCTTATTGTTCATCGAGTTTAAGGCATGGCGATACATGGTGTTGTTTTGAGATTCTAGGTTAGTATGTATAATATTTTACTTTAGAACACTAAATCACATGGCTTTTTCTCTTGGAGAATCAATTACTTACTGTCGGCGCCATGTAGTTCTTGAATGCATTAATCTGCATCTGGGAGAAATGCACGCCACTGTCTGCGTCAGAAGCAAATGTATCGACTGCCATCTGCTTGAACGCAGCACTTGAGTCGGTTCCTCTGTAGTAGGCCCATTCCTTGTCGAGGATGCCCCATGTGTCTTCCATATCCTGAGTCCCGGAGCGAATATAATAGCTCCCAGAGATTGTCCAGAGCATCCAGCCGAACTTCCATTCCGCGGCAAAGGAGTGTAGGCAAGTGTGGTACAGTCCCCGATATCTTGTGCTTGAGTCGCTCTGCTTGTGGCCCCATTCAGTCAACACGACAGGCAGACGGTTGAAAACCGAAGTGTCAGACACGTTCAAGGCTCCGAAACCTCGACGGTAAAGATACGACCAAAACCAGGAGCAGCTGAAGACTCTGGAGTATGTGTGCAGCTCGAAGACCATCTTGTGGTAATATTCATAGTCAGTGACGTTGAAGGTGACTCCGGTGGTCGAGTCGATAGCACCACCGAAGACAACAGAAGTCAGCGAGACGCCATAGTGCTTGCCGCTGAAGAAAATGAGGATGTCCTTGTTGGCCTTGTGCACGGCTTTGGCGGCAGAGGTCATGTTTGCAGCCCAAGTTGACCAGGTGTAGGGATACGCAAGTCGAGGGTTAGCCGGATATCGGGGCTCGTTGCGGAGACCGATACTGGAAAATGTTGGCCAGTTGTTCTTGCCCTGACATAGACATTAGTAAATGTTGTAATACATGGAAGAAGCATGACGTACATGGTCGGCCATATAGGAGAGACCCCGGATCCAGTTGTTTACATTGAAGTAGGTATCATTGAACCAACCGTTCCCATCGCTGCCGCAGCACCATTGGCCCCTGGAGATGTGATTGTCGAGGTGTAGGAATATGTCTTTCATGGCGAGCTCCTTTGCGATAGCATCATAAACCTAGCATTTTGAGAAAAAGTTTAGTGTTATATCGACGGACAATGTATGCAGAGTGTACCTGAAGTCTCGTAGTGTTTGCTGAGAACTGTGGGTTGTTTTGAATGACTGCATTGAGAGTTGTAATTCCACTCTCTGGTCCTAGGGCCTTGACAAAAGCATCCTGGAGAGTGACGTCGTTGCCGGTATCATAAATGTCATCAATCATTTCAATAGCAAATGTGAGACGAACGACATTGAGACCCATGTCGATGATCTTGTCGACAATATACTCGATCGACTGGTACTGTAGACCTTCAGGAATCATGACGTCAGCCGAGCCGGGCCAGTTAATTCCGACATAGGTGATGGGCTCGCCCTGGCTGTTGAGAATCCATCGCTCGGAAGAATAGAGCGGTAGGCGCAGTGAGGTTTTGTAGGGCGACGAGAAGACGAAGCTCGATAGTGCTAGGAGTGTCACGCTCGCAGAGATGATTGTGAAAACCATTGTTGGTAACGACGCAAAAGTGTCAGACAAATACACTTTATAGACATGCGGTTCCTTGTCCAGGGGGTTCCTTGTGTAGCCATCGATGGCTCGGGATCAAACATGTACTCTAACAGCGAGGGGCAGTACAGTTAGCTAAGCAACAAACGCTGATTATCCACATTTGGTTCAGTGGCAGTGTGGAGGAGATCCTGATGTTCACATGTCGTCAGTAGGAAGCTGAGCGGTGGAACCGTGCACAAGCCCCGGTCAAGATGACTCGTCGATGTGACGAGACCCATGACTGCTAGCGCGAATTAGCCGTGGCGTGCAGGCAACGATCGTGAGGTGCAAGTGTGGGCAATTCAATAGATTGTGAAGTGACCAACCAGTCAACAATTTTTGCGATTGCAAGTTAGGCAAAACGGGCAGCAAGAAGTTTTACAGATTGAAAGGCTGTGTCCACGCTTACCCGGATATCGGACATCGACAAGCCGCACAGCACGGGGCTTTCGCCAACAATGGAGGAGATGCTGAAAGTCATCACTGGCTTGTAGCATGAGTCTCAACACTGCCTCCCTTTGGCTTACGTTAAATGTCCTTACAAAGACTCAGTTAGCGGCTGCCGTCCCGTCGATTGTCTCGATATTGCAAGTACCGGGGTAACCCCGGGGTAACCCAAATATGGAGGTTACACAACTAGCGACCTCACTGCCTTCTGGTATGGCATAATGGGTTTCAGTGTCATTATGAGAAATAAAAGGTTGAACTTGTCATCATGCCATGTCTATCGCCTATTTTATCTTTTAGTTTAACTCCGCTGCGCTGCTGATGCCGTTGTGTGTGGACAAGCAAAGCCCTCGACAAACGATAGGCGTCGAAATGAATTGCACAACGGGCTGGCAGCAAGTCACGAGAATGCTCGGATTTTTATTCACTCCACTGGCCGTTTCGAAACCTCCTTTTATGGGGCAGACTCTTTGACGGTCACGCTTACTCATTTCCACATGCATCAATAGGCACTCACTGTACAAATGACGAAAGGAAATAGGCGTTTCTTAGCGCGTTCTGACCGAGGATGGCCCAGTTTCCTCGCTCTTATGGCCGGTACAGCTTCATTTAAGGTAGGTGATGGCTATCTCTGGGTACATGTGGAATTGCGATTAACGACACTCTAATCTGTAGGAAGACAATCTGCTTCCGCTCGCAATCTCCACCTGTTCTGCATCTGAGACAACCGCTATATTCTTTTCACGGTCGTTGGTAAGGAGAACAATTATTACAACTACCTGCACTGCTAACAGAATACCAGATTGATGACGACTCACTAATGATTGAGGTACAATTCTTGGTTATTAGTGGTCTATAGTTCGAATGTGCTAATGACTGTCGCAGTTTATTCAGCCAAATGCCAGAAAGCGACGGGAACGTATTCGACGCATGTTGTTTGATTTTTTGAAGCGATCACATGTAAGCCACAAGATCATGTTTTTGGGTGCGCTAATTCGATTGGCAGATTCCGCGTCGGTCCTCTGTTCCTCGAAAGGAATCACAGCCATGTGTAGGAAACAGCTACCGAGTACCAAAATTCGGTGCCATTTTCCGGTCATTCGGAAGGGCGTCTACCTGGAGTGTAAGTTACTGTCCGACATCGCAATAGTATTCTAATATCTGTGGAGTCCGGCAAATACAAGAGCCCCTACTGTCGCGATCACAATACCAGAATACGGCGAACCGGAAAACTATCATTCTTTACAAGAAGAAGGCGACGATCTGGGTCCAACGTATTGCCTCTTACAGAATCGACTGAGCGTTCAACTGAAGAAATTTCCGTCGCCATTAGGCCCACCTCAACCCCAACGCAAGTTGCATCATCGACCACAGAGAAGGCACGAGGATATCTTTTGCAGACAATGTTCTCATCGTCTGATATCGTCCGTGACAAAATACAGGCACCTTGTACCTGCTGTGTCGTGAATTATCCTCCAGATAGAACGACCAGTACAAATACCGTCAAAGACGTGCGATTCCATCCTACGAGAGCGCAAGCGAAGCCATACACCATTAGCCGTGTATTCTGTGCCGCAGCTCGATCTCCATCGTCAAGTGGCGCAGGTATATCGCCTAGTACCATGACGAATAAAACCGATGAGAATACCATTGATACCAGCAATTCACCGCCAGAATTTGTCCCTAGGTCGGAGGTGTCACCAGCAAATTTTTCCACTGGCCAAAATGTGGGGGGTGTCTTTCGACTTCGCGAAGCCGTCTGCGCCATGCCAACTTTACCAAATATATCTCTGAAGTCGCACACCAATTCTGGGGCTGCTTCGATCAATTTTATGTCTGTTAGTCATCTTCGTGCGCCCTCCCCGGAGATTGATAGTTTTGAAAGAGAGATAGAGTTTGAATTTTCATCTGGTGAAATTTCGAGCGAAGAACCCTCTCTGGGGACAAAATGTGAACCAGTTTCAGATAAATATAAGTCCTTGTGCAGAGAGGCGACTGAATATAACTTTCTACAGTCCAGGTTTTCTCCTGAGACGCACTCTACACCAGTGTCAAGTGGCCCGATCCGATTCTTTGAGGAAGAAGTCTCACCTAGAGTAGTCTCTGAGACGAATACTGGGCCTCAGCAACTATACAATCTCGTCCGACAAGCAATCTCTATAACTGACATCTCCTTGACATCTGACATGCCAGATCACTGTATAGCGAACGATTGCGAGAATGATACAGAGAACTACGAAATTGGGAATAGTATGTTTAGAAATTCGTCCCTACGATTGAGTATTTTCAGTGATTTGGATCCGAATACTGTTGACTTACGCGCGCTTATACGTGAGGATAAAAAATTTGGTGATTGCGATCATGGCGTAGCTGTGAAGGGTGCAAAAGTCGGTGATGACACGTCCGGTGTTACTAGGAGAATCACTACTGATCGCAGAGTTCCTGAAAGTCTTGAGACTGTTGGCCTGCCAGAACGGCGTATATTACGGTCGCAACATCCAGAACCGCCGCAGATGGAAGTTCGTACTAGTTTATTCCAGCCATTAGATTTCCATGCTCAGGAGGACGACGTATTTATTGCATTCGAAGATATATCTCTGTCCCCACAAACTGAGATTAAAATTGATGATCACTCTGTTGAAACTGTCGCTCAGACTGGGGATTGGGGCTCATCGAGAGCGAGTGCAAATTTCAAGCAAAGGGTCTACAACATGTCGTCCACATTTGCCAGAGCGAAGAATCGTGTTTCAGTGTCAGCGTATAATACACTCGCCAGTCGTCAAATCGATCTTCGAGAGGATGATAGATCACATAACTCCGGGAGCGATTTGTACTCGGTGCACGCAAGAATCTTTCACTAGGTCATCAATGGTCTGTGTAAAGGGTTAGCTGTTATGCAGGAAGACATGGATAGGCTTGCCTCCCTGGCAAGGTCTGAGGCGAATTGGATACATTGAGTTTCTCCCATGCAACTGATCCTAGCCGGCTTCTCTGAGTTCTATAGCTTTTCGAACACTAATATTTTGGAATTGGGCTTGGCTACTGTATTCAATGGGTTTCTGTATGACATGGGTCTAAGAAAAATTATATGGGTTGAAATATTACACTATGAGACGAATGTGTCAAATACAGTCACTCGTGAAACCTCACGAAACTAAATCCACAGGAACAAGCCTTCGCAAAATGTACAATGATTAACAAAGACAGAAAAATGGCAATAAATGATCATATAAATTTATCATTTTAAGCAGTCTCTAACGCTTTCTTGTAGCGGTCATTCTCTGCCTTCTAAGGTAGCCGCACAGTGTAATCATCGCCACTCTGTGTAATGTATCGGACCCACGGTAAGCTAGGATACTGCAACTTAGGCTCGATGATTTTCAAATATCGCACCTGAATTCCTGATGTCGTGAAATACGGAATTTCGAACTTCACGCTAATTGGCCGTTTCTTGCGATCCGGATCGGTTTCTTTCACACTCGGCAATCCTAGCTCAGCTCGCATTGTAAACTCCTTGCCACCGCCAAAATGTTTGATTTTCCACACAATAGCAGCTTTCTCGGGTGCGTAGTGCACGGTACCGACCGAAGTCCGAAATTTAGGCGTGTCGGCGTCATCGGGGACGGGGATCGTGATTTCGACATTATTCGCGGTCGAGCGTCGTTTGAACTGTGCACGCGCGTTGATGGCAAACTCGATTCTGGAGCCAGCATGCATCTGCACAGCGCAGTCAACCCAAATCAGCGGCTTTACTTGTGTATTCAATCGGTAACTCATCAGCTCGAATTCGCCGTCAGGCGGGATGAATGAAATTGTCCTATCATTCTCGAATCTGGACAAACGTACACATTGGTGGAACTTGACGTCCTCCATCTCAATTGATTTGCCCCGGGACGAGCGACCGCTGTTTTCAAACATTACGCGGTCATTGAGACCGAGCCTTAGTTCTGGCATACCGGAGAGGTAGCACTTAAGTTTGATCGAGCCGAGAATTTCGCTTCTTAGAACAGCTCCGGTAGAGCTCACCTATTCTAATAGTTAGGTCTCGTGATTTCGCGCGAGAATTCGTAGGACATACCAATAGATTAACCGATTCAATAACGTCCAAGAACACTTCGTTCTTACGGTACCGGATTCCCTCTGAACGCCACGAAACAGCATTTGTGACTGCAATTGGCGGACGTGGTTGAACTTCTAACTGATGACTCTGTTGCGTGATGTACCTGCATGAAATTCATGTTAGACGATATGTGCAAGAGAATACTAAGACGGGAGACATACTCCTTTAGAATCTTGGTTTCTGTGGTCTGTGGATATCCAAAATCCATCAATTCATCCAGTAATTCGTAAATAATTACAAAATTATCACGGATGGATTCTTCTTCTAATTCTTTGAAGTACTCGGTGAGCACCTTTTCTTGTGAGTTAGTCTCTACTAGCAAATACCAGACCCCATGGAGGGCTTGAGATAAAGATGCTAAATTTACCTGCACCACCTTGTGTAAGAATAATAATATCTCAGCCGCATTTGAATTCCGCTTGGTAAGAGCCAAGAGATATAGATTGCTGTGTCTGATGTATAGATACTGCGGAGGAGTCAGCAACCATGACCAGAAATTAGGCACACCAATATAATTCCATCACCACTGCACTCTTGTTTCCACGTAAACTAGATGCTAATTGAAGACTAACTCACGTTTATGCCTTCATGCGAGAAACATGGAGGAACTACAGAGCTTTCTTCTTCCGCGTCGAGTAACAGGATCGGGAACTTGTCCACTGCCGACATGGGAACGTCTCCTCGGTAGTTCCGCGACAATAGAGGCTTGCCCTTCAAATCAAGGAAAAAGATTGCTGACGCCATTGTGGAGTTATTATGGGAAACTCAGCTGGTTCTTATGATCAATGGTTAAACTCCAGGGTTTTCTTAACGTGTCCTCTTCAAAATCAACTCCACGTAAGTCAATCCAATGTCGGCACACGCTAGATTCTATGCAACGTAGGCTGAAAGAATATATCGAATAATTGTGTAACGATTGTTGTTGTGGACTGCGCTGCTTCGTATTGTGCGGTCGGCATGTCGACAAAGATAACCCTGTGCAAGGGTCGTCCGTCATCTCAGCTAAACCTGTGCTGTGTGAAGCGGCGGCTCGAGCTCACCCTCCAACAATTTTACGACTAATGATCAACTCTTTCTGCAGGGTATTACAATCGACTTACTCTTCCTAAGAGAGCCGTAATATAATATTCTTCAACAACAGAGATTTATGTCTAGCTAATTTTTTGGTATCTTCTTGTTACTAGAAGCATTGTCACTAATTTACAATGTCGGATAACGATATTTCAAGACCGCTTGATGTCGAAGACGACGACGCGGAGGATTATCACACAGACCGCGAAAAATCAAATCACGAGACTGGCACTTCTGATGAAGATAGCTCAGTCGTAGGTGCCGATGAAGATACAGAATTGGACAAACGGAAGAGTCGAGGATCTGCGGAAGACGACTACGCCAGTGGATCGGGCTCTCCTGATCCGTCACGAAAACGTCCTCGGGAACAGGAAGATGATGAAGACGACGAAGCTCCTCCATTACCACCGGGACCGCCTCCACCAACGGCTGAAAAGGTGCCCGAAGAGGACCCTTGGGAGTCAATTTGGGATCCCAATACTGAGGCATTCTATTACTACAATCACATCACCCAGGAAACTACATGGGAGAAGCCGAAGGTGTTGGTGCCAGAAAGCAGCACAACAAGTAGCCTACACAAGAATAAGCCTGATGCAGAAAACGGCTACGCTGCGAGGGGATTTTTCAATCGGTTTACAGGAAAATGGCAGCCATATCGAGCTCCTACGGATGGCGATGTCTCTGGCGACGACGTTTTCGATGACAGCAAACCACCGGGAGAAATTGTTCCGTTCCAAGAATTCTCAGGCGAAAACAAGTCTAGAAGGCAATTGAACGCATACTTCGACGTAGATCTTGCCGCGAATATGCACGACGGCCGCAGTTTACGGACAGAACGGCAACAGCAAAAGCCGACGAAGAAACAACTCCAGCAATTCAAGAAGAAGAAACAAGAGAAGAAAGAGAGAAATAAAAGGGCGTGGTTGTTAGCGGATTAATCCGTGTACTACTGTAGCCCGTTGAGAGTCGTGTGTAGGGATCGGCTACAGTACTATGGTCCAATTGACATCGAGCTGGCCGTATTGTGGATGGATATCAGGAAGAAATGGTTTGGTCTTGTATTATAGTTATAAATCAAATTTTTGACTCACCGGCGCATAAAGGGTGGTATTACTGGATTGATGGATATGTACTTCCATCAGTCGTGGATTGAGATACCGGTTACAACACCTATGTAAGATTTTTCAATAGTGGTTTTCTCATCCAAGTTGGTCTAATCGCGGTCGTGACCTGTCAATGATGACTTTGTGTTTTTTTGAGTTTGGCGCTGTAACTAGGTTAGTTTTTGGCTATGACATCACCTCTAGTCCTCATATTCCCAAAGAATTTTCTCCCCCATAAAATCCTCTGCCTCCTTGCAGTCTAAGACAACCATAACAGCATGCCTCGCCAACTAACAGAAGAGGAAGTCGATGATCTGATCTATTGTGCTCGAGCAGATGATTTGCATACACTGAAATCAACTGTCGAGCATCTAAGCAAGGACCTGAGTCAATCAGAGTCTGACATTATACTACAAGCCATTGATCCATATTCCAGCAGCACACCGCTACATATGGCATGTGCCAATGGCCACTTAGGTACATTGTTTATTTATGGGCTGACTTACTTTTTGATCGACTGCAATAGTACGAAAGTGCTAACCGCTTAAATCAACAGAGATCGTCGAATATATTCTGTCTAAATTCTCGTCCTCTCCATCAGAGACCAGAGCCTCTATCGTCACACTGCAAAATGATTCAGGAAATACACCATTACACTGGGCGTGCTTGAACGGACATCAGAAAATTATTGAGAGGTTATGCGATAGTGGCGCAGATCCGTTTGTGAAGAATCTTGCAGGACAGGATTGCTTCTTCCAGGCCGAGAACAATGAGAAATTGGATGTAGTGGATTATCTGCTGCAGCGGTTCCAGGAGGTTCTGGACGAGGAAGAAGATGCGAAGGGTGAAACAAAAGAGGCCTCGTCGCCTACGCAAACAGACGCTACAGATAGTGAAGTAAACCTCAGACAAGTGCAATCGGGAAGAAATTAGAAAAGTTTCAGGTCAATGACGATGGGATATAGACCGATAACATCTAAATGAAACTACAGTTTATGGATTGCTAGGAGCTTTACTAAAGCAAAAGCTGATCAACAAGAGATGTTATATTCCCTAGCTATTCCCACAAGCTATAGAGTACCTTTGAAGAGAGACCAAAAAAACGCCGCAAAGCAATACACCACCCGCGGTACGACTATATAACCGAGGAAAACTATACACAAAATCGTTGCTAACATGCGTCACATCCTTTAATGTCTTCTGGCATTAGAGATTCGGCACTACTACTGAACTGCGACACTTTAAAATTCGCTCCGTATTTCAAAAGCATTCGGTCCTGTATTTGGCAAAATGCAGGGCACTATAGGCCAAGCGTTTTGCGCACATTCGCCTTGACCATCCTATTATATTCGGCACGATCATTTCTCCACACTTTACAAGCGTCGATGTTGGCACCGCTCTCATCATTAGGCTCTACAGCATGACATCAGCATTTGAAAAATATCTGCAATACGAGTTGTCTGGGCGGAAGACTACTTACCAGCCAGCATGCTCATGACGCTGATTAGGATCTTCTCCACAGACTGTATCGGACTCCATCTTTCAGACGCAGATTCGTACATATTAGGATCATCTCCAGGAGCATGTAGAATAGAGATACACACGGTACCATCCTTATACACTACATTTATCCATTTAAGCACGATGTATTCGACAACGTTGGTCCAAATACTCTTACCATTAGGGTGGAACATATCGCACGTGAACTTCATAGCTGGGGGGCTTAGCGGATAATCCTAACACAATTAGTCAACATTTTTACAAACGGTCAATCTAGAAAGGCCAAGCAAGAAGAATCGTACCTTAGGAAACGTGAGGGTAGCTGGAAAGACGCCACCTTCGAATGGCGTATCCTCAGGTCCTTGAATCAAGCACTCCCACTCAAAGAAATTGCTAATAGGCATCAATCAGTATTCATAAATTTCCTTGTGATCAATCAAGTGATATCCCTACTCCTCGTCTATTGGGCCAGCAGAGATGCCATCTGGAGCTTCACTGATCAACTGCTTATACTCAGTCATCAGCCGTCGAACGGCAGTGTTATTTCGTGAATTCTTTGACTGGTACATTTTACCCAACTATCTAGCTCTGCAGAATCTTCAAGCAATATAACTTTGGAATTAGAGAGATAAATAGGTTTGTATATAGGGCTAATGAGTTTCGTAGATCCCCGCCCGCGTCCGGATAAATGTGAGTACGAGTTGAGTTGGCTGACCAGCAACCCCAGCCACATTAATGCGCCACTCAACTCTATGGCCGCGCCACCTTGATTTTGGGTTACCCCTGAATCACCCATATCAACATCAACGTTACCATTCAATGACAATGAAGCGAATATAGACAGAGTCCGTTTTCCTGTATTATCAAGTGACCACAAATTTCAGCGCCAGTCTTATTGATGCAACAATCCCTGTGCTATACACAATTTAGAACAATGTTCCGTCGCTCCAGATCGCGATCGGAGGGCCCATACTTTCCGGTCTTTTCTTAGCTGCAATTTCACGACCGCCTTTCCAGGATCCAGCTTCAAGTAGCTGTGCCAGTATCAACTGGTCTTTAGTCCCAGCAATTTCAAGCCTTTCGTTAACGGCTGGAAGCAGAAGGTCGAGTAATCCGATGGTAAGAGCACGCCATTCAACAATTACATCCTCGTCCGCAGGAAATACTGGCACTGCTTCCTGCGTCTCCAGCCCGATATTTGAATTGTTTGCAATTCCTTGCTTATATATCTCAGGCTTTAATATCAAGAGGCCCATATCAACAAATAAACCACCGTTCCGGTATTCTGGTAGACCAGTTTGCAATTCCTTTCCTGCAAATGTAATATTGCCGTAGCGTTCTAGCGGGACCAGTATAGAATAACAGAGCCACTGGCTCAGTTTATGGAACGGCACAATTGTTTCCCACTCGTCACCATCTTGAGGCATTGACGAACATGGCCACGCATCACCGAGTGAAACTCCGTTCAGGACGGTTCGACCTTTGGGCCAGATTGGATTGAGACCTGTCATAATCACGTCCCAAACTGTCGCGACCGAGACCGTGTTTTTGCCGTCTCCACTGGGAGTCGAAGTCCCAAGCAAATATTCTATATTTCATATAAGAACAATTTTAAACTACGATAATAGTTGACTAACCGAGCATATATCCTGGTCTGCCATCAGGTCCAAAGTACTTGACTTCTCTTTCTAATGCATATCCTAGACGCTTTAACAACTCGGCACGACCTTCCATGCCTGCCAAAGGATTTCCGGTTGAATGTTGTAGTGCTTTCGAGACAGTGTCAACTGTTATTGATTTTAGCGCTGTAGAATCAACTTGGTACGGGTTGGATGGGTTTGAAGATAAGAGACCGTCCATAAACAGGTAGAGACTCGCAACAGCCAGGCCTTCGCTCCGTCCGTGCACGCCAGCCATGTTTCCAGGTTCACTGAACACCCATTTATTTCCGGCACCAGCATCTAGTAGCACAGAAACCAAAAATAAGTCAACCAGACGCTTCGCAATTTCTATGTCATCTACCCCCGACCAAGAGTCCACTAGCCGTTCAATCCGGGACACACCACCGACGTCGAAGTGCTGCCACCTGCCGTGCGGTGGGATTTTGCTGTAATTTGGAGCAAAGTCGCGCTGGATAATACTTGCGACGAACTCAACAGTTTCATCGAATTTGGTGAAGTCGATGTCGAAGTTGGTTAGTCGGTTTACTTTAGCTTTATCCATCACCAGCCGCGTTCTCTCGCGCACCGCAGGAAGAGTTCTTAGATAGCTTGCCGGATCGGTTACTGTCATCTTAAGCATTCTGTGCTGAGGCCGTTGCGTGTATGATGCTCATGTAATCCAGCCAAGGAGTAGCGGTATAAGGTGACTTCCAAGTTTAGTAGTGATGGTGACTGAATCATCGCGGCTTCCGGCACTGGGACCAGGTACATCTCCGTATCCAACCTAACCCTGAGCCGCGCAGTGCCACGATGAGCCAACTGTTCGCGAGCATCGATGGAGGAAACAAGCGCCCATTATTAGAGATTTCCAATTACTTACGAATCTATCCAGTATAGCATATCACATAGAGCTGTTGTCACTGTCTGAAATCATGTCACTTCCGGAAAATGTTCACGTGTCCACTCATCCACTGCTCCAGTCATTGGTATCTCAGCTGCGGTCCGCGTCTGCCGATTCTCACAAGGCGCGCGCTCTAACGACATCAATAGCATCAATTCTAGCTGTCGTGGCCCTCAATCAGAATACATTTTCTGCTGTCACTGAAGGGTTTGACGTTACTCCTCTTCAGGAGCAATATAATGTGACAAGGGTATCGCCATCAAACGTAGTCCTCGTCCCGATTCTCCGATCTGGCCTCTCCATGATCGACTCATTCCTGAATATTCTACCCTTTGAGAATGTGCCTATACATTACCTTGGTATCTATAGAGACAAAACGACTCTCTCTCCAATTGAGTACTACAATAAATTGCCGGTACTGAAAAATGGTGAATCAATTGACGTTGCTATTGTGCTTGATCCCGTTATTGCCACTGGTACGCAGCTATATGTCGCTAGATGCTATCTATCTAACTGATCTGATAGGTGGCACAGCCTCAGCCGTGATCCAATCTTTAAAGTACGTATATCTATATTGATCACGCGAAATTGGAACGTATGGTCTTGACGAATATATAGAGAATGGGGTGCTAAGAAAATCATCATCGTGTCTATTGTCGTGTCTGAGGAGGGTGTCACGAGAGCTGCGAACGAGTGGCCGGAAAGAGTCGAGATCTATTGTGCAACAGTTGATACTGTCCTTTCGTCACATGGATATATTATACCTGGGTATGTTGCCAATCTCAATCCTATGTAGCCGTTCTAACTCTTTGAACAGTGTTGGAGACATTGGCGATCGATTGAATCACACGCACTAAGCTTATAGTTGGTCTTTCGTTCACAAGTCAGCGAAACAATCGAACTGTAGAGCAGATAATCCTTAACTTTTAATATAAATGGTCTATCTAATTGTAACAGTTATATGAGGCTTCTGCTTACTTCCGCCTTCTTCGTCGTCCTCCGGCGATATTTGAAGCCTGGCCCACGACTTTGCCATCACCAAGCACTTTCTTCTTAATGTCATCTGGACCAGACCACTTCGCCGGTTCCTCTGTCCCATTCGTCGCCTTAAGCATTTTAGGTGTCTTCCTCAAAAGCTTATGCTCTTCTTTCTCTGGAAATTTTATGTATCGTCCGAGAGATATGCCCCACAACCAGATAGGCAGTTGGAACAGCATTGTCTTCCTCCAAGAGGCAAACTCAAGTTCAGTCACATCAAGCATATACTCTTCATTGGTTGCACTGTCTACAATCCAGACGGTACCGTCAGGATAGACCATAAAGACTTTGCCATTCTCGTACATAATCTTTCGCTTCGAAGAATCGGCTGGCGGGAATCCGTTTGGCCATGCCTGAGCCTTGCATTCTGAAATATACCGTTGCATGCGCGAGCGTTCGTTATTCGCCGTGATACTGAGTATAAGATAATGAGCACCGCTGCCGATTAAATAGAGAAATACTAGGACGGTGAACAGACCGGGACGAAATCGCTAGAGCAGAAGTCAGCTGGTTCTCCGTGTCCTGGGATTCGCAAAGCAGTAATCTTAACATACAGCGTAGTAGTATCCAGTGCCTTTCCACCGAGGAAATCCCTTCTGAAGGAAGAAATCGTATCGCTCCTTTTCGGGCCCGCGGAGGATGTTGGCGATGAGGCCAAGTCGGGCAAAACGATTCGTAGCCTCTTTAGAAGTGTTCTTATCGGGGTGCAATTGTCTCGACCGCTTGCGATATCTAGTGAAGTCAGCTTTTCATATCCTCTTAATGATGTAGAGACGCAGTGATACTTGCGCTTTCGTTATCTGATCGGGAGTGGATCCCGGTCCATTCTCCAGCTCCAGAAATGCTGCAACCACAATTATTAGCAAATCGCGAACTAGACACTGTATGACAAGAATACTCACAGTAAAAGGTCGTGCCTCTGCCTTCATGTTTCTCAAGCTCCTCCTTCAGTCTAAATATTTCGTGGTCCTTCTCACTCCACGCCACGACCGCCGTGGAGCACAAAATGGTTAGAAACAAGAACAAGAATGCCAGCCTCATTCTTTTACAGCGTAACCGCTCACAGATATATCGATCCCTAAGCTGTAGTTGAAGTCAATGCTGAAATCCTACTTTTTCGGACGCGCCAATTTGTTTCTGGAAGGATGGCATTTAAAGTTAGTGTCTTACCCGGCAGGTTTTGCTCTCGCTCTCGTCACATTTTGTTTGGCCTGAAGCCGCCTTCCCAAAGTACCTATTCGATCCTTCCGCAATCAAAAGAAAGAGCGGGGAGCACGGGTAATAAAAATGACGACACCGGCAGTGGTGTGCATCGGCATGGCGGGTACGTTGATTTATAATCCTTGCCAAAATGGAAAGCCATGACAAAACAGGCAAGGCAAAGTGTTAACATGTTACAAACAGGATCCGGAAAGACTACATTTATGCAGCGGTTAAATTCTCATTTACACGCCAGGGATACGCCGCCATATATCGTGAACTTGGATCCAGCGGTTTTGAATGTTCCGTTTAGCGCAAACATCGATATTCGAGACTCGGTGAATTATAAGGAAGTTATGAAACAGTGCGTATTTCTGTTTAGATGCGAGGTTATCTGTTGAAAGTAGCTTATAAATGAAGATATAATCTCGGACCCAACGGTGCGATCATCACGTCACTCAATCTCTTCGCTACAAAAATAGATCAAGTACTGGGCATTGTGGAGCAGCGAGCAAAATCAGTGTCGCATGTCCTCATTGACACTCCTGGTCAAATTGAATGCTTTGTATGGTATGCTTAGGAAAATGTATTCGAGGTATGGAGAGGAGTTAATATGATTCGAAGGTCCGCTTCCGGAACTATTTTACTAGATGCTCTGGCCTCTGCGATACCCACAGTTATCGCATATATAGTTGATACTCCACGGACAACGTCGCCGGCAACGTTTATGTCGAATATGCTATACGCTTGTTCAATTTTGTACAAGACGAAGTTGCCATTAATCATAGTATTTAATAAGACTGATGCCGCTGATGCATCGTTTGCGACGGAGTGGATGACTGATTTTGAGAGCTTTCAAGCCGCGCTGAAGGATTTGGACGACGATGAGAATAATCCGGAAGGAGGGACTGGGTACATGAATTCTCTGATGAATTCTATGAGTTTGGTACTGGAAGAGTTTTATCGGCATTTGGATGTTGTCAGCGTCTCGGCGTACACTGGCGCTGGAATTGACGATTTCTTTGAGGCAGTGGATCGCAAGGTAGAAGAATTTAATACGGACTACAAAGCGGAAATGGACCGGATGATCCGAGAGCGTCAGAAAGAAAAGGAAGCGGAGAGGCAACGAACTGTGAATAGGCTGATGAAAGATATGGGCATCAATGATCAGGTAAAGCCGAAGACGAAGAATGACCAAGCTCAGACAATTTCAGATGCGGAAGAGGAGGACGATGAGGAAGAATTTGCAGACAGATTTGTTAATCGAGAAGACGCGGAGGGAATACTGGACCCGGATTACGAGGAGAGAGATGATTTCGATGAGGCGATGTCGTGAATATTGCCGTGTATAGTACTTGTAAATAGCATAGTTGAACTTTGTTTCCGACGTAAGGATATGATACAGATCTATTATCGGCGGCCCCATATATGCACTGCTGCGTGTTCTGGACCGGTTGGAGCAATAAGTCCTAGACGGAAACACTGCGTCGGTTCACCAGCGGATGCCGCAGGAAAGACAACTTCAGGCTAACTTGAGGATTCAGTTGCTCAGCAGCTTTGACGTCATAGTCTGAAGTGGCCATGAATGCGTCAGTGGCCTCGCAGATAGGCAGGGGGCCGTTGAGCGGCGCAGCTGAACACGAAGTGTATCGTGTGCGGCTCACTGTCATTTGCTCCGTGTCTCGCTCCGAACGGAGAAATTTCGGAGGCGCGCCACCATTGTTAAGGGTCCATTGTAGTGTGCGATGTGATGATGCTCTTTGGCTTAGCGACCTTCAAGCACCTATCTCACTACGAGATGGCAGTTATCAACGCAGTAAACGGCAATGGATTTGTCACAACTCGGCCAGCTGGACTTGAAAATTTTGCGATCTTGACGGTGTATAATCTTCGCGATCTGGACACGAGCCGCTCGGACGACGAGATGGTAAACCTTCCGGTAGTAAACACTCCGTGAAGTTGGCCGCCGTGATCTGCTCCAGGGCAACTCTGGGCACCTCCGAGATAGGGCCGTCGAGTCTAATGTGGCACTGCTCTTATGATATATAATAGATTCCCCGCCCCTCCTGTGCTGTTATGTTTCTCCTATCACTTCTTCTTTGGTATTGCTAACGTCACATACCTTTTACAACCCCCTCCACCACCATCCGTTACATACATCCCCTCACCATGGCGTCAAATGACTGCACAGACCAAAGTCCGCTTGACTCGTCAAGCACGTCGACCATTGTCGACACTCGTTCTTGTACCAGTGCCGACACTTCGAAAGATCATCCCATCCTAGAGAAGGATTTCGCCCAGCAGTGTCTATCAAAGGAACAGTGCGAAAATCCCGACATCAATTCCCCGGTGGATGCAAAAGATGTCGAGAGCGAGACGGCTGCTGGCCTGGTTCCAGTGTCTACCGTTCTGAGTCATCATAATATTGCAAACACTCAGACCAGCGGTGACCTATATCGCACTGAAACCGCACTGACCCTTGAGACCCAGTTGTCGCGCCACGCCACCACAGACGTTAACTTCCCATTCGCAACTGAGATCTCAGATCGTGCGGAGTTCCCCGATGAATACACTGCAGAGACCGCGACTGGCTTGGTCCCCGTTCAGTCTATTCGGTCGTTTCGTCGCATATCAAAAGCACCCACCATTCCTGAGCTAGAGAAAGGCGAGGAGGAGATTGAATATGTTACCTTTAAGATCGGAGACCCCGAAAATCCAATGGTATGTTGATATGCGTCCTTCGAGCTTAAGATGCTTGGTTCTAACGTTGAATAAGAACTGGAGTACGACGTTCAGGTGGTGTGTTACTTTGATCGTTTCGGTACTGGTTATCGCTGTCGCTTTTGGTTCTTCGTGCGTTACGGGTGGCCTTGGACTTATTGAAGAGAGGTATCATGTCAGTTTGGAGGTTTCCATTTTGACTTGCTCTGTCATGGTTGTCGGCTTTGCTGTCGGCCCTCTGGCTTGGTCACCTTTATCAGAGCAATTTGGCAGACGCCCGATCTATTTCATCTCGTTGCTTCTGTACACGATTTTCAATATTCCATGCGCTTTGTCGCCAAATATTGGTGGTTTGATTGTCTGTCGCTTTTTGTGTGGAGTTTTCGCCAGTTCTGGACTTGTGCTCGCTGGTGGTACCATTGCCGATATATGGCCTATGGCTCACCGTGGTAACGCCATTGCGTACTTCGCGGCGGCTCCTTATTGCGGCCCTGTTTTTGGCCCGCTTATCGGAGGTTGGATTAATATCGGCTCCCACAGATTGGACCTTATCTTCTGGGTTAATATGGCATTTGCTGGTGCCATGTTCATCATTACTTCTGCCATTCCTGAAACGTAAGTCTTCTTGCGACACGAGAGTCTGGTTTGCATTATTTGTACTGTGTGCTGACAGGTCTCACAGCTACGCTCCTGTGATTTTGAAGCGCCGCGCGGCGAAACTACGAAAAGAGACTGGTAATCCGCACATCATGACAGAGCAGGAGAGATTAAAGGCTCCACTTTCCGAAATCATTCGAACGGTCTTGATCCGCCCAGTCATGTTAATCATGACGGAGCCTGTTTTGGATCTGATGAACATGTACATCGTTTTGATTTACTCCCTGTTATATGCTTTCTTCTTTGCGTACCCAGTTATTTTCCAGGAGCTTTATGACTACAACGACGGTATGATCGGTCTTATGTTTATTCCAATATTGATTGGTGCTATGTTTGCTCTTGTCACGACTCCGGTTTTGGAGAAGGTATACACCAAAACTATTTCGCGTCGACTCCCCACTCCTGAGGACAGGTTAATTGGCTCTATGATCGGGGCTCCTTTCGTTCCTATCGCGTTGTTTATTCTCGGTGCCACATCGTACAAGCACATCATCTGGGTTGGCCCGTCGTCCGCTGGCTTGGCGTTTGGATACGGAATGGTTTTGATCTATTTCTCGGTCAACAACTACATTATTGATTCCTACGAGAAGTGTGCAGCATCGGCGTTGGCGGCTAAAGTGTTCACTCGATCCGCAGGCGGTGCCGCGTTTCCACTCTTCACCACTCAAATGTACCAGAGACTTGGTTTACAATGGGCTAGTTGGTTACTTGCGTTCATCAGTCTTGCTATGGTTATCATTCCGTTTGGCTTCTATAAATACGGTGCCAACCTCAGATCGATCTGGGGTAACAGTGCCATGTACGCTAACGACTCGAAATAACTGAATAACTTGATCTTATATATAGTGCGTATCATCATTTTTGCCCATCGCCACTTTGCATAATGTAAACGCAATTTACAATATACACTCACGAAGGATTTAGGAGTTTGCGTGTTTCGTATTCTTTGGGATCTTATTAGATTGCCATGCATACTAATGTCTATAACATTTTCATCTTCTTTTAAGTCATCATGCATTATTACTAGAGTTCTAGTTCGGGTTTATAAAAGGCTTGTGGTTAATTAGAATAATTGCTAATGTTTTCAACAAGAACGGCTTCATCGCATAGTAGATAATACTGAAAATAAATGCTTCAATGGATTCTTTTTGATCTAACGTATTGGAAAACTATCGTACTAATTAAGTGATCACGTAAAACAAAATCTAGGTGTTGAATATTTTCTGACATTTAGGGGGGATCTCAGGCTGACTCTTGGCTGGATGTTGTTCCATTCGTTGACGCACAGCTTCGAGCTTTAGAAGCTCAAACAAAAATTTTGTTACACAGTGCAGAGAATCGATTATCCCGCGAGCAAAAGGTTGGGTAGTTTGTAAGGACGTGCTCGAAACCCTTCAATCGATGCCCAACCAAAACTATCATCGCAACCCCAAACAACAAAAAACTTTGACGAAAAAGTCGAGCAAAAAAACCACGGGAAGCCGATCGAGGTGGAAACCAACCTGAGTCCTTGATTCCGTGTGCCACATAGCCAACACGATTTCAATTTCCTTATACTCGGCAATACCGTGGCGCCGCAATTTTTTAGCCCGCGGTACCAATAGCGCTCTTGCTTTAGCATCTCTCCTTTCTACTCGACCTTATTTTGAATTCAACCGATTTTACGCATCTAAATCTAAAGCAAAAAAGAAAATGCCGCCAAAGAAAGCTGCTAAGGAGGAGAAGATTTTACTCGGGCGCCCGGGAAATAATTTGAAGGTGCGTATGATCTCCGCGGAATCGTCCGCCGAGACCAAATAATAGTAGAAGTGATTGATTTCCGGTGATCGTTGATAGTGGCTCAAAAATATAGGGTCTGTATGGCTAACAACTGGAATTTAGAGCGGTATCGTCGGTCTCGCGAATGTAGGTTCATCAGTCGGTTATGGTCATGATAAGTCAGTCCTCGTTTAACACGATACAGGTCGGCAAATCTACATTCTTCCAGGCTATCACCAAGTCTCAATTGGGAACGGTAATGATTAAGGTGACATTACGGTTGAGGTCCATGAATAGGCTGACAATTATGTGATCTAGCCCGCTAACTACCCGTTCGCTACTATCGATCCTGAGGAAGCTCGTGTGATTGTTCCCTCGCCCAGGTTCGAGTGGCTGTGCGACGCCTATAAACCCGTTTCTAAAGTCCCTGCCAACATTACAGTTTTCGACATTGCTGGTCTTACCAAGGGTGCTTCCACTGGTGCTGGTCTCGGTAATGCTTTCTTGAGTCACATTCGTGCCGTTGATGCCATTTATCAAGTTGTCCGTTGCTTCGATGACGCTGAGATTATTCACGTCGAGGGCGACGTCAACCCTGTGCGCGATCTTCAGATTATTCTGGACGAGCTGCGGATGAAGGATATCGAATTCGCACATAAGTACTACGAGGGCGTAGAGAAAATCGCCAAGCGTGGGGGCCAGAGTCTCGAAGTAAAGGCTAAGAAAGAGGAGATGGTCATAGTCGAGAAGATTATTAAGTATCTCGAGGACGGCAAGCGAGTCGCTAAAGGAGACTGGTCCAGCAAAGAGGTCGAGGTTATCAACGCTATGCTGCTCCTCACCGCAAAGCCTGCCATCTACCTCATCAACTTGTCAGAGCGGGACTACATTCGCAAAAAGAACAAGAATTTGTTGGCAATTAAGGAATGGGTAGACACAAACTCTCCTGGTGATGTTATCATACCACTCAGTGTTTCCTTCGAGGAACGATTGACTCAGTTTGAGACTGAGGAAGAGATCACTGAGGAGTGCAAGAGAGTTGGAGCCCAAAGTGCGTTACCCAAAATCATCACCACTATGCGGAGTGCGCTCAACCTTATTTCTTTCTTCACATGTGGTCCAGACGAGGTCCGAGAATGGACAATCCGAAAGGTTCGTTTTACACATGGGTCTACCATTGACAATTGCATAACTCACACTTTGTACAGGGTACTAAGGCTCCTCAAGCTGCAGGCGTCATTCACACCGACTTGATGAATACCTTTATCTTGGCCCAAGTCACCAAGTATGAAGACTTGAAGGAGCTGGGAGACGACACTGCTGTCAAAGCTGCTGGCAAATTGATGCAAAAGGGCAAGGAATACGTTGTAGAGGACGGTGATATCATTTACTTCAGAGTAGGTGCCCCATATAGATACATCAATGTGTCCATTATTTTAGATACAGCTACTCACTCGGATAATCTAGGCTGGCGCAGGCAAGAATTAAAATTTGAATGTCGTGCTACATCTGATAGGGATACATCATCTATCTACAGTGGCAATTTTGGGGACAAGATGCCGCGAATTATACAATTAAAATTAGTAGTTATAGTTATATTAAATATATTTTACGATATTCAGCGTGATTTATTTACGATATCGTTCAAAGAACAACTGTTTACGTAGCCTTGCGGGAACACTGCGGACTCTGATATCCTATACGTGGAGCCAAATATGTGATAAAATGAATATCACATTAAAGAAGTGACGGGATAGTTAAATCAAGCAGCTCTTCAAAGACACCAGTTGTCTCGTAAATCTCCACATATTTTCTCTCAACGCGGGACGGATACTGACAACAACAAAAATGTATGATACTTACTACTTACTCTTGAATTACTGAGCAATTTAAAGAATACCTAACTATGATTGTTAGCTAGAACGCACAGCAATGAATCATAACCAATAGGCCACCTGATCATCCTCCAGCAATCACACAAACATTAAACAAAGGCAAATTCATTGAAGCAATAAAAAAGATCAGATTAAACTTTCATCTCATGATATTCTCCCGCGTTAAAGGAGACAAGTCGACGAGCTGGGTTTAAAAATATCGAGCCTCCAGGGCTCTTTATCATCATACAAAACAAAGAGCACCGAACAATTCATATGAAATAAAAACTCAGTACTCACATTTGCAAAGATATTCCAGTACGTATGGAATTGGAGTGGCATTCGATACCGTCCGTTACGACAGTCACGGATTATTTTATAATATAGAAGCAAAATTATAGAAATTTTCTCCTCCACAGCCTGCAAGGGTTCAGGGTTGAACCATTCGGAAATGTCAGGCAACCAGGTTTCTATACTGATAACAACGAGGTAGCGGAGAGTTTCAATGAATTTAATCGTATTTGCCACTGCATTCTTCTTAATGACCAATTTTACACAAATATTGCAATGCTGGACATAATATTTTCTCCTTGTGCAAGCTACATTGACTCGATGGTGGGCACGACGACCAACCAATCAGAGTAGGAGAGATTCAAAGGTTGAATCGTTTGGTTGGTCGGACGTTACCCGGAAGATTCTCTTTGGGCGCTGAGCTAATTCCAGACTTGCTGTCGGCAGCAGGCTGCATTTTGCTTGCTGATCAATGCGGATGAACCGACAGGGAAGTATTAAACTTCAGGAGGCGATAAAGTTAAGATTAAATGTCACGTGCTCCAATATTTGTCATACAGTATCGAATATTGTATGGGGGAGCTTAAGGACTTTTCCATGACCGCCGCAGATATGAGAAGTTTATCAAGCAATGACTTTACGGAGCTGTGCGGCTGCTTGCTGAGGTTGCTTATCTCTCCACTAAGGACACAATCATCCCAACGAACCATAACCAAAGTGTTTGGATTTTCAGCTTGAACCGAACGTATTCACAAGATTTCCATTGAGGACGGCTTCTGGCTTGGTCTACAACGAGAAACTGCAGACAGAAGTGCTAATTATGGATAGCTAATTGACGGGTGGTATATCAGTAAGGATAGAATTATAAAGCACCATTTTCTACGGGAAGGTCGACAGCATTAGCATGCGACCTCTCTCGCTTGCAGGTTCTCGCAGAAGCAGTGGTATTCAGGGCATAAAAGGACTTCATCATACTAGAAATTGATTTTTCAACTAGTTAAATGATGTCTGTGTCCAAGTTTCAGGAACTTAGTTCTAATACAACCAATCTGGGCCAGACAAGTGATGAAGCAATTGGACAACGACAATCGAGACCACTAGATGCTTCTGCTTCTTTCTTAACGTCGGTGAATGACTCACAATTGTCTTCATATTCAGCCACATCTTCTGCATCTACTTCATATACTTCGCCGCCATTCTCTGTATCTTCAGCCGTTTCATCAATTACCACCACATCTCTGCTTCCGTCTCCTCTGCCAACGTCTATCATGGACGGCCTGAAGAGGAAATATTCACGCCCGGCTAGTCTTCGGAGCTTTAGTTCTACAACTCAGGTGACGACTGTTGTTACCGCAGCCGGCAGCACCGTTTCTTCTCCATCCACATTGCAATTCCCGAGTTCTCCAACCGCTTTCACATCGGGACCGATGCCTATTCCCACACCACGCCGATCGCAACAGAGTAACCCATTAAATTATCGAGCGACTAATACTACAATGCCTGTAGTCACCTCTGCATCGTCGTGGTCATTGTCGCAGTCACGAAATAAACTCGGATACGTCACGGCGGAAAGTCGCAACAGCTATGATCGTGATCGGAGGTTGAGTGTCGTTATAAATGTGTACGATATTCTACAAGATAGCAGATTTGCACCTTTAATATGGATGCTTGGGATCGGCGTTTACCATTCCGCGGTTGAAATAGACGGTCGAGAATATGCCTATGGTGGCCACGAAGAACCTGGAATATCCGGTGTTTATTACTCCAAGTCAAAGACTCCTCTCCCTGGGGGAATTATCTGCAAGACGAGTATACTGCACGGATATACTTCGTACTCTCCCGCAGAAGTTCATGCGATAATCAGTGACCTTAGCTCAGAGTATATGGGCGCAAGTTATAACCTTCTCTATAAGTATGCATTTGTTTAATTTGCAGTTACTGGAAACGTGTCTGACAGCTCCCGCAGGAATTGTAACCATTTTACTAACTCACTTCTCGTGCGCCTTACTAACCGACCTGCTCCCGCATGGCTCAATCGTGCAACCTACATAGGCAGCGCGCTTCCTTGTATAATACCACAGACATATATCAAGCCTCCAAAATGCGACGTCCCAGTGTGCGCCTCATCTGAATCACTCTCGTCAAATTCAACGCGAAACGAAAAATGCTACGACGAAATGACCGCGGCTCCGATGGATGTTAAAAAGCCATGGTCGTGGTATAAGGGCTCCGCGCGGTCGCAGTCTCCATCGGTGTCGTTACCAGCCAAGAAGGCTACAGGTATTGGCCAGTCGAACAGATCTTGCGAAGCGAGTAGCAATGACCAGGATGCTTTCGAATCCGAGCCGTTCTTGATCAGCACCAGGTATATCGAGGACGAAGTTGTCGCATCTGACTCCGGATCAGGTTCAGGCTCGGAAAGTGGGTGTGAAAGTACAGAACGTGAAGGCAGCGTGACTGTTGACGAGAAGGCGAAGCAGAATCGGGACGCCAAGAGCTCGTACACCAATACTTCTAAAGCGAAGAGAAGTTCTCGTGTGATTTACGAGAAAAATTCAATTAGGACATATAATACTCTCGCTCAATCGCCACCAACATCGTTCGGCCCAGGTATGCAGGACATACATTAGGTGACAATATTGCGTATTGTTGTAACCACGGCAGTACTAGCAATAGATCAGATACCGATGGCGAAAAATATAGCGTCCTCAGCAGTTTTCTGGGTAGTCAGACATCGTATAACCGATAGTTAATGCTGGAGATATAATTGCGAGAATAGAAAATGCTGTGGACGTCGAAAAGTTGTGATTTTCAAGGGGTTCAAGGTTAAGGAATTAGATATTTAATACGGTTTACCTTTCGGTATCGAGGAGGCATTGATTTGTTTGTTTTTATAGAGGAGGAACTGGCTCGTTACAAGATCGCCCTAAGCGTATTTTTCACTTAATGCACAGAGGGAATATGGCACATTTTCCATATATTTGGATACTCATTTCTATTTGGTTACTGCATTATTATGGTTTGGTTTATGTCAGTTCAGGTATATAGGTATATTTGGAGACAATCGGTTGTAATGCTGGTATCAAGATGTGTAAATAAATATTTGGATGAATTTAATTTAAATCCAATATTTGGTTCAGTATCGCAGTTTGCCTCTAACGAGGATGCAGACAAATAAAAGGACCAGTAATAGGCACTAGAAGACTTGATACTACTTCCTCTTCAGTATCTGTCGATTGATATCTAGTAATTCGCACAGCCCTAAACCCTAGCTCATTTGTGGGTTTGTGACGCGCTAAATGTGTCCAAGGTGTGATTCATGTATTCGAACTGCTCGTCCATCGCCGAGCCGGGACTGAGCTTTGGCTCCCATCAACCAACGACGAAGTCGAATTCATTGTATATCCACTCGTGAAACTGTCGGCCTTGCATAAATCCACATATTGGCATACATTGAGTATCCATGGATTTTCCAGTTTACACCCCATCATCCAGCAGTAATGGTACGCCGGCAACCGCGCGGCCTCCTACCGCAGCTCTGTCAGGAGTGGACGGCGACGCAGACGTGCCTATCTTCTCTATCGAGCGGGTGCAGTTGCAGTTCCAAATCTCGTCATTAGCCGCAATGGCTGTGTCCAACAATATTTTATACCTTGCTGTTGCGTCGGGTAGGATTTTGCGCATTGACTTGAACAATCCGCAGGATATTGAAGACATCGAATTGCCAAAGTTGAAGGCTCCTGGAACCGGCAATGTCAGGAATATTTTCCTGGATCGTACAGGTTCGCATCTACTGATTACAACTACAACTGCTGAGAACTTTTATTTGAATTTGCGGACATCTCGGGCGAAGCAGCTGTCCAGAATGAAAGGTAATATAATTACGTCAGTGGCATGGAACCCGACAGAGCCAAGTTCGTCTACGAAGGAGATCCTTGTTGGAACAGCGGACGGAAAAGTCATCGAGACATACATTGAGCCGTCAGACGAGTTTTTTAAGCGTGAGGAGCGGTTCTCAAAATTAGTCTGGCGGACACCGGGTGGGGTTGCTGTTGACGGACTCTACGTCGAGTTGCTCCCGGGGAAGCCAGATATGCGTCGATTAATTGCAACGACGGGTGGAAGATTATGGCATTGGGTGTCAAAGATTGTCAGACATGCGCCGGGTGATTACAGTCCGACGTTCACTAAATTTTTCGATGATGAAGAAGCAGCGGTGCATATAGACTTTGCACCTAGCGCACGATCGTTGTTATCCATTTCGCCTGAAAATGAGTCATTTATGGACGACCGATCATTTGCATGGCTGAACCAGTCTGGAATATATTACGGCAAGCTGTACACTGCCCCGACTACTCCTGACCTTGGAACGGTTATATTCCAGGACTCTAAGTTATACGCGTATGCCCTAGATATGTCAGTCAGGTATAATACTTGCTAACCACTTCCAGGGAATCAAACCTACCCAGCAGCTCAACGTCGATTTCATGTATAACACTCACAAGGTATCACGCACTAATCCTCCGCGACAACCAAATCCTCGCCGTCAACCTCCTCGACAGCAGTATAGTATTTGACGAACGACTACCATATTCCGACAAATTTCTTGGTCTCACTTCCGATGTCAAGAATTCCACATACTGGGCATACTCTTCTGACAGTATATACGAGATCACCGTCACCAATGAAGACAGGGATATTTGGCGAATATACCTTTCTCAGAGTCGATTTGACGAGGCCCAGCGACTAGCCAAGACGCCTAGAGAGCGAGACGCAGTTGCGGTTGCCAATGGGGAGTTTCTACTTGAGAACGAGTCGTATCTTGAAGCTGCCAATATTTTGGGAAAGAGCAGCAAACCCTTTGAGAGCGTTGCGATTCAGTTGATGGAGAAGAAGAAGCCTGATGCGTTGAGGCGATATTTAATCGTCAAGTTGGGAGGATATAAACCGAGCGTATGTAGCAGCTTTATTGAGTACTATCCCCTGATGCAGACTAATGAGATGTAGCATATGATGCAACGAACGATGTTGGCGAGTTGGATCGTAGAGGTGTTCATGGAAAAACTGAATTCGCTAGAAGATTCCATGGCGACGAGAGAATCTGAAAAGACAACAGAACCGGAAGAGAAAGGAAAGCCAAATGGCCTGAACGGCGAGACTAACGGTCCATTTGATAAGCCAAAAAAGAAACACGCGACTGAGAACGGCGTGTCGGCAGATATAACGAAGATAAAAGAAGAATTCCAGGAGTTTGTCACACGGCATAAGAACGACCTTGATCGCAAGACGACGTACGACATAATTTCGTCGCATGGCCGACAGGAGGAGTTATTATATTACGCTAATAGTGTCAATGACTATTCGTTCGTCTTGTCGTACTGGGTGCGATTAGAAAAGTGGAGTGAAGCTTTGACCGTTCTGCGCAAGCAAAATGAGCCGGATATTTACTACAAGTACTCTACTGTCCTGCTTGTTAACTGTCCAAAAGAGACGATCGATACATGGATGCGTATGCCAGAGTTGCAACCTCGGAAACTAATTCCGGCAATCTTGTCTTATAGTCTGACTGTGCCGTCTGGCGACCAGAATCAAGCGATCCGATATCTGTTATATGCGATCAATTCTTTGAAGAGCAGCGACGCTGCGGTCCACAACACGCTGATCTCCATATACGCCAGCGATAAATCAAAGGATGAAACCGCTCTACTTGAATACCTACAATTCCACGATATTGAGCGATGTTACGACACTGATTTCGCGTTACGCTTGTGTATCAAGCATGAGCGGGTGCAGTCATGCATTTTCATATACTCGTCGATGGGTTTGTACGAAGAAGCAGTGGATCTGGCATTACAACACGACAATGTTGAACTGGCAAGCGTAGTGGCAGATCGTCCGGGTGACAATGCATCACTCCGCAAAAAGCTCTGGCTCCGTGTCGCGCAAAAAGTGATCAACAAAGAACACGGCATCAAATCCGCCATTGAATTCCTAAAACGCTGCGAGCTGCTCAAAATCGAGGACTTGCTGCCATTTTTCCCCGACTTTGTTGTGATTGACGATTTCAAGGACGAAATCTGCGCGGCGCTGGAGGAGTATTCGCGGAATATTGATCAGCTGCGGAAAGAAATGGACGAATCGGCCAAGACGTCGGAAACGATTCGCGCAGATATCAACAGTCTGTCGACGAGATTCGCGATTGTGGAACCTGGCGAACGATGTTTTATTTGCTCGTTCCCGTTGTTGTCGCGCCAATTTTACGTGTTTCCATGTCAACATTCTTTCCACGGCGACTGTCTCATTAACAAAGTGGCAGAAATCTCGAACCCACGTGTGCGGAGGAAAATCACGCAACTCCAACTTGAGGCGCAGAAAAGCGGGGGTGCCATTTCGGACGAGTTGGATGCCTTGGTGGCGGCCGAATGCATTTTATGCGGACCGTATATGATTAATAGTATAGATGAGCAATTTGTGGATGAGAAGGATAAGGAGTTGGCTGCTGAGTGGGACTTGTAGTTCTTTGTTGCGTTTGTAGAAGTTGTGGTAGTTTGTTTCTTGTATATTGGGAATTGTATTTTGATTGTGTACTATGTTCGATCAAAGAACATCACTTGGGGGCGTAACAAGAAATTAGTTTCATGATCCTGTTCTATTAACTTTTTTTGTCCATGAACATGCAGAGCGTAATGGAAACCATCATAAAAACACGACAATACATAGAACAACTTCTCGTTCCAAATCTACGAGAGTGCTAATGGCGAAGTGTTTACATCATACCGCCATTCGATCAACCTTTAGAAAATAGTAAATGTATGACAAATGGAGATATGAAGATATTTGGACTTAAAAAATAACTATGTACTACAAATACCGACCATTAGATAATACTGTCCTAAAGCTGAAATGAAGTCAACTCTTCTCCATTTGTAATTTTCCCCGTTAAAATAATATCAAAATGGCACTAGATGCGAAACATCCCGTTTAATGCTTTAAGCAAGGTTTTCGTGATACTAAACCAATCTTATCGTCACATACAATTCTATTTTATAGCGTGCAGTTGGCTTAAACTTGGTACTAGCTGTTTATCTCCGCAGAGTCGACAAGCGTGACCTCGTCGTCAGCATCATCTTCGGCTACGGCTTCGGCTTCATCAAACTTTTTGAGCTCAGCCTTTTCGTCGTCAAATTCCTCTGTCGCCTCGCCATCTTCGTCCTCATCGTCACTCCGACTATCATCGGCGCCACTGCCCGAAAGAACTCTGACAGCGACCTTGATAATCATGTAAAACCACATCAGCATTATTCCCTGTAGTACCCAAAGCAGGGAAACAAACGAGAACTGCATGATCTCGGTAAAACACTGCTCTTCGCCTAACCACATGCGCGTCTTGTTACTCCCAGAGCTCGACATCGCGTCACCGACACTAACAACGTCGTCTAATGGTTCGAAGAAGCACTGGTACCCAATCAATTTGTGTGAATCGAACATGGCGGACCACATCAGTTTGACATAAAGTACGTGGCGGCTAATAATCCATGTTAAAATGAAGACGCCGAACATGATGTCACAGAGAGTTTGGTGGCCTAGGTATTTCAGCATTTTGGCGGCTGCAAGCACAACGTCGACGACGTCCATGAGGCAAAGGACAACGTTTCCGATCCGAGTGAAGCAGTAATTATACGATGCGATCAGCAACAAGCAGGTGACGATGTGGTGCGTGAACATCTGCCGGAAGTCTTTCCTTCGCTCTTCAATATTCAGGACAAAGATCTGCTGTAGCCAAAACGCGAGCTGCACGAGATAATACCACTTGAACATGTGCTGGAGCTCGCGATGCGGCCAGCCAACCCAGAGCTCGTCAGTATTGAGCCAGTACGGCGATTTGTACATTAAGTACGTGCCCAGCGACCCGAACACACAACAGTAGCTGCAGGACCAGGCTTGCTCGGCGAATCGAGTGAGGGCCTTCTTTCTGGAAATATCGTAGAAGCGGGCAAACGGGACGAACAAGTAGTCCATTGCAAATGCGCGGATGCATGTGAATGCGACGACCCAGAAGAAAACGAAGTAGGCGTCGTCGGGGCCTTTGACATAGAGACCAGAGTGCTCGACGCGGTGCGAGAGGTAGAGGAATTTAGATGTAATGTGTTGAAATGGTAGAAGGAAATGGACAAGAGTGAGTGCGGAGACGAGGTATATTGGGAGTGCTAGTAGCGTTAGCAGCTGCGAATTCGGAAGGCCAATAAAAATACAACGTACTGATCTGGTTTTGGACAAGGTAGAGTACTAGAGCATTGGGAGACGCAGGTGACGCGTTCTTCGATGCCTGGAAGCGTTCTGTATTGCTTACTTGGCTGGCACCGGTTGATTCAGACACTGCAGACGAATTTCTGTGTTTCAGTAATGATATGCCTGAGAATTGCCGAGACTTTACTGCCGAACGTTTTAGAGTGCTGGCACTCTGTGTTGTGATCGCCGTGGTCATGTTGAGAAATCTGCCCCGCTGATCTCGAGTGGAACCAGACGTCGATGCAACGTCGAAGCTAAGGAACCTGGCGAATCCGAGCGAGGAAAGTCAAGCGCGCACAGCCAATTGACGGACAAAGTGATTGCGTACACGATATCAGTAAAATCACGTTGGCGAGTATGCAAACTAGGTCGTGATGTGGACCGAGGAAAAGCACCAGTAGCCAAGGGGCTCAATACAAATCCTCGCTAAAGATGGCACTTATGGGAAGTCAGAAATGGCCGACTTTGAACGAGCGACTATGCGCCGGAAAGAAGGAGGCGCCAAGACAAGTTCTGGACTGGCAGGATGTAGAGGAAAGAATATTGACAGAAAAGGCAATGTCGTGGAAGAACTAATACCGGAGCGATTGCGCAGCGAATTAGCAGGACTAGGACTAAGATACCTTCTCCAGGCTGCAACCCACCCCTTCTGTTATTTTGGGGACAGGAATTATCCGTGGGCGGCACAAACTAAGGTTGTGAATTTCCAGGATATGAGGACAATTCCGTTGCAAACACACCAAAAGAAGCAAGACATTAGACGCAGCGTGAGCCAGGTGATGCTGCACGCGGCGGCCGAAGACCACACGCATCCTCCGCACCACGCTTCCCCTTGTGCAATCAGCGCAATCTCGTCCATAATATTGACATGAACATTTCAATGCATTTCAGATAAAGCAAGTTGGTTTGTTTACATTTATGGCAAGTAACACCATATAGAAAAAAATATGCTCTCGGCATGCAGTCAAGTTGTACTTTTTATTATGGATATCGACAGCTGTCCAACGACGACAGCACTTAGCATGAAGGCAGAATATACCCAGATCAACACTCAGTGACGGCATAAGTGTAGTCCGATTCTATAATACGGATTGCAACATTTCCAGAATATTGTTGAAGTCATTGATGGCTAATTAAATTACTTGCTAACCGCAGCGGCGAGGAGACGCAGATTTAAACTGTGAGCCGCACGAAGCAGAGGAAGGGGTTGCCCGATCGGGTGGCATCGACCCTGGACGGACCCTGGCGAACCTACTACAGTCATTAGTACTCGGCATAAGCATTAAGTATGCACTATAGACAGAGCGTATAAAAGAACTAAGATGCAAGAATTTACTGCAAAGATAGCACTGTCCATATTTCGTTGTTATGTTGTTAATATGTAGGCCCTTCCAAGAGTCTATAATTAGATGCATTGGGCGTGTGGCAGCCACATGCAATGTATGATTGATATATAGACGCGAAGTCCACAAACAATACTTTGACGATGCCTTCACATTCACATTGTCGTATGGGGATTTTGCACGAAGTTATGTCCAGCCCCCCAATGGCCAATAAATTATCTGTGATGTTTACTAATCCCAAACGTCTGCCACTTCGGCATGAGTATCAAGCAGCCGTGTGGCCCAAAACTCATCGAGGAACGACAGCATTACTAAAGCTAAATCTTGACCTCGATAATTTTTGACAATAAGTTATGTGATAACTATGAGTCGGCTCAACACTCTGCAGCTGGATGTTGCAATGGAAAGTGATGTCATCAAATGGTTCCGCGTAAAACTCATTCTGCAGAGACAACGCGTCACGGTCTCCTGGACAACGCGTCAGCGCGACATGACGCGCTACCTTTGTGCGTACGCCCTTTTTTTTGTCTTCGCGACCGGACGAACAGCGTGTCGGAGATGATGACGACACAATTGTGCTGCCTGGAGATCCGCATGCTGGGCGTGGGCTGTACACAAACACACAAAGCAATCTGGGGCATTGCTTAACTTATTTCACGTGACTGACCGCGTACTTGTTCGCTGATTGGTCAACCTCAAGCCGCAGGCAAACAGCGGCGCCCCACATGCAGCATATATGTGCGACCAAAGCTTCACTTGCGCCGAAAACTTTTCTAGTGTGTGCAGGGTCAGGGCTCCTTTTCAACTAAAGGCCACAACGCCCTGAGGAAGCGGCCAGAAGCCGACACCGCGCCTGACTCTCCGCCACCTCTTTTTTCTCTGCTCTTTTTTGCACTTCTCCCGTTGTTATCCGGCCTCCCCTTCACCTTCGTCCCTTTTCAGCGTCTGCACGGGTTGTAAGTATTTTCTGTCTTATTCAAATTCTCTCGACTATCTTTCTGCTCCGCTTGTCTGTGTCGCTTGTTTGGTGTTCGTGTTGTCGCCATCACTGCGTTGCCACGGTGGGTCATCTCCTCGGTTATAACGACCTCCTCTACACTTTTGAGCTTCCTCCTCCACTCGTCTTATTCAGCTGAGTTTGGTGAATGCTATACTTGGAATGGACTTTAAATATTGTGGGAATTCATTCAGGAGAACTTCAAGGGAAAAATACAAATGAGTCTGGAGCTCATGGTGTTGAGCATACCGCGCGTCTGGGCCTTGGACTAACTTCTTTGCTATTAGACTTTATTTCAATTCCGCCTCACTCTCGCCGATTCTTCCGTCTCGTCGAAGTACACCATTGATCATGTCCTATTACGACCCCAGCGCGTGGCAATCTGTCCCGCCTTCATCGGCTTGGGAATCGCGTTCAGGTTAGTGTGATATTTATTGGTGTTGTGTGTTTCAGTGTAGCGCCGGCATGTCACAATTCGTAGGTATTGCTCCACATTTTATCCAATATATTGGATGTAGATGGAGTTTATCGAAATTTTGGGGTTGTTGGTCATTGGTTTGGTGTGATGGAAATGTGACATGTCGACGTATGACTGCTGAAAATTTTTCTGATTTCAAGTCCAACCAGAAAACTACACTTTGAATTGGGTTTAATGTGATTTATGAACTTTGGCTAACTTGTAACTTGTAGTGGCCACTCCGCTGCCTGTAGAGGAAACTGGTGCCTTCACGTCTCAGATGGATGGTGAGTCGCAAGCTAGAAACATTTTTTTGCACTTCGTCTTGCTAACAGTAAAGCAGAGGTTGAACGTGCTCTGGATAATCTTATGAAATCTGGCAAGTTCTTCCCGGCTCGTCGTGAGGGCGTGCCTATGCTCACTCCTGGCTTGCCTCATGCTCCTGGTACTCCCCTGGACCCGCGTATGGCGCAGCCCGTTGCCCGTCCGCCATTTGCATCGATGGCGACGGATCCCGAGCTTGTACGTTCACAGTCTACCATGGCTGGCTTGAACGGTTACTATGCTTCCCAGAGATTTCAGGCTGGACCCGCTGTCCCTGCTCAGGGTCGCACTCCTGATTCTGAGCAGGTCCTGCAGATGAAGCGTCGGTTGGCTGCCGCCCGTGAACGTGATCTTCGCAATTATCATCAGGAGCAGCAGTTCAACCGTAGCATATCTCCTGATACTTCAAGGAAAGTATTTCAGCCCTTGGCGACTCCCGGCCTGCTCTCCGATCTCCCTTCTTTCTCGGCCGCAAGCCTCGGCAAGGAACGTGTCATGTCTCCTTCGGCTTTGTCTGAGGATGACCGTCGCGAGCTTATTAGCCGTCAACACCGTGCTCTGTATGGTTTGAACGGCGACCCGGTGGGCCCTGTTTCTGCCGCCGAGGAGCAGGCCTTTTTGAGGGCTTCTGGTACTCCATCTGCTGCGTCCGAGCGATTGTCTCCGCGGTTATCATTCGATCCGTTCCAGCAGTCTCCTCAGCAGGTTCAACAGCAATCGCAGTCTCATCCGCAGGGGCAGCAGTTCAAGCAGCAACAACAACAGCAGGTCCAGTCCGGATCTCGTGCCTCCGGATCAACGTCTCCTGTCGGCCGTTCCCGCACAAATTCGAACGGTACTTCTTCCCCTTCTTCTCGTTCGGCTAATTTCAGCTTGTTTGATTCGACCACAACTCAACAATCCAACACATCCGCCTCCTCTCCGGAGCATTCTCCTCCACGAGTTCCTCTTGTGCGTTCAAGCACTTCGTCTGCGGTTGCTCCTATCGGCACGCGTCCTATTGGGGTTAACACCGGTTTGGCAAGTGTTGTTTCCACTGGTGCTATTGGCATGCGACAAAATGTTTCGCCTTTTGGACTGGGATCCGAGTCTGACTCCTTCAGCCACCACTTGCCTGAGCGAACACCTTCGGCCGCGTCAAACCCATCTGTTGTGGGTGAGCCGTCAATGTCCTCGATCGCCGGTGGTAACTCCTCTTCGAACAACACCACTTCCTCTACTTCTTCCACTCCCACATCTTCGTCTACGAACGCTATGGCATGGTCTTCAAAAGTTTGGGGTAATAAGGGATTGGGTATGGCTGCATCTGTTTGGGGTTAATAAAAGTGTCATAAAAATCGTCTACAGTTTTCCTTTGTTATCGTCTGCGTATGGTGTGATATTTGGGCTAAAAGACGGTGTTTTAAAATTTGCGTTGAGGGTTAATGATTTGGTTTGATTAATGCGCTTTTATTACCGGTATTTAAATGTTGGTCGGGTCTAAATCTATTTTTTGTGATTTAATTTGCTATATTTACTATATAATATTTGCGTTTCAGTTACGGAATTGGGTTTACAAGGTTGTGTCGGGGGAGTCGTCTAGTTTTATGTCATTTCTGAGAAGTGATATTGTTGCGAAATTTGTTTATTTTGTACAACGCTTTGTTGTCGATTTCCATTCTCTTCTCCGGAAGTTGAAAGGACATTGACATTTGCTTTTGTCGATATCTGTGAGAGTGAGATTTTTTTTCACTTGGCCCGTGGTCTTTTTTGTGTGGTGTTTCGTACATGTATACATAAAGGTTGGGTTCAATAATCGGAGTTTGTTTTATTTTACATATTACTACTTCTTTTTAAATATGTATGAAAAGTCGCGGCATATTTACATGCATTTCTTTTCGTTAATTGAAATTAATTTCTTGTGAGATATTTTACATATTTTGTACTTCAGATATTTGTTTGTATGTTGTCGTTGTGTATGTCATGGAATTGAATATTATACTTGTTTTTGTACCTTGCGAATTTGTTAAAAGACGTGTGACTCCATTTTTTAATTGTTATACAATGCAATAAAAAACAAGCCCCATGCCCAAAGTGACGCATATGCGAATTTTCCCGGTTTCTAAACTCTATGACAAAACAAACACCAAACTAATGCGATAATCATCATCTTATCATCAGTCAAATTTTGCCAGTTTTCTTAATCTCGACGGCCGTGGCGTCTTGTTTGATGTAGTACAAGCGATTTCGCCATTCGACTTGTGTGCCTCCCATGGCATTGATCCAGATGGGCAGGGCCATGGCCTCGCGTGCGAACCAGGATACTATCCACGTCGCAATGTCTTTGGGTCCCGATATTTGTTTCGGGAGCGCGAAGTATGGTGTCGGCGACGATTTTTTGGTTCCCGGTTGAGAGGTGCCGGGTGGGTGGGCTATTTCGACATTGCCTTGGCGATGTAGGTTTGAGTATATCCAGAAATCACCAAGCGCCCACAATAACACGTGGACGGCGAAGAACACATTCCAGTTTATGCCGACGAGGAGTCTGAACGCTGTAGCACCCACGATGCCGCAGAGAAAGCACTCTGTCAATGGCTCGACAAGCGTCGCAGCCAGGACAATGTGCTTGCGTACGCGCAGCCAGCGCATACGGCGGAAGAAGTAGTCCTCGAACGAGGTATTCCCGACGGGTTGTATAGCTGCGTCGCAATTCATCGCATGGCGCCCGCCCGCCTGCCATAGACCGTCACCAATCTGCTGGTCCTCGGCAATAAATTTGGCGAACGATCTGATTCCAAGGGGAACGACTTTGTTGAGTTGGGAGCGGCGGAATAAGTTAGATTTGCCCATTACACACGGCGCGACGGCGACAGTGTTGATTGCGACGTAGAACTTTGCGTGTGCCGTCGAGAGGAACATTTCATCCAGGCGAGAGCCCCAGTGGCCCGAGATATCCACGACTAAGGGCAGGTGGTGCACGAGTTGGACGCGCGGGTCGGCTTCGAAGGTGTCGACTGCCCGACCGAGCGCACCTGGTGTGACCCAGCAGTTTGAGTCGAGGACCCAGAGAATATCGTGCTGCGCGACATCGTACGCGCGAATGAGGTTGTTCACTTTAGGATTCACGCCGAATTGCTCGGCACCAATGAAGAGCTGTGAATGGATGTGTGGGTACCGCGCCATGACCCTGCGCACGATTGGGATGACCGGGTCAGCGGGGTCGTCGACGCAGAGGAGGATTTCAAACTTGGGATAATCCTGCTCAAATGCTGAGGAGATGCATGCTTCGAATTCGGGATCAATACCTTTGAGCGGGCGGAGGATAGAGACGCCCGGTGCGTTTGATCCGCGACGGCTCGATTTCGAGGTATAGTATTGTGTAAATTTAGTTCGTCTGTGACTGTGTTAGCGTCGAGGTGGAAGTAATTCGAGCATTGAGTCGTACAGTTGGTAATAGCCTATGGAGCATACTAACCATACAATGCAGTACCAGCCCGCAAAGACGACCGGAAGTATCTTGACGAGCGCCGTCGCGCAAGAGTGTACCAATTTGAGAATCATATTGTTTCTGCCCGCGACAATTGGCCTTCGCGTTGAGAACAAAATTAGATGCAAGTTCGTCTATATTAGTGACTCCATTTATTTGCACCGTGCAATAGTCAGATGTATGCCTATTTTAAGTCACAGTCAGCCGAGAGCAAAGCCACGTCCGTTCCGTATGTTTGTAATATTTTAAGACGCCGAACGAGCCGCAAAACCAGTAGTGCTCTAACAACAATCGAATCGGCAAAGAGAATAATGAGAAAACAGGACGCGTGCTAAAAATATTCCGGGACAAGCTGCGAAGGTGTTGCCGTGGTGCTGGTGTGTAGGCGGCTTTTGAATGCGATGTAAACTTTGGACAGGAACCCGTCAGAACAGGCTTTCACGTGATTTTGTACGCCTGGAGAACGCGAATTACGCCTCGAGGAAAATTTAGTTGTACGGGATGTTGGGATACGGACGGAGGTTGCGACGCCCTGCAGAGACGCTAACGTCGGCAGAACAGCCTCGGACACACGTGTAGTCGCGCACAAACCACGCGTTTGAGAGGTATCTCAACTCCAAACACAATCCAAGTCCAATCTTAAAGGCATAGAGCTGGTCGGAATGAATTCACCGCAGTATTATATTGCATTTGTTAAATCCTTCCGCGATATCGAAGCTGTATAGAGGATGGATTTGCAAGCATGATATTTGTATCCTGTACGTTACCCGATATGCGGCATATATGAATTTTAAGTACCCACTCCAAGACAACAAATAGTAAGAGGTAATTATACATAGTATCCGGATATTCCGGATATAGACAATATGCTTGATAGCCCTGTTCCACATCACGTCTGCGAAACTGTCCTCCGGCATATCCAAGTTAGTATATGAAATATATATTTTGGATGAGTATTAACGAGCCTCGTTGTTTATTCTGTGCTTGCCGATTACAGCTAGAGCATAGACCTGTCATAGCGATAATTGATGCAATGGAGAAGCTGACGACGGAATGTCGAATACCCTCCTGAAGACGTAGTGTTCATTCTGATTAGTGCTCGCAATGTCCGAGCGAAGATTACTAACACTTGGACGCATTTATGGAGGAGTCTATTGAAGTTTCCAAGTCAGTTTATCATCAATGTTTAAGGCACACTTGGATATTTGGGATTATAAGAATGATTTGGTCAAATAATATTCATTTGGATAATAATTCATCAGAGATATAAGCCCAACAATAGTCCCCCTGGTAAAGTTAAGGTTCCTACAGCAAGTCACGTATATTGCGTAGTGACACATGTGGACACATCGGCCCGATGAGTCAAGACCACGTAGGAACTTTTTTTTTTGATTCGAATATAGTCAAGGACCCCGACGACTCTCTTATTTCAGTACTTTGCTTTAGTCGGCTGTTAATAACCTTTACGTGAGCGTGAGTTACGTGAGACGTTCGGTTCATAATCGGGTAACCTAGCTGGTGTTGGTCCACTGGTAGGGGTGCATGATATCGCGCTTGATCACATTGTATTCATTCCCTCGTGCTAGCATTACAGTCTCAAACGCGGAAGCGGTATCAAGATTTAGGAGGAAGCTCAGTCAGTTTTGTACAAGTCGGGGACGGAGATCATCCGGAGTTTTAGCTGTCAAGGACACGAACGACACTCGCAGGCGATTTTCCACGTCGGGAAAAACGTTGTTTAGAATGTCGTCATCTGCAGACAATAAAGTCAGACAGCCGGAATGGCATGTACCGGAGGGCAGGCCATCTGAATTGAAGTTGTTTAACACGCTTACGAAAACGAAGGTGAGCCTGAGGGGATTGGTGTGCAGGATAGGTCGTGCTAACAATGGAAGACTCCGTTTATACCGATCAGCCAACGGCGGGTGACCTGGTACTGCTGCGGACCGACAGTCTACGATGCGGGACATATGGGCCATGCTAGGTGCGCAAATGTTTTTAGAGGGAAGTCGTTGGCAGAGTGTGCTGATGATCTAGTACAGAAACTACGTGTCTACTGATATTTCGCGACGAATCTTGCGAGATTACTTTGGATTCGACGTTTTTTTTGTTCAGAACGTGACAGATATCGACGACAAGGTTTGTGTTATTTACCACTTCTTCAGACTGCGCTAACAAATTTAGATCATCATCCGCGCAAGGCAGAATTACCTCTACGAACGCTACGTTGAGCAGAATCCTACGCTCACGCAATCCGTTCTCGACAAAATCACTGCGTCTTGGAAATTCTACGCGGAAAATAACCTCCCTGCGGCGCCCACATCGTCCCCAGCTGCCTTTGCAGAGTGGACATCCACGGTCGATGTTCCCACTGAAGCAAAAGAAAACCCGAAATTCAGCATGCATTTCTCCGCTTTGAAAGCCGCTTACGGTGCAATGTCTTCTATTGTCGTAAATCCGGAGAGATCCTCCAAAGAAGTGCTCGAGGCCGCTAAAGACGTGTTGATCCTGTTACTGGACAAAGAAGAGGGTGCGAGTGTGCGCGACCCGGCAATATTCAGGGACTTGCCGGCGTACTGGGAGCAGCGTTTCAACGAGGACATGCGTGCTCTGAATGTGTTGCCGCCGACAGTGGTTACGCGCGTATCGGAATACGTTCCGCAGATTGTTGCGTTTGTAGCGCGGATGGTGGACAACGGGTACGCTTATGAAGCGCAGGGGAGTGTGTATTTTGACACGGCGGCGTTTGAGGCTGAAGGAAAACATGTGTATGCGAAACTACAGCCATGGAGTCGCGGCAAAACAGACTTGATTGATGAGGGCGAGGGAAGTCTGTCCATCAAGACTACAGCTGACGGCAAGAAATCGTCGTTTGATTTCGCACTGTGGAAAGCGAGTAAGCCTGGTGAACCTGAGTGGGAGTCACCATGGGGTAAAGGCAGGCCTGGATGGCATATCGAATGCTCGGTCATGGCTAGCGAAACGATAGGTAGCCAAATGGACATTCATAGCGGGGGCATCGATCTCGCGTTCCCGCACCACGACAATGAACTAGCACAGTCTGAAGCGTACCACGAGTGCAATCAATGGGTCAATTATTTCCTCCACCCTGGCCATTTACACATCGAGGGCTTGAAAATGAGCAAGAGCTTGAAAAACTTCATCACAATAGGCGACGCACTCGAAAAATATTCCGCGCGACAGGTTCGTCTCGCATTCGCGCTCACGCAGTGGAATAACTCACTCGATTTCAAAGAGGGTTTGATTAAAGAAGTCAAAACGTTTGAGACTACGTTAAATAATTTCTTCGCGGTCGTGCGGGCGTTGATTTCCGATGAAGCGGTGGAGGTCAAGAAAGGCTTGCATGTGCCACAGCGCTTCGGCCAGCTCGAACGACAACTTTTCAAAGACATCGAAAGTGCGCAAACTGACGTGCATGCCGCATTGTGCGACAACTTGTCCACACCCCAGGCACTGCAGACCATAAGTTCGCTCGTGGCAAAAGCAAACGTGTATATCTCGGTGACCAAAGCGGGAGCAAGTATCCCGGCCCTGACAGAAGTTGCGCGATGGATAACCCGGATTCTGTCGATCTTTGGTTTGGACGGGCAGGAAGACGCGATTGGGTGGTCGTCTGGGTCGACGGAGAATGCGAACGGAGTGTCGGCGCAAGACATCGCGACGCCGTACTTGAAAGCGCTGTCTACCTACCGCGATGAAATTAGAAGTAAGGCAATCGCCAAGGCGCCATATTCTGAGTTCTTGCAAGCGAGCGACCGTGTTCGTGACGAAGACCTACTCGAATTAGGCGTGTCCCTAGATGACCGTGAAGGGTCACAAGGCGCACTAATCAAATTCGTCGACAAAGCCGAGCTGCTCGCACAAAAAGCTGACAAGGAAGTGAAAGAAAAAGCGAAGGCTGAACGGAAGCAAAAGGCCAAACAGGAAGAAGAACGGAAATTGCGTGAACGGCTCGTGAAAGGAACGCTGGATCCAGCGAAGATGTTTGGTAACTCCGAGGAGTTTAGTGCGTGGGATGACAATGGAGTGCCGACGCATGATAAGAATGGCGCTGAACTCGCCAAAAGTCGGAGGAAGAAATTACAGAAAGAGTATGATGCGCAGCAGAAACTGCATGCGGAATATTTAAAATGGAAAGACGAGACCGGGCAAGAGCTGTAATTTAGACCGTGCATCTGTTATACTTAAATATAGACGGTTGATGGCATTAACTGCTTTATTAATACAGAATTGTAGTGCCACATTTCAAGTCATAAACAAAGTTCATCAACAACAAGAAAACATGAAGACAAAGCACAATCCCTTTCGCCATTACAAAAACAACAACATAATACCCAAGGCCATATTGACATAAAAAACAGCGATTAAAACGATATAGCAAATATCCATTTTAAATACACACACAGTTCACAATTGCACCATAACGCAGAGATTATCCACTCATAACAACATCCTGGTCTTGATCAAACTCCTGACGCTCGTACATAATGTCCGGTTCAGCGGCAGACTTGCTGTACGGACCTTCACCAGCACTCTCATCCTCCATCTTGACGTCTTCCATGGACTCAGATGCACCGGGCTGTCGTCGGCCCATCCGATCGCACCAACCTTCAGCTCTGTCGAGTGTATCACCCACAACGTGCATGACACCACCGAGCATTTGCAAAGCCTCTGACGCAAGGACAATGACGCGGTTCGCGTGTTCGCGATCGGACGATTCATCCTGTCTGTCTGCTGTATTCCTCCGACTGTCAGGTAGCGCCGATGACGCCTGGGCCCAGCGCGACGGCAGAATGAGCAGATATCCACGAACATGCGATCGGGCAGGTTCGGGCAGCGCAGCACCAGCATATGTTGACACTACACCAACGACTTTCTTGATTGTTGCTACAATATCGGCCTTTGTAGCCGCTACTTTGGCAAGTAATTGTGATCGTCTCTGCTGTTGTTGTGAAGCTGAAGCGTTCGATGACACGTCAGTCGAATGGGTGAGAGGAAGTGTTTGCTGGGACCGCTGCTGCTGCTCCTCGAGGAGAGCTTGCAGCGTGTCGACAGCTTTCGTGAGATGTGAATTCGCGTATTTGAGCCACTGCAGACAATATCGCAAGCTCTTGAGCGACTCGTCCGACATGGCGACTGTAAGCCCGGACGCGTTGGTGATGACAGTGTGCCACCGCGACGACGACGGGGACTGCGTGACATCGACCTGAGTCCGCGGCGATAGAGGCGCCTGTTTCTCGATATCCGACGAGGTAGACTTTCGTTCAAGCCGATCAAGTTGCCGTAGGGCGAACCCTTCCAGTGGTTCGAACCTTCTTACGACAGGCCGCGCGACAGACTCGACCATCTCAGCACCATACTTGAAGCCACGGGAATAGGATTTTCCAGACTCGTAAGCCTTGACAGCGGAGGAAACAAGAGTGTAATTCGACATGCGGTTGAATAGCTCACTTTGTGGTTGGGAACGGTGTTCGGACTCGGAGGATGGTTGCGGTTTCTGCTCGGGAGTAGATTGTTTGTCGGTTGCGTATTCTAATGAGCACGTTAGCAGAGAAAACGCGAAGAGAAGTTGTCGGAAGGCAGTGACCCGTATGCACTACCACACAAGCCGAGGGTATCAAAGAGAAAAAGAGGTCGCTGTACGCGAAAGAGAAGACAAAACGAGCTAGTATTTCGGCTTTGGCGGCGGTGAAGTAGCAGCGTGACACAGGGTCCATGTGAAAGAGAGACACACTTCTACCCGGTTGTGCTATGGGTAGCGTCGCCACGGCATATACTATTGACATAGATCGACCACTCCCATACTTGAATATACACTATTTGCAAGCAGCAAATGAAGTTAAACAAAAGCGTAGGTGCTGGTTGGAAAGCTGTCGGCATATACGCCATGGTCGCGCTGAGGGACCCCAAAAGTTGCACGTGAAACGCCGCCGCTATACACCGCCAAAAACATGATATAAGCGCATAGCGGCCGCAATTCTTGACAGCCACGAAAGCTCTTAGGTGCGACATATTGATATATGATGTTCTAGACTCCTCCTCTTATCTTTTGGCTGCTTGTGCAGGATGCTGCATTATGATACTGCGATACGAAATGTGACAGCGATACATACCACAGCGAAGATCCTCGAGAGCCTCTGCAGCGAGACGCACGTCGGGGTCGTCGATGGACAAGCCGGAGGTGAAGGACATTGTCTCGTCATCGTCGGCGGAAGAAGTGTATGCAGTTGTGTTAGAGGAGTATGCGGACAGCGGTGTGTTAGAGTCTGCGTCGTAGTAGGGGACTTGAGGATGCGCTTCAAGCGGGACGTTTTCGGGCAGACAGAGGGCGTGGATGGACAATCTGCCGTCTGGCAGCAAGCGCGGTGTGTCTGCTGCCATTGTCGAAGATGCTGGTGCTGGTCTTGTGGAGTAGTTGTTGTGGTGGTGATGGAGACAGGCAGCACCCTGAGCAAGAGGACGAAACGATCCTACGTGAGAGGGCCCGCCATAATACATTTTGAGCTGCGACCCTTCGTGAACGTGCGAAAGACGGATCTGTTCTGGGCCCTGCCGACGGAGCGCGCCCGCGTGCCAGGTCATCTGCCCGCACAAAAATGGCAACGATACTGAGAGAAAGCGTGAGGAGCCGCGCAGTGGCCCGGATACCAGTCTCCAAAACAAGGCCTGACGTGTGCTCGTGCTGCTCGTGCTCGCGACGATTTCGGTGTGTTCCGCGTCTGCGGCCCAACAAATCCAGTCGATTTCGTCACAGCGACGACCACGATTTGACGAACAACGGCCGTTGTCATTCTCCAATTCTGCCTCGGCACACTCCATCTGCTTTCTGTACTACTCTCACGCTACCGACCACGGAACCGACCGAGGCTCCTGCACTTTGCTTTTGGTGCTACGCAGCGGACCCTCGGTGTTTCGCTGGCCGACTCCGTGCCATTAACGTTGCCACGATTATGGCGCATCCGCGTTATGTTTGCTGCTCTAGATCACGTGTCAGCCTCATCGAGTGTAACGCGCTACTTGAAAATGCTCTGTATGATACCAGCAAGCAGAATAATAGTACAGCACAAAGCAACAATTCACGTCGCGACTCGCAGTCGCAATTGCACTACTCTACATGCCGCCAGTCGCTGCACTGCGGACAGCGCTCTCTGCTGTCCAGAAGCGCTTCCCTTCGCTGGGCAGCCTCCGCGCTCGCGCTGCTCTCGCCCTCGCGTCCACTGATCCCCTCTACCCCACAAAAGTCGCCAGTAGGTCTTATTATCAAATGTATAGGTGCATGGCCTAGTTGCTGAGTATTCATTGGACAGTCATTCCATTAGATATGGACCGGACGGCGACGAAGCGGGTGCTGGACTCGCTATTGTTGCTCGAAATGCCCTTGTCTTATTCGAAACTAGCAGCAAACGAGCTCGAATGGCACGGTACGGTCAAGGCGCGGACACTAGGAAAAGACTCTCGAGTACAGTACGTCGTCAATTATTCGTCTCACATTTCTCCCATACGGTCGTCGAATAATAACACTAACAATTCTTAGGGGCGCCCAGCAATTAACGGAAACAGTCACAAACTTCATACAGATGTTTGGCGTCCCGTCGTCATTCTTACTGAAACATAACATCACATTTCTAGAAAGTGTGCGCACTCCGGAATCGCATGAAGACATATACGAATCCTGCCATCTCCATTTATACATATCAGACAGCATACCGTCGTTGACAGAGCGATTACCAGAGACAATAATCCCCATTCAACGTATTCTCGATCTACCATCGATACCAACTGAAAGTCAAAATATTTCAAACTCAGCAATCGTGATTTCGACGAAAGCCGCGGAATCTTTGTTACTTTCTGACGACGAGTGGGCGCAAAAGTCGAATTTAACAACACTCGCAAAAATCCTTACCGACCGCGACACTTTATTTCGCAATCTCGTCAAGACAGTCATAAAGACCTGCGAAGACTATGTCCGCGCGTCAAAATCGTACGTCGACACCAGTCTTCGAACACCAGCAGAGGGCGACGACGTCCGCGACATTGTTGCCGCCCGCAAAAACTGGGCCCAGGCAGCCCACACCGAGCTTCGGGACGTGCTAGTCCCGGGGCTGGAATCTTTCGCCAAGGAGTCGACGTGGTGGAAACTATACTGGGTCGTAGACGATTTGAAAGAAGACATCGGCGAGCGCACGGTCCTGAAGAATTTCCTACCAACAGCAGAGCGAGCCTTAGTCTTTGTTCTCGGTAGACTGAGTACAGCACCCACGGTGCGGTCGACCGTGTCGCTATCCACATCCATATTCCAGACGTCTGCTATTCAAGAAAAGATCGACAAGATCGGGACAAGTATTGCCGAAGCGAAACGAGAGGTGAAGGATGGCTTGTTGACAACATTACATGCTGACGCGCAACGACTTATTGTTTCAACGTTTCTATTGACACAACTACCTGTGGCTTTGCTTGCTACCGCGGGGTGGTACTGGTTCGGGTATACAGGGTATTCGATGTCAGGACTCGCGCTGTTTGCATTAGTTTTGGGCTTCAAAAGAGTGCAATCGAAATGGGACGCCCTCGTCTCTGCATTCCAACGAGAAGTGCATGATGCTGCGAGAGCGGCGATAGACGCTGCTGAGGTCGAGATTTACGATGCATGGGAAGTAAAAGTCGCAGATATGGAGAGCAGGATCGCGGGGCAGCAGGAGGTTGTGGATGCCTTGAAGAGGAATATAGAGTAGTACAAATGACGTGAACTGCCAGAGAAGTAGCATAAAAGTTGGCGTAATTTCTTGTATCTAAGCAAATCATTAGATTAATTATTTTCCTATATCTCGTCTTTAGTAAGATAATTCAATTAAAACACATCTAGAACGTTCGGAATGCTGTATATAACCGTCATGCCTAACCATCATCTTGCAATACTTATACTATTTACAACTGTTCTCTCTCCACTCCCCCAAATCTATGCCGCACTAGACTAATCTCTGGCATGCCTCAACAACCAGATATTCGTCCCCAAACAAACCACCATAATAAAAATACCCCAGCCAGCTAGTGCCAAACTAGCGTATTTGATTATGTATCCCTCGCCATCAAGGTCCCTCACTATCTCCCTATCCCCATCCCAGTCATCAAACTCCGGCGTCACAAGTCGGACTGCTTGTCGCAAACCAGTCTCACCAGACTCCAGCGTCTCGTCGTCGTCATTGACATCCGGGATTGGCAAGTGGTAAGGTGATCCTAACAGTTTGTATCCGAAAATGCCGGGTAGGATAAACGATATCGAGGTCGACCCCGTCGCGCCCACGAACGCGAGCACGGTTTCTAAAGACGAGACCGTGATAGCGACGACATACGAGAACACTATGATCACGCTCGTAAGCACCACAAACCTCCGCTTCGGAATCGACGTCTTTTGGACCCCTGACCGCACAGGCGATACGGTGGACTGCAAGATAAAGTGCGTGTAGATGTGGTCAAGAGACGCGCGGCATGGGTGACACTGCAACGGGTACGAAAATAGAACGAGAATCACAATCGCGGCGCGCCCAACGGCTGACGAAAACGAGCTCGCGTACATGCCGATGATGTTGCCGCCGACATTGTCGCCGTAGGACAGATAACCAGTGAACCCGACCAAGGTGTACAAAATAATGGCGGACCCGATCGACGAGAAGATAATAAACAGTACGTTCGTGGGACGGTTATCTTTTAACTCGTTCACGATCGAAAACATGTTTTGATGGCAAGTGAATCCGAAAATGACGATCGGCAGTGTCGAAAGTACGCCGGAGAGCGAGGACGGACCAATAGAAATTGTGCCGCGGTATGAGAGTGTATCGCCCACTAACCAGTGTCCGATTACCAAGACAGTCAAATACCCGATCGCGAGCAACGCAATCACGGAAGTATATTTCAAAGAATCCAGCCGTCGTAGAAAACATAGCGGAATTAACGCCGCCATGAAACACGAGATCCAGAATCTTCTGGAGACGAAAATCGTGTCCCCTACGTTTCCGTCCGCAAAGAAGAAATCAGCGATAACTTGCGGCATTAGGTCCCCAATAATAATGAGATAGGACACACCTACTCCAAAGCATTTAATCGCGATTGCAGTGTCGAACAGCGCGGCGAGAGACGGGTAGGTTTTTTGCGCGATAGCGAAGAATGAAGCAGTGCCGCGGTCTAGATACCGTGAGCAACGGTACTGCAAGAATAAGCCCGCGCCTGCTGTAAAGCCGGATACAAGTATTACAATAAATCCGAGAAACACGCCATCGTTCTTCAAAGCGTACGGCATTGCCAGAATACCCGCTCCTACATAATTTCATTCTTAGTACTATTTCTAGACGCCTTCTCGCCACTTCCCCCTCCCCGGCATAATTCCTTAACTAAACTCACCAAGGATAGTATTTGACAAATTTGCAACGCTAGATGTCATTCCAGCCGTTCCGACATGTAATTTGCCATGATTCGCCGTTGCCTCGTTCTCGAATTCGTCGTCCGAAATATGATTGATGTTGAAGTCCTCGTCTTCGTCATTTTCGACGTACTCGACCACAGCAATATTACTGTTCGGGGAGCGTCCGTGTGGGAGCATTATTGTAGAATCCATCGCCATGATCTTTGAGTTGGTGGGATCTGTCGAACGTAAAAATGCAGCTTAGATTGTTGACTAACAGATAGTACGACGATCACCGGAAGCGTAAAAACAGAATATATCCCGCCCTCCAGCTGGTCCAACGTATAAGATCTCAGACGCACGTATCCGGCACAACAGTTACCGAATATGTCGCAGAAGGAGTTGTACCATATATCCTTCGAATGGACTTTGCAAACCTCCTGTGTATTAATATCTTATTTCTACTTGTTTCCGCTGAACACACCAAGGTTTAATAATTCTCTGCTATCTCCTGGCCCGGCGACATAAATTCCGTGTCACCCAGACGGTCGCATGACCGGTACTAACCCCGCGTGATTTGTTGAATGCACCTTGTGACTATTACGAACCATTTTGCTCAGGACGGTTCTTGTCGTGTGATCGCGTTCGTGACCGCTGGTTAGAATACTGTCATGAACGCCCAATCGAGAGTTGTCCCCTACTTAGGAGATGGCAACAGGCTTGCGCAAGATTGATCGGAGATCAGCGCGCACGCATGTGAAAAACGCAATTATCTATATTATCTAATCTAAACGATTCAATACACATCTAACTCTCACAAAGAAACAAATCCCTAACAAAAACTCTCGTGTGCAACGAAGAACAATAACTAATATTAATTAACAAATAATATATAAAACAAATTAAGACCCCGAAAATTTACCTGTACAACATGCAGACTCTAGCAAACATAATCAAATTCACTTTTTTCATATCCGAAATGCGTTATTAAATAACATCAAACAAACGATGCCACATAAATTATTATTAATGCAGAGGGGCATACCACCTTAATATTCATTAAAAGTCAATCAAAGCAACTCATAAAAAAGCATTATTATATAATTTTACTTCACAAACTGCGCTGCTGCAGCCAACCCATCCGCCATTGCGCCTGCCTGCGAAGTTGGCTGTGCGGCGCGACCGGAAACGATCGGGCTCAGGAACGGGTGTAGCAAAAGTTCCTGTGCTGTAGGCCGTTTCTCGTGGTCAAGTTCGAATGTGCGTGTTAAGAACTCATTTGCCTCGATTGTCGATTCTTTGGGAATCTCAGGTGAGCAAAGCGTGCCGATTTTGAAGAGTGCTTGCATCTGCGAAAATTCGGGGAACGGATGAGTACCAGTGAACATCTCGACGATGAGACAGCCTAATGACCATATATCTGCTTTCCGCGTATACGAAGTCTGCTTGACAACTTCTGGTGCCATCCAGTATACTGAACCTTGTAGAGATGGACGGTGATGCTGATTGTTCGAAAGCAATCCAGCCTCCACACGCTTAGAGATACCAAAGTCAGAAATTTTGATCTTGCCTTTGTTGTCAACCAAGACGTTCGCGCCCTTGATATCTCGGTGAATAATATCCTTGTCGTGAAGGTAACTCAACCCGCACAAAATCTGTCGCACAAATGTGCGAATGAGAGGCTCCTCGAACGGCCCGTAGTTATTCAACAAAGCCGCAACAGATCCACCAGGGACGTACTCCAAGAAAATATTAAGATACTGCCCATCAGAGTTTGATCCAAGATACTGCACAATGTTCTCGTGATGCAAGTCTCGAAGTAACTGGATCTCGCGCTGCAGAGCGTCAATCATAGACTTCTTCCTAGCCGGATCGCCTTGCTTATCATTCTTGGTCATCTCGACCTGCTTAACAGCCATGAGCTCGCCAGTCAGTGCATTCAAACCGAGTAGGACGCTGCCGAAAGAGCCGGATCCAATTAACGCGCCTTTGATCCATCGCGTAGGGCCGCCGTCGATTTCATGAGCATCATATTCTGCATCCGACATCTCCTCCGGTATGTCCTCGACATTGTCAACTTCGATGTAAGAGTTATTATCTGAAAGCGCGCTGCTGATAGTCTCCGCGCGAGAAAAGACCGAGAATGGACGACTGGTTGATGAAGAACTGACCTGTCGTGCATACAGATCCTCCTCATCAACTGGCGGCCCTTCGATAGGAGACCGCCGGATATCAGAGTCATCGTCTGCAAGGATTGAAGATGCCCCGCTGTTTGTACTCCGATGGGCGCCTATCCGCCTAAATGTTGATGATGTTCTTGATGGTGGCGATGAAGTTAGTAAAGCGGATTTGCGACTGCTTCCACCGGTGTTCTGCTGTTGAACAGGCTGTTGGACGGTCCCGGCATTCAGCCACGTCTCACCGACAGTCGGAACGGGCGGTAACGACTCGCGGTTCGAGCTAGCATATGAGGCAGTAGTAGCAACAGATATCCGCTTCGACATTCCCGAAATCCGTTTCGAACGCCGCATAGAATTCCGCACCGTCTGCTCCAGCACCCTGTTCTCGTGACCTGGAAAGTACTCTGCGAGATTGGATGAGATAAGCTCACTCGGCGGTCGCTGACCAAAGAAATTTCGCATGGTTTTCCTACTCGAGCTATCCGAACTTTCGTCAGCGTGGTTTCGTCGAGGTGGCGGTGGAAGTTGCGGTGTTGGTTGGTTGCCTACTAAAGAGCCACGCAAGTTCGATATCCGGTCATCGGTGCTTTCGATGTAGGTTCCCGGCCGCTGCGGCACCTCTCTAGCCAGCTGCTCTCGCGCAATCTGGATTGACTTCTGATACTCGTCAGTGGACGGAACCTGCCCAGCGCGCACTAATATTAACCGTTCTCGTTCTAGTCGTTCGGCAGTGTGGCAAATAGCTACGAGTTCCATATCCTCAACATTGCGCGCCGAACCTGTGTCTGTCGTCACATAGACCGTCCAGTTACTGGCCTGATCCTTCGATCCGAACTTGCGGATTCCCTTTTTTATGATTGACTCGGCGTTGAAGCACCCGTTAATGTCGACGGTTTTAGTGTGGCCTTGCTGAAATATGAACTTGACCACGTTCTGTTTCAGGGGCTCGGATGGCTGTGCGGTTGGAGCGATCGAGGTCTGTGAGACTGAGCGCGAGGTGGGATTTGAAGAGGTTGCGCTAGGTCCGTGTTTTGACTGCGAAGTTGTAGGTTGTGATGATGATGGCGGAAATGCCGGCGACTGTGCATGCCGAGCACCATGATTGTACGACGGATCGAATGGGGATTCTGGTCGGGGATTAGAGAGGCTAGGGGAGACTGCAGACGACTGAGAAGCAAACGGCGAGATTGACGATTGATCCTGCTGCGCGAGTGGAGACTTGTTCTTGCGAACTGTCGCGTAGCATTTGTTTCGTAGCGCCTTGATGGCCACAAACAGTCGTACTCTGTCGCCGACTTTGGTGATTCCTAGCTCTTTGACAACGTTCTGATCGACTTCCAAAAGAGCTTCGCCGTTGATATGGTTTTCTGGATATGGATTAAACGTTATGCAGGACAGATGGACTCCGACACGGACTTACCTTCAAACAATCGAATGTATTTGGCGCAGTTGACCGAACGCAACCACTCGGCGACCTTCGACTCATCCCAGTGCCTGTAGTCGGAGTGTTAGTTCTTGCGCCATTAACACAGGGCTGACGCGAGCGATATACCTTATCTCGTCTAGAAGACTGTTTGAGTCGGAGAACACGGACGACGTCGGGCTCAAGAGGTCGGTGGTGGAAGTAGCGGCCATGGCGGGCGGCGAGCGGAGAGGCGAGCCGACAAGTGGATGCGGTAACAATACGGCCATGCTCTCGCGCGCTCAGGAATGAGGACACGAAGACACTTCAACCGACTGGCAGGCTGATACGGAAGTGTCGCTCAGGCCAGGTGCGCAATGCACCCTGGGTCGTAGACAGAGCAGAAGAATCGTTAAGTCGAGGAACCGAAAGGACGAGATAAATTGATGTCACGATCACGAAGTCGCGATGAGCGGAGTATTTTCTTCGGCCGGGATGGCTGAGGCTAGCCCATGCCAGGCGGGGATTTGTGGAAGCAAACGCCTGAAACGGTCGTGAAACCACAAAGAAGGAGGGCCGCGTTTGTGCGCCAACAAGGCTTCACAGTCTACACCGTATCTGGCAGCCTATTTGCTTGTTTTGTCCTAGCGCAGGTGGGACCTGCGTCCCCGTGCCTGAGCGTGCCTGAGCCAGGGTTCCTCCGGGTAACTATGTCTGCCTTGTCTCTTTGCTGGCAAATTTTTGGCCTGCATTGGCAGCTCGCCAGCAGATTATTGACAGCTTGTTGACACAAAAGGCAAATTGCAGCAAAATAGTTAACAATAACGTCCATGCAACTAGCTGCCTTGAGGCGTCCATTAACTCGCCGCAGTTCTGCAGATTACAGAATAATCTCACAAAGTCCCGCTGGCGCGTACGCCGTGCTCTCCCCAAGTACCGCGTAGTCAATCAATAAATAATATCTGTATAACTTAGTTATACATAGTTCCACGCGATTCACCTTTCGGAACGGACCCGGGCCAAAAGGCGAGACCCAGTCAGGTCTTTTCGTGTACTGGGTTAGGTCGCCCATTAAGCGTACGCCACCAACGCCAGGCTGATATACAATGTACTCAATAATGTCTATCTCTATTATTTGACTCATGCGCTAGCCATATTCGCAAGGGATATATTTGGAACCGCTTCGGCCTAGTAAAATGACTCAATATCAAGTTCAGCAAGACACGAAGCATTCACCCGCACGAGTGGCATCGAATCAGCTCCGGTCGTTTACTCAGATCGTTTTGCCTGGAGAGTCCATACCGGCGGCTGCACGACATAACGAGGGCCACGAGTTCAACGAGACTAGCCCCATTGAGGAAAACTCAGAAGAGGAGTATCTACTACAGAATCACAGTGTCTCGGGACCGTCGGCGAGGCCCTTGGATTGGGATCAACTTGCCTTGCCCAAATGGCAGTCCTCTCTTTCGAAGCATGGCTCGAGGCATAAAAAATGGAAGCAGGTCGGGATTTTCTGGGAACAGTCTGATGACCAGTCGAAACAAGATATACACACATTTCAGGGACTGTCGGAGGACGAAAAAGACGATTACTCCCTGACCGAGGAACAATTACCAGACGAATGGCCCTTACCAATGGCAGATCAGTTGCCGGCTGTCGACTCACAGTCAGGCGTGTCAAGAGCCGTTCATCAGGTTTTTCAGACGAGCTCAAACAACGACTTCCAGGAACAACTAAGGGAAGAACCAAAAGCGAATATGAAGCCAGAGTGCAGTGAGAAGTCTAATTCAGAGTGCAACGAGGAATCTTCACTAGCGTACGAAGAGAAGTTACTATCAGAATTCAAAAAGACAAATGAGAAGTTGCGACTGGAGCGCAAGGAGAAGTTACAATTAGATGGCAACGAAAGTTCTCCTACGGAGTATATCAAGAAGTCGCAAGCAGCACAAGAAAAGAAGTCAACAGGCTACAATAAGAAATCACTTGCAAACTGCAAGAAGTCGTCACTATCCCCATTAGGATACAAGAAGTCGCATTCAAAACATAGAGTGAAGTCACAGTTAGAATTCAAGAAAAAGTCGCCTGTTAAATCCAAACAGCAGTCGCTACCAGTCCTTGGAGAGCAACCGCTGTGGGACGGCGATCTGAATATCACCAACCAGCGCAATGCACTGACTCCTGACGCGCACGACTTCGTGCCGGCAACGACCTACCGGCTTTCAGAAGCTGAGCAGTTTTATCTGGAGCGTGAACAAGCACTGAGTAGGGCACGCTGCGAAAACGACATCGGAACTGTCAAATTGAAGATCTGGAAAGGCTTGCTACCAGAAGATCCGCCTCGGCGGGAACTTAAGTTTCCGCAACTCGAACCTTCGCAGCTCACCGAGAAGAAGCTCAAACAGAGGGCCAAGTACGAGAGTTATGACGACAATCTTCTCCAGGCGGCTGAGCTCCCCGAAGATCTGACGATCGTATGCGGAAACCACTTTACGGTGTTGCGGCAAGCTCTTTATCTTGGATGGGGTTCCGACGAAAGTCAAAAATCGTTGGAAAAAGCAGCGGACTTATTCGCAAGTATCAGAAAATTAGAGTCTCGCAATGTGACGTATTTTGAGCAGAACGAAACGGCGAGGAAGTTTTTGACCATATTGGATCATCGGAGAAAGACATACCAGAAGAAACTAATTGAGCAGCGCAAAATGAGCAAGTTGGAGCAGCAGTTAGCGGCGTTCAACCACGCTATTGACATGCTAGATCAGGCGGACGCGATTATTAGTGCCAATGATATGTGCCTGAAGTATCAATTTCATCGACTAACGCTAGAGATGAAGGGAGAGATTGCGGAGAGAATATATGAGTGGAGAGAGAAACGCACACACATTTACAATAATTTGAAAGTGATTTGGAACTCCATAAAAGAAAATGCTACGGCCAAGCTAGTTAATCTTACTCTGACGGCAATGCTACCAAAGAAGCCAAAGAGCACTACAATCAGGAAGAAGCAACTGACTGTGCAACAATACGAAGCCACCCCTGCAGCAAGCACGCAATTAGTATCACCACAAGAGTTTTATCTTCAGCTTCACAAGTCGTTTGCGCAGCAGCGGAATATGTTGGAGGGTGAAATCATCGATCGCATGCAAGATGTAAACATACTTACCCACCAGGTACAGGATCTGAAAGATATCCAGTTACAAGAAAAATACGCCTTGCTATTACTAGAAGCCCAACGAGATCTTCGCGAAGTCGAGAGGTTGGCGGCGAATCTTGAACAGCAGGCGAGAGAAGCTGCGAAGAAAAAAACTGAAGATAGGCAAATGGGCACTTTGGAACAAGTGCAGAAAGTTGAGGCTGTTGGCAGTTACCATATGTCACCTATCCCAGTTAATCGCTATTACATGTTGATGTGAACACTATCTGTGCCTGCTACTGTGATGTATTCCCTCGTGTACAGTATTATTGCGCATAACGTAATAACTATAATAAATTCTGTTAACCTAGCTTTGTTAACCTTGCCAGCAGTGCAACTTCGCAGACAAATAAAGTATCCTGTTAAGGCAAGATTAGGCACCCCCATCGGGTTAGGGAGGGCAAAGGAAGCAAATCCGACCGATTTAGAACGTTACAAACATTGTACGACTATCCCAAGGCTATACAGATTTTACTTCTCGCAGAACAGTATTCTTTGTAAAGCGATTCGAATGATTCTCGCGATTTTGTGAAACTTGCGTTAGCCGCTCTCTAAGTCAGTCGCCAGGAACAGTTGTCAACGATGGTCATACCGCCGGCGACGGTAGTGCATTTGCGGCAGCTACAGACGCTCGCAGTCTCTGTGCAACTATTTAGAAGGAAGTTCAAACATTTAAAGAGGCTTTGAATAGTAGTCCGCCTACGAGACACTTTAATCTTAATGTTGGCTGCCGGGTTGGCCCAGATTTCAGTTCTTGCACACGAACAACGGCATGGAGGCAAATGCTTGCATTGGAGGACGATACCGCTGTTGATAATGTTGTTGGAGAAAGGGAGCAAAATTCTAGCATAGATTCTTTGGGGCACGATGAATCAGTATCGTTCAACACGAATCCTATGGAGTTCTTAAAGGCTATGAGGTCTCTGTATAACTGTGAGCTGGCATATTGCGAGCACTGCGACAAAACGGTTGAGGACAACGAACTTGTTCTGACTCAGTTCGGCAGTGTAACTGGTGAATGTACCGCTGATTATTTTAAGACTACAATTGATTATTGGAATGCGGAATTCGAGACTCACTGGGATAACATCACCCGTATTTGGGAGCACTATAAGCGTTTAGTTCTTCCGCTGCAGTTCGAGAAGTATCGCGATATACTGGGCCCGGGTCAAATCTCATGACTCAGATAGAGCAAATTATGCTAGAATTTCAGAATCAACACGTGGATTATGACCAAATTATTCTAGCGCGGGCATACGAGAAATTTGTCCTGGAGTACCGTCTTGCCGACAGGAAACAGAGAGATTACATCCACTTGTTTACCTTTTTCGCGGACTTGGAGCATGGTTCGGGTATGAGGCTGGAAAAAGACTTGCAGATGCAACAGACGCTGAACCTGATGTCTTGCATTTACAGAAATTGGCGAAGGATCGAAGATAATATGGAAGAAGAAGCATATGCACTGGCTGTCCAGCTTGCTGATGTTAAACCATATGTAGACGAAGAATTACATGGTCAACCGTCCAGCGCAGCTTCTTACTAGATAATCGCGTTCAAAGATGTTTGCCGTTTCTATCTCGACATTGAGATGAAGGCGGATGACGAGGATGCCAACGGGTTTACGCCAGCGCGGTGGATGGAAGTAATAGAAGAGCTCTAAAAGCCATCATCAAAATACAACTTGTTCTTTGTTATAATACAGAAAATATAAGTCTCGAAATCAACATCTATCTACATTCACATCTGTCTCAGCAACGTACTATCGATCATCTAATAATTATAAACGATGCCCTTCTTGCGGTCAATAGCTTCCAATGCCTCGAAACTTGGCACATTGTGCAAGCGCTCTTTGCCTACAAACGGTAACCCGAAGGCAGAGAGCATCGTTCTAGCCTCCGGATCAGTCTGTGCACCAGTCACCAAGGTAATGTGCAAACCGGCAAGATTGGGCCACAGTTCTGGATTTCCTTCTACTTCAGGAAACCACTTGATATCCGCAGGCTCCAAACCGAACGAGATATTGCCAAACATGTCTCCGGATGTGTTCTCGATGCCCTTAAAGTCCTTGATTCGTGGTAATACTACCTCCACCAATGTGGCGAGAAACTGGTACATATCGGGTCCCTGAATCTTGACCTTTGCGCCGACCATCATGTTCTTCCGTAGCCGCCACGTCATGACCGTAGCTTTTGAGTACACTGGTCGCGGCTTCTTGCCTGTGATCTGTTGCATCATGACCATCGTCGGGAGCGCACGTTCCTGGTTAACTCTAACTGCATCACGCACAAACGCATGTATCCAAATAGCCTCTAATCGTGGAATGTTTTTGAACGTCCGCTGCTTAATGTCCGGTGTCTCAACAGCCGAACCCGCAGGCGCACGTCTCGGGCGATTAATATGGTACTGTGAAGATCCATCCCACTCCTGTCTCTTGCGACCAGGAATAACCCGCTCGTTGTGCACGAAATTGGCGAGAAGTAAATCAGGTGCAATGGTAGTGTTATAATGCTCTTCCAGGCGGGATTGCTGCGTGTACTGCGGCTTGAACAAATGAGACTGTGTATCCCATTTCGGTGTCTGCAGAATATTCTTGTACGCCGGTTGCAGCTGATTCTTTTTATATCGGATCCTGTGATGGAGGGGATGTACTATCGAGATTGAGTTCTTACTGAGGGGAGTGGATGTGTGAAGGGCTTGATGTCTTTGGTGCTGAAAGGGGTGCAAATATGTGCTACCGGCGCTTGGCCTTAAGTGCGGTCGTGCTGCCATTATTGTATATACATTTGCTTCTTGACGATGGTAACAGTTTCTGTGACTATAAGTAGCAAATATGCTGCCGATTGTTCGTTAGCGTTGATGCGTGGCGCTATAGAGCTCGTCTGCGACGAAATTTTCGTGCGCGCGGAAAGCTTCGCGCCAACTCCGGCGGGATAGGAAGCTGTGACATGTGGACCAGCTGCGCACGAACCAACGCCATAACATAAGACTAGGACTAACAACTATAGCGAGGTAGTTTACTTGATGGCTGTAGATCCTCCAACACGACAATTAACAAAATGACAGAAACAATATGTAAAAGTCTAAATACTGAGGTTCAATATATTTATTATTTGAACACACCCAACCTCGTCCGAAACAGAACTTCTGGTGTAACATAAGCACTACACTACCAAGAAAGCCAATAATATCTAAGTCAAATCTTCAGTAACGAAAAATTCCAGGATTTCACGCTCAATACGATATGCACAATACAATATTCCTCAACATTTCCCTACGTCTGCCACTCATATACTATACGATTAGGCTATCAGCAATAATCGTTAAAACTTAGAAGTAACAATGTGACATAAGAGAAATTAACAATAGAACGCAGGGCATCCTTTGCACTCTCCATTGATCGCGGCTTGTACTCTATACGTAAAAGATCTTCTCTGCACGTTGGATATCGCACGCTTAGTCACTCCTGCCTCTGCCGCCATTGCTGCGAAGCAAGCCATTCAACTCAAATTCCTCGGCTTCCCGTACCTGTCTATCCGCCTCGATGTCAGATGTGGTAGTTGCAACGAAACTACTACTTGACCCATCATTCGCCACCTCGTATTTCACTCCTTCGAACGTGTTGCCGGACAGTCGCTGCCACAAGGTAATCAATAGCAAGAAATCTGACAATATATTAGCGATTATTACGTTTTCATCCTCTAACTAGCACCGGACTAGCAGAATCTAACGTACACAAAAATACCAAGAATGCAACGGAGTAGATGAACAATGCATAACTGGCGTGGTCGATGTGGTTCCCATTGATGAGCTGTAACTGCTCCTCATTTGCAAACATGAATAAAAATCCAGAAGCCACTAATAGAAACGGCGAGAGATACTGGAAAGACTTGACGTCGCCGTCAGTGTTTGCGTCGTGGAGCACGAACGAGACCTCAATAATACGACAAACACCGGCGCCCATAAGAGCGTAGCCAAACATGGCGTGTATCTTAGTAGAGAGTTCGAGATGCTGAGCGTGCACAGACATGGCCCATCCGGTGAGGAGAATAACGAGGGCGGGGATGTGATTACGTTGTGGGCGGCCATTTTTTCGCGACAAAAATAGCCCAAGCATGCCCGCGCACCACCAAATAATTCCCATACTCGCTAGAATTCCGAATTAGACAACCAGACTTGACCTATTAGAACTGTTAAACTAGAACATACTATGCTGGTAATCACCATGGCTCCATGGCTGACCCCAGCGGTGTTCCGTAAACGTGTTGACAATACCCCAGGCGGTAATCACGGCGCTATCATAGAATTCCTGGCTGCGGCCCCTTCGAGCAAGCCACGACTGACCGACCAACACCATGATTGCCAAGATACATCCATAGGCAATAAACGCGCTGCCCATTATCTAAATACATACACATTAGTCTGCATTGCGTCGGTTACCAAAGTTGTGTAACGTACGCCGTGAGCAAGACACTGGCCCAAGTGGTCCCCATGACAGAATCCTAACGCGGTAATACCACCAAATCCCATCTGGACCCAGGCCGTAATTGGTATGATCTTGCCACACACACCATGCATGATCACCATGATGTGTCGTATTCTGCCCAAGAAGCCCCGCTCTAAATGGAGCTTCAGATACATGCCTAGAACAATTTGCAAAAACACGAGACTCATTAAGAATGACGCAAATTTAGCATGGATATTATCACCAGGAAATTGCCGACCCTTATGATGATGGCCGAGGAAGTAAGCAACGATTGCAATGACGGCGCCAGCAGTTTGTAGGGGTACATGGAATCTGTTCTTGGTCATTCCTAGAATCATGCCGACCGGGAATATAATGCCGAACGCGAGCATCATCAACTATTCTATCAATTGGAGACCTAACACATACAATATAAATGGCGAACATACAACAATGTGTATCCATAGTATCGAATCTATAGGTTCGACTGAGATATATTCGCCTTCTGGTATGTCTTCTTCATGGTGCTCATGTGCCTTCACAAGTGCTGGCAAGCACGCTATGACTAGCGCGTGAAGTGCCGTGCTTATCAACGGACTACGTGAGCGCATTCTTCTGTGTCGGTGATTATGCTGATAAACTAAATGCGGAGGTACGTGGACAAAGAGCTGAAGATTTGAACCGGCCAAGACCTGCCGAAGGATGATATGGGACAAACGCAATAAGGGTGCACGTAATGGTTATGTAAAACGGAACGTGAGTTAGGTTTACTGCCATCGTCTCTGCGTGGAGACTAGTCTATTTCAAAGCGCTAAAATTCAACATTCAAAATTTTAACTAGGCCGCACGCTTACGCCTTTCTCTCCAGTGCGGGCATCAGGTTTACGCACTGAACTGCAAACCTGACAGCGAGTGCTCTATTTCCCGCGGGCAACAACCAATATTACCAACTTCTCACTGCTCACTGCACAGACTGAAGCCGAATAAGTATTACGGACCCTACTACAGAAGTGCCAAACGACGGTGGATTTACGGCCCATGCTTGACGGTAAATTGGGATGAAAATTGCTCACTTCTGTGGTTTAGGGTTTTCCTGGAGCTACTACAGCGTATCCAGTGTTCACGCAACCTGAGCGTCGGATGCGACTCCACGTAACTAGCTAACATACCAAATTGGGAGCATGCGCTGTCCATATATAACGTAAGATCGTAATATGAGTGATGCGATGCTACCACGATCCATTTTATACATTTGCAAACATATCCCTGGTAATCTTATGGGTAGCCGAGCAGGTATAGTATATGTCCACGCCTTGACTCCTATCCAAGCTGCCTATGTCCCTTTTTCAAGGTTTGCCAGCATCTGCCATAGTTGAGGATATACCTGGTCAATAATGACGGTCATATCACTGGGTGGGATGTTTCTGAGAACATAATCTGCCACAACTTCTGGGCTTCTAGAGTCCGGACGCCCAATACCGATTCCAACCTTTGTAAATTGATCAGGAGCAATATATGTGGCTATGCTTTTTAACCCGTTATGTCCTCTATCCGCATATGAGCGTTAGATCTCAGTTGACAGTCACAACAGTATTAACCCTTGACTCACTTGGATGATCCGCCGACTTTCATCTTTAGCTTTCCGACAGGTAGGCCCAATTCGTCATGAAGAATTACCAGCCGTGCAGTCTGTCCGTACTTTTTCTGTGACCATTTCCATGCATTGGCTATCGCCATACCGCTGACGTTCATATAGGTACACGGCTTGAACAAGGCGATTCGTTGACTCAGGAGATCTGTGTTAAGGCTTGAAATTCCTTCGGTGAGGTCCCCATCTAATGAAGGTGAGTGCACTCGTTCTAGCTGTCTATGGTGATCTGCTATGAGGTAGTCGAGAAGAATATGCCCAAGAGAATGCCGAGATTTGGCGTATTTATGGCCTGGGTTACCCAGTGAACATATCTAAAGCACTCAGTACACAATCTCCAGAGATGCAGATAAACATACCAGTAAATTTCGATACAGCTGTCGAGATGCCATGCAATAACACGAGCAGGCTAATAGAAAGACGATTTAGGCCAAAAGAATCCTGGAAACGCCTTATGACGCTCGACACTAGTTTTCTCCGCGACCATAGATTTAGGTTTAAATCACGTACGATGCCCGTGCTGACAAATGCCACTATTAGCGAACTTTGCAGCACCGCACACAACTCCACGAAACGGCATCGCAAGAATTGGAGATTTTGCCTCCGGCCGAATTTGCCCTCAGTATTTCTGCTTAACATCGCGACCGGAAGTGCATTTTATCAGCTCCGTCCCCTCCCTCTACTTGTCCGCAGATTCCACATACATCATCGTTTCGGTGCATTTATCTGGGGCTGGAGGTTTCAATTGATTGCAGGACAGGGTTAGTTATGACTTAGTTCCATATTGTTGAACGATGGCTAACTGCTGTTTCTTCGCAAGGAATCCCCAGCTGCTCATCGGAACATCGGCATTTTGAATTGTCTATTACAATTAGATTTAGGAAGGTGGAAGTAGTAATAAGTTGTATCAACGATAATTCACAACTGTTAGCCGTTTCTTGCAAGTGTGGATGATATTTTTCGAATTTAACCATTCAGTTACAATTTTACCAAATAAATCCAAGAATTTGGTTACTCAGTCGTCATCCTGGATTTAAGAGAGCAAGAGAATATAAAGAGTCATCCCATGGATGATCGAAAGCGGTCATTGTCGGTCAAAACTGAGCTGGAGGCCCCGCCGCTGAAGCGGCAGGCAACCGACATTGAGAGCGCCGGATCAAAATCAGCAAATGGATTTGAAATTCCACTGTCACAGGACGATGTAGCTGTATGTGTTATTAGCCTCTTGTGTTTTGTGTTCAGACTGTTGTGTTTTGTGTTCAGACTGTTAGGCTAATGTTCTTTAACAGTTATTCAAGAAGGAGGCCATTTTCAGACAAATGCAAATATATCGTCGAGAACGCGACCTACTACAGACTCGTGTAAGCGAAATTGAACAACGGTCTGCTTATCACGATGATCATTTACGTGTTCTGGAGTTATGGTGGGATCAAGTATGTAGCTTCGCGCCCGGAAAGAACGATTTGCGATTTACTAATAATTTCTAGCTTGTCAATGAAGTAAACATACTATCAGGGAAACCTCTATGTTCTAGCAATGACGAGTCCCCGATTCCGAAATCCTTACTGCGTGCCACCTCTGAAGAATACTCAATACATCTTGAAAGAAAACGTGATTCAGTCCTACAGTCTCTCACTCCTATATTCACAAGTCTACAGTCACTACCATCAAACACCTCTCCTGATAGCAAAATCTTGCAAGAGAGTCTGAGCGAGCTCTCTGCTCAAATCACACTATTAAAGACCGAAAACGAGAGACTAAAAGATGAACGAGAAGATATTTCGCGGAGGCTAACTGATGCTACGTTCAAGTTCATGTCTGCGGAGAAAAAGCTGGATCGATTGAAGAGTTCCACATTAGCCAAAATTGAAAGAACTAGTATGTCATCACCCTCCGTGAAGAGAGAAGGATCTGCTGAAGAAAAGCCAGAGAATGAGAAAAAGGTGTGCGCGACTGTATACGATTTGAATTGCATAGCCCGGTGTACTAACTTATCAATGCAGTCCGAAGAAGTAGACGAGAAGCTCATAACTAAAATTCAAGAAGAGGCAGAAGCTGTTGTAAAAAAGCAAGCTGAGGAATTACGGCAACTCCAGGAGAAGGTCGTCAACCTGACGGATGAAATTAGCAGACTCAATGTGAAGCTCACATCGATGTCAGAGGCTGATGTTCTCAATTCAGAACCATATAAGACACTTAAAGTTCGATTCGAAGCCTTGTCTACGCGCGCTAGTCACCTGGAAGTTCTTAACGATGTCATAAAACAAGAAAGCGAGAAGTTATCTAGCGAGCGTACAGAGTACCGGGAGCTTCTTACCGCTGAATATAAGGCTATGGCTGACGATCTTCAAAATCAGCTTAAGAAATCAGAGCAAGATCTGATTAGGATACGATCTGCTAGAGACGACCTATTACAAGATTTATCAATTCGCAAGTCCAAAGAAGAGCAGAAATTGATGGCAATGAAAGAACTGGAGGAGTTGACAGAAACAAGGTCGTCACGGATTAAAACGCTGGAGATGGAGGTTGAAAGACTTAAATCACAACTAGAGACTACTAATGGTAATCCGACACCATCTCCAGATGATAGTCCAGTGGAATTGCTGAAGCGCATCGAAAAGCTGGAAAAGCAGAACCAGTTTTTATCAGCCGAATTGCCAGGTCTTGAAGCTGCATTCAACCAAGCTCACGCTCAAAGTACTAAAAAAGTTACTGAAATAATGGAACGCGAGGAAAGAATGAGTCGGCTCTTGGCAGAGAAGTCGAAGGCCGATCAGAAGTACTTCTCGGCTATGCGTGCAAAGGAAGCCATTGCGTTGGAGAATCGAGCACTTAAAGCACAATCGCTTAAAAGTGGTGAAATTATCCAGCAGCTCCGCGATGCGGAACAGTCCGTCTCACAGAAGGTGTCGACATTGGAGAAGCAATTGGCTGAGCTCGAGACTGTGCGACACGCGTATCAGAAGCAGTTGCAAGAAGTTCAGCGGAAATGTAGCGAACAAACAGTTAGTATCGACGGCTTCAAGGCTCAGATAGAAAAGTTTCAATCTGACTTGCAAGCCCGCAGTACAACGATTTTGAGCGAGACCGATGCTCGACGGCAGGCTGAAGAGCAGGTCGAGAGACAGAAAATTGAACTGGAGCGATGGAAGTCTGAATCTAGTATTTCAGCAGTGAATCATATCAATGGTGATCAGAGTCAAATCGAAGCTCTCCGATCGATTGCGATTTGCTCGGTGTGTTCCAAGAACTGGAAGAATACGGCAATCAAAGTGTGCGGCCATTGTTTCTGTTTTGAATGCGCGAAAGACCGACTTAATGCCCGACTTCGAAAGTGTCCACTGTGCAACAAACAGTATTCGCACAACGATCTTATGACTATTCACTTGTAAATATTTTATCTCTTTTTCTCGTCTTAGTGGCACGCATGCATTCTTTTCATGTATTGTTCTCATGCCTATCGTTCTTTGTTAAAACCAGGGAAAATTGGCGCTATGAACTTGATTGGCTTCTGTCTTGCAGATGAAGCGTGTGACTACCGGCATGTGTTACTATTACCTTGAAATTTGGTTTGATATTTGTATGTACTCATATTTGCGATGGGCTTCTTTGACAAATATGGATATCCATGGGCGATCTATAGACTTTGTACACAGATTTTTGTGCTATGTATTAGTAGTTTCGATTAAGCTTCTTCATATGAAATAGAGATTCACAACACTGATTCCGATTGTGGCATATATTCGGCAAGGATCGATGAGAGTAATAGTACCCTAACCTTAATATTTTCCGCGTGTCAAGCGAGACCTACCTTCGGAACAAAAGGTTCGTGTACAACAAATCTTTCGCGATTTAGGCGCCTTAGTATTCTATTGTCACATTTCGGTCGCACATCATACAAGATGGTTCCAAATATTAAAATTGCTTTGGATGACTTAACGGTCAACAACATCGGTGTGCTTAGGCGGATCAACAGTGTCGTTCTACCGACATCGTATTCGGATTCATGGTACAAAGATAGTTTAGTTGTTGGTGAATTAGCAAAGCTGGGTAGGTCGACTTTTATGCAGACAAAGCTGATGCTAATAATGACTGCAGCGTACTTCAACGATATACCAGTAGGCGCGATTCGATGCTCACTGGAAACTCCGCCTAACCACAAGGATCAAACGCGAATTTACATTATGACACTCGCGGTGCTCTCACCATACCGCGGCTATGGTATCGGCCGCAAACTCGTCGATCATATACTGGAGCAGGCGAAAAAGATGTTTGTCAAAGAAGTATACTGCCACGTGTGGGTCGAGAATGAGGACGCATTGAACTGGTATCAACATATCGGGTTTGAGAAGGGCGATCTGGTCACCGGATATTACAAGAAGATGACCCCAGCTGGTGATGCATACATATTGAGAAAAAAACTTGAGTAGACTTGTACGAAAGAGATGACTTTGGTTTAAGGTGGCGTAACTGTATTACAAATAGAGGTAAAAGTTAGGTATTAATATATCATTGAGGATCCCAATTCACATTAGAGTTATATACAGGACATATACCAGTCTTTATAACGATACAACAAGAATATAATCAATACGCGAATTATATACAAGAAACCCCTTTCACTTCAACATATCCTACAGCTCGCCGAATGCAACTTAATTTGGATCAATATGGTCAATAACTTCTTTTTCAGAGGACTTAATTGCATCTCTAGAGTCAATCTTACTTGTCTTTTCTTTGTCCTCCCTTTCTTTTTCTTCTTTCAGCTGTTCTTGTTTGTCCTCCTCAGTTTCCTCTTTATATCCCCACATGATCGACCATTCCTTTCTAACAATGGCTGTCACAATCACCGCACCACCGATACCAGGACACAAGTATAATAATGCGGGTTGAGCAGTCTTCAATGCATGCATAATGCCGATGGTTGTGACTAACGCAAACGCGTACAACAACATGGCTATGTTGAAAAACGGTTTAGGAAACTTCCTAGCTGAAGCATATGCCAAATTTGGGTTCTTGCGATGAAAGTTCCATAGATCGAATCGAAGACATAGCGATAGGAATATGGCTGGTACGATTATGTCACCAAGTCCGAGCATGGCGTTTGATCCTCTAGGTGACGATGCAGTAGCAGGACGCGGTGCAGTGAGTTTAATAGGCACTGTTAGAGATGTCGCCACTGTGACCATCACATCTGTACCGAAAACAAAGAATATGTCATATACAAACAGTCCAGAGAGCATAATATAGCCGGTCTTAAATGAATCAATCATCAATATCTGGATACTGCTGAACGCAAAGCTGGCACCAAGAATATTCCCCAGCAGCCAGTTCTGAGTGTACCAATTACCGACGACAACTGCCAAACCAAGCGGAAATCCAAGAATATCTGCTGAAGATATATACCATTTCGCCACTTCTTCGGGAACCGGGGGAAGTTTGCTCAGCTGCGACGAGATTTTGTACTGGTTTAGGAAAAACGATGGAGTCAGCATTTGTCTTAGAGTCGGCGTCTTCACGAGCTGATTCATTAGTTTTTCACGTTCGGCTGACACCCCGCCAGATGAACCTATCGTAGCTACAGAATCAGTGCTCTCAATACTCTTACGTTCGCCATTCTCTCTTTCTTTGGCCACTGGTTGTTCAGTCCATGGAGGATTCTCCACAACAGTGATCCTCCACCGCGTCAAAGATGTACCGGTCCGCTTGGCAATTACCTTAAATGCGGACCCAAAAGATTTAGCAACGGCAAACACCCCGAAAACGGCAAAGTACACATTAAAGAACATCTCAATATATTTCGCAGTAAGCTTCTTAATCAAGAAGTACATTCCCACTAACATGACGCCGCCCATTACTGGCATGAGATAAGCGTCCTCCTCCATAAGCTTTTCGCGTGATGATGGCGGCGAAAGATCTGCCGGATCAAACTTGGGGTCATTTGGATCAGCAGGGAGAGCCGTATTGGGTCGATGTAGCGTTGCGTGCGAACCACAATAGATCACGACAACCGCCGACACAAGTAGTACTGAGTACGTTAATAGGACAGGATCGACATGATGCTGCTCGAGAAACTCCAATATGGAGGTACTTGGGATCGATAACGGCAAATATTGGGACATGGTTGACATTGTTCTCAGTTGTGATGCGCACAAGGATGATGTCCACAATGGAAGCTGCGGTTCAGTTCGATGGGACCTGTTCAAACTTCTCGCTGTCGAAACGCAACAACAATTAATTATGGGTTTGGTACATGACTGAGTATCAATCATCTCCCCCTGAAAATAAACCCTTGCCCAAAGATATAGCAGCATGCTCAGAAGTGTTTTGCAACTGTTTTCCACTCGAAACTTCGTTAATGAACCAGTAATGCACTGAGCACAATGGCTCCCAGTCTGCCAACTCGGGCTGATTTCCCCAGCGGTGCTGTCGTTTCCATAACTCCACCTCCTGCAGGGACAGATCTTACACATGCGTAAGTGCAGCACAGTAAACTCACACTGTGCATTTAGATTAATAACAGCGTATGTAGAATTCTATTGCTACACGGAATTGGAGATACGATAATCCCATTCAGTACCTTGGCTTCTCGACTGAATCTTCCCAGAGCAGTGATTATTGCCCTGCAAGCCCCAAAACAAATGCCTTTCGATATTGGTGGCTTCCACTGGGGTGATGATATTGTGTTTTCCAGAGATCCGACAAATGCATCTGGATCTTCAGATGACGACGAATTTCTTAGTCCAGACGCACAATTCTTCAGGAGCAGGATGTTCCTTGGGGACATTATTCAGCAAGTTTTAGAGAAGAAATGTGGCTTCACAGCTTCTAAAGATGTGATACTGTGGGGATACGGGCAAGGTGGCATGGCCGCGTTGGATATCGCCACTTGCAGGATGAATCTATGCGCAGTCATTGCAGTCGGAGGATGGATCCCTAGCTGTATCCGGCCGCGGGACATTATCGACTTGCCTAGAAGCACTAGTATCTTACTATGCGGAGGGGATACAAAGTCAAATATTACAGACGAGAGGGTCAAGCACGCAGAGGAGTTATTTAAAGAATGTCGCCGAATCAAATTTCCTATGAAAGGCGACCTAATGCCACGCAATAAGGACGAGATGTCACCAATATTGAGATTTCTGCTACGAATATTGGTGCCTGAAGAATTAGAGAGGCAAGGATATACTTAATGCATGCCTGGCAAGGTAACTAGGTATAAAACGAAGGTTAAGTCGAAGCTATGAATGGCTCAATAATATCAGGCAGCCACAAGTCTATTCATTGCACTTAACAAAATCCAGTCGTCTGTATGCATATCTTAAAGCCACGAGTTAAAGAATTAAAGAATTCGATCAGTTTTAAACTGAAAGCCTCCTGCCCTGACAAGCTGACCTATTTCGCTCCGCTGGTTGTGGCGTTCTGATCAATGTACCGATTCCATATATCGGAATCTATGATCCACCGTTTGTCGGCCTCTCTGTCACCAACCCTCTTCGCTACTTCCTTTACAGTCAACCGAATATTTTCTTTAGAAATTGTTTTGAACCTGAATTTCGTTAGCTCAACAGCGAATGACCATACGCATAATTAGATAGAAAGCACATACTCTTTCTTCAAAGTCTCAATGAGCATCAGCTGAGTCATGTCGCTACCTTGAATTTTCAGAAGTATTTCTTTCAAGTCATTTTCAGAGATTCGCATCGTAAGCGGCCGAGAGGAAGTTGATGCAACATTGTTCGTATTTGAAAGCTGGAATGGCGTCTTGCTCGCTGCGTTGCGCGAATCAGAGATCGAGGCTTTGGTGGTTTGATAGTAGTCTTTGAAAGGGTCAATCGGGAGAGTAATAGTAGCTACAAGCTAGTCAGGGCCAACTCCATTAAGAACACCCAAATGAGAACTCACACTGAATTGTCGCAATCTGCAGTCCAGTACCATCAAATTCGGCATTGATGCCGGTGTTCAGATCAGTCCAGCAGATACCTTTGGCTATTGGAAGCAATGGAGCTAAAATCCTTCTCCTAGGCTTATCCTCTTCTTCTGCAACCAAGAAGTCCTTCATCTCATCATCAATGAAGTCGCCCGCTGCACTCTCCCCATCATCTTCACTGACATTCGATATTTCTTCCAAGTCCTCGCCTATCTCACCATCTTCCTCAACCCACTCTGCCTCTGAATCGTAGTCGTAGTTTATGCGAACGTCACGAAAGAAAGGGTTGTTTCGTTGGATTCGTCGCGTCTTTGTAAATGTACCATTGTATGGAGGTCTAAGATCTTCACAAAATCGTAGAAACTTCCGTGGGAGCGACTGAAGGGCTGCGCGTAGATGTGTCTCCGACGTGTCGTATTCTCGACAGCTGTTACCCCTTGGGATCTCACTGTGAGCATTGTTGAATAAGGTGATCACATCTTTGGCAGTCTGAGCAATAGCCCTTCCTCTTTTTCGTAGCTTTAAAGGGTGCAAACCCATGATTTCCGCGAAATTCTGTGGAGAAGAAGCTGGCTCTGGGATCACTGAGGAGCTTACAGCAGTTTCAGGTGACTCGAGCTGTGCAATTAGCAGATCGACATTTCGACGGGCAGCCTCGAGGGCTGCACCATCGCGAGTGAAAAAATTCGCAGGGTAGAGAGTGGTGTTGGCTCTAACGTGAAAAGGCAGAAAAACTTCTTCGTAATCAGACTTCTTGGCGACATCTGATTCTTTCATCTCGGACGCGCCGAGTGACCTTGCTGCAGTTGTCGGTTTCTTGTTAAAGAAGTTTCCTAACCGCAATTGTTGCTGGCAAAAGTTAGCAATCCATTTAATAATTATAACATCCATTGTACAAACCCTGTCTTTTTGTTTAAGTATTTCCTCTTTCTTCCGCTTTTCCTCCTCCTTTGCACGCTTTTTCTCTTCCCGCTCAGTCTCCTTAGCCGCTTTTTCAGCTTTCCTCTTTTCGAAGATTTCAATTTTCCTTTTCCTAATTACCTCCCGTTCAGCTTTCTCCTCCTGTGTCAGTTTGATTCTCTTGCGTTTGTTGGCCGGTCCACTGTCGTGCTCAGGAGCCATGTCCTCCGATCCCGAAGCTGACGGTGTACTATCTGGAACCATCGCCGACGACTCAATCTCAATGACCTTCAGATTTTCAGACCCTGCCGTAGAGATGGATGCAATTGCCGGGGTGGATAGTGCTGATATCGAGCTTGCTTGCGAATCGGCTGAAAGGTTAACAGTCTCGAAATCCCCTACCGACACGCGAGCACTCGATGGTGGCTGGGAAGGTTCTGTCAGGGTTTCCATGATGAATCAAAATAGCACTCATTAAGAATGTATCGTAATGTCGACTTGAAGGTGCTGGTTATTGCAAAACGTTCCTAAGAATTGAGACGCGCTGAACTGTAGTCGAAACTCTTGAAGCGGCTAAGCCGTTGCCGGACGCGTTACACTTCTGAAACCTAACCCTAGAGACGCGTGCACCCCCCGGTAAACTAATACATCTATATCGCATCGTATTTTGCCTGTCCTATCTGCGGTCGTACTTATATGGTATAAGGAGAGACTAATATCAATATTATTTACGAAGGGAGGATCAGAGTAGAAAGCAATGCCCAGATCCAAAATGCTTACAATTTTCACGTTGCAATACATGCTAGATAGTAATAAATTGGGCATCAAACTCACAGCACAATAATATATAACAAACAATTTTCAAAACAATTTTCAAAACAATTTTCAAAACAATTTTCAAAACAATTTTCAAACGGCCTGTAATAATCACGACAGTTAACGCCTTCTTTTAATCAGTTCACAATTACAATATGCTTCAAAGTCAATCCAATATGCTCTCAATCCCCGTCACTACTGCTATTATCTGGGTTGACAATATAGAGAGTCCTTCCAGGCGCTATAGCCTGCTCGTCCAGACTTCCTACACTCAGCCTTCGCGCTAACCCTTCTTCAGGCGAGATTGCAGTTGTGGACGATTCGAAAGAATTTCTAGTGTAACTGGTTGCAGGAGCGTCTGAACTCATGGACATCTGCAGCGAAGCATGTGGAACTGCGGACGTCACCCATCCGCCACTATCAGCAACCGGGGTGGAATCATCTTCGCCGGTCGTTGACTTTCTCAAATTCTGTCCCTGTGCGGGTGCATTCACTGTTGGCGCCTCCGTAACCGGATAATCCGTTACCGAAGAATCTTCAACAACTTTGTCTTCCGGCTTCTCCGTTGTAATTTCAATTTCATCATCCAATGAAATACCTGACGATTGACTGGCTAATTTCGTCGACGGAGTATCAGTCATAACTCTAGCATCACTAAGCTCAAGCGTCATATCCAGCTTCGGATGATAATACGCATAAGCGTGGGTGTATGTCGAATATTCATCTTCACGCGGCTTCTTACCCCTTTCCTTCTCTTTGTGATGATGACCTTGTCTCTGCTTAGTTAAGAGGTCCCGTTGCATCCTGTCTGACCATACTGTCGCTCTTTGTCGACGTAGATACTTGACATAGTCCGCCTTCTTGCTAACTACCAATGGATCATTGGAGGCAGGTGCAACGGTAGGCATGTTGACTGTAGAAGAATCTTGTAGTTGTGACGCCGTAGATGATATAGTTCGTTCAGAAAACTGACTATGATGGCTCAGCGAATGTGTCGGAGAACACAAGTCCGTCATAGCGCTGTCCTTTGAAAATTTGAGTGATGTCGAGGACGTACCAGATTTTGCAGACACCGACGCTACCGAAGAAACCGAGTTACTCGACATTGTAGACGCCGTGCTCCCTCTTTGATGTGGATGTGTCTGGAATGCTGCTCCCCATATTTGAAGCGGCGCTATGGGGCTTTCCTGGATTGACAAAGATCGGCTTGATCCAGTTGATGCAGTTGATGACCGCGATATAGATTTTGTCGAATGAGACTCAGTACTCGTTGCTACTAAAGTCCCAGGAGGCGGACGTAATGACGGAGAGCCAGCCAGCATCGCGGCGCTGTGAGTTACTCGTTTACTATCCCTGTTCTCCTGGGATTGCCGACGAAGAATCTGTGATGGTAAGACATTCTCAGTAGACGTCGTCCGCGGGATGGTATCCACATATCGGTGAGTAACCGCCGTTTGAGGTCCATGCTGAGAAGTGTAAGCCGCCTGTGCCGGACTCGGGCTTGTTTTGTTAAGGTACTGGGACGTCGACTGTATTTGTGATTGTCCTTGTACACTGTGTCCTGGCATTTGTCCATGTAATGCAACAGTTGAAGCACTGATATTCTGTGCATGCCGAATCGGAGAAGGGGGACCCCCTCCTGGAAACCTTCCACTGGTGAGAGTAGAAAGAGTGTTCACGTCCACGGTAGACGGCAGGGGTTTCCTCTTGGGGTGCATACGCGGCACGGGCGGTCCCGACGATCCAGTGGTGTAGATACTCGGCACCGTCGGCGGAGTTTGTACATTGGGTCTTGTAGGAGTCGATGAGGCTATTAGATGGCTCCCATTTGTGCCTCCAATCGGCAGCGTAGCGGTCGGTGATGTTGAAACCGGAGTGACCGAGACAGGAGAGCTGAGCACCATTTCAGGAACTTACCCCACCCTTAATTTGGAGACACCCAAAGTTCGTGTGATATGTTCCTTACTGGATAAATTGATAGTATTGCAAGGACAGGAGATAATGCAAAAATAGTTGCAAAGTTTCAAGGGCGGTGAGATGTCGTGTATGCTGTTATAACAACGGACGCTGCGTGTTTGGGAATTCAGGGGACAGCTGGGATTGGCATACATCACAAGCGTTGGACTTATTTAGCTCTATTGCGACGCACGTATTAAGCTTGAAGTAGTGTGGGACAATAGAATGGCATACAAATTGCCACAAATTATACAAAGTAATTTCTCAATACTCGAGCGACCACAGCGCCAAGAAACGATATGTACCATTACTTTCGTTACAATTTAGATGACGTTAACATGCAGCTGCTTCATGAGGCTATTGGGGCTGTGCATGCCTGTGACAGAACTTCGGCGCAGACTGTTCTCCAGCACAGCTCAGAGCTACTTTCGGGTTAGGGTACATTTGTTTTAGCCTGTTCAACTGGCATGAAAAATATATCCAAAATTCCGAATTCATTTGTCTAGAAGTCTACACTTAATACACCATGCCACAGTGAGCCTGCACCGGCAATTAGTAACTCATGATCTCTCATGACGGGTTATTGATGAACCATCTCGGACCTGGGTATGAACAGCAGGAATTTCGTCCCCGACACTATCAAGATCTTCGTCACTGCTCACTGACTCATGGTCACCTAGATCGTCATCGTCGACCATCACATCATCATCGTCGTCGTCGTCATCATCATCAGTGAAATCACCCGGACGTATAATGGAGCCATGGCGGCTATGATCAGAGCTAGACCGCTTCGGCTTTCTTCGTTCGAAATCTTGTGCGTGAGCATCTCTGATAGTACTGCTGATAGCATTCGCCACCATCCGCGGTGTCATAGCAGCGGTAGACCTCCGGCGTCGAATTCCGGCCACCGGACTTGGCTGAGGCGGTTGAAGTGGTGGGTGGTCCACGCCAGTGTGTGCACCGGTCGATAGGCCTTCCTCGGCAGCCATTAGCGGTGTACGGGTGTCAACCTCATTAAGCTCTAGGTCAAACTCGTCGAGATCGTATGGTAGAGGCATATCTCTTGAAGCGATAAAGCGGCCAACATTCGTGCAATGCTCGTTCTCCATACGGAAGAAAATCCAAACGAATCGCCTGATAACTTCGAGCAACGCGATGAGAAACGACAACGCCGCTGACTGCTGAACTTGAATTGGGAAAATAACGTAAAAGATCCAATTGAGACGTAGCAATGGATCAACGACCATTGCACAATAATAATACCAGGGATTTCTGAAACCTAACTCGTCTCGTAAAAGTGCGAACTTTGAAGTCGGTTGGAATAGTGACCAGTCCATAAAGAGATCCCAAAACGTCGAATAAATCGTGTTGATAGTTGCGAAGAGAAGGTAGACATCTCGATTCGTGTCCACATGATCAATACGCCAGATACTAAGCATAACCGCTGTGGCAATGGTAAACAAGTATTTTCCTGCATTGGCTAGATGTGGAAACCAATTTCGGGTATCGAAATAACGCCGCCAGCATTGCAAGAAACGCCATATTGGAGGTAGGGCGTTCAAAAAACCCATCAGTCTTGAGTGTGACGACCCACAGTTCGAGGCTATCATCCAGTCCCGAGCATATAGGCAAAAAAATAACTCAGCATTACTCAATGAGTAAGTTAAGCTGCAAAATATGTCACCCAAGAAGAAATCCCGGAATTCAACTGGATATAGACCTGACAATATGAGACGCCACAATGCAATGACCAGCCATTCCCTTGACCTCCAATGGAATATCGGAAGAGGTAAAAAGAGCACTAATACACCACCACCAACAAAAATCAACGGATACCATTGAGCTGGTAGACGATTCGGCCAAAAATCGCAGAAGCAAAGATACATACATATCGCAAGCCAAAAGAAAAGGAATGAAGGGAACTCTAGAAACTGCCTAAAGTTTAGAAAGTGTTTCTGATCCCACTCAAAAATAAACGGATAGTTGATCTTGTATCGAGACCAAGCCATACAGTTGAGAGAAAATAGCAAGCCAAAGAGACTCATCAAGAAACCACCACCAAAGATTTGGTACATATAAATAACATTGGCCAATTCGCCTCGAGAACCTCTTTCGATGCCGATAACAAGTGACTGGATAAACAACGGTAAACCGAATCCAAGCCAGATACCGCTGAGGAACGTCGACAAATAATGGCTGGCCAGTTGCTCCCGAGTTCTAAGCTTTTCGATCGCATGCTTTCTGTTTCCTCGCTCGAAATATCGACTATAGATATCTTCAACCTGATTCATGAGATTATCAATGACATTGCTTTGTGCAAAATAGCTCGTGTTAACTTTATCCATGTACCAGGGCGAGATGCAAGAACCTGTCGCCTTGTCGAACTTCTTTGTGATCTTTTGCAGCCCCGTCCGGTTCAGTAGATGATAAGATTTGAGTAATTCAAGTCCTCTGTAGTACTCCATGACTGCCTGCACGACAGTTAAATCGTAATCGACTCACTTAGAGTGTATTACTTACATGCTTCAATTTCTTCCTAGCCGCGTTGTACGGAACGCTCATAGCGGCTGCACGCCTAATATAGTCACTATGACCATCGGGTTCTGGCCGGGTCTGTTTCGAAACGAACGGCAAATGGTGCAGGTCAAGTTTCTTATGGAACAATACCCATTGCCGTGCTAATTGATCCGCCACAGTTGTAGGTTTCTTCTTTCCGTTGCTCTTGATGCTATCTCCATTGGCACTTTCCTCTCCCATCAATCGGGCCCGTTCTTGCATTTTCTGGTCTCGCAAAATATGTAACTGATCCTTAATTTTATCAAAACGAGCAACGGCCTCCTGCTCCTTCTCGCGATAAAAAGTCTGAATTTTTGCGAATTCTGCATCCAACCAAGCAATGAAGTCCCGATAATCAGACTCCGCACTCATTCGCCTTCGAGATTCTTCCAACGACGTTCGAACTGCACTCGTAGTACTAGATCGACGAGTGACAGACGGACGGTGTGTAACAGCTTGTTCAGGAGGCGTCATGTCATACTTCGATGACTTCTTTAGAATCGACTTCTCAGATCGAGGTGCGGAAGCAGTGGGACCTTCCCTGAATGACACATTCGTAGACTGTCGAGCCAATGGATTTCGTGCTGAATCAACGCTCTGCATACCTGAGCGCACTTGGTTACGAACTGGGTCGGGAATATTCTCTTGAGGAGATAACTTAGAGGGTCCTAGATCGGTATCGGCATCTGCTGAGAAAGTGACAGACCGATAGAGAGTGGATGTATCCTCGATAATCTGTGACGACGAGGACTGTTGATCTTCCGTCTCAGCTAGAGCTGGCGGTGGTAGATGAAAATGGCCGACATTGGGAGGAGTGGCAATGATACTGCCGTAAACCTCCAAATTTGGAATCCCATAATTCATTGAATCCTTTCGTCGAGCAGGAATATCAATAGATCCAGAGCCATTAAGTAGCTGTTGGGGTGTAACTCTAGGAACATGTTCTGTCTGACCATCCCGACTGTGAACTTGCAATTCAACATCGCCCGTTGATTCCAAAGCAGGATCCTCCTTTCCATGCACTAATGTGCGCTTGAACGAGTTCGGCTGACCGCTGGCCGTACTCGCGGAACTTCTGTTCTGGTCCTGCTGGGGAAATCGTTCCTTGAAACCGCGGGCTTTGTTGAGCCTTTTCAGTCGTTTCTTACCGCCCTACAATTCCGTTAAGATGAAGTTCCACTATGTAACGGATGCAAACAAATTACCTTATAGTCAAGATACTGAATCCGCCATTCTGGGACCTGCACGATATTTTCATAAGAATTCATGGCTTCGCTACGTAGATCATCTCCATTTTTAGACATACCAGATTATCATTAAGATACCTGCATGGCAGTTAGCTCAGTTAGATATAATCTGTCCAACAAAAATGCAGATCAGTCTCTACATACCGTGCAAATTTCATGGTGTGTGCTTATCGCATGGCAGCCGATCCTATTCGAGTTTTCGATAAGTAGCCAATGACGTCGAAATTCACTGCGACGGTTTTACCAAGGTTAATGCGCGGCGCCCAGCGTACTTTTGAACTTGCGGCAATAGTCAGTCATCTCCGCCCTCTGCTATCTCGTATCGCTGCGCTTGAAAAAATTTCCCTTCTTGGTGGTGCTAGAGGAAGTGAGTTCAGTGGCCGGCAGCTTGTGTGGCCAACTATCAGCAAATCGCGTCGCTGTGTTATAGCACGCCTAGGTGTGCCCTAGCCCTCATGCCGCCCCAGACTTTTAGAGAAGAGCTTTGACGATATTACTTAGGGGTCTGACCCCCCCCTTTCTAGAAGCAGTCCAGGGTCCACCATGAACTTTAATGTTTGGCTAATGCAGGTTTATAAAAAGTCTTAGCAATGCTATCAATTATATCCCTAAACTCCATTGCAATTGTGCAAAATCTAACTCAGACTTAGCTCGCCTCACCATTTTCTTACTACTGCTACTACTACTATTCTAGGCATTCTCCAAAGATTGATGCTTCCGTTTCCGCCTTCTTTTCCTTCTTTTACGGCTCGTAATCTGTGACGATGATGCCAAGCTTTGTTGATCAGAGTCATCTTCCGCGGATGAGTCTGCAAATTCTCCGCCGTTCTGCCGTCTGAATTTGCTATTACCACCCTTGCCGACCACAACCCGCCCAGGTTCGATATCTTGTCGCAATCTGTTGGTACCCTGCTCCAGAAGTCGATACTTCTGCATCTGACCGTCTTGAAACAGTTGCTCGCATTGTTTCCGGACCATTTCAATTACGGATAACCAATTGCGCCTCGACGGTGCCCCGTCCAGTGCCGGCATGCCAATGAGCGCCGCAACGTTAAGCAGATCGTTCCATTTCATCGTGTGTAGTTGCCCTCTTGTTATCTCAGGCGCCTGCGTGGATCGCATGGCGATCATTGCATCCATTATCCCATTCACCAGTTGCAAAATGTTGACGTGTAGGTGCGGATATAAGAGCGATTTTTCTATTTCGTCATTGGAGTACATCATATTAGATATATCATCGTCCTCAGAAACACCGGTATCTTGACTTAGCGGACCTCGTGTCGTACTAGGCTGAAGCCGCCATTGTTTAGTCAGAGACCGAACTCCGGCTGCTGATATTTCGGATATTAATCGCTTGGAGTTCGACGATGGTACAAACAATTTGTGTGTCGCGAGGCGATAACTTTCGTAGCCATACTCCTCCTCTTGTTGCTCATTATCGTGCCGCTCATCGCCGTCAGCATCACTGGAACCAAAAGCAGATTCCTTGCCTTCATGTACATAATCGAAGTCATTTGACATATCCTCTTTCCTTATCTCAGATGTATTATCTAGGGGTAGTTCCCAACTAGGCAACGGCCAAGCCGTCCAGCTTGCAGGCACAATCCGTTTCGTATATAACGCTACTCCCGTTTGTGTTCCGGAACCGTCTGAACGCACGTGCTGTGGTCGACTGCGTTCATCTTCAGCGCGCAGCCTTGCAGAAGCAACTAAATGTTCCGACAGAGACGCTCTGTGATTATATTCGAGCACCTTCAGCAGTGCCCGAAAGTCGGCAATCTCTCTGTGCTTCGACGACTTATATTCTGGATCCAGCATCTCTATGCCGTCCTCTTCGTCCCCGCCATCATCTTGGTCTCCAATTTCATCGCCATCTATATCTGACTGTGGTCCATCGTCACTTTGATCCATTACTTCAGTTGCACCGTTGTCGGGTCCAACATCGTCCTCTGCAAGGTACTCAGATCCCCCGGCTGATATTGGTGAAACAGGGAGCTGAGTTGCGAGGATACTAAGTGGGTCATCCGCGTCGACGTCGGTCATGCCGGAAATCCCCGTCAGCTGCAATTAAATGGTGGCAAAAAATTGTTGTCTATGACCATTTAAAAGTATGCTGTCTGCGGAGAAACAGGTTTTTGACTGTGACTAAAGCGCATAGCTTGAAAGTGTTGGGTAAGGGTTACTTGTTTTAAGCCGTGGAGCCCATACGCCCATGGAGTCCACTGCATACAATTCAGTTGTTTTCAAATCATGACATAGTTTTGATATATGAGTTCGCAAAAAGTATGAGTCATGGGGCGCTAATTTATTTCTAAAGATTGAATATGAACGTTGCTCCACACTGGCCATGTACTCCACTCCGTACACCGAACGTGGTCGTGTCGCTCAGTATGTATTCATTTCTGAGTTCAGAACAAGGGAAGTAACTTTCTTTGTCGACGATAGGTACTGAGCATTGTTGGCCGAGAACATGCTACATATTTTGAGTAGTAAGGCAACGGAAACAGACGAATTAAATTAGTTAGTGAGACAGGGAGCGCTATTTAAACTGCAGTCATAAACTAGCCCACCCAATGGTGTTTGCTACTGTGTATTGGGTTTCGGAATTGCTGGCTTAGTTAATTACTTCTCGCTTATATGAGTCCGTTTCCCCTTGGAGTCAGGCTGCATGATATTAAGGGCGCTGCTTGCGGACTCGTCATCTGACGGAATTCGGCATGGAGCCGCGTGCGCGGAAGCAAACTCTATGCGCAGCTTAGCGAAGGCTACACTACAAACGAACGACGGCGGGTTACGCTGCGTCTCAGACTCCTCGCTAGTTGGGCGGTTTGCTGTCATCACATTCATCTTGGTTCTCTACTAGATGGTGTATTGGAGTATAACGTATAACGAAGTACCGTATCGTATCACTGTGGCTTGTCAGTGTGCCCATTTTGATTGCCACCCCCATTTGGTATTGACTTTGGCACTACTAAACTATTTATTTTCTAGAAGGTCTTAACGGATTTCGCTTAGAATATTACGTCTGGATCTCGATCAATGATTGATGATCTCGTATATCATAGTGTTGACCAACCGCACGTATTAGACAGTTCAATGCAATCTCTAACCGACCGTTTTACTATAAGTAGCAAGATTAACGCATCGTAATTCTTAATTCGCAGAACATCCCGCTGTTCAACAATTTGTCCAACTATTTCTCAGTCTTCATCGATTATTTATTGGCAATCGCTTACACTTTGTACCAGCCTTGAGTTTTCGATATCCTCGCTCAATTGCAAAATATGTTCACTTCAGCGAGCAGTTACAACATATTTCTGCGAGATGGAGTTACGGACAAAACGGCATTTCAATCAAGTCATACCTTGTGGATGATTGATGGTACATCGATGAGTCCATGCGTACGTGATCTCTTGTCTCAACAATTCTCGGGGACGCTGTTTTCACTGTGATGTCTATTCCCATAACTCTTCCAGGTCCAAAACGACACATTTAGATCCGCCGGCTGCGCCGTATCGGCAATAGCAAGATTTGCCCAAGGCTGGTTGAGTAGCATCTTGTAATGCGTCATAGTTTGACAGCTCAGTAGTTTGTGCAGGCGATGCAAAATGAAACAAGTGTCTTTGGATCATGTGGCTTCCATCCCGACTTTTTTGGGCTGGATGCACGTCTTATTAATCGCGGACCATTCGTCCCGCATGCATTACGGCCTCATCAGCTCCCATCGCAAAGTGCGGTTCGCCACTTCATTGCGCGACAAGTGGCGATGTCCGCTCGTGTATATTGCTCGTGGCAGGACAAATGCGAAATTGTCAAGTTGTCCGTTTCGAGAATGACAAGATAAGTTGTAATACATTTATTCACTCGCCAATTAGCGTGTGGATCCTAATCCAATAATGCCGATAAGTAACAACCCAGCTGATGGTCATGAGCACGAATTTCCCTTGTAAAGTTACTATAAAAGTTGTTATTTCTGCACAGAAGGGTCAATTAGAAACGAGAACTACAAATGAATGCCAATCCGACACCAGGTCCTGGAGTTCTTCATCAGTTAACACCCCTCTTGACAGGCTGGGCGATTATCTGAAGTCGTTTGCTGGATCCCTTTCCCGCTTATCTTCCAGTCGACTATACTGGTCCCAGGTTGAGAATGGACTACGCCGACGGGCTAACCTCTAAATTTCCATCTTTTTAAGACGTGCCACTGACGACGACTCTGGCGACGACGAGGAGCCAATGGCGGCTTCTCGACTCGACCGAGACTGCACCATTGAGGTCTGACCCTCTGCGACGCGAGTGCTCTACGGCGGCAACTTCGCAGCTATCACGGAGGAAATAGTCAATTAGTAGTATCATCCACGTGTCCAACCCTATCTGGCGAGGGTCTCGGAGTCTGCACTCCGAGTCTGTCGACTCTGCAGTGACGTCATTACGATCGGGTGACATGATGATGTTGAAGAGCCTCGCCTGCAGGTCGTCATTGAATGTGGAGTCCGCGAGAACTATAAAGCCCTCTGTCGTGACAAGGATCTGTGGATTCAACAACTTGGTGCGAAAGTCGTGGTATTGCGATGCCCTGAAGAAGCGCCACGGTTTATCAGTCCTCGCACTGCATTTCAGAAAGCCGAAACCGCTGTTGCGGAGGTTGAGAGAATGAAGCAACACGCGCATAAAGCTATGGCACGCAACATGGAACAGGGCAATTGTGGTCCAATTGAATAGCGCGACCACACGTGCATTGGAAAAGTCGAAAAGTTATTCATTAAAGTCTGGCGTGCCGATGAGAAACAGCCTGTCGGAAAGGTTAGCAACAATATCGTCGTGAACGCCCATATGCTCCCATTCATGTCAACTTAGTGGCTGATTAAGGACGGACACTGCTACAACCTTCTTCCTAAGACGGTTGAGCTTAACGTAAGTGATTTCTTTCCAGAAAATGAATGGACCGCCTTCAAAATCTTGGATAGTAATACTCCCTTCCGTCGCTACTTTCTCACGCTCAGATTTTAAGTTTCATTTTTGAACGGTGTGAGCAAGGGCTAGGCTATATCCGATTAGTTTGTAGACCAGCACAGATGCGATGTTACTTTCCCTACTAGAGGTAACTAGTGCCAGGGCGGCTTCTGGAAATGCCCTCGTCGCCACGTTTCGTCTATTTGTGGTTTCTGCTTGCTTGATGAGGCTGGGAGGAATATAAACGACCTTAGATCCACACAATAAAATATTATAAAACAGTTCCATTACATTTAAGAGACAGGATCTGGTTCGTCTTCCGTGTCATAGTGGATTCTGCCCTAACTCTGGTGTCGAATTATCTTCGAATCAGATCGCCACGTCTTGGCAACTTGCTAACGTTACTCTGATGCAGCGTATGCCACCTGGTCCTCTTGATGGTAAAAAGCGATCACTCCGAGCGAGATATCACGCAGCATGCTGGCGATCGATAGGCTCTCGTCCGCAGACGCCATAGCATCAACGGCCCCGGCATGGCTGCAGCGAGCTTCTCCAGCTGCCGGATGGATCGGAATCCTTTTTCCTTCATACTTATCTTGTCGCTGTGGTAGTAAATATCAAAAATGCCCACCAAATGTTGCATAATACGGTAAACCCTCATTATAACGAATTCCTCGATATAACGAAACTCACGCGTAGTCAAATCTCACACAAATTTCGTTATTTCTCGATACAAATTTCCTATATCAAGGCCACACAAAATTCGTTATATCAAGGGTGGTGTGGAGCTCTGCAATGCCCTGCTGCAAAAGCTATCCCAAACAGCCACAAGGCTGCTGACGTGCTCATCCACAGTTGCAACCTAATGCAAGCAACCACGATCTCCAACAATGGTGCAAGGATACCTATAATCAGAATATCTCATCTTCTTCAATGTCTGAATTTCTTCCCTGTACAATTTCGCATAACCATACCAGTATGCTCTTCAGAAAGACTAGCAAGATTTAATTACAAAAATTAAACTTAGTGCACAGCAGAAGGATATTAGAGCATTTTTCGTAGTTAAATTAGAAAATCGTATCGTCCTCGGCATAACGGAACCTCGATATCACGAACTGAAAGTCCGGGTTCCTCTGCGGCGTCCCGTTCGTACCCGCTGCAGGTTTAGGGCCTCCGTGCTCCGCGAACAAGGGGGGGACCAGAATTTTAGCATCGAGGGGTCTTGTGCTAGCGGGGTTAGGAAAAACTCGTAGGATTTTACCGTCGTCGGCTAAACATTCCTGGGCTCAGAGTTACGGCCCGTGGGAGGTGATCAAATTAGACATCATCTCGGTTGATGCCGCTGTCAGGATCGGAGCTAGATTTAGGCAGGGTAAACACTTCTGACATGTCTGCACGTTTTATTTTTGAAATAACTTATTCTCGCACATCATTCGACACAGCACTGGCGATTGATGGGCTACAAATTGAGATATTTGAAAGCGCGATAATTCGGGGACGTGGCCTTGCAATGACAAGCAGGTTGTATCAAATCTACTGCTGCTGTCCCGTATTTCATATTCTTTGTTAAGCATCATTATCATTGGGTAAAGTGGTTCTCTGTAAATCACACAGCACAATATGAACTCTTAAATCACACTAGACAGACAGGGCGCACCTGAGTGTTACAGTTCTAAACGTGTCGAATTACCTGCTCATGTTCATTCAGATCCTCGTACCGTCTGAGAAGTATAATATCGCAAATTTTCATTCCCAGCAGCATTCACGTCTACAAGTAGTGGAGAATCTGAAATCGGATGACGAATGTATGACGATTCGACAAAGAGTTTCGTGGAAACTAAACTAACAACTGTGAACGTATCAACGAAGATGCGAAACTGGGCGAGCGGCGGCTGTCGTATGTCACGAAACCAAAATGATTGACAGGACATTGCTTACCGAGCACTAGTCTTAAGGTAGCCAAGAATTCCTATGATAGCAATTGAGGCACATGGTTATCCTAGTGAAACCACTCATAACGCCATAGCCAGGCGCCGGCCCCGGTATCCGTTCACGTCGACTACTGGCGACAACAGTTTTCTCATGGACGCAGCGCAAAAAATACCAGACAGAAGGAAATAATTAGTACTAAGTACTCGCAAATCTGTGAGCCGTTTGTCCTGATCAGGCTGGAACCCGGACGCATGTTTCCTTGAGCCGGAAGGAACGGTCCGGTTTCGCCTCCACCCGTATTATCCATGTCGGCCCCAAGATGATAACCAGATTTCCAGTAGTGAGATTAGGGGACAGTCCATGATGCGCAAACCAATTCGACTTAAGTTCGTTAATTTTCGCCCGTAGAAACGTATAGCACGCGAATCAAGGTATGAACGCAGAAATGGTTACGTTGAAAGCTGCGCAACAAAACCGTAGCAACGTCGAAGGTTATTAATTCGTAATATGTGACACTGAGGTTATCCGTGTAGACAACCCTAATACATTTTGTACAAGCCCCAGCCTCTAGCCACTCACCTCCCACGCTTGGCACATCTTTAGTAGTTCAAGTCTATAACTTAAACTAGACGTAAAATATTATCAAATTTTATGCGGACTAAACCAAGAAGTTGTATATTGGAGGAGTACTTGGAAAGCTAATTTTGGGCCAACGTGTGGCTTCCTTCAATGGATACGTTGGGGTACGGACATGTACAGCGTTCCTTTAGCGAATCCTGACTGCGTCAACAGCCCAGCCATTTAGACGAATACGTCCACCCCCCACTCTGGACTCGTGATCGTCATCACATCATGCATCTTAGCGCGGTCAGCCGCCTAAATCGTGGTCGCAGCTATTCATATATCGAACACTAGTACGATTGATAATCGCAGTACGAGGATATCAGTAACAAGTGAGCATAGTGCAAAGAGCGAGCATGAGAGGGATGCACAGGGGCAGCACTAGTGCTTCATCATCAATGAGGTTTCCAAGAAAGACTATAACGCTTTAGGAGAGTTTAACTTGTAGGGGTTGCGATACGCCGAAATTCTATGTAAGATAGGCGAAGATCCTTTGCACGTTGCGTCGCAAATCGAGATGTTAGTGAGATCGGCCACATGATTGCCGACTATGCGACAAAAACTCTAACTAGCCAAGCCCCAACGGAATAGACTACGGTAGTGCAACATATGAGCCTGGTCCTCGCACCTTGACCAGCTGTGGGAGTACTTGAACGCTATTTGACGCCACGAACCTCTTGTTCATCTTGTCTTCGATCTCACGGCTGTGCAACACGCACGGCGTCTCACACTTGAGAGTGTTACGTGGGACGAGATTGGGAATATCCCGGGTTGTCGGCTTTTTAAGAGTTTACGAGCTTTCAGTGAATGCGCCTTATCATATCTATCAAATTGCACCCCGCACACGCACGTGTCGATTCAGATTCGAGTATAATATGTCGCCGGAGTTTGATCGTCGATGGCGCCTTAACTCACAACTCTACTTCTATTGTGTCAAATGCATCTCAGTGTGATAGCATCGCCAGCCGGATTAGACTATTCCATGATATGGCATTGGATGATCGTATTGGATTTGAGGCGCAGCTCACTTCAGCGGGGTTTTTGCAAGTTCTTAGCGGCCACTCGTGTACTCTGAAAGCATATAGCCGATATTGACAAATAGTTCTATGTAAATTTATATATAACTTAGGGGGAATTGAGCTGGTTTCATTGTGTGCCGTACCTCGAAGTGCTGCTTGCAACTGTTGCCTGGATTGACGACTACATGGCGATATAGAAGGTAGATGAGATGATTGTCTTGGACCATAGGCTATAACAGGGTTTGATTCCACATACGAAAGCTATGGACTGTGCAATTTCACACATACAATTCGGCCTATTAACTCCGGCGCAAGCACAAATCTAGAAACTTCAACCATAAACGCGCCGCCACTATTAAACTTTAACACCGGCTCGAGAGACTCCGAGTCCAGCAACGTGAGATGTATCATACAGATCGAGTTGCTTATTTTTTTGCGCGTGTGTGGCACGAAGCCCAGTAAGCTGACGTGTCCTCTCCTGTCCCACACAGAAGTATCAAATCTTTGATTTTTGCGCACGTGACACATCTTCAAATGCACATCACAGATTCCGCGTACCTTGGAATGATCAACTATAAAAATCTGTCTTATATGTCGTCTGTAGTATGGGAGATGCTGCGACTTGATGTGGATAACATGGACAAGAAGCATATTGGACATGGTAATGTATGCACAATGCTAGTATATATCGGCCACGAATGGGGTATTCTACTCGTCTCATTTGAACCCTGTGCTCACCTGAGACTGGCCCCGCGAAGATGCTGATATATACATTCCCATGTTATTATCTGACTACCGAGACATAAGTTTCCAAAGTCTTGGTTCAGTACCACCTTCGTCGGTGTACGTCGTTATGACGTGCGCGCTTCAGCTTCAGAGATGGTCCTTGAAGCGTGAGTAGATGACAGGTAACAGTTCATGTAACACATCGCCAGATGATCTCGGCGCGTTACAAAACGGTAGTGCGATCCGGTCATAATGTTTCCGTCGCGTGATCCGTATTTCGTCGAATTGAACGGTTAGCGACATGCTGACGAGACGGCATAAACCCTAACAGAATTCTGGAAGGCTTCCGATTTGGGCTGATTGGACCTCGGTAAGGGGCTAAGCGGTTCCAAGAAAAAGCAACGTCTCCAATTCCATTGACGGGTTCGCCGCTGGCGAGAAAAAGCAATGTCGTCACCGCCACGATTAGTGTTCCGCAACTGTACTCCGACGTATTCGGTCCCCAGCCACAGTGCATAGTCCTTCATTAGGTTTCCAAGCCACATCTAGCACACTTAATAAGTCAGTCATATGGCATTTGCCACAGCAACTTACTACAAGGATTTTTCTGGCCCAAATACTTTGCCGCAATGCTGTTCATGCACTGTGGCGTCGGTGTCGACTTACACGGGGCAAGACGCTCTAGAACTGGGCAGCTGACGCATTGAGAAGAGAGTGAAAGCACCAGCCGCTTTAATTAGAACGAATCTCGCTGGCAGTACCGTGTTAAATTATTGTTATTTTTGCTGTAACCAACCAACGACATGAATTTATAGAAAAGAATGGTCGACGTCGTTGCTACCAACACATGTCCAGACAACCTAAGCTGATCAATACTTACTACTCGTCTTACTATGTGTTTCGAAGATGATGAGCACTAGTGATTAGGGTGAGTTATTTGAAATATCTAAAAGGGAGCTCGGAAGACCCACCATTATCTCATCGTACTGATTTCGAAGAGCAGGATCCAACGAGGTGTTACTGTCGCACGAAAGTTAGATGTTGCTTATGCGTGTAGCGTGCACAAAGCGTTTTAATCACGTTTTATGGTCAAAACTCAGATGCAGTAGTTGGGAGACTTATTGAGCGGCGATGGCGCGGCAGTGATTTTGTGTTTATCGGCCGAGAAAGCGCAGCCTAGTTCTAGAAAGCAGGGCTTATATGTTTTTGAGTCGGACAAGTGCGAGCTGTCAGACTCAGACAGTTCAATTAAGCGGAATATTAGAGTGAACCATGTGTTGCTGCATCCGCCTGCAACGGCTGTCGCCGAAAATGAGAGATAGCCGAAAATGTCTACTGTATGCGCCTAAGGTGGTGTTGTGTTAGCCGGCATCGCTTGCTCCCATGACGTCGTTTCGCTTCTGCTCAGCCGCCTTGTGGCTGTCCGACGCCCGGGATCGCCGTACAAGAATCGATTCCGGCGGCTTGATGCAGGACTTCTCGCCTCTCCAACCTGGTACTGGCCGTTGCCTAACGGCTTGCCATCTGCTGTAAACTACTGCAGCCCATGTGACGTCATTTCTCTATGACATGTGGAGACGGTATCGCCCATGGCATATAGGCACAAGTTGACTAGGCGACCTTGCAGCGATAATTAGATCTCTTTAACGTTTGGCTTACAAACAACCGATTAGAGAACGAGGTCCTTTCTCGGTTAACCACTGGGTAAGCAGCAAGCGAGATCAGAGGCTGAACTTTATTCCGAAGAGGTCACAGTTTCCCATTCTTTCATCAATAATAGGTGAGTGGATACGTGGTGTCTGCCAAAGTAAATTAAACAGATCTGAGATTTTATGATGTAGAAAATTTGAGCCGTTGATTTTCCCGCAGTAAATGTCGCCACATTTTTTGAAGCCAAAAAAAAAATTTTGCAACGAAAATTCTTCGCTTTGCCACTTTCCATCACAAAACCTTCCAAGGAAATGCAATTCCCAAATGAGGAAGCCAAGCCACTAAAGTTGTTCGATGCATGGAAGCCGCGTGCCTCGTTCTAAAATAGAGTTCTTCCATGCCAAAAAAACAGTCGACCTTCTAGCGCCGAAGTTAATATTTATGAGTTGACAGCTGTCTCTGCGTTTCGAAAATTTTTAGAGTTTGCATTACTGCGGTCTTCGCTTTAGCGGAACATCTTTTGACACGGAGCCGCACCAAAGGCGCGAGGCTTAGAGCGCGAGGCTTAGAGCGCGAAAGATGAACATACTAAATCGCGGATAGCCGAGTGCCAGACACTAATGTTGACCTAGTCGCTCCAGAGTCCTGTGGCCGAATGTGTGTAGTCAGTTATTCATTCATTCATATAGAATATGCAGGCAAGTGAGGCGCTATCGCTGGCGCGGCAAATGTGAAATCAAGTGATTTGCCTGTAGCAGCAGCTACAGATGCCGCACGCCATCTCCGCACGATGTAGAATGGTGAAACTGCTTGACAAAGCAGTTAAATTGACTTAATGTAAGGAGTTGTCATAGATTTGAGAGAAATGTTCATTCCTGCCACGGCTAGCTGACCGCCGAGATGCCTTACCCATTGCTATAACCCCAGAGAAAGCTTCAGTTTGGCACCATGCGCGGCTCTAAACCACACTCTATCGAATAATCCAAAGCTGCAGAACCGCAAAAGCTTTACGCTGTGAAGGCTCAGATATTTGCGATACCTAGTCAAGTTCCGATCGGCATGCGAGCTGAGGTACTCCCGCATCATAGAGTATTCACTACACTGCACGACACGAATGCACAATCAGAGACTCGAACCAATATAACACAGCCGGACGAGAATTAATTACTAGAGACCGAAAACGGCTACAATTGCCGGTCTAGAACCATCTAAGAGTTGTGAGCGAAATAAATACACGTTAGTGTATTTCCGACTGTTATCCATGTATACTTTATCTTCACCAGCACTACAGACCAGAGCGTCATACGGAACAGGTTCTCACCAAACGTGTAGACTTTGAAGTTATTCCAGTGAACCACAGCATGTGGGATGCCATTGGCTTATAAATAATCCAGAACTCCCCAGCCGCGCCATAAACGAATCTTGCAAAGTGAGTGATACCGTCGGTAGATGACATGCTCCTTTCTAGTTATCAACAACCTCGTAACGTGCAGGCATATTCCGAGTGGAAACATTTGACAACGGCCACGGGCCCTATCTAATGGTCCCGCTGGGAGTGACAGCCTTTTGTGTGGAGTCTAAAGCTTATCGAACCCGGACCCAAAAGTACGCTGATCCGGGGTATGCGTGCAGCAAGAACCTTGGTTCTGTAAGCACGTCCGCAATGTAGTCAGTGGCCAGCCATATAGAACTCAGAAATCCGGAAACGGGACAGATGGCAGGTGGTCAGTTGCGGCCTTCAATCTTGAGGGGCCCGGAAGCGGTACGAAAGATACAGTGATGCTCAGACAACTGTATGAATTTTCGGGCCACCAGGGGGCCCGGAAGCTCGGCTGACGTATCAAGCGAAGGCACAAATAAAAGTATCGCTCAGTGTCACATCCGGGGGGGCACCAAACAGCGATTGCGGCGAAAAACGCCAGCCTTAGCGCGGAATCTGGCAACCCGCCGGGATTTTGATTGGAATGCCGAGGCTGAAGCTGCAGTTGCAACCGTTATCGCAGTTCGAATACAGCTAGGGCGTGAGACAGAATATCAATCCACCTTCCATCTTCACACGAATTATAGTAGCTATCGAGTAGAACTCGAGTATTGCAAGTAGTCCACGACTGTCGTGTGGAACATTATCGACAGCTCGGCATTGTGTTATTGTTTTGTTATCTGATAAGTATGACTAGTTTCGTATTCAGACGTGCACAGCCACAGAGAGCCACGCACTAAGGGTGAGGGTACTAATTTGGGTACGGACATATACTAAAGGTACCGTGGCGAAAGTTTGTGCGAATTTTTGCCTTGCTTTTGCCTTGCAGCTCGCCTGCACTGTCGCCTCGCCGAACTTTCTGTTCTTTCCGCTTTTGCCCGCGCCGCCATTGGGGCCCTGAATCTCGCGAGTTTGGGCTCCCTCCGCATCCAGTAGTCGATACTCATAGATATATATACCGGCCCCGCCCACCCCACGGACGTCCCATCTCGACGTCTGGTACCGCCTTCCGTAGGCTATCTCACTCCACTTCAAGCTGCCCCACTGCCCATCATGATGGCCGACCCGCTGCCCACTTATTCCCCGCACGCCAGCAACGCGTCTGGTCGCGGTCTACCATTACTACGCTCCAGCCAGCCCGTCCCGACCGCTGGTGCGCAGCGCAACAACATCTATTCCTTGCCACCACCACCACCACCACCGCCGCTAGAGCCGGTCCAGCCGACTTCCCAGATGCCCTTCCAACTCCAGCATGACTCTCAGGTCTCAGTTCCACAATGCCATTCCCAGTCGCCGTCCCGTTACAGCTCCACTTCGTCCGGATCGTCGACTTTCTCGTCCACGCCGTCTTCTTACACATTCGCCTCCACAAACGGCTACTACTCCCACGGCGTTCAGTCCTACGCTGGCTCGCCGATATCACACACCGGCTCGCCGCTTCACTCTCAGACTTTCTCGCTACCTCCACTACGACTGCACAGACAGTCTCCGTCTCCCACCGCACAGCACGTCGAGGCCGTGTCTGCGGCAGTCCAGTCGTACTACCAGCCACCTGCGCAACAGCAGCAACAAGGATATTCTCCTTCGTCCATGAACCACCCACCACAACCACCAGCTGCGCCTCCACAGCTGCAGCCAGTTCCTGCCCAGGTCGCGGCTGCGGCTGCCGCCGTCGCCCTCCATCAGCATGCGCACTCGTCACAAGTCGCAGCCGCCCAAGTTGCCGCTACCATCGCTGACGTCACCGCTCACAAGCCCGCCAAAGAAATCAAGAGGCGGACAAAGACAGGTTGTCTGACCTGTCGCAAACGGAGGATCAAATGCGACGAGCGTCATCCCATATGTTTCAACTGCGCAAAGTCGAAGCGCGTCTGCCTTGGCTACGACCCCGTCTTCAAGGCCCAGCGGGGTGACAAGAAAGACGACAAGGAGAGCAGCAAGTCCGAGGGCGAGAACTCGCAGCAGTCGCAAGGTGAGGTCAAGCGGATAAAGATCGACAGTCTATTAGCGGAATGATCTAAAAAGTTGGACTCGTTATGAAACAAAATATTCGCGTTTAGTATTTACATTCGCACTGGCACTGGAATTTGTGGGTTTATTTGTTTGGGATTGTCTTACGGGTGCATATGGATTGTTTATGGCAGGCGCTTTGTTTGTGTATGATCTAGTTTTGTATTCAACCGGAGTTAAGTGTTATTGATGTACGAATTGCAGTGGGATTATGGTATATATAGGGTTTATTATCATCATTTATATAGTTCGATCGTATGTGTGCGACTGGCGTGCGGAGTGGTGTATTTTCTACGGACAAGCAGTATAATACCCATGTGTCAATATATTGTATTATAATCTTACGTTCCTCTTACGCGACCAATAGGTCATCCTGCGACGCTGCAGTGTGTCATCTTTCCGTCTATCCTGTCTCAGCATTTCAGTATTGTGAGATATTACACCGTCAATTTCAAAATACATAGATAGTACATGTGGCTGCCCCGTAGTAGCTCCCTTCCAAATCAAGTACTAGCACCGGGGAGGTTAGACGCACCTCACTCAATCTTTAGTTTTCGGGCTGTACCGTCAGTAAATTTTAGCTTTCTCGAAGAGAAAAAACTTTGAGGCGGCGGGGAGGTTCGATTGAGATCTCGTGCCGCGTGAGATCTTGGGAAAATTCGGTTCACGATTTAATTTCGCGACAAGGACGGTTAAAAAAAACTTATACATAAGCTTAACTGCCCCTGTTACCTGATCGATGTGCCGGCCGAACTAGCTTTATTAGAATATGGAGCCACTGGTTATTTCGCAAATGTAATCTTGCAGCTGTATTCTCGCGCGAGGACAAAAATTGAGAGCATATTGTAGCATACTAGAACTAGGACAAGCGTGTATGATTGGGAGTTTAAAATAGTAATAAAAGAGTAAAAAATTTAAAAAACAGCCTTCGTTTACAGTTGTAATTTGCGCAATGACAATGGATCCAAAGGAACAAAGAAGAAACAAGCAAATACTCGGGCGAACCAAAAATCAAATTGGATAATGGCTAGGACGATCTCACCAGAACGCCAGACTGGGGGTGTTTCAGGGCAGCTAAGTCATCATTGCAAGGAGCGGAGAGACAAAGGCATAACAATGAAAACAGATTACAAATGTTATTGTCTAACATAATGACGTGATACATGATACTCTTATCTATCCACATTATACCATAATCCATCTATACAAAACAATCAATATCTAAACCATCACTTCTATGAACAAAGCCGTACTGCATTATAATCCAGAGTGTTTCATCTACTGCAATCCCGCCTGCTCGGGCACAATAGTATTCAACTTTGCGGTGGTGAGGGCGGCACGGATGTTATCAAGAACTTGGACCTCCATCTTTTTCTGGGTCTCGTATGTGAGTGTTCCCATGTGGGGAAGGAGAATAACCTTCTCGTTGGACATCAACCCGGGATGAATCTTTGGCTCAGCTACGACAATTGTTAGCATGGAACTTAAGAGCCAAGATATGAAGTACACTCACCCTCAAAGACATCGAGCCCGGCGTTCTTGACCTTGCCGCTAGCGAGGGCGTCAACAAGTGCAGCCTCGTCCATAACGGCACCACGAGCAGTATTGACGATGATAATCCCGTCCTTCATTTTCTCAAAAGCCTCCTTGTTGATAGTGTGTCGGGTATTGGGATTCAAAGGTAGGTTCAACGACAACACATCGGAAGTAGCCAACAACTCGTCGAACGAGACGTACTTTGCACCAGCAGCCAGCTCAGGCGAGAGTTCCTTGCGGTTATAGTATTGAACGGTCATGCCGAATGCTTCAGCACGCTTCTTGAGTGCACGGCCAATGCCGCCCATACCCAGGATACCCAGGACCTTTCCGTCGGGGTCGTTCGACAGCGGAACGCCGGCGTTCCAGTTCCCCTTGCGTAGGTTGACCATGGCGTCGTTGAAGTTACGGAGAGCTCCAAGGATAAGGAACATGTTAACGTCAGCGGTGGCATCATCGACCGTGGAGGGGCAGTTCGAAATGTGAATCCCGCGATCGGTGCAGGGCGCAACATCAATCTGATCGTAGCCTATCATCGAGTTAAAACTCACTTAAACGACATTTGTATTCAGAAATATATTGAACGCAGAATTGATCTTATCGAAGCAATTTAACTCCTGCTGTCGTTCCGATTATTCTTGCCTGGAAAGACTTACCTGCACCATTGTGGCAGATATACTTGAAGGTAGAAGGAAACTCCTTCAAAAGCTCGGCGTCGAAACGACCGGTGATGGCGACGGAAGGGAAGGTTCTGTAGACAGCGACGATGTCAGAATACTTCCCCTTCAAATCCTTGATGAATTCTTCTCGATTGGCAGAGTCGCACACAGATAAAGTCGCCACGTCGGAAAGAGCTTCCCATTCGGACTTGGCGTGACGGATTTCGCCGAGGAGAAGAATATGAGGCTTAGTCATTGTCATTGGTGAGACTGAAAAGAATCGGGTGTGGAAAGTGGTGGTGACTGGTTGTCGGGGAACGGAGAAGGTGAGTGGGCAGGAAGTCTGTTTAAAGGGTAGCCCCCCGACCACGGGAGGGCACATTGGTTAGCGCCGCAGCAAATTGTACCGACCACATACAAGCTCATATGGAGAGAAGACGACGACTCGAACTTACCTTTGTAGAATTGACAAGAGCTCTAGCGAGAAATAATGCGGAGGTCCGGGCTGTCGGTACAAGGAAGTGCGAGGAAGCAGGCATTTTATGCAATGGTGGGGTTGGGGGGTTGGTGGAAGAGGACACCGATTGTTCCGTGTGGGACAACCACTCTTAGTCGAACGCTTAGTGGCTCTCGTACTGCCCCCGCACCAATTCAGCATGTAGTGTGATATATAGGCATCCAACGTAATACAACGCAATACATACGCATCAATTTTCGCGGATTTGGCGGCAATTGAATTCTAATGGAATTAGATGTTTAATCTTCAGGACAAAGGCACGTGCGTGAACTTCAAAGCCTGTTAACCCACGTTCATATATTATTTTGCAAGATATAACCACAGTGTCGTCGAATACAAAAGAGTAGAAGCTATATGGAACGTAAATAACCCACTAGGATTTTAGTAATAATTGGGTTTCGTTCATCTGTCCAAACTCTCGAGCCCATCTAGAAGATAATACTCGATCTAATGATTCATCGTTTTCAACTGACTGAGTACAAGTTCAATGGAGGCAGATGTACCCTGAGAATTGACCTGTGTGAAGTCAATAGTGTTAAGTCCGAGGAAAGAACGCTCGAAATTGGTTCCCCCACGACTATCTCCAAAAGTTGTCGTGACCCCCACCGGGGTTGGTTTCTGACTTATTTTGTCACTACCCCTAATTGAACTTGTTCTGCAATAGTTTGAGAATACACGACTTAGAAGCCTCGCAAATTACGAATGCACTAATTACTTTGACGTTCTTAATAGAAATACAATAAAATTCTGAAAGTCTACATACCACACATTTTAATTGTAAGATCGCTGTGCCGTTGAAATTATGCTAGATATGGCTTGAAGTTCATTTTGCTCGTTAAGCGCCGCACACGTTGGGCAGGGTTAGGGTTGGAGCAAAAACATACTCCACGACTGTTATAGTAGTTCGTGGCCATATTCGGTTAGGTCAAAGCTTAAATGTCTAGTGACTCAGCAATAGCAGCTTGCCTTAGTCATCAACTTTCGCGACGCGAGAGCCCGCGTCTTGCAGAATTCGATGTTTCCCGGCGACTTCTCCAAATTCTAGTGGGAGTAGCAACACCAGCTACACCACGCCTTTGACCAGCGCCGTGATTCACTAAAGTCGGCAAAAGCAGCTGCAATTTATAAACCCCTTATCGGTTTCGATTTATTGCATCTTAAATCTTTTTTCTCCGGGAGTGGAGATTTGTGGGATTCAGACTGGCCCCTCAGCGGGTGATTAGTGTCGCGTTCATTGTCCAAACCGCATTTACAGACTTGCCAGTCCTGAGCGAAAGCTGATGGTAAAGGCACAATGGTCGGATTAACAGCTGACGCATATGCGCAGCGATTATCTGATTCATCGACAGGTACGTTTGTCATCAATCATTAACCATCCATCTCTTCTCGACACTTGGTCTGCAGAGATCAGAACGGTTTTGAGAGAATATTGAAGGAATATAGCGGGATAGAAGGCTGATAATTGGTCCGTGAACAGATGTCAAAGCTAAGCTGCCGAGTGCGACCGAACTGCGCGATTCTCTGGAGACGTTCCAGCAACCACAGGAATATCCGAAATTCCTGAACAAGGTGATGCCAGTTTTGATCTCGATACTGGAAACATTACCCCCTAGTTTTTTGACTGTATCTCCGGAACAGGTAGGTGCGTTGCAGTAACGACGTGAGTAGATACTAATAAGCTATAGAAACTGCGCAATTGTGTACTCGAAATCATACATCGGCTGCAGATGAATGAGCCGTTCCGTCAATATGCAGTTCCGGTTATGCAACTATTGATGTCCCTTCTCCGTATTGAAAACGAGGAGAATGGTGTTCTCTGCATGAAGATCATAACCGCGTTACATCGAACCTATAAGGTCGCGCTCAGTGACCAAGTCCAACCGTTTTTGGATCTTGTCGTGGAGACGTATAAAAATATGCCGGCTGTCGTAAAAGAGACGTTTGAGCCGCACTCTTCGGGCGTATCTCAGGGCTTGGCGAGTGTTTCTACGGTAGGTAAATTGGAAGCGGAAGCCGGTGAGGGTGATACTAATTGCTTGTGATGTAGCCGGGAACCTTGTCATTTCAGTCTCCTCGACCAATGTCGCCTTCGTTGCCATCAGACATAGGGGGAGATACACCCGCGAAAACACTACAGAAGAGCATGCTCAGCTTTAAAGTGCTGACGGAATGTCCGATCATTGTGGTACTTCTCTTCTCGACGCATAAACAATCTGTCAATGACAATCTCCCAGTATTCGTCCCGCTCATTATCGAGGTATGTTGCGAAATATTATAGGGGTAGTGGGCCAAAAGCACTAACCCTTCTTGTAGATGCTGTCATTGCAGGCTGCTCCGCAGGCGGAAGCACACACTGCTGCGGCGTCGAGAGGTGAGATTTACACTTCGGTATCCCCCGCGATCAAGAATCGTACGGCATTCGGAGAATTTATTACTGCGCAGGTCAAAGTAAGCCTTGCTCCGATTATTTACCCGCTGGCCTGGCTAACGGATATAGACTATGTCATTCCTGGCGTATGTGCTCCGTGGCTTTGCTCCAGCGCTTAAGAAGTATCATTCATTGATTCCGGAGTTTGTAATTCGGTTATTGAAGGATTGTCCAAGAGAGTTGTCGGCGTCGAGGAAGGCATGCGCAAACACTTCGTGCCATGTGTTCATCGAAAAGTTAACTAACAGCTATGTAATAGGAATTACTGGTCGCGACCAGACATATTCTGTCAACGGATTTCCGAGCCATTTTCATTCCGAAAGTAGATCTTCTGCTCAATGAGAAGCTGTTAATTGGTGATGGACTTACGGTGCACGAAACTTTAAGGTATGTGATGTAGAAGTTTTCCCAAAAATGGAAATGACTAATGCTGGTATATAGACCTCTCGCATACAGTATGGTCGCCGATCTATTACACCATGTTCGTGCCGAGTTGACACCGGCTCATATTTGGTTGACCGTCGAAGTTTACTCCACGAATCTCCAGGATAATACATTAGCAGCTAGTTTCCAGACGATGAGTGCGAAGCTGTTATTGAATTTGGTTGAAAGAATTATGAAGTTGCAGAACAAGGCAGACGGTAAGTGATCAGAATAGTTTATACGTATTAACTGGATTGAGGAATCTAAGTGTAAATACAGGTCGGCAATTGATCATCTTTATCCTCGACGCCTTTGCTGAAAAATTTGCGGCCTTGAATCGAAACCATGACAATGCACTCTCTCATAGTTCTGAGAAAGTTGACAAGAGACCGGTTGACCCAATCGCCACGATCACTCGCGAGGAGGAGAAGGGTAAACCATTTGAGTTCCCAGATGAAGGGGAGGTAGAGGACGCGAAGGACAGCGAAAAGAAGGATTTGGATCAGATTGACATTTTTGCTGCCTTTCCAATCAAGTTGCATCCTGATACAGTTACTGACGGCATGAAAGGTGCGCAAAATATTGCACGACTTATTAAAAATGTTTGCTAATAAATTTCGCAGATGGTCGGTATTTGTTCAAGAACCTACTGAACGGCCTCAAAACGATCATGTTTGGTTTGAAAACATGTAATCCGCCAGCGACTCCTGATATTGCGGCGATCAACCCTACACAGTGGAATGAAACAGCGCGCGGATTCAATTACGAACAGGTGGCTATCTTCCGCAAGCTATTCCGCGAGGGTGCCAATGGTTTCTCGTACTATGCAACTGTACGAGAAAAGCCCGTGATCGACACTCACCGTCCGGGCAGTTACGATTCTATTGGCCCTAACATTCCAATCACTAGTTCGAAGGAGGAGAAGGAATTGCTAGAGACATTTGCAACCGTTTTCATTCATATCGATCCCGCGGCATTCCACGAAGTCTTAGAACCAGAACTGCCGTACCTCTTTGATGCTATGCTTCGTAACCCGTCTCTCCTTCATGTTCCACAGTTCTTCCTCGCTAGCGAACCAACATCCGCGAATTTTGCAGGCATTCTGCTCAATTTTTTAATGGAGCGGTTGGAAGAGATCGGCCAAGGAGATCCATTACGTGCAAACCTCCTCATTAGATTGTTCAAATTGTCGTTTATGGCTGTCAATTTGTTTTCGACTACCAACGAAGAAGTTTTCCAGCCTCATCTACGAAACTTGATCTTGAAGTGCATGAACTTGGCTACAAATGCTGAGGATCCATTGAATTACTACCTTCTCCTTAGAACACTATTTCGAAGTATCGGCGGTGGCAGATTCGAGCTGCTGTATAAAGAAGTGTTGCCGTTATTACAAGTCCTTCTCGAGTCACTGAACAGACTTCTCCTCGCTGCTCGGAAACCACAGGAACGCGATCTGTACGTGGAGCTGTGTTTAACGGTTCCGGTGCGATTGAGTGTGTTAGTTCCGCATTTGAAATATCTCATGCGACCACTTGTGATCTCTCTCACTGGATCGCAAGATCTCATTAGCCAAGGTCTCCGCACTCTTGAACTCTGTGTGGATAACCTCACTCCGGATTATTTTGATAATATAGTTGAACCTGTGATAGAGGAAGTTATGGAAGCTCTGTGGACACATTTGAAGCCTCTTCCATATCCGCATCAGCCTAGTCACACGACTCTCCGCATTCTAGGCAAACTTGGAGGAAGGAACAGAAGATTTCTCGAGCCACCGAAGAAGCTGAATGCCGACGGCGCTGCGGAGAATGAACCGAGCATTATGATCGACATCAGTGGCATTTCCGGTCGACGAGCATTCCCGATTGCAGCTGGATTCGATGCTGTGTTCCGAGCTATCGCGGACTATCGAGCGGACATTCACTACAGAGTGGAAGCGTTCCATTTGCTAGCAACTACAGCACGCTTGTTCATTGATCGTGCCAATTTGGGGCCGGATGCTGCGCAAATATTGCTGGAGTGTGTTAAGGCGATCAAGACAGGTATGATACCGCCAGATCCCAAGTTTTCTCTCCAGAGCGAGCCACGATCAACGAGGAAGTTGCACGCGCAGAACGACATGTTCCTTAAAATCCTCAACTACTGCTTCAATGCTGTCGCTATATCCACGGTACGCGAGGACGCCAAGACATTAATCAGCGACATCTGCGAACACGTGGTGATGCTCGAAATCGGCAAAGTCATAATGGAGGTCAAGCGCGATAAACGACCATTTGTGGTCACCGACCATGAAGATCCTCTATGCATCGATTTCCGACTACTGTACCAAGCTATCTCGGACGCTTTGGGATCTTTTAAGGCGCCTGTTCGTGAAGCTGGTATGGACGCAATCCGACTGATTTACAAGACATGTGTCTCAATTTTCGGCAGTCCGGATGCGGCGCAGAAGTTCCCGGTATTCAAGATGTTGGTTAGCGTGTTCTGCCACTCTTGTTTCGAGGAACCCTGGTATAACAAGGCCGGCGGATGTCTTGGTCTCAAAGTCCTACTTTCCGAATGCGAATTTTCGCGCGACTGGGTGCTCAAGCGCGAGATTGATATGATTCGTGCCTTACTATTTGTCTTGAAAGACATTGCTCCGGAGCTTCCTAGCTTGGCACAGAAAGATGCGCAGGATTTGATAAAACATATCCTCGAGGTGTGCAACACTAACATCACCCGCGAGGAGATATCGATGCGGTTATTTCACCAGGTTCTGAGTATTTTGTTTTATGAAGTTTCCAACTCGCATCAAATTGTTAGAGAGACCGTGCAGAGCTCGTTACGGTACTTATCTACACTGACAAGTGTGCCGCTACACGAACTACTGGGGCCCGTCAAGGCGACTCTCCTTGTCTCCATCTTCGGTAAGCCATTGCGTGCGCTGCCATTCCCTATGCAAATTGGCAATATTGACGCTATCACCTTCTGCCTTTCTCTCGAAAATTCGTTTTTGCCGTTCAACGACGAATTGCTGCGTCTGCTGATGGAAGCACTTGCGCTCGCCGATGCAGATGACGAGGCGCTCTTGGCTGCACCGCCATCGCAGCGAGCGATGGAATATGGTGTGTTTGAGCAGCTTGTGGAGCTTCGCATTGTGTGCATGCGCCTCCTGACACTGGCCATGATGAGTCCTGAGTTTTTCCAGAATCATCCCCAGCAGCAAGCCCAGACACGAGCAAAAATCATTGGGGTATTCTTCAAGACGCTGTACTCTCGGTCCAAGAAAGTCGTCGGGGCGGCAAACGAGGGACTCAAGGCTGTGCTTTCGCAGAATCACAAGTTGCCAAAGGATCTTCTACAGACTGGATTGCGACCGATCCTAATGAACTTGTCCGATCATCGGCGGCTCACAATTGCAGGATTGGATGGCCTTGCGATTTTGTTGGAGTTACTGACAAATTACTTCAAGATTGAGATCGGAACAAAGCTACTAGATCACTTGAAGGCGTGGGCAGAGCCGTCGTTGTTGTATCAGTCATCTGGCAAGCAGCTTATGAGTCAGCACAATATTAAAATTATTGCGGCTATTATGAATATATATCATCTACTGCCAGCCGAAGCCAGCAGGTTTATGGATGGCTTGGTCACAACCGTGATTTATCTAGAAGAGCATCTCCGACGCTATCATGACAGTCCATTCCGACCTGCGCTCGTAAAGTTCACGGCACGATATCCGAAGGAGACAATGGAGTATTTCGCTCCAAAGTTGGCTGATCGTCGGTTCGGTAAGATTTTTGTGCACCTCGCTAAGGATGATCGGAGTACAGAATTGCGAATGCTTTTGATTGCGAGACTACCTACTTTGATATCGAGAGCGTTGGAGATCCCGAACGCAGACGACAAATGTGGTGCGGTAGTGAATATGATATATATTGTCGGTGCTGTAGCAAGGCAGAACAAGGAATGGATTGCAACGCAGAAAGATCCTCTACTGCATTTGTTGCACAATGCAAACTGGTTACATGTGTTTGCGCGATCTCGCAACTTGTCTTCCTCAGTTCATTTGGGCGTCAAGCAAGCGCTGGATGAGTTGTTGAATGTATTCTTGATCTACATGGAAGCTAACGAAAGTGACACGGAGATGATATTCAAGATTATTGATGCGATCGCAACAAAGGCTATGGAACCTACGGCGGTGATTTACCAGTACATCTTCGAGAAACTCGTGAGGTCGGATTCAGTAGAACGGCGTAGGTTGTACTTGAATAAGTCGCTCGATTATTTCAATCATGCAGGCACGCCGACAGCAACACGATGTTTCATTTTCCAGTATATAATTAATTCGACTCTTATTATGGAAGTTCATCGTAAAGGCGACTTATCTAGGTTGATCGAGAAATCATGGATTGAGGCCGTACATTCGAAGATCTGGAAGCCGGCTCTTAGCGATCTGTCAGAGGATAGCTCGGAGTACCAAGATCAGTACCGTATTCAGCTTCTCCAGATGTCTGCAACTTTGATCCATCATAGTCCGACGTTAGTGGCAGATGTACGAAAGGATATAATTAAGGTCGGCTGGAACTACATCAAGTTGGAAGACGTTATCAGCAAGCAAGCGGCATCGGTTTTGATTGCATTCTTCATTGTTGCATACGATACGCCGCTCAAGATCGCATTACAAATTTACGTCCAACTGTTGAAGGCACACCATAGTGATGCGCGAGTGCTTGTTAAACAGGCACTTGATCTTCTTGCCCCAGTACTTCCAAAGCGACTGGGTTCTGAAGGTAGATTTCCGCTATGGTCAAAGTATGCGCGACGTGTGTTGGCAGAGGATGGACATAATGTCAGTCAGGTCATAAATGTGTACCAGTTTATTGTTCGGCATCCTGAATTGTTCTACGAGTCACGCGACCATTTCTTCAACCTGATTGTGACGGCCATGCCAAAGTTAGGGTTCATGGCCAACTCACCATCAGAAAATCAGATCCTTTCAGTTGATTTGGCTGAATTGATCTTAAAATGGGAAAAGACACGAGTCGGTAAGACGCTTGTGTCAGAGGAATCAGTGGATGGCAAGAGCCCGGCATCGCCGGAGTCACGAAAGCGACGATATGACGAGATGCAGTCTTCGCCAGGGCAAATGTCGGCTTCGGCTGATACAAAACCTCAGTCGTCACCTGCGCCAGCGGAGAATAAGACGGACCTTCTTGTCCCATTCTTGCTCAGAGAGGCAACTATAACGTACCTTATTCGATTCGCATGTATTTCACCAAACAAGGCGACGGAGAATCCACTTGCAAAACGCATCATTGATATTCTCCACGAGTTCTTAGGACCAGGTCTGTGGTCTGAGGTAAATGTGAAGCTGACATTTTTTGAGCGGAGTTTGGCACAGAACGCATTAAACAACACGACTCTTGTATCGTTTATCAATGCGCTTCAGGTTATCCGCGTCACACTGGATCAGAAGTCAGATGAGTGGATTCTTGCAAACTTGGAACAGCTTCAGAAGTTATTGAATAAATCGATTCACTCGGATATCGAGGAGGTGCAAGAGTGTCTACAGCCCGTCCTCGGTCGTATATTGAAGGCCACCAACACGGTGAGCACGAACAGCGACGATTCTATCATGGAAGTGGTATCAAGCTTTCTCAGTATGATCACGAGCGTTATCCAGGAAAATTTTACGGCGTCACAAGCGCTAGTGTCGAGTGTTCTTTTAGCTTGCTCGCTCACCGAATATCGGCCACAGGCCGTTGATCCATTACTACCAGTTCTTATGCGTACATTTGGCAAGCTGTGCAAGGATCATATCATGCCGAATGTTCCCCAAGCCAATCAGACTGCTACTCATGCGGGACAGCCAGCGTCGGTGGCAGCAACATCAACTTCGACGGCGACGCAAATAGCGAATGGTGCGGCACCAAATGGTACAGCTAACGGACACGCGTTAAACGCGAAGACGGCAGCAGCCCCTGCGGCGGCGGCGGCGATTGCTGCTACGAGCTCAAATACTCCAGACGCCGGTGGCTCCCAGGATGGCAGTCATAGCGACCTTGACCCGAAGAAAGTCGTTGTCTTGTTGAAGAGGATTCTTAAAATTGGTGCCGATAGAATTTCTCATCTCGAAGATCAGCGTAGAATATTTCTTAATGTGGTCAGCCAACTCGTAGAGCGCTCAAGTGACATTGGGCTCTGCTTCGATATTCTGGATATTGTGAGAACTTGGATTTTCAGCAATCCGGAGTTATTCCCATTGTTGAAGGAAAAGACTGCAATTCTCTCAAAAATGATGATATTTGAAATCCGCGGCGACACGTCACTCACGAAGGCTTTCTATCAGCTTGTTGTGGACATCTATGAGTCACCATCACTTGCGCGGAGTGAACTTACGGTGCGAATGGAGCATGCTTTCTTAGCAGGTACGCGGGTGGGCGACGTGCCTATTCGTAAGCATTTCATGGAGATTTTCAGCAACAGCTTGGACAAATCACTTTGGAAGCGATTTATGTACATTGTGAAGGATCAGAACTGGGAGAGCTTAGCGGACACAAATTGGCTAAACCAGGCGACACAGCTTCTCTTCGGCTCTATCGAGCCTAGCTCTCGCTTGGTTCTCGGGCAGGATGACTTCATAATCCCATCGTTTAATATGCTGACGAATACAATTGACAGCAAATGCGACAACATCGTGACGGACGAAGTCGATGCATTTTTTCAACGTCGAAAAACGTTCATTGCCAATTGTGCAGCAACTGCAGCTAAGGATTTCTTTGGACCTCTAATGGAGTTATTCTACTATGATGTGGAAGCTATTCGAAAATCGTGGTGCGCCTTCTTTCCCATTGCTTGGTCAACGGTTTCAGTTCGAGACCGTCAAGATGTTTCTCGCAACTTTACTGTTTTGCTCACCAAGGACTTCCACGCCCGCCAAATGGACAAGAGTCCAAATTACATTCAGATGATTCTTGAAGGTATCGGCAGGTGTACTCCACCCATTCAGCTCTCTCCGAACTTGATCAAGTTCTTGGGTAAATCATACAATGGGTGGTATTCAGCAATTCAACTTCTTGAAGAGGCAGAGCTTCATCCACAGACAGACAGCAATCCTGTACGTGACAGCAATCTAGATGCATTGGTTGAGATGTTTGCGTCACTACAAGAAGATGACATGTTCTACGGGCAGTGGCGACGACGATGCCAATATGTCGAGACAAATACGGCTATTTCTTACGAGCAACTTGGACTCTGGAATCAGGCACAGCAAATGTACGAGACGGCGCAGATCAAAGCTCGTAGTGGCGCTCTTCCTTATTCTGAGTCAGAGTATATTTTATGGGAGGATCATTGGATCCTATCGGCAGAAAAATTGCAGCAGTGGGATATCTTATCTGAATTGGCCAAACATGAAGGATTTACGGACCTTCTACTTGAATGCGCATGGCGAATGGCGGATTGGACGGCAGAGAAGGAGCCACTGGAGCAGTCGATTAAGAGCGTTATGGACGTTCCTACACCCAGAAGATACATTTTCGAGGCGTTCATGTATCTCCAGAAGTTTTCGCAGAAGCCTGATGCTCCGACGCAAGAGCTATCGAAGTGTTGCGACGAAGGTATCCAGTTGACATTACGCAAGTGGAATTCGTTGCCCAAGGTGATCACGAAAGCGCATGTTCCATTACTACAGGCTTTCCAGCAATTCGTCGAGCTCCTAGAGGCTAGCCAACTGTACAAGAACTTGGCGACAACAGATGTTAATAATGTCGAAACGAAATCGCAGGAAATGAAGGTCATTCTGCAGGCTTGGAGAGAGCGACTTCCAAATATGTGGGATGATATCAACGTTTGGGGGGATCTTGTGGCATGGAGGCAGCATGTATTCTCGGTTATCAATAAGTACTACTTGCCGCTGGTTCCTCAAATCCAAGCGCAGTATGGAAACAATTCCACAACCAATTCAACTTCCTATCGGGGATATCACGAGATCGCCTGGATTATCAATAGATTCGCACATGTTGCCAGGAAGCACGGCATGACTGACGTTTGCATTGGTCAGCTTACAAAGATATATTCGCTGCCTAACATCGAAATTCAGGAAGCTTTCTTGAAGTTACGCGAGCAAGCGAAATGCCACTACCAGAACCCGAACGAGCTTCGAACTGGTTTAGATGTCATAAGCAACACGAACTTGATTTATTTCACATCTGAGCAAAAGGCGGAGTTCTTTACTCTTAAGGCTATGTTCTTTGCCAAGCTCGAAATGTACGATGATGCCAATCAGACATTCTCGAATGCTGTCCAAATTGATTTCGGCTTGTCGAGATCTTGGGCGGAATGGGCGTACTTCCACGACTGCAGATTCAAGGCCACTGGTAGCATGAACCACGCTGCACATGCGATTAGTTGTTACATGCAAGCTGCCGCTTTGTACAGAAACGGAAAAGTGCACCGGTTTTTGGGTCGTATTCTCTGGCTCATCAGCTTAGATGACAGTTCACAAGCTCTGTCGCAGGCGTTTGACAGCTTTACCGGAGATGTCCCTGTGTGGTATTGGATTACATATATTCCCCAATTGTTGACTTCACTGTCTCATAAGGAAGCTCGTTTGGTTAGGAAGATTTTGATACGAATTGCAAAGAGCTATCCTCAGGTACGAGTTATATGTGCAAATGGATTCTGAGGTTCTAACAAGAAGGCAGGCGCTTCACTTTTCGCTTCGTACAACGAAGGAAGACTATTCCGTTCTTCAACGCCAAGCCATGCAAGCCACTCAGAGAGAGGCGAACAGACAGACTACTATGCGCGGTGCGCAGCCTGGCACAGCAGGTGTTAGGAATTCTCCGTCGCTCCAGCAAGTGACTGTGCCCGGATCACCGATGGTGCAGTCTACATCTGCCACCAATGACTCCGCTAGTCCACAAGTTGGTATGTACTACTAGGTGGTTTTATTGACGTCATCACTAACTTAACCGTAGCACCGGGAACTCCAGTGAATGTCGCTGCTCATTTGATTAATCGCGCTAATCAGCCCAACCCCACTGGGTCACCTTCCGCTCCACTTCCTGCTACTCCTCTACAGCCGTGGGAATATGTTGATGAAATCCTTGGTATTTTAAAGACTGCGTATCCATTATTGTCACTTTCTATGGAAACCTTTGTAGATCAGATCTATCAGAGGTTCAAGTGTTCGGAGGATGAAGATGCCTATAGATTGGTGGTAGCATTATTGTCGGATGGTGTGCAGGTAAGTGCGGCATGGAAGGTATAGTTGTATGGTATTGCGGATGTAACTGATACTTTGCTAGTATATGGGCCGTCTGCCATTCCCTAAAGATGATACAAGACTCCCCCCGGCGGCGGAAGTCAATATCTCGAAATTTGCAGACAGCATTTTGCCGAAATACTTGAAGGTATGCTATGTATGCACATGATCGCCTTGACCTTTCTGACAGATTCGTAGTCTGCGTTTGAAGCTGATTTTGTCCACAACACGCCGAATATTCAAACTTATGTGTCGAAGCTACGTCGCTGGCGTGATCGATTTGAAGAGAAACTTGACCGGCGTCAAATCTCGGAAAAGCAGAACCTTGAGTCACTAAGTCCGCATCTGAGCGAGTTCCATTATCAAAAGTTTGATGATATTGATGTTCCTGGTCAATACCTTCTGGTATGTCCTCTAAGATAGTGTCTGCGCCGGAGATTCTAACGGTTTGCATAGCATAAAGATTCCAACGCTCATTTCGTTAAGATTGAGCGCTTCCTACCGAAAATTGACATTGTAAGGGTGCAAGGTCTCTGTTACCGCCGTATAACGATTAGAGGTTCCGATACACGCATGTATCCTTTTACTATTCAGTACCCCGCCGCAAGGCATTGCCGCCGTGAAGAGAGGATTACGCAATTGTTCAGGATTCTCAATAGGTATACCTTGTTGTTACCGAATTTTGTTTCGTTACGCTAACAATGTCAGCAATCTGGTTCGCCGTACCGAGAGTCGCCGTAGGAATCTTCAGTTCTATTTAGCTGCAGCTGTCCCGCTGTCACCCCATTTCCGTCTTGTCCAGGATAGTCCCAACTTTATTTCGTTGCAGAATATTTATGAAGATTATTGCCACCGCACTGGCCGTCATCGAGATGATCCAATGATGTTCACAATTCAGAAGTTGAGACAGGCTGTGGAAGCTAGACAAGGAGTAAGGGTTCTTTGCACTATTTAGCGACCGATAACTAACGTTTTTGTGTAGAAGACAGACGTTGTTACGGATAAGATAGATGTCTTGAGCGAGATCCAGAATACAATGGTCCCGGGTACTATTGTACGCGACGTAAGTACTGCTTGAATAATGCAATTATTTGCCCTCCATCTAATGGTACAATTAGCATTTTATGAAAACTTTCAGCTCGTTTAGTGATTTCTGGTTGTTCAGAAAGGAGTTTGCGTATTCATATGCTGGGGTTGCCTTTATGACTTATATGATGTGTCTAAACCTTCGACTGCCTTACAAGTTGTTAATTTCGCAGACGTCAGGTGAAGCATGGGCAACAGAGACTCTTCCATGTAAGTTCATATCTGGTATACGAGATAACTGTTTGCTAAACGAAGATTGACAGCTCTACCTTCTCACACTACGACTCCTGCATTCTTTAACGCCGAGCCGGTACCATTTAGACTGACTCCTAACTTGCAGACTCTGATGGGACCAACCGCTCTTGAGGGACTTTTCTCGCCGTCCATGATGATTTATGCGAGATGTTTGACACTACCTGAATTTGATCTAGAACAGTATCTCACGCTGTTTGTCAGGGACGAGATAATGTATGCTTTTGTTTCATAGTATTTTAATGCCGGATCGTTCACTAACCTTCTTGTAGTTCGTGGTATACGTTCCAGCATCGACCATGTGCGCAGGATCAGCAGTTACAAGAGATCGTGAAATTAAATGTCGAGGTTATTTTGAAGAAGACTTCTTCCCTCGCGCAGCCAGGAAAGGGCACGATCCCCGCAAATCAGACTGTTATTGATCTGGTTGCTCAGGCAGTGAATCCTAAGCACTTGGCGTTGACAGATAATGCGTTCATGCCGTATTTGTAAATATTTTATGTTGATGTGGCTAATTTTGGATTGTGCTTATTACATATGAAACTGTTTTAATATTAGGATTATGGGTTGTTCGTGTTATTTTCTGTAACAATAGTGGTTCCTGTATGACTATTTATGCTGTATATTTAAATTATAACTTGTTCGTAAGGAGCCGCGTGTCACTTGCTAATGGACCAAACGCTGTACTTGCTATGATAGTACCTAAGTAACTCTATGTTGTCTTTGATTTCTTCACGACGATTCCGAGCGATGATCTTATGTCCTTTCGCTTCCTCAAAATACCTAGCGGATTGGCGGAGTTAAGAGCTTCAATCGGCTTGGAGATCTGCCTGGGTTTCACTGATCCTGCGAACTTCCTCGGATGATTTGCAAACGCTTTTCTAATCACTTCCGCATCCTCCTGCTCCTGCCTGTCCATCTCTTCTTCCTGGTCTCTCCGGGCCTTATCGAGGACGGACTCTGGGTCAACGTGTTCGTTAAGCGCATTTCGCGTCCGTAGCTCGTCGACTGTATCATCCATTTCCATCTGGCGCTTAGCATCGACCACCTTGGCTTCTAATTCGGCCATAGCGTTTTCTTCTTCCTCTTTTTCTAACCGGTCAAGCCGCTCTTCTTCGGTCTCTTCTTTATTCTCTGGATCTCGCCATGGCTCGAAGTTTCGCACTGCCCCTCGTTCTGAGACGTAATCAGAATTTTTAGGATCCGTCTGCACCCGTCTTAGCATACATTCGTTTAGGCGGTCAATCAAAACGTACCTTAAACGTTATCTCAGCGGCGCATCTCGTGCACCGGATATGAAACCGCAGAATCGATATTCCGAGATATTTCTCGCCCGTATTCTCCTTTCTGGCATTGAATTTTTTGCCTTTGTAGATATACTCTCCGCAACTCGTACATTTCATCGAAAATGGTGTCATGAGACGTACTGTTTGTAACTTCTGTACATCTTTGTCGCCGGATGACCGCTTCTTCCTAGTGATCTTGGATGGATCGAAATTCGGTGGGAAATATTTGTTTATGATCTTTCGTTCCGCCATGATTCTGATGCTGTAAATAAAAAAATATGGATGAATGAATGGTAACAGTTAAATAATGTAGAATTTGTCGAAACCTGTCGCTAGTTATACCAAATTGCCACCCGCACTAAAGTTATATGAATTCAGCCATCCCAATTGATGTTGGGGCCCCTAACCCACAACGTTTTCCCTACTAGACGCACGCTTGAAATGTGGAAATCTTATGCCAAACCATGCGTTATACTGCAATTAAGTACACTTCCTGTCCCTACGTTCATAACTGAGCGATACCACTAAAAGACAATTTATGACAAACTATTGCAACATCCAAATATTAACATATATGCCCACAACAATGCGATACCCAAAATTTACCACCCTTGGTCTCATGAATGCTCAGATTCCGTCATTACAATATCCGCCTACTCACATATATATGCCCCTTTTCTGCTATTTGCTCAGGCGCCGCCAGTATACACACTTCTTCGCCATCGCTCAACGACTTCCCTCTTCTTGGAGTCGCTTGTTTCTGCCATTGGGCTTCCCGCCAAGGCAGCTGGAATATTAGGTCTCGAATTCGATAGCTGGATAGCGGGTCTGATGTATGCCTGTCCCTGAGGGGGCAACCCAGGCGGCTGGTTGTAATGCTGCTGCTGCTGCTGCTGCTGCCGATAATACTGCTTCAATTGCAATAGCTCATATCCTTCCCTCGTCATCATCGAAACTGGTCGAGGTCCAGGCTGCTCGGGGGGATACCCCATCATGACTGATTCGCGTTCCCTTAACCGTCTATAAAGTGCTTCCTCGCTGTTCAAGAGCGAAGATTGCCTTCCTGTTCCAGAATCTTTCATTGGAAATTCCGCAGAAGCATAGATGGATTCTCGGAAATATCCAGTTCCCATATCGTGTGAAGGTGACTGAGCAGGATATGGCGGCCGTTGATACTGTGGCGAATACTGCTGTGGGGCGGCATATTGCTCCTGATGCTGTGGATGGTGCGTCACATTGGTCGCCTGCAGTGGATATTTCTGGTACGACTGCGAGTGCTGGTCAAAATTAGGGACTGACATCTCCCGAGTTGGTAGGCTGTATAACGAGTGCGCAGGCAGCAAATTCGTGGAAGCAGGCCCATCTGGCTGGTAATGCAGATTCGGCATTGACATATCTCTTTCGCGAATTGTGTTCAGCGAATTCGGATCTTCAGACAGGATCGCACCTTGAGATGCTCCACTGGTATGATTAGATTGCCATGGTTCTCGTCTCTTTTGTGAAGCCGGTACGAAGTGTGCTGAAGAATTACTGAGTTGGCGATCATCAATTGATCTCTGGCGAATTGATGACGAAGATGTACGCCGATTGTGCACAATCGCTTGATGCTGAACAAGACTATTTGAAGGGCTGTGACTATATCGAAGACTCTCAGAAACTCTCGTCGGTTCACCCCACTGGCTCTCTGGATCCTTCGAATAGATGGCACCCAAAGGAACTTCATCCTCATCACTCTTAACTTGCGCAGTGCCCACTAGTCCGTGGCTGCTGACGATCGTTCGCCTTTTTTCCTGGCCTTTTCGAATCACGTCATCCAATTGCAGTAAACTCGCAGAGTTGACAGCAGCAGCATTTCGCTGACGAGACTTTTGCTGCGTTTTTCGCTCTTCCAGCTCCTGGATCAAAGAGCGCGGTCCATCCGTTGCGGGAAGCTCTTCCTGAGGTGTGAACGGCTGAATCATGGAAGTCGGCTCCTTATCCCATTCACTCAACATCGACTCCAGAGCTTGATGTGGGCTCTGGAATTTTGTCATATATCCGGGAGTTACTGGTACTGTCGACTCATCCGAATCGCTGTGTTCGTCTTCAGGACGTCCCATATCAGGCTCCTCCGGGTTTTCCATTGGTGCAGTCATTGGGAAAGAGAACGATGATGCGATAGCATGCGTTTTCGATGTGGCGGGCGATGAAGTTTCCGATGGACTGCTCTTTTTCTTCAAAAGCGGCGGCAGTCTGATTCGAGCCGGAATCGGTGCGGGATAGTGCACGTATGCTCCTTTGTGAGATTTGGAAGGCGGAGGAGAGTCTCCCGGATGATGTTCTACTGACAGGACTATTGGCGCTACAACTGACGGCAAACCAGTATCGCTGCCAGTAGTTGCAATCGCCTCAGATATAATCGAAATGCTCTTTCCAACATTACGTGCCTTCTGAGGCAACGGATTCTCCTCATTCGAAGAGGGCGTTGACTGCCGCGTAGGGTTAATATCGTCGACATTAAGGGGAGATATTGACTCATCGCGCTTAAACGGATATATCACTTCTTGTGTGTCTCGCGATGCAGTAACATCCGTGGCATTGAGAGCATCGATGTGTTGGCCAAATAACTCTTCGTCTTCCGAAATCGCCTGAATATCAGAGCGTGCACCGGGCGAACTTGTTGACATTCTGTAGCTGCTATCAACCACAACTGCACACTGCTCATATTCCTTGTACGAAGCAGTCCGATATGTCGCCATTGCAGTGCGTCTTTGTGCGCCTTGTCTGGTATTAACGTTGTCCAGCTTCGCGGCAAGCTCTTCGGCCTTCCTCCCCTGTGACATAGACCCATCATCGTGATAGTCCGAGTCTGAAAATGTGACATTCGACCTGCGACGGACGTGACCAGGTGGCAAGTTGTCATTCAGGTGGTCCTTGATATCGTCGTCAGGAAGAGTGGATGGGATCAAACTAATCAGGCCACCACGCGGAATAGTCCGTGGATCACGAAAGGAGTAGGAACTACTTCTTCGCGATTGATTTCCACCGTCTTCATCTTCAGGATCACTATAGATCACTTGAGCGACAGTCGGCTGCAGAGAACGTGAAGCATCTGGGTCAGGCGACTGTTGGTTTGGATCCCGATGAGACGCCTTTGCCTTCTTTGAACGAAGTAGCTTGAACGGTGGCATTTCACAGTCAATACTTGGCAACTATTGCAGGGATGGCGCAGTGCACTCGACAATGCTGTGCGGTACAAAACCGTGAGATTCCGAATGGACTATGATCTGGTCAGCAGGCCACCACTATATTAGACTTCTGAACGTACAACAATGAGGTTTTGCTATTATCACTTCTGAGATGAGATATATATATATCTCTATCGACCTCGTACACTATTGTGTTCACGCAGCTATTGCTACCAACCGAATGGTGCAACTGAGACACCAGAGCAGAAGGTGTTGAGAGTGGGAGAGCTGGGGGCTGGACTCGGACTACTGGGTAGGTCTATGTTGAGGAGCTTGTTCACCTTCAGTTTGGCCTTTTTTTAGGTTCTGCGCCGCACTGGCAGATCACAACTTACTAATTTGTGAACCAGGGGTGGTGTGATTCTAGCTCAAGTGTAGAATTATATACCAGTCGACGTGCAAACTGTGTCATCACGTCTTTCTTCGGATAGGTGTCTCAAGGTTGTTGAACGTATTAGTTATACTATTTGAGTACTTTCTGATATTCCAGCATCCTTGGAACTACCTAGCTGTACAACACCATCAAAGAACTAATGACCAAATCCGACACGTCATTTCCTAAAATTGTGGTCTTCGACTTAGACTATACACTGTGGCGTACGTATCTGTCCGAATATGTAATTATCTCTGTCTGTGTTGGCATAATTCTCTAACCTGATAACAGCGGTATATTCATCGAAGTAATATCGGCGTCTGCGATCCTGACGAATTTAGTGCTGGTGTGATACTCATATATCACCGCCTGTCTCTCGCAGCAAAAGCGAGAATGCGATTGAGGATAGGTAGATAGGTCTGTTGATATGCGCGGCCAAGTTTTGAAATTCTGACCCCGGCATTACAGGTATGGGTCGCAAATGGCGTTCTACAAAGACGTGCCTGAGATATTAGCGCATCTCAAGCAGAATGGAATCAAAGTCGCGGCAGCAAGTAGAACTTGCGCTCCCGGTGGGTTTAAATTACACATTCTGGCACGTGAGATATATACTCTACCATGCTAACAGTGCCAGATGTCGCGAAGAAAATGCTAAGCTTGCTGCATGTCGGCGGCACGCGGGCAATTGATCATTTTGACGTCTTAGAAATCTACCCAGGTATGCAAAATCGTGGAGAAGATAAACTTGGGATAATTCACATCTTAATGATCTGTGCAGGCTCAAAAATAACACACTTTAACTTCATCCAGAAGCAGACAGGGATAGAATACCATGACATGCTCTTTTTTGATGATGAGACTCGGAATAAGGAAGTAGAGCATCGATTGGGAGTCAAGTTTATGTTTGTTACTGAAGGCGTAACGTGGAATCTTTATCACCAAGCCATTGAAGAATGGAGAGATCATAAGAAACATCGGAAATCTTCTTCGAAGTAGAGTGTGGCTTCAAAGCATTGATTGCAGCTTCTAAAGCAACGGTAGAATTATTCGCATATAGACAAAATGCGGTAGAGCATAGCGTCAGAGATTTATGAATAGAGTTTATTATTATTTGAGATATTTTATTGTAGGAGCAGAAACACGATTGAGTAGAGCGGGATTGATTGTACCCTAACCCGCAGCGATCGATCTGGATATCTTGAAATACCGAATATCCATGATGTTTAACTTATAGAAACGTTTTAGAATAATGACGGGCATAGAGGAGCACTCTGCTGAATTTACTATCGAACTAATCGAAGATCCGTTAACAGGTTTAAGTCAACGGTTTGATATAAGTCTTCAATCCATCTTTATCTATTCTTCGCCACGACACCTCGTTTGTGCGATTTTTAGGCCCGCTTCTTTGGACATTTAATCTTCCTTATTTCTGTGTTACTTTCGCAACGTCATAGACATCACTCCCTCTATATCGGCATCGGTCATGTCGGGATGTATGGTCTCCAGTGCAGCTTGTGGCTGATTTGCGCAATAGTCTTAACATTGAAAAAAAGGATGCATACCTATCCGTCCCTCCTCATTTGGAAGCAACAGCTGGATAAGCTTCACTTCATTACTCACTATGTGATTATTAGTCGATCTCAGCTGTGATACTACACTATCCAGCAGGCCCTTCAACGAACTTCCAATATTGCTTAATTGTGAGTATAGACAGCTCAGCTGCAAACTGCCCTTCGTAGCCGTCCTGACAAGCCAGTAAACAATCTATCGCAATAACCACGTAAAGAACTATATCTGACTTGATTTCTTTGAGACTTTGAGCATCCGAGGATACAGAAATGTCGCCGAGGTCTGCATGGATCCTCTTGTACCTGGGAATCACCGTTCTCACAGTTCTCCTTACACCCAAACAGCTCAAACTGTCTCCTCATTGATCCAAACCTAACGCGGGCCGCAAGTTAAGACCTTGTATGTTTCGCTTCACCCTACATGTGAGTTGACAGATTCTCAGTTTTTGAAGTAACGACGTCGGCAAAAATGTTGGACCAGCGACATCAATATTTTCGTTTGCTATTGGTGTTAGCTAGATCGCGCTACGATGCATCTGACAGTTATAATGATTCCAAAGGAATTCAGTGGATGGAAGAACGCGCCTGCAGAGATTACTGATATGCAATGTACAACGGAATCGAGTCAGATATCGCGTGCCGAAGGCGTCATGGACTAGGTGAAGTGCAGTCGTTTTGCATATGTCAATTTTGAAGGCAGTCACGACCATATGGATACTCTCTCATCATACGAATTATGAGTAAACTGCATGCCCCGAAGGGTGAAAATCATTGTTAAATTTCCATTGCAAATAACACATACATTGTACCCAACATTTGTCCATCAGAAATAGTAAGAACGCTGCAAAACCAAGGAACCAATATATCGATGGCACAACACTGTTAACTCATACAACACTGCTCGATATCGTGACTATAACTTCACTATATGATACTATTGCGACCTATGAACATATCATTATGGCCATAACTCGTATTGTTTATTTTCCAGAAATCGCCCTGCTTGTATTCACACCGCTCAGCTTCTGCAAATAGCTCTGCGTCGGATTCCATCTCCTGACCGATCGAATCTCATCCGCATTGTAACCAGGAATTCTAATATTCCAATTGCGTTCCAAATGCAACTGCACATCTTTGACATCAAGGGTATTAGACTTTCTATGCTTCGCAAGTCGACAACTGAAGGACGCAACCGACGTCACAAATTCGTCAGCTAGATCCAACAATAGCTCTTCCACGTCACCATCAATGTTAGTATCCCGCTCGTCGCCTAGCAGTGGGACACCGTTGATGCTGCTGCTGGTCCCGATCATGTCCTTGACCAGCTCACTTAGCTTGCGCTTCGACAAGACGCGCGCCACGCCGCCATTAAGCTCAAATGAAGGTGGTTTCATGACCGCGGGGCTCGTCATGATCGGAGAGTTTGCGGCATGTCCACCAGAAAGAGAAGGACGAGCAGGTTTGACTGTGGCCGGGGTAGGTTGTTTGATAGAAAGTGTTGTGGGAATCGGCATTTGGTTAATGACACTAGCTGAAGGGTTGAAGATATTTTGACTGTTCATTATCGGTTGCTGAGTAAGAACCGGGCGAGCAGATGGCCCAGTAGGAGTTTGCGGTATCTGTGACGTCTGCCCTACTGCTGCTTGGATAGCTTGCTGTTGAGCCGGAGTCTGTTGCTGTTGGAGCCGCTGCTGTGCTGCTGTTGCCTGGCGCGCCATAGGCGATCCTTGAGCAATAGCAGGTGACCCGGTTCTAGCCGCTGCCGAAGCGGTGGCGGTAGCAGCAGCAGTCGGGATTCCACCAAGAGCTGTTGGTTGCAGTCTCGGACTTAGATTGGAGTTTGTCGTAGCGCCCACTCGGATTGCTTGGGCCCTCTGCGCGCCTGTAAGTCCCGGCTGTGCTGACACTGGTGATTGCATTGAGTTCTGAGGCGAAACTGCTGGTTGCATGCGCTGCTGTTGAGCAGATTGAAGCGCAGCATGTTGATTCTGCTGCTGTTGAAGGAGTTGTTGCTGCTGAAAAGCTTGCTGCTGAGCCTGTGTAAGGGATTGCGGTGGGTTGACGACGCCAGGAGGCCGCGCTAGGTTACCTTGCTGGATAGGGAATGCTTTCTGGGAATTCTGCATAGCCTGAGCCTGAATCTGCGCTTGTTGTTGCGCTCGCTGCGCGATTGAGGCTTGCATTTGCATTTGTTTGCTTCCAGCAGGTTGTTGCGACAACGAATGCTGCATCTGACTTTGTGTCATTGGTGAATTGTTTTGCTGCACAGCAGCCAGTTGGCTCATCAAGTTAGCGGCCGTAAGCGGCTGTCCTTGACTGCCCTGAATCGCAGTTTTCTGAATCTGAGCCAGTTGAGCTTGCTGAGACGGTTGCTGTTGCGGTTGTTGTTGATCCATCTGAGCTTGAGGGCCACTTAGCCGGATCTGCTGCGCCAGACTTTTCGCCATCAGCACGTATTGCTCGCGTTTTACTGTCAACTCACGAACATACTGTTGCACTTTCGCCCGTTCTTCAGGACTGATACCAGGATTCTCGTTCATATATTTTTCGTGTGCATTAATCTGCGCCTGAGATTGCTGCACGTACTTATTTACATGGTTGAAGTGATTCATGCGAACAGAATGCTGCTGGGCGGGAGACATATTTGCAAACTGGGCTGCCTGTGCGGCCTTCAATTGCTGTTGTTGTTGAGGAGTACGGGCTGCCGCCATCGCAGCGGCGCTTGGCGGTAGACTTTGCTGGCTCTGTTGCGGAGTCATTGGCGTACTAGCTTGGCCTTGTTGCGGTAGTCGCGGCTGTTGTATAACCGGCGTCCGCTGCATGGCCGCAGCTAGCTGCTGCTGTTGTTGTGTGGTCAACTGGGCAGCGTGAGCCTGCGCCTGCTGTGAATTCTGAGCCATATACTGCTGACTGCTAGCTTGTAATCGCTTCGCGTATTCCTTTATTTTCGCGGCCCTCGCCATTGCCTGCTTGCCCTCGGCCGTATCCATGCCAAACGACCGAGCCTGTTGCATTTCCAGCTGATACTGCTGCGATAATTTGGCAAATGGCTCTTGCATTTGAGTAACGTTGCCGCCCTGCCGCGGAATCGGTATGCCACGACCCGCTCCGCCGATTTGGGAAATCATATTTGGCTGTCCTCGGCTATGCTGTGCTTGGAACGGCAATTGCTGATGTAAAGTCGGCGTATCTTGTTGCTGCTGCGGAGACGACTGCGGACCATCTTTCATTCCTTGCTGCTGTTGGGCAGACATTTTGAATCACCCGAAACTGTACCAATTGACCGGATTTATACGAGTGAAGTCTTGCGATCTCTTCTAATACTACGGTTAGTCTGGCGTTTCATATTCTTGCGCGAGTGACGGTCTTTCCAACTGTGATATTACCAACAGAAATCACATACCTAGCACTAATCCAGTAGCAAACCCAATTCTTAAACTCTCAACAATCACAAATTATTATCTTCGGCAATAAAAAGCGATACCAAAGATTAAATAAAGCAGCTGTGGGGATCGTCCTGCAGATGGCAAGTTTGTGCGCAACTGTAAGTCTTCTTGTTGGTCCCGTGCAAAAAAAGGTCTAATCGCGGTCAAATCCCACTTATTGGGCCCTTCTCCCACAGCTCATTCGGCCCCAATATTTTACCGGCGATTTCTTGGATAAGATGGGCGACTGTGTCGGTTTGTTCGTGGAGTAAGACAGACAAGACTATGCCGATCGAAGTTGGCATGTATTGAACGTTAAAATACGGCCCTAACCCTCCGAGAGGTTAATGCTTGTTGATGGGTTTTGTAGGTGTCGTGCCACCGACTACTGCACGGGAGAGGGCGGCAAGCTCAAAACCATTCTACAACAAATAATCCTGGACGATGGTCTATTGACGTGGATACTAATCGGAGGCTTTTGATTAAATATTAGATACTTTAGTATTCAAGGTGATAATAGCTTATAAGCAATGTTCGTAAGTGTGGTTGCAGCTATTAACTTTTGGTTCTAGCCTCCTCGAGAATATGACTGTCGAACCCACACCAGTAACCGTATTTACTGGATTTTTGGGTAAGTTGCCTAACGCCGGATAAACTAATGCAATCTCTAACAGTAGTAGGTGCTGGAAAGACTACTCTTCTAATCTGTATGGGGGTCTCTACTTTAATTTCATACGACAACTGACAGTAGCTCAATTAGCTCTCCTGAAACAGCTTCCAAAGGACTATAAAGTTGCAATTTTAAAGAATGAATATGGCGACATAAAAAGTGCGGCTCACAATTTATGGACCTATATTAGACCGGAATGCTAACTCTGTGGTTTAGTCGACTCTGCTTTGGCGACGCAGAATAATGGCAATCTCGCTGGCGTCACGGAGATGTTGAACGGCTGCCTTTGTTGCGTTCTGACCGGGCAAATGCGCGCAGCAATCATCGAACTCCAGGAGAAGTACCATCCAGACCGAATTCTGATCGAGACCTCGGGCAGCGCGTTTCCAGCGACTATTTCAATCCAACTGCGTGATCTCGCCAGGGAATTCAGTGGACAAGCGTCGGGACAAGGTATCCGACTTGACGGGGTCATCAACGTTATTGATGTTGAGAATTTTACAGGTTATGCAGATACGTCGAAGACTGCTTCGCTGCAGGCTCAGTACACGGACTTGATCGTGTTCAACAAATGGGAGAATGTATCGGAGAGACAGTTTGACATTGTGTGGGATAGAGTTAATGACTTGAACACCGACACCCCGAAGATTAAAAGTAATAATGGTAGTATTTCATTAGAAGCGATTCTTGGGATTGATAGTAAGCTTGGCCTGACATTGTTGGAGGCGCCGAGACACCAGAACAGCCATGATCATGCGGGACATAGTCATAACAGCGACGAGCATGTTTCCGAAATCGAGACTTTGACAGTGAAGTTCCCGAAGAAAAACCTGGATGGTAAAGAGTTGACGTCATTTTTCAATTATATCGAGATTGCACCCAAGGATGAAATTTATCGCATGAAATTCGTTCTTCGACTCCCAGGGAGCGCCTTGCCCACTGCGTCAAAGTCAGATAGTTCCGAGCCCCGCACCTATATATTGAATTGGGCATTTGGCAGATACGAGTTTACTTTGATATCAGAAGAAGCAGCTCCAGCATTATTAGATGATTATCTTGCTGGAATTGGCACTGTTATGGTCGGGCGAGGCGACGGACGACGTTTTAGAAAACGCTTGAGCGGCGGAATTTTGGGGGATGGGGTTAAAGTGGAGTTATAATAATGATAGACGCCTAATATAATGTTCGATAGAGCTACAATATAATCTTCGGGGACAATCGTAGCTTCAAAATTGTATATGTTTGTTGGAAGCTTGTGCTACTCAGCTGGAGATGGAGGGTTCTATTAAGGGTTTGGTATTTCGATTTGATGCCGTCAAACCCTTACACCGAACGCGACTAAAAAATGACCATGGTCGAGAAGTTTGATTTGCTTCTGCATTAACCGCCAAATCAAGCAGATCTGTATCGTCGCAGTCACTGTGGCTCGACTAGAATCGACTGTTTGAGAATTGAATCCCTGGGGCAAATGATATTGGGTGTCGGGCGGCACCACGATTTGGTCACAATCTTCACCCTGTCGATGCTACTGGATCAAAGTCCATATATAATAAATCCGAGAAAGAAAGGATTGGTACAAGATGCAGACAGATCCGAGTAATGGCACTCAAGGCACGATTGCCGTGCTGCGGAATTTTCTAATGAATAGGTACAACCCTCAAGTCCAGCTCCTTGATCTTCAGAACTTGTACGGCGACCCGTATCTTTTATCCAACGGCCTATTATCACAAGACAGCACGCGCTCAAAAATGTTTCCTGCTATGATGAAAGTCGCGAGCATGGATTTGAAGAATGTTGAGAGTGTTAACTTGGCGGGGAATAACATATCAGATCTAACGGCCGTGACGACATTAGCGGCCACGTTCCCGCACTTGAAAAATCTTTCGTTGGCGAATAATGAGATTTCGCAGTGGAGACATTTGGATCCGTGGCGACATAAGTTTAGGGAGTTGAGAGAATTGGTGTTGACAGGGAATCCGATTACGGGGCTTAATAATTATAGAGCTGAGTTATTGAGACGGTTTCCTTCATTGAAGATGCTTGATGGTCAGGTTATTGAGGGTATCAATGTGCCGGAGTTCAAGATCCGTGGATCAAGTCCAGCTGTGAACTCATTCGCGGCCAATATAAAGAAACTTCCCGTCAGCACAAAGGCAGGATTTTTCGAGACATCGGAGATTCAGAATATAGCGATGGATTTTCTTGGAAAGTATGTCCGCCAGGGAGATTCTAACAGGAATTGCTCGACTAACAAACGGCTCAGATTCTTCCAGGTATACGACAGTGATCGATCACAACTGATGCCGCTATATGATAATTTGTCGCTCTTCTCGTTGTCGCTAAATACTGGCGTCCCAAGAGATCTTACTGCCCGAGACAACCAAGGCATACAGAATTGGAGCAGCTACATTCCAATCTCGCGAAATTTGACACGCGTTACGACGAGCAATACTCGCCAGAATCGGCTCGCTCTCGGACAGGAACAGATTTCACAACTTTTGCATAAAATTCCGCCATCGAAACACGACTTGTCTGCGCCGGAGAAATTCGCGATCGAAGCATGGACAGCACGTGGGTTGCGTGCGCCGGACGATGCAGGGATTATGTTGATTGTGCATGGCGAGTTCGAGGAGCCGCCGCAGCAGCCAGGGCGGGCTAGTGCGCATTCGTTGAAGCGAAGCTTTGATCGCACGTTGTTGCTATTGCCGGTTCCTGCGACCGGGGCAATCTTGGTGGTGTCGGACCTGCTGACTGTGCGTGGATGGGCTGGGTCCCGGGCGTGGACGCCACGGTAGAAAGGTGTGTATGCGCTTTATGAGCAAATGTTTCTTACCGGTGGTTCTAACTATAGGTTGTCAGGACGGACTACATAAACATGGTACATTTGTGTAATATTGAGGACCGCAGAGAAGAAGGATTTAGTCTTGTACAATATTTAATTTACTAGTGTCGCAAGAATGGAGATAAAGGACGCAGAAGTAGGCGACCAGTCGGGCACATGTATATTTGTACGAAGTTGAACGAATAAATGTAAATATGATAATCGCATGCAATATATAGAGTATGAATGCCACTCTCCTTTGTTAGCGCTCTCCAGAGAGCTGCACGCTTTGGATCAAGACCGGGCGCAAGCTGTTCATCGAGCGTCTCTGATGTCCAGTGTCCAGATACATCGCTGCGAGCCGAAGATGTGAACGACAGAGGATGATAGAGCTGGCATAAAAAGCCACGCATCAATCTCGTGGTTAGAGACGAAACCAACGGCTGTCTCGGCCCCAAGTGGCCGATTATCGGGACGATGAATAGAACGCGAGTGCGTCAGAAACAGAACAGTCGGAGCAGCAGACAACGGGACTGCGGTGTGATACGAGACAGGTCATTGGGTATGATGATTCCAGACCGCTAAAGTGGCCACGTGGTAATTAAGCGTGCCGCGCTTGCACTACAGACATAGTGACGTCTTCGGGTCCCGATAAGAGAAGAGCAGCTGCGAAAGCGCTGGTGAGGTCGAAGTACCTACTTCGAATATATGCCAAAACTCGCACACATGGCACCTGTCTCCACACTGCGCTGCTCTCGGATATCCATATCCATATCCATATGTTAAGTGGATATGTCAATGCACGCATACAATTGACAGATACCAATATCTTCGCACCCAGTATTCAATTAATTGAAAATCAGAGGCATCCGGCAGACAAGAACACAACACCACCTAACTGTCGAGTTGTGGCGCGTGAAACATATCCTCGTCGGAATAGATACATTGCTTTTGGCTTCTAGAAGTCGTGTCGAATCAGCGCCAGTATAAGTGGATTTGGACCATGTGGGCCAATTGCCTCTTGGGTGGTTACTGGGTCACGTAGCAATTCAGACGCGGCAGCCCCAAACTATACATTTACTGACGGGACTTCGCTATTTCTACTTTTGGTACCGAGCCGTTGACGAATGACAGGCTGATGACATCCTAGTCCGATGACTGCACGTTACATGGGCTAAATTACGTCCATACATCCGCGTGATATACTCCACGGAACTGTGGCTATTGCCGGGACAGACGCCTGAATGGACCGTTCCCGCTTACGGCAAGAAATAACCACATATAATGCAGAGAACGGAAGTTCGGGTTGCTATGCCGTGCGCCAATGTAGCTTACTAACTGGAGAATATGTTTTGATTAATGTTCTTCTATATTGCCTATGCTAGGTGTTAATTACTCGGCTCCGGCAGATTCGCGTCGGCCGTTTACATTCTACCTGTGCAATGGTTGTGAGAGCAGCCGACCTGCGACCGGGTGGTCATTGATATCGCGCGGTCGGTCTCTGTAGAACAATCGTAATTGAAGTCGCGCACGCGGCCAGTGTTAGCATTGTTATTGCGATGGCAGTGCTTGCGGCTCACGACGACTGGTTTGAGGCTGGCGAGATATGTCTAGCCGGTGTTTCCATCTCCACAATATCCGGGGTACAAGCGAGACACCTACGCCGAGGATAATGTCTCCCCGGCTTCCCCACCGGCCCTTCACGAATTCTCACTGCTCATCCATCACGATTGTTCTGCTTCAACAAAGGCAGGGGTTGTGCTGCATCGTGGCTTCCACGTGCTCTTCATTCAAGTCGGACGTTGTCTCGGTATCTAGTTTTCCCGTTTACCGCTCTCCTGCTCGGCCGTCTCTGTATGGCCCAGGTCACAGTAAACGTACCCTGTTCAATTCTTCTCTGCATCCCGTCTCTTGTTTGTGCGCCTCGGTCGCCGACGTAGCCAATCAGTTTTTTTTTGTACTCTGTCGCTTTTACGCACCCTGATCGTGACGTGCTCCGCTTGTTCTTGCTGTCGATCTCAGGCAATTTATATATATATATCCTCCTCCACACCCTCTCTCTCTCCTGTGTTACCATTCACTGACCACTGGACTCCGTCCGACCGACTGCAAACGCTATCTCACGATTTATCTATACCACTTGATCAGTCTCGATCCGTTCTTTACTTTGCCTGTCGCACGTTCTTTACATTGTTTGATCGCACTCTTTACCTTGCACTGTATTTTCCACCTTCGCGATGCAAACTGTTCCTATGGTTTCGGAATATTCAGCCGTCTCTTATGAGCCTCAAAGGTACGCCACTCATTCATTTTGTGCAAGGTGGTCATGCTAACTAGAAATAATAGTCTTGGACGGCCATCCCATAGCCACCAACCTGTTGTGGTCCCTTCACAAGTCTACTCTCTACCACTCAGATGCTACGACTCCTCGCCAATAACTTCTGCTGATGACTTCATTAGCAGTGGTATGTAACGGCCACTGATTTGTATCGTGCATTGATATTGACCTGTAAGAAGTGTACTATCCTCCGCCTTCTCCACACGACGAGCCTTACTCTGGCTCTTTCCGCTCGTCCTCGGTCGCACCCTCTATTATAACATTCTGCGATCCCAAGTCGATTGAGATGCATTCCTATCCTCTGATGGCACCATACATGCGAATATTTGCTGGCTCAGATTCGCTTAAACGTAGCCACGACGACTTGCTTACTCCAGTATCCGTTCCAGATGAGAGCATTTATGGCACATGCCACTATGATAGAACATTTTTCAACGACTTTGATCTTCCGCGACTGGCATCTAGCGGTAGCGACAGTACAGATTCTGAGGATGAGGCACTGGACATCATCTCTGTCTCTCCACGCTCCGTCATCAGTGACAATATCCTGATGTGCGACAGTAGCTTATCGTCATCTCTCATTTCTCCCGCGCCGTCTCCCGTGTCCGTTGGTCGAATGTCATCCAACTTCTGCGGCTCCCCTTCGGTTCCTGAGATTCCCACGATGCCCAGTACCACACCAATGGTCACATCCTTCACTGAGGACAATGGTGTAATCGTGAGAGACTACGTCCAGAGACGGGGCCGAAAGCCAAGTCTGATCGAGGATCCCAGCAAGGCTTTTGTTTGCGCCCACTGCAATAGACGATTTAGAAGGCATGAGCATCTAAAGCGTCATTTCCGAAGTCTACACACTCGCGAGAAACGTACGGTGTTCAATGCTACTATTACGAAAATCTTACACTAACGTACTACGACAGCCTTCAAATGCGAAGAATGTTCCAAGAGCTTCTCTCGCTCCGATAATCTTGCCCAGCACATTCGGACTCATGCTCGAGGTGGTCGAATTGATTCCGCTGATGACAATGACTTTGAAAATGATTCCGACACTTCCGAGGGGTCATCCAGCAGAAGACGACGATTTCCAACGTCTGCAACGTCCTCGCCAAACAGACGGAGAGGAGGTCAGATATCTACTTCCGGTGCACGATCGGGAGAGTCCCGTCGTCGCACTAGCCGTTCGTCAAAGTAGCGGCTACAAAAGTGTATAAAGAAATCGGATCAATTTCCATTCGTGAAATGAAGCAACAAAAGCGCGTCTTTCGGAAATCGGCGTTTTTGTAAATATATCGATACATTGTTTTAAATACCGTGGGCTCATGAATTTTTTTTCCAAATATGTGTTAGTAGCGGATTATTTGAGGTTTTCTTCCTTGTTAGGGTCTATTTATAATCTTATACATCCTACGCAACCTGGACTAAACAGATGTGTAGAGTTGTCTCAAGTAATTTCAGTCCTCGTCTTTACGACTATAATTTTTCAAAACTATTCAACTCGTTGCGACCAAAAGTCGGCGAAATCATACTTGAGCAACGTAGTAATATAAATGCGATCGTATACAATTTGCTTGTTTTTGCTGCGTTTCGTTTGCCTGATATGCGGCTTGCCATCCTTTCCACGGGTATCTCATCAACAGCACTGTGAGGCACAGAATATGCCGGATGTGCCAGTTATGCACAAATTTATCCGGCTCAGGCTGGAATTATGCTCTGATACCATTTACAGATTGCTATGGAGCTGGAAGCATGCTTGCAGGGTAGGATGGATGACTGGAAAAATTTCGTCAGTACTCAAGCCTAAGGCTGCCTGTTTACATTGTCCCGCTAACTCGGTAATGGATGGCCAGGACACCATGACGGCATAGAGATTCCATGGGCTTGGTACGATGGTTATTTGTTAATACGACTCTTTGGTTGGACAAGAACCGAAAGTTGTCGGTAATCACGGCCAGCATGCATGTATACGCGCTCCACCCTCTTCCCATGTGCGACACTTTGTTTTGACTGTATTTGACGTGCAAAGTGCGCTTTGACCGATAAAGATATGCGTTTTGAGAGTGCGGATCGAGAGACTGCCCCTATTCGTCTTGCACATGGACGCTACATTCGTGGACGTGACTACCAGAGTAGCATCATATACACGAAAACATTGAACCCCGGCGAGTATAGATTGTAGCCCAATTGCTTAGGCTACAGGTATCCCATATCATGCTAGAAACGGGAAATAGCAAGAAGATATACAGCAATTCGAGAATGGAGACTAGATCGATGATGTGGGCTAATGACGTCATTGAAAGCAGTAGCCTCATCCGAATACAGATGCCGATGGATCGAACTATGATCCACGTCGTAACCAGGATCTTGGCATCGCATGGCGGCGTTTGCTGAGGGTAAAGAGGCTAATCATTCCCGAGGGAGTTCCAGAAGGTGGGCAAACATGGAAGAGTGAAATCATCAATTCATGTTCTGTACGTCGATACCCAAAACTAGTTAACGCTTAAAGGTTAACTAACATTAAATTCACCGAATCTCGAGAGAGCGTATTGATATTGAGACCCCAAAATTATTGGTATATTTCAACTGAACGAGCGAATAGAGTTCAAGTTCCTTTAGTATTCCGGTCCGATTCTGGAATTATGTTTCACTTACTGTCGGCATTGAAGGTAGTCTCTGAGTCTTGTGTATGGCTGAGGGGCTGATGGCCGGCGGGTCTTAGTGTATGTGTCGTTCATTGGCGCGTGGTGAGACTTCATCGTTACAGCGTGGTAACATGACGACTCATCAGTATTCCATGTGTGAAATTGCGACTCGACTCATGTATGTTCATTAATGTTCAATCTCAGTCATGCTTATTAAAGCGCGCTCGCTTATTAGGCATTTATTGGCGTAAGTGATTACGATGGTGAAAAGATCATCGTACCCTCCTTCTTTCTTGAATCCAACGATCTTGAGTGTATTAGTAAGAGTTTAGCAATAGTTTATGAATTACATGAGGATTCTATTTCTGTATAAATGGAATCTGCTGTCAACATTACCACCTCATTAGCAGTCAGAAGAGGAGTACTGAGCTCGCCTAGGAGAGCGAGTCAAGATCATCTGGAATACCAAATTCTTTATATACCATCTGTACGTCGGTCCCTTGTTCACGGAAGTACCCTATCACAGAAAATATGTTATCTATATAAATTAATATCAGCTCTCCTTTTCTGTTCGTATACAGATGCAAAAGGTTTACCTGTCCATCTGTTAACAGCTTCTTTTGCCTTGGTGAGAGCATGCTGTTGGGTTTCCAGCAACTCTGGATCACAATCACTATACTTCGATATAGCAGCATTCAATGCGGATAGATTTGATTGCTTGGCGTCGACATCCTTTAGCAGCGCTTCTCTCTCCTCCTATTAACTAATTTAGCCAATACGTCCAACAATTCTTCAGCAAGGACCTAGTACAGTTTTCTCCCTCGCGGCACTTTCAAGCTGCAACTTCTCCTCCAACAGTGCAACATTCTCGTTCGCAGCTTCTACCTTCTTCCGCATACTCTCTAATTTGAGTATACGGCTACGACTGGCATCGGACGGGAAACTCCAGTAATAATTACCAGAACCAATCTTTTCGCATCGCACCAGTCCGTCGTCGATAAGGCCCTGCAAAATATCCTTGATTTGCATAGAGTTAATTCCCGTTGCTTTCGCGCCTTGCCGTTCGATATCTTTTATTGCGAAGAATGAGAGGGAGTCATGGAAAAATGCGAGGAGACGCGTCGCCTTTTCGGCGGCGGACATTCCCTTCCGAGACTAATTCATATATCAATTAGTTACGCTGCTATATGATTTGATATCCGAAGTGATATTTACCATTTTCACATAAAATCGGATCGGCTCGGATCGGTTCGGATCGGTCGCATCAGGCGTGAATTGTGGAGTACGTGTCTGACGAACAAACTGAACAAGAGAACTTCTAATCATGTGTATTGGCGTGTTACACGAAGTCGTGGAGGCTTTGTGTAACGTCACAACGACCGGAGGTTTATAGCCACGATGCTAGTCACCGAGATAATTTCCCTAATGTTGATTCCATTTGATACATGCAGCTCTATCTGGTTAGCAGCCATATTCCCCCCATTTCTTGTTTGATAGTGGCGGCCAGTGGCCGGCCATGGTCACCAGGAATCACTGCGAATAATTCAGATCGTAATTATTAGATTTTCAGTCAGGACGACACACAAGAAGGTAATAATAACCTTGTATTGCAGACTACTTAAGTCACTAACCCCTGATCGAGCGATTTCCCATTACCCGCCTCGGGAACAAGGCGATGCCTCCTGAAAATCGAGGCTTCTCGATGACCGCTGCTGCAACCTGTCCTATGCCGCCGCTCCTTCATCGCCCAGACTTCCATAATATTTCAGTTGTCACGGAAACAGTCAATCCTTCAATTAAGGTACATATAATATGTCGAAACGCCAACAAGTCAAGAACGAGGCGCTACTCCGGGAACTGTATGAGCTTCCCGAGAATCGCCGCTGCGCGGACTGCGGTGCCCGGAATCCAGGTATGTTTTAATACTATTCGGCGATGCGTAGACGTTGTGATCAGGTCGCTAATAAATGGACAGGATGGGCGAGCTGGAATGTATGTTGATGGAATCAATGGTCTTTGGATATAACATTAACAGCGTGACATCTCGTAGCTCGGCGTTTTCTTGTGCATTCGATGCGCGGGAATCCATCGAAAGATGGGAACTCATATCTCCAAGGTTAAAAGCCTTAGTGTAGATACCTGGACCACGGAGCAGATCTACGTATGTTTGTTGTTCAAGGTAAAACTTCGATTGCTGACTTCTGTTGCGGCAGGCCATGAAAGAAATGGGAAACAAGAAAGCGAATTCGATTTGGGACACAAATAATGAGAGAAGTCGTTATCTGGGCACGTATGATGGTGATGACGATAGGTATATTTGAGATGACTCATGTTCTTCGTCGTGGAGGCGGCATGCTGACTGTCTGGCTTCCAGTGTTGTCGAGCGGTACATTCGGGATAAGTACGAAAGAGGAAAATTCAGACGAGATATGGAAGGTTTCGCACAAGAGCCAGCCGCATATGACAATGAGTACAGTTCATCAAGCCGGTCTGGCCCGTCGTCCTCCTCCTCGAGATGGTTCAGAAGAAGCAAGAAGGACCAGTCCGATGGAGACAATCATGTGGAATCTTACGAATCAAGGCGTAGCAGAAGGAACAGAAACGATGACGTTTATCATATGAATGATCGACGGAATACAGTGAAAAAGACTTATGAGTATGACGACGATTATGAATATGAGGACAAAATCTACAAACTCTTGGAGATGGGTTTCAGCGATCGGAAGCGAAATCTCGAGGCTTTGACTAAATCTAACGGTGACCTTCTTACCGCCATCGAATATTTGACAAACGGAGATGGGTCTGAAAAACGGCCTGCATTACCGGCGAGACCAAGTAATTCGGGACCCTCGTCGAGTGAGACATCGCAAGCTCCAAGCAGAAACGTTACTGGTGCGGCGAATCCTCAGCAGGCTCAATACACCGGAGCTCCGTTTGGCCCAAGTCAAACGGTGTATGATCAGTTCGGGAATGCGATAGGCGTGTTTCCTATTCAGCAATTCCAACCACCGACTGGTCCACCTCCACAATTTGCGCAGCCGACTGGTGCTCCAGAGCAGAGTCAACAGCAGAGGCTTCCTCCACAGCCTACGGGTGTACCTCAAAATTTCCAACCGCCAGCACATCCTCCTCCTTGGTTCCAAAGTCCTATGGTCACTGGTGCACCGCAACCATTTAACCAGGCTTCGGCCGCCAGCCGACAATTTCCATCCTTCGGAGCGGGTGATAAACAGTCCCATCAGCTCGCAGCTCAAACAACTGGTTATAATCCGGCACTACAACCCACCAATGGGTTGGATGCTACATTAAGTAACCCCGCCGCGGGTTTTTCGTATCAGCAACGCCAGATACGGTCGCAACAGCCGCAGCAGTATGACAGCTCCCTTTTCTCGCCACAACCATCAAGTACGCAGAATGGTGTTATCCCGACGGCAACTAATTCGCAGTTTCTGGAAACGCAATCGTTTCCTCAGAAGCCGCAACAGTCTTCGGGTGCTTATCAGTCGGCGGACCTACTTGTAGGTCTCGCAGACAATCACGAGCCTAGCTCTCAACAACAACAACAACAACAACAACAACAACAACAACAACAACAACAACAACAACAACAACAACAACAACAACAACCACCTGCTTCCTTAACATCCGCGTTCCAAAATATGTCACTACAGTCAAGCCAGGCTGTATCTGCGCAGACTCACTCGTCGAATCCTCTCTTCGGGCAGCATCCATCGCAGCAGCAGCCGTCGCAGGTCCAATTCTTACCTGCACAGCAGCAACAGCAACAGCAACAGCCTGCGGTTGCTAACCCACTGTTTTCGCAACCTACCGGCTTCCAAAGGCCACAGGCTACTGGCTACCCACAAATGCCACAATACAATATCTCGTTCCCGCCTCTACAACCGCCTCTCACCGAAGGGGCGGCACTCCAACAATCTCAACCGCAACAGCTAGTGCCCCAGCAACCACAACAGATAGGGTTTTACCATACATCGAGTAGTGACACTCGGCAACATCCACTTCCCACGTCGCTTTCTCAACAACAACCTCTGCCACCTCAGCATATGCCACAGCTAACACAGTTACAGCAACAACCATTTGCTTTGCAGCAGCCGATGCAAACTGGATATGGTCCCAAGGTTGATAAATCTACTATCTTGTCACTCTACTCTCATCCCGACTATTATTCCTCCCCTGTTGCACTTCCGGTAGGTGGCGTCCCGCCAGCTCCAGCTGATAATCATATGCTTGGTGATACGAGCAGCACGCAGGTAAACGGTGCGGCTAAACCTCAAGAGGACACTCGCGCTCTTAAGCCCGGCCATCGCAATCCGTTCCTGGATAAGCAGCAACCACCCACGCAACCTCAGGAGCAATCTCGCGATATTCCAGTTCAGCGTGAACAGACACTGAGGTTTGATGATTTTAACTCCGGTAGGGTTAGTCCAGATGCATTTGGTCAGCTGAGCGCATGGACCGGAGGGAGCAATGCTAGAAGGTGGTGAAGAGTATAAGCGGAATAACGTTGAAGGTCATTGGTTATTGGGTGGGGATGTTGATAGTACTTTTGGCGACATACTCTTGGCATTTTGCAGTATTTGTACCGTGCTGTGTTTCGTCCTAGGTCGTATGATTTGTTTTATAACAAGTACGATAAATAATGTACTTATTTCTGTATAAACGATAAAGCACCACTTAACGCCAGACATATTAAATGAGATGCTAATTTACAGCGGTAAACAAAACACGAATCCAGGTACTGCACCGAAGGCATTGCACCAACACTTCCCCATCGTCTTCCGCCGCATCTATATCATTCACCGCGTCTTCTAGCATAGCTTCAGACAAAACATATGCATATTTCTTGCAGCATCTACATCCGCGATACCACACATGCTGGATCAAGCAATTATCAGTTGTCTGCCCTTGACATATATCTGACTCTTCGTCGCCATCTAGCATATGAGCGACACATAAATTACCTTCATCAAACTCATCCAAATCGACACCTTCTGCTTGTGCATGTATTCTCGTGGCTCGGTTGTCTTCTTCGCCAAGGTCAAGCAATTCGGCGTCATATTTCTGCCTTCTTACAGGTGACGAGAGGGTCGCATATGCTTGTAATATCTCATCTATAGCGACTGTGAAGATGTCATTACCAACATCTCGCAGTTTATCAGGATGGTATCGCAGTAATGCAGCGTGATAGGCCTTCCGAATAGTCGCTATATCTAGTTCTGGATTATGTGGTGGATGTGGAAGAGACAGTGCTTGGTAATGATTCCGGAAGTGCGGGGCCATGTTATATGTTGGTCGCGTTTAGAAGGACTTGCTGAATGCAACGTGTATTATCGTTGACTTAACATTTAGAACCGAGTATTACACTTTAAATACGAGTGATCTTGTGTAAGTTTTGGTTTGAAAATTTCTTGATGAACGGTCAACGAAATCATTGGGAACTGGGTCACCTGACTTTACCGCATGAATTATTGGAAACTTTTCGCGGCTTCCAACCTCCACTCAAATTTAGATCGCGAGATTGTCAGCCGAGCTTGTCTGACCTGATTCATCGTATATTATATTCATACTTACTGAGAAATATGGTGTCGCAGGTAGCTCGACGTGGGCCAATGTCCGCTGACGAAATAATTCAGAAAAAGAAAGACGAAGAGGCGGCTTTGGCGAAGGTATTCATCCCTATTTATCAATTTTTTCCGGCTTCTGCTTCGCCTACAAATATTGACAAATTCGCTTCTATAGCCAAAGTTTTTATCGAAGAAAGATAGAGAACGTATTGCGTTAGAGAAACTTGCTGAACAAAGAGAAGCCAAGCAGCAGCAACATCAACAAAACGGCACGTTTAACGGTACCACGAGCACGAACCGTATTACAACTAATGGAACTTCGTCGACTAGTAATACACCGATCCCGTCTGCCCCGCGAAGTATGCAACAGCAGAAGGGAGATTATTCTCGGAGCTCTAAAGGATCGAGTAGTAATGCAGCGAAGGATCCAAGTCCGCCTTCAGAAACGGAAAATTTGGATCCCGAAACGAAGTTATTGAGAGAGAGGTATATGGGTATTGCCGAAGTACGACGACAAAAACGGCGGAGGACTGCTTCCGACCGAAAGTTCACATTTGACTGGAAGACGGAGGATGATACGTCGTCAGACTACAACCCGATTTACCGTGGCGAAGTGTCCGCGTCACTTGGATTAAAGAACACAGGCGAGGCTGAGGAGAAGAAAAAACGCGCTCTAGAATTGCAAGACATACCGCGTAAGAAGAAAGATACGGATTGGGACAGCATGCATTGGAGCGAGAAGCCACTTGACAAAATGAAAGAACGTGATTGGCGAATTTTTAAGGAAGATTTCAGTATTTCTACAAAAGGTGGATCGGTACCAAATCCTATGCGATCATGGGGAGAGTCTGGATTACCACCCGAAATCTTGCGCGCTGTTGAAGAGGTGGGGTACAAAGAACCCTCAGCAATTCAAAGAGCAGCTATTCCCGTTGCACTCTCCTGCCGTGACGTTATCGGTGTTGCCGAGACAGGTAGCGGTAAAACTGCAAGTTTCGTCTTGCCCCTACTATCATATATCATTGAGATGCCAGTTCTGAACGAAGTCACGAAATCTGATGGTCCCTACGCTATCATCTTAGCGCCTACAAGAGAGCTGGCCCAACAGATCGAGACGGAGACACGGAAATTTTGTAACAGACTTGGTTTCCGTTGTGTGTCCATAGTCGGTGGTCATACTATTTCTGAGCAGTCTTTTGCATTACAGGAAGGCGCTGAGATCGTTATCGCCACTCCAGGTCGCTTGGTGGACTGCATCGAGCGACGAGTTTTGGTTCTTAGCCAGTGCTGCTATGTCATCATGGATGAAGCTGATAGAATGATCGACCTTGGATTTGAAGAGCAAGTCAATAAGATCCTAGAGGCACTGCCGGTTACGAACACTAAGCCAGACAATGACGACGCCGAAAACGCGCGGTTAATGTCGACCTATCTTGGAGGAAAGGACAGATATCGGCAGACAATGATGTATACTGCTACCATGCCTCCTGCTATTGAGCGAATAGCGAGACAATATTTGCGGCGCCCTGCAACCGTTATCATTGGAAGCGCCGGTCAGGCTGTTGGCACTGTTGAACAAAGAGTCGAATTTGTCACAACTGAGGAAAAAAGAAAGCGCCGCATGGCTGAGATTTTAAACTCCGGTGAATTTCAGACACCTGTTATTGTCTTCGTCAATATCAAGAAGAACTGCGATATGGTCGCGCGTGAGCTGAACAGAATTGGATGGAAAGCTGTCATATTGCACGGTGGCAAGTCACAAGACCAGCGAGAAGCCGCCCTAAAGCAGCTCCGTGATGGTGAAGCCGATGCTCTGGTGGCGACAGATTTGGCTGGCCGTGGTATTGACGTTCCGGACGTTAGTCTAGTTTTGAATTTCAACATGGCGAAGAACATTGAGGACTATACTCATCGTATCGGTCGGACTGGTCGTGCCGGTAAATCGGGCGTTGCGATGACATTTTTGTCTAACGACGATCAGGATACGTTCTATGACTTGAAGCAGATGCTCTCCAAGAGTCCTCTAAGTAAAGTTCCAGATGAGCTGAGAAGGTATTTATGTCCCTATGACTTTCAATTTGTAAAATTATTAACTCCGTTATAGACATGAAGCAGCCCAAGCGAAATTTGCTGCACGAAAAACGATGCAGAACATCCAGTGATTACTCTGCCATGTATATTTGATTGCGATTACATTTGTATATTACAGCTGGAAGTGGGGTAACTAGGATATTGGGAGTTTTATAGCGTTAATTACATAGGTGCATTTAATATTGCAAATTAGTATCCTTTCGCCGAAGCGGAAATTCCTGCATAGGTCTGTGATTTAATACCTATGCAAGGTTTGATGCATGCGTCTTCAATTTCCTATAGATGCCATGTCATATTGCCTTGCTAAAGCAACCCACATGACAACTTCCTATCTCGACATTCTGGATAGAAATTTCTCGCACAGACGAAGTTTCGTTATGTCCGATTGTTCTTGGGAGGTGTTGTTCTGATCCGTTTGATCGTGCAGGAGGATTGCGTCTGTTTTTACGGATTGCTATCGCGATGTTGCTTGGTCCCCTGATCTAGAGATATTTTAATATTCAAATATGGCTGCAGTCGTTGTTTATATCATTCTGTGATATACTAATGACATATTTACGATTGTTTATACGCTACGAAAATCTGGTATTGGACATTGCCGGAGTGAGCTCCACCAGGCTCATTATCACTCTTCATTCTACATGGCTCGCGCTTTTGGGTTGGACCGATCAACAGGAAGGTAGTGGACTGTCGTTCTCACAATCAGCGCCCAGTGCTTAATGGAGTGCCGTGGAGTGCCGCACGTCAAGTTTTTATAGATATCGGGAATGCGAGCCAGTAATGGTCATTTTGCCGGATATCGGCATCTCGCGATGAAAAGACTAATTGACACATCGACTAGATAGTTATACATGTGAGCGACGTAGCTGTAATCCATTGCAGGTCATTGAGCCGAACACAACCGTATCATTCATGTTCTACATGCACTTGCCTCGGAGTCGCCGTCGAATAGGGGCGGTTAAGTCGATTCTAAGACACTTGACAACAATAAGGTTTCATTAGGACAGTTCTCATCCAAATATTATACAATTATTTTGTAACAACTGCTTTCCAATGCACAATATTTGACATAGTATACAATATTTTATCGCCGTCGTTCCCAAATCTGTATGCAGCTCTCGTTCAAGAAAAGAATCTCTCTCCGAATATTCTCAATGTACAAATCCTGTATCTGGAGCCACTCGTCCCTGGCCTTATCTTTTAGTTGCACACGATATACATGCTTTTCCTCCCCTTGCGGTGTAAATACAGACTCATGGGTGACATTGGCGACTAAATCATACAGCATTGGCTCAGTAGCACCATCGACGTCTATAATTAGCATCAGAATCTCCGGACCATAAACCAAAAGTTGTGCGAAACTCACATGGCGACATGTCTAAAGCTATTGACTGGAACGTTACTACTGTATGATTGATTTCTTCGATCAGGTTTGTTCTTGTAACCCGTTTGATATGGAAAATGAGGTATGGCGGAAGCTCGGTGATCTTGTACCGCCGGCGATCGCCGGCGAGTTCTTGGGTCGTTGAGCCGTCGTATTTACTAAGAATAGTTTGCAACGGGACCTGCAAATACGTTAGTCATCTGCCAGGGCTGTTTGTGAATTTGATCTGCCCCTAACCTGAGGAATAATATTCTTGTCGATGTCACCTTGGAATAAAGGCGCTGGAGGTAGATCGAGAGATAAGAACATAAATGGAACCTCATTCTGTTGAATCTTGCTGTCGGCTTCAAATCGTAACCTATCACTCGCGTCATCATGAGTTGTAATCCTTTGTGATTCGACCCGTATTATTCCTTGAAAAATTTTCTGTACAAAGCTTGATTTCAATCTTGTCTTTGAACCACCAAGGGCAAGATGTAGGTTATTGAGAAACCAGTTGAGAAAGTCAAAGGGATCGGCCTGCTCGGTAATTCGAAACCTTTTCTTTGAAATAGCAGAAACATGCTGCAGAAGTTCATGCGGAGAGACATGGCCCTTAAATGCTCGGTTATTCCATAGTTTTCGTACCAATATGCTGAGTCTTTGCACTGCGCACCTGTGTTAATAGCAGGACGGTAGAACCTTTCACATCACCTCAAGAAATTCCTTACCTAACTCTGGCTTTCCCTCAAAATTCTCCAATATCAAGAAATTCCGTAGTGGCGCTACATGCGCCAAACTCTGGACTATCACATTCAAATAATCATTTTGCTTAATATTATTCATGCCGATAAACCCAGGTCGGTAAGGCTTGTGATTCAAGTCAAATGATTCAATTGGCTTTTTGTCCAGTAGTGCCACATCTTTCTTTGTGAAATTTGGGTTAACAACGTATTTGATATCGTCGAGGGCTGAGGACTTAACCTCATACGATTCGGGCAGCACGTAGACCTTGAGTGTTTGTAAGTTGATGAATACATGGTGATCCTCGTCGACACTATGAAAATAGGCATGTGACGATTTGCCACGACCTATAGTATGTCAATAATGATGTCAACGGATGTCAGAATCGGTAAGTCAATACCGACCTTGGAAATATTTTCCGCACACTAAACAGGCATAGACGTTAACGTTCGAAAGTGAAACGGAACATAACTTTTCAAAGTCGAAATCCAGTCTCTTCCGGTCGACCTATGTATAGTTAACATCAACATTTAGCTATGCCATTAATGGCCACTCACGGTCTCTAAATACAAATCTGCCGCAACAGTAACAGCTGGTTCCTGTGCAGCTTGATAATCCTCCTCCTCATAATCTTCCTGATCACTGCCATCGCTCACATCTCCATTCTCCACATGCTTCCCATTCGAATTTTCTGAAATGTCCGGACTCTCAGAGATGACTCGTATCTCAGCTTCATCCCTGATTTGGACGCGTTTCCGAGGAGGACTCTGTCTCTCATTCAGTGACCCAGATCGCTTTGACATCTCGCACCTCGGTGTCTTGCCGTCAATAATAAGGAAAAACTTGACAGCTGAGCCGTACTCTGTAAGTTTCGCGTCCTTGCTTTGTGGCTTGGTCGTTAATCGATGCATATTAGATTAATACACCTTTCGATTTTACAGGAGCGATGGTGAATCCATAAACTTTAATTTCTGGGTTAGGCAATTTTGGCTTCCCGAACCGAAAATCGGGTGGACCGCCTTCTCCCAAGTACATATTATTTTCATCAACGATTTAAGCGGTTGTACAGTGTGCTGCACCCAAGTCGACAAGCGAATCAATTTGGAGCTGGGATAAACAGATTTTCTCGGAGCTTGAGCGACTGAGGATAATATTAGGACATAGATAATGGCGTCGAAAAGTACACAGTCAGCACTGGAGATATTTAAACAATTGCCGCCAGTATTAGCTCGGTTCTTCAAGACATATCCACCAGTGCCAATAAAACAGTATGCATCGAAACCGACACTGACTACAGCACCTGATCGCAATCCGTTTTTGATTGCGTATCACCCCGTGACAAAGAAAGCCCATGAACCAAAAATTTCGTTGCGGCGACAGAGTGATTTGTATAAATTAGCGAAGCAGTTTGGATTAGAGAAGACGTTACCACCTATGACCAAGAAGTTTGGCGTTCAGAAGATGGTGTCCAAGAAGAGTATGAAAGGAGTTGTTAGACCTAAATTGCACAAGCACGAGAGAACAGCTGAGGAACGGTACGTTACAATCATCATTGGCTCGGCATATATTGATGTACAGTTTATGGGATGCTAATATATCATTTTAGACGGGCAAAGCGCGAGAAGGCTATTGCAGAGGCTGACGAACTTATTATTAAAGTCAAGGGAGTAAGTCGCTGGTCAACATTTTGTACGGGCATCAGACTAACACACTTTAACAGAAACGTTACGCCAAAAAGACAGCTAAGCGCGCTCTACCGCCTAAGAATCTTTTCTGAAATTTCTTTCCGATTGAACTGTTCGCTACCGTCGATCGACGTCCCCTGTATAATAGTTTGGTTAGTGGCAATGATGAGAATATGTATCTACACGATTTTTTTTTGAAGTTTAGTGGATTAAACTCGATTTCATAATTCTGTGCCAGCTTGACGGTGCCATTGTCATGTGTAGCCGCGCTTGTTAATCGCGCATTCTGTCAGCGTGTGTGGGTTTTGCACGGCTATACTATCATTTGGTATGGAGTTTTTCTTGTATTGACTCGTCGTGTCGTTTATGGAATTGTGTCACGTAACCACAGCGTAACTTCCGGCTACTATTGAGTGGGTAGCCGATTATAACGCGGGACGCCATCGAGCAACGGATTGTGGCTTTCTCTGACATTAATTCTGAAGCTTTACTAGTTCGTCGTTGTTCACGTTCGGTGGATAGCAGACAGACGCGTGAGCTACTGCGGCCGAGAACCACTCAGGACAAGGTTCGGGCCGTCATTTTAATTGAGAGCTATCGAAGAAATCTCGGAGAATGTGCCCAAAACGTTTTGGTAGGTTGCCATTCATACCAAAGCCCATATGATTAGAACGTCTGAAAATTAATAGCCTCACGCGACTTTCCTGTATTCTGCTTTTACTCAGAAGGTTCTAGTTTCCTTGGCACTCGTCGCGATTCTAATGAGCTTGCATGTCATAACTGCCAGGCACATGTGGTTCACGTGTCCGTAGTCTGAAATTCAGCGGCAAAGGTACAGACCGCGATATTTGGTGCAGTGTTGCCTAGTCAAACGGAATGACGAAATAGTAAGGCATCAAGTCCGATTCTTCGAGGAGTTTGTTTGGCAGATCTTGTTCGGAGCGTGCCAAGGTAGCCCTCAATTTGCGTACAAGATTGCCCAACATGTTTTGTCGGAAATCCCGAAGAATCGGATACAGGAGGAGGCAATAACAAACCTCCGGTAGATCCACGAATGAAGACTGGCAACAAGATCAGATGGGACATTTGGTACTTTGGTCGCATGGTCTTGGGTAGTTGCACATAGGCTTTATGGGACCGTCGTGACTCAGCTGGTCAAGGTTGCGAAAGCGTGCCGGGTCATAATGCAATGCGCGTGCCCAATGCAAACTGAATGATACATGTCAGCCGATGTGGTGTAGAATTTCCTAGAATATTTGTGCTCGTAACTGGCATTTGTTCTGATTTATCTCATTCGGCGTACGAAAGAAACATCGTCGATTGAGGGTTGCTTTTCGACCTTGGAAAGTGGTGAGGGGAGTGATCTCGAATCAGCGAATCAGTTTGGCGACGAAGCTACCTAGGCGCAGGCCTAACATCGTCGTGCACAGTCCTTTACAACCAAGGGGAGCAAATGGCGACATTGTGTTGGGTTGCAGAAAGTGTGGACAGATTCACACGCTCTTCCGCTCTTGCATGTGGCTTCGCGTTGAGCCCAAGGTTGGCAATTAACATATCTAGGCGAAGTTGCTCTGGTGCCCGTCTTGTCATCAGTGAAGTTTAAAGTTGTGGCGTGTGCGGCTCATTAGTATGAGAATTTCGCGGAGACATGTGGCTTGTCTTTTGCGGCTCCTGTATGCAGGCGAGGTGGCGGTGCGCTGCCCAGAATTGGCTAACACAACCACCAAGGGCCTCGCGCAATCCGAAGTCGGTTAGTAAACTGGCCATTCTTGGTCAAGTCTGACACAAGGTGGCCAATCAGAGTGCTCGTATACTGTTAAAGTGCTCGTGTGCACTCTGAGTGCGATAACCAAAAAGGTACTCATAGATGAAGAAGCTTGTGTCTTTCATTGCATAGCTATCTTCGCTTCTCCCCCTTGCTCCATTTTCTTAGAAAGACAGTGCTTGCCATGTGCCTATAGTTCTTAAAGACCTCGCTCGTCACCAACTATATTGACCACCTACTCCACGTATTCAATCGGCTGAACTTCGACATCCCCCGTTATCATGGTTGCACTCGCTCAGCAACTTCTCCCCGACCTTGTCGAAGTCCTCGTGAGGCGTGACGATACTCCTGCGTGTCCTACAGACAATGGGTACAACGGACGGCTAGGTGTCCGTATCTCGGCCATCTTCGTCATCATGTTCAGCAGTATGCTCGGTAAGTCCCTGATTGGCGTGCTCGGAAATTTATCGTCTGGAAACTGACACCATTCAGGTGCACTCTTTCCTGTTTTATCAAAGCAGTCGCGCCTCAATGTCCCGGAATTCTTCTACTTCATTGCAAAATTCTTCGGTTCAGGTGTCATCATCGCGACTGCCTTCATTCACGTATGCATCTGCAGTCTTGCAAGACTATTTCTCAAGATGTTAACGTTCTTTTAGCTTCTGGATCCTGCTATCCAAGCCCTCGGCGATCCATGTCTCGGCGGCACGTGGGCAGTCTATCCCTGGCCTATTGCCATTGCCATGATTTCAATCTTTATTTTGTTCTTTGTCGAGCTTGTGACATACCGATATGCGATATTCGACTCCTTTGCCGCGGATGTTGCTCCCCATTCTCATGATCACACGACCAGCCACGGCGACACGGACGTTAACACGAACGCGAACCACTTCTCACACGTCAGCTCCCATATTGACATTGACAGTGGAATCGACAGTCCTGACGCACTCAGACTGAGCGACAAGGAGACTGCTAGCGGAGACTTCCAAGATCTCGAGAAGAATACTCCTATTTCGGAGAGTCTCAGTGCGCAGCTTGCGGCTGTGTTCATTCTTGAGTTTGGTATCGTCTTCCACTCTATATTCATTGGACTATCACTCGCCATAGCTGGCGAGGAATTCAACACTCTGTACGTCGTGTTAGTATTCCACCAGGGCTTTGAAGGTCTCGGTCTGGGTACTCGTCTGGCTAGCACACCATGGGCACCCAACCGAAAATGGGTTCCCATCCTCATGGCAATTGGCTATGGTCTCACGACTCCTATCGCCATTGCCATCGGTCTCGGTGTCAGATACTCCTATAGTGACGCTTCTCGGAAAGCCCTAATATCCAACGGCATCTTCGACTCTATCTCCGCCGGTATCTTGATGTACACCGGTCTCGTGGAGCTGATGGCACATGAGTTTTTGTTTTCCCATGAAATGAGCAGGGCGCCGTTTAAGCACGTCCTCGCTGCGTTCCTGATGATGTGCACAGGCGCTGGTCTCATGGCTCTTCTCGGGCGGTGGGCTTAAGCTTGCATTTGTAACTGGTTTGTTTTCAAATTCATGTGTAAGAAAAGTTATCTTTTTTAAGTATGTTTTTTAGTGGGTCTGTCTATCATATAGGTGGTTGTCTTTTGCCTGGGATTTGTTTTGAGATTTTGGACATTTCTCGCACACATGTAGATGCTACTACGATGACTGTGAGGGGAATTGTACATTTATGAAACTGTATGGGCATATATGGCGTGTATTGGGATCTATATCTATTATAATTGCGTATAATATTTCGTGTCCACCTTTGCTTGGTCACGGCTTCTCTGTGATGGCCATGTAGAATAGCTTATAATAAGCAAATGCTAATCAACATATTCCCGCACAACGGCACAACATATGATTATTCATCCTGTTTAGCCAACTTACCCATCTCCAGTTTATCTCCCTTCTCACCAATAAACACGATCTTGTTAACACCAGTCGGTTCATCCTCATCTTCACCCTCGAGAAACACAACGAGGGAGCTAACGCGCTGGAACCTAACATACCGCAACCGTACTGCGCTCCACCCCTGCTCATCAGGCTCAGAGATTTCAGCTTCATGCACAGCAGGTACGGAACTGGTGTCGTCGAATGACAAAATGGCAGGCAAATTCGTCCATAACTTTATCTTCGTCGCGCGCTGTTTGACTTCATCTTCGTCCTTCGCGAGAGGGGATTGAATCAGTATCGAATGTACCTTCGTCGCGTTCATAAATGGCACGTAAAACAATAGCTGCGAGTCCGCGTCGCTTTCAACACTGGGCGTGCCGACGTCAGTGGAGACGATTGTAGTAGAAAACAGGTCGCGCACCGAGGCTGTTAGGTCGCTCGATTTTGGTGCGGCGGCGTTAAGTGCTTCAAGATTCTTGAGTTCGATGGTATCGTTGATCATGTCCCAGCCTTTTGGAATCAGTCTTTCGTATGTGCCAGTTGCTACTTGCGATGACGAAGACGATTCGGCTGATGCATCTGTCGTGGAGGCAGTTTCTGTCAGCGACGCATATGCTCGCAATGTTTTCTCAAGCTCCGGCAAATTCGCCCCTCGAACTCGTGCAACTTCACGGCCTCTATTGAGGAATAAAAATGTCGGCCTGAAATACCTCCATTAGCCCATACACCCCACACTACTCAATACAACACGCGGGTTGGATTTGGTATTGGACTACTTACACGGCAGTGATCTCAAATTCTCCGGCAATGTCCTTGTGCTGATCGATGTCCACCGATGCAAAGCCGACATTTGGATATTTCTCTGGGAATTTTTCAAAATGAGGCGCAATAGTCTTGCATGGGGCTAGGCATTCATTAATTATTAGTTCATTCAATTCAGATCCCCCACCCTCATTTTATAGCAGACATATGAAATCAGCAGGGCAAACATACCACACCAAGTTGCGTTAAAGTCAACAACCGCGAGACCATACGCTGAAAGTGTCACAAAATCTACCTTGTTCGTGATGACTTGGACTTTGTTCGCCATCGATTTTCTTCTATTCTGTTTATCGTCGTTGGATTTTAAATAAAATGGATGGATTCACGACAACAAGGTCGGTGCAACTATAGTCGTTCGTTCTATATGACACAGCTGCCGTATATTGACTGCTCGTGTGAAATGATATAGATCAATAGAAACGTTATTGAATTACCGATGACGCGCGTGTCAGTGTACTGTATAAAGGTATCTGCGCCTTCCCATATAAAACAATAACCGCACTAACCAAACAGCGCATATGGATGACACCATTGGTGGCCACAAACCCCATCAATTATCGCAAAAATCGTCTTCGAAATTCATTTAAGTCCAAATGATGGAAGAACGATGATCAATTATAGGATCGACTATACTGTGCAATTCACAATGTACAATTAATCTTATACCACTAAATAAATACGTAAACAAAAATAAAAAAGGGCAACGCGAATACAGCAGACATCACAAACCGCGATCAATATAAATCGCGTATGATATATACAGACAACCTCATTCACCCGACACGATCCGCAAGTCATCTGCTGCGTAATTATACAAGTATAAGTATGTAAATTAAACAAATAGCAAAAAGCACCAATGCGCAATACCCGTCATGTACAAAGCCAAGAAAAATTAAGTAGATATTATAAATAATGTTCAAACGCCGGAAATCCTGAAACCCGTAGTAGTAAAGAAAATGTTTCCTGTTCCCGATATCCCGACACCTGTTACCCGCCAACCCGGTAGATTCATGTTACCAATAAACAAATAAAAGGAAAAGAGAAAATGTACATGTACGCAATAAAACGAAATCAAAATGAGGTGAGAGATCGCATATAGAACAAACGACACTAAGAGGAATACGCCAGTGCATCATACGGATGACGACTGACTACCTTCAACTACATATAGCAAGCAAAGCCATCACAACGCAGCCGGAGTGCGAACACCAGACCGCATGACAGAGGTGTGCGAGTGGATGCTGCCGCTCATCTCTATCTTCTTCTTCAACGATGCAAGACGATTACGAATGCTGTTAACATCTACAACAGTCAGTATCAGGACACCGTGTTAAAATAAAGCAAATATCAGCTTACATCCTTCAACCGTCCGCTTGTCGTCTTCATCTACAGGCTCAGCAGTTCCATCCTGATCTAGGATTGCCTGGAGCATCCACAACGATGTCTCGTACGCAATTTCACATCCAGGCAAGTCATCGCCAACCAGCTCATTAATTGCCGCAGCCCGAGACATCTCCAGTGCGCGGTCATAAATTAACTTCTCGGCAGTAACTCCAGCCGCAGCATCAGGAGAATGCGGAACGCCCTTGCCAGACGGATCCGCCAACTTCATTCGCACAAATTCAGCCTTTTCCAGCGCTTCGTTGAATCGCTCGCGGACCCACTGGACAGCGTTGTTGAGACGAGCAGACGCACCGACCGATCCATTCTCGGCCCACCAAGTGGCCGCCAGATCCATTGCTTTGGCAAGTAAGGACAGCGATTTGACAAATAAAACGAGCGCTTCCTCAGACAAAGTCGCTACAGCATCCGCAGTAAGTTCTGTCGACAACGTGATATCGCTCGCCGGTGTTGATGGGAGTAACTGCGAAAATTTTACCTGAGCGAATTGATATACGACATTTGACTTTGCCGCCAGATCCTCAATCTGCAAAATAACACTCATCTCTCGGTCGTCAATCGGATGAACATCTTTCGGCGGCGTAGATCCGCGACTAGATCGCCCATATGGATACGGAGGCGAGCCAGGTAACGGGATGGACCCGTCAGCTTTGCCAAACAGACGGGCACTCGCCATAGACAGGGCCTTGGCTAGTGTAGAAGTCGGGGAACTTCCGGAGGTGAAACGACGCTGATCAAGAGAATGGGAGTAGCCCCGTGCCCGTGGATTACTACTTGAGTATGATGAATTGCGCGATGATGTTGACAGCCGGCGCTGCAAAGCAGCATTCGTAATGAGTTTCGGAGAATATGCTAGTTCGTCGGCAAGAGCGTTAACTTCGACGGTACGCTTTTCAACGACGACGTACTCGCGCTCAAACATGACATCATCTTCTGGACGACCAAGCGAGCCGGTACGAGCAAGCGACTGCTGAGTGGCTTGGGCTGATCGACGGCTGCTGTTGCTGGTTAGTGACGATGATCGCTCTCGGCGGTCTGACATCGTAGGATGTGCCGGTTGCAAACTGTTCTGGCCCGATAGCGACGAACCAGGGGATGGAGTTTTGTGCTGTTCAGGCCGGTCGGACGACGACGACTGGTGATCTGACGAAGACGACGCCGGACGCTGATGCTGAGCAGACGTCGTAACAGGATGTCGGACCTGAGGTAACGCACCCTGACTTGGCTTCCGTCGCGGAACAGGATGCGTAGCACGGTTCGGCGTCACCGTACCAATATCAGCATTCGCGGAAACAGGCGTTCCTCCAGTGACGGTAGCTGGCTGCGCCGAATGGACGCGAGTGGGAACAGTTGCGGACGAGGGAGGTGTAGAATTCTTAGAAAGATATTCAGCAATAAACTTGTCCTCCTCCATACCGTCCATGAAACTAGCAACGTCCTGGACCTCAGGAATCTCTCCTCGAACGACTTCATCTTCGAAAAACTCCTTGAATCCCATACGCTCGACTGGATTACGACGCAAGAGCCCACGAATCAACAACTTCATCTCGTCCGAGACGGGGACATCGTCTGAAAACTTAATTCGATCATCGCTTTTTTCTATTTTCCGCAAGAGCTCAACATGATTACTCGCGCGGAACGGTGCCTTGCCCATAGTCATTTCGTACAGAACCGTGCCAACTGACCACAAATCCGCCTTGGCGTCATATTTCTCATACCGCAGTATCTCTGGCGCCATATATAACGGCGACCCACAGAGTGTCTCCGCTAGGCTAGTGCTGGGTAGAATGCGCGCGAAACCAAAGTCTGCGAGTTTGAGCACCGGTAAGCCCCATCTGCCGGCATAGCCCAAATCGATCGCCTCTTGTTCGGTGCGGGGCGGCGGGCAAAGAAGTAAGTTCTGCGGCTTGACATCGCGGTGAATAAGATTGCGATCGCGGAGGAACGCGAGTGCGCTGGCGAGTTGTTTGAGGAAATGGCGAACGACGACTTCGTTGAGACCCCCACCGGGTGGATTTGGGAACTTGGCGACCATCGATGCGACGAGCGGGATGTTGGACAACTTATCCCTTTTTTTGATGAAGTAGCTCAGATCGCCTAGCGAGCAGTACTCCATGACGAGATGGATGTATGACGACGAATGCTGGCAGTCCATGAGCGCCACGATGTGTGGATGCGATAGAGTCTTGAGGATCTTTATTTCGGATTCTAGATTCTCGAGCAACTTTTTATTAAGTTTTGCGCGGACGACGGACTTAATTGCAACCGCCGTTTGCGTTTTCTATAGAAGGATAATGTCAGTATGATCGAACATCTGCAGACGCGGTAAATGCCCAGGTGAGTCGCTACTAATGGCGATTAGTCACCTAGTACATACCATATGAACGCCCTTATAGACGTTGGCAAAGCTGCCGCGGCCGATTTCGCTTCCGATGCGGTACTGGCCTATTGAATAGTCCATCGGCGGAGCGCCGGACGGCGCGGACGAGCTCGGGCGCTGCTCGTGAGGCATTGGAGGCAGATGTGCGCCGTTCCGAGGGCCGATAATATAGAGAGCAGCGCAGCGGATGCTGCCGCGGGAGTATATTACTTAGTACAGGAAAGGAATGGAGATGGAGGAGAAGGTAGGGAAACGACAGAAGAGATGATGGAGGAGAAAAGAAAGGAGTTCGAGATAGTATGGTATGAGGCAGATGAGGCGAGATGATAATGAGCCAGCGACTGACCAAGGAGATTGCCCGTTGACGGGCCACTGCACAGCCATACTCGCACATAGAAGTGGCGGTATCAGTGTGGCTGTGGTCGGTCACTAGACTGTGGCGCACTGCCGCACCGCCGCAATGATCTCATAGTCATTGCCTCTGTGGCGCAGGGTCTGTCGCGGTCATAATGTTTAATCCGTCGCTGCTTTTATTCAATTCTAGATACTAGTAAGACAGGACAACACATGCGCGTTCTCGACAATTACGGGAGGTGACAGGGAGCTTGTGTTAACTGTAGATGGCGAGCTGCGAGCTCGCGCTGTCGTGCCATAATGACGTGTTGGGAGTTGGGAGTTGGGAGTTTATGACTCTATTGTCGACAGATATTTAACTGGATCCCCACACTAACATAATTTACTATACTAACTTGCACGGTACGGTGTAGCTCTAGACTCCATCCGTCTCAAATATATGTTCGTTAATTAGATTATTTTACAGCATATATATATACCCGTATCTGTCGTAGAGAGTGCGCAGTATGAGCGCCGTTATTTGATTCATGAATCGCACGCTTGTGGTTCAGTATGCCAGCGAGAACCGGGTTTGATTTGCATTTTAAAAATCTTCGAGTTTAGTATGGATTGACGGGGCAGATGATTATAAATATATCTGTGTCGCTGTGTGATTGGCTGTGAGTTGAGTATGTAGTGTTAATGGAATATATGTCAGTGTACATATTATATATAATATAATATCTGTCTGTGTCTGTATTATCAGCAGCATGTACTATTTAATTTGTTATTCGTCGCATCATAAGATCGCGTACAATATCATATGATACCAACACAGCTACGGTCGTAGTCCAAGGGTCTCGTGGGCTTAGTCAGCGCGTCAACCAAGGACAGTCAGCGCTGGACACTTTCGAAGTTTAATTGTTCCCCCCAAATTGTTTTAATAGTTGGACTAGACTGCCAGATAGATATGATACATATAGTGCTTCCGTCGAATGACTTTTTGAATGACAGTGAAGTCGTATATCGATTACTATTATTATACAACAATCTCGCAGTGCCTTACGACGCGATCATGGAGAAGTTATTGCTACGTCGCGACAAATGGCTGCGCAGAACCTAATTAAAATTGCAGGTCGTCTAGGTTAGTGCGGTGCCTAAGCTGAATTAAATATATTGAAGCACAAATCCACGAACAAGCTGTAGCGAACTTGCCACACCCACGTCGACCGATACGAGACCCGTATTTTTTTGTCTGCCGCTATTTGAATAGCTAGTCGTCGTTCTACGGGCCGAAGATTGCGCTTCGACGCGAACACACTAAACTTGCTCCAACTTCTTACTCCTGGCACTGCTTTTTCTAGACCATCTTCACGACTAAATAGTATTTTCTTCCTCCTCTTATTGCTCAGTCGCTCGAATCCGTACGATCTCCGCTCTATCCTTGTGCGTCCCAGCAACCGCCGCACGCAGTCGCGTAACCTTGCTAATTTTGGGTCTATTTTTTTTGCACGACAATTCCCTTCCCCTTTCTTCGCACAAATTGGATTCCGCACCAATTCCCACTGTTCTCAGCACCTCTCGCCGATCTACATCTTCTTACGCTGCAGAAAATCAGCATATTGGTGCCTAGTTGACTAGAAATAGCAGGTCTTCTATTTTATTCCGCCGCGTAACTCCGGAGGTGACCAAGAAGCAGTCAAATGGAGCGAACCGAGTACTACTCTTCTCCGCGTTTTGATTTCGGGCTTTTAATTGGGGATCCCTTTGCTCTCGCGACTATATCGGTTGCTACTGTATGTGACCTCCGTTCTGTCAATATTCTGTGAATTGTGGTTTGGTGGTCGTTGTTGATTGTATGAGACGCGGCTGAAACGCGGCTGGAGGGCTACTGCCGCTTGCGCAAGTGTTGGATGCATCCACACCACCGGTCGACAATTACAATAATTTGCAGGAAATACTGACAATCGAACAGATAGGCTGGTTTATTAGCTTGGCCGCGTCCATTGCCTCGGACGTCGCCGGCCCGTATCCGCAGTTCAGCTGGTGGGGCATCGTCTACGAATTTCTCGTCATCTGCGGCGTCATCTACGTTATCGGAGCGAACGCCGTCGAACCGTACCGCGTTGCCGTAAGTGCGTTCCGCTTTCGGTTATTGCGGACGGACATGCTAACCGGGATAGATGGTGGGATTCACTGCCGCCGCGCTAGTATACACCACTAACTCGACCAACAACCTCGTGTACACCGGTCGTGCGGCGGACGCAGCTGCCGCAGCTGGCAACATCCTGCTATCCATTATCAACATCCTCTGGATTTTCTATTTCGGCACCACGTCTGACGCGGCGCCGCACGCGTTTATAGACTCGTACGCGTTGCATCGCGAGGCACGGTACAATGACCCGCCAAGCCGGAAATACCCGCCCGTACAGCCGTCGCCGTCTCATTCGCGCGGCTTCCAACCAATGCAGCAGGCGACATCACAATCGCAGTCGCAGTCGCAGTCGCAGCAGGGTTACTACGAGGCTGGACCTGCTACGGGCTCGACAAGACCACATCAGCAGCAGATGTTCACGTCCGCGCAGTTGAACGGATTCGAGACGACAAGTTTGCAAGGCGGGCCCGGAAGCATGGTCACGCGCCGCCCATCTGTTGCGGCGGGCTACACTGGGTCGTCGCATAATGGGTCTGGGCTAGTCCTGCCGCAGACGGGAAGCGTTACGAATTTGAATTCGGGCAACGGCACGATGTTGAGCGCCCAGGACGAGCATGGCCAGCAGCAGCAGCAGCAGCAGCAGCAGCAGCAGCAAACGGTGGCCCGAGGCACGATGATGGAGCCGCTGGACATGCCGACGGAATATCCATTACGTGCACGCGCGATATACAGTTATGAGGCAAATCCGGAGGATGCGAACGAGATTTCGTTCGTCAAGGGCGAAATTCTAGAGGTTAGCGACGTGTCGGGACGGTGGTGGCAGGCGCGAAGGGCGAATGGCGAGGTCGGCATTTGTCCGAGTAACTACGTTCAGTTGCTGGACAATTAGTTTTTAGATGTAAAGAAAAAATGTGTTGTAGGTTTGGGCAATTTTCTTGGACGCACGATGGGTTCGATACATTTGGAGTCTTGCGGCGTGGTTTTTTGTTTTAGTTATCTGTATTACTGCTTCGTGTATATTACTTGTCAGAGATATAAAGGTGTTACGAACATGTATAATTTTTTGTACAATAAGCGTACCTTCCCAAGAAGACAAAGGTGAAAAAGTCTAACATTACATGTACCTAATGCATACATCATGATGGCGGCATCATGCCTTATTAAAAACAACTACAAGTAAATCTAAAGAAGCCTAGTCTCATGTACAACACCGGACCCCATCTCCTGCGCGACGTCGGCCAGGCCGACTAGCTCGCCCACGCTCTTGATGACCTCTGCAGAATCAATCAAATGCCACGTGGCCGTCGTCATCTTGGACGAGGGGCCAATCGTGACGGTGAAGGTGCAGTCCTGGTCTAGAGAGTCGACCTTCCGTAACGCCCGAAACATGTCCTCATCGGTGCTGTCGTCGCCCATACACAGCACGAAATCGGGAGTGGTGGCGGTGCCGTCGACGTCCTTGTACTCGTGCACAAGTCCCTTTGCTATCTCGCCTTTATTGACAAACCGTGGCCGGACCTCCAGATTCGCCTTGCCCGTCATGACTTCGACGTCATACTTCGACGTCACGGTGTTCTCGAGATGGTTCTGGCATTCCCTGGCCTGGAACGCGCCATATTCTGGGTCAGCGCGGCGATAATGCCACGTTACGGCCGCGCGTTTGCGTTCAATGAATGAGCCCTGCGTGCGTTCGGTGTAGTACTGGAAAATGTCAATCACATCTTTCTGCCATCCCATATCGAACGTTTCGGTAAGGTTAACCCAGCAGTCGGAGCCGATTCGACGCATGAAACAGCCGTGTTCGGCGGAAAGGCCGAGTCTGTAGATGCCGCCGAGGTGCTGCTCCAAAAACGCTTGATCCCTGCCGGAAATTATCCAGACTTGATTGCGGGAATCGGATGCGAGCCTCTCTAGTGCGTCCAGCACGCGCGGATGTGGGATTGCCGCGGAAGGCTCTTTGACGATGGGAGCCAATGTGCCGTCGTAGTCAAACATGAACAATCTGCGCCTGGCGGACATGTACTTTGTGTGCATAAGCGGTCTGTCGAGCACAGGTGTCATATGAGAATGGTCGTAAGATGCAAGCGTCGACACGAGCTTCGACAGGAACTGCGAGACCCAGGCTTGGATTGTGTGGGTGGTGACGTGCTTGTAGAGCTTTGCCTCGAGCTCGGCCTTGCGCTCAGGCTTCATCACCAGACTAGCGTGAATAGCTTTGGCTACGCCGACAGAGTCCCACGGATTAACCATGATCGAGTCGGTGAGCATGCCGGCCGTGCCCGTGAACTCGGACAATATAAGCGGGCCGTGGGAATCCCGCTGGCAGACTACATACTCGAGGGACGTCGTGTTCATGCCGTCTCGGACGGACGTAATCAGCGCCAAATCCGCGACGCGTAGCAATGCGAAATATTCGTCCCGGGCAACCTGCTGGGGATAATGCTGCACGGGCGTGAAATGGAGCATTCCGTACGTGCCGTTGATATGTGCAATAATCTCGTTCACTTTCTTCTCGATCTTTGCCGAGTGCGCGTATGCAGGACTCGTAAGTTGGATCAAGACGACTTTCTCGACCATTTCTGGGTACATTTGGCAGAACATTTCAAACGCGTGCAGCTTTTGGATGACGCCGCGGACGGAATCGAGTCTGTCGCGACCGACGATGATTTTCTTGCCGGGGTACAAATCGCGGATTGCGAGCATGTTCTCGCGCACGGCCGCGGTGTCCATGTCGCGCTGCACTCGACCAGCGTCGATGCCGATGGGGAACACATCTATCGCGACCCGCGCGCCAAACGCGTCCACGGACGCGGGCGTCGACTCGAATCCGAGCACGCGTGTACAGGCGGAGATGAAGTGCCGGGAGAAGGCATAGGCCTGGAAGCCGATCATGTTGGAGCCGAGCATGCCTTCCAGCAGCTCACGCCGCTTGGTGAGGTACCTGAAGTATTCCGACGACGGGAACGGCACATGCAGAAACGTGCCGATGTAGGCTTTTGGTAGGCGTTGGCGCAGGATTTGGGGGAGCAGTAACAGATGGTAGTCGTGGACCCAGATGATATCGCCGGGTTTGTAGATCTCGCAGATTTTGTCCGCGAAGGCCTCGTTGAACTTCACGTAGTCAAGCCACCACTTCTTCTCCTCGATGCCGTCTGACGGTTCGCCCAGAATATAGTGTAGCAGTGGCCATAGGACTTATTTTGGTTAGTCGGTAGTGGTCAACCGAGTTACCGGAAGATTGTCACTCACCTTGCTCTGCATATGCACGCCACCGGCCCTGTTCTCCTCCGTACAAAAACACGGGCGCGATAGTGCTTCCGCTCTTGGCGGCGGCTTCCGCAAGCAGGGACTTTGCCTTGGTCTGTTCGGTCTCGGTAAGCTTGAATTCATTCATGACCGGCGCGGCGTGGTTTCCCGCGCTTGCGGTGGCCGCGGCGACTTGGGCGGCGATGCGGGCATCGTAGTTAATGATCTCGCCCGTCCACGCGACCAACACAGTCTCCCAGCTCGTGCCGGTCTCGAGAAATGACTGGCCAGAATAGAGCGCAGAGTTTCCGCGCCGATGACGGACAGCGAGCGGCAGTTCTGCTAAGATCGATGGCGCGCCGCCGCTGCTCTCGGAGTAGCCGGTAGCTACTTCGTCGATGACGGCGGCGAAGACGTCAGTCGCATCGGGCGGGACGTCGGTGTAGAGCTCATAGGGGAGAAGGTTCATGGCCGAGATGACACGGCCGGTGCAGCCAATAGCGATGGCTTCCTGACAGTCTGGCATGCAGCAATCCGTGGGGTTTGACAGCGGCGGCGCGTGCATATCTGCGGTTGTGGACGGCATAGCGAGTCGAGCGTATGCCTATGTCTTTGTAGACGTATTACGGCTATAAGAGCATATACCTGAAGCGGAGGACGAGGAACAGAAAGATATTGAATGGACGACTATGGAGAGCAGTTGTGTGGAGCTAGCACAGACGACCCGAAGCGGGTTGGAGCGGCAAGGCGTGCGGCTGGATCTACATGCAGCCCGACAGCATCAAATTAGTAGGAATGCTACCTGGGCGAATTTATAAAGGGTGTTATGTGCTGCTTAAATATATTTGTCTCAAAGGGCAATCAAATTGATCCGATAATGTCTGCTCTCGTGATTCTCAGTGGCATTCTGCATGAACCAGCTGGCAGTGTGAAGTCGTCATGGCCAAGGAGTGCTAGCTGGCAATGCACTGTCACGCTATTTCGTCCCTAGTGTTTTTTTCATCTGTCCACTCTCACTCCACACTGAGAAACTGTGGACGAGACCGGGGCTGGGCATGCGGGGTTTGGACAGCACTCAATGCATAATCCTAGTCCGCACTGCTGCCATTGCTGCCTACACGCATACACAAAAATTCACCGCTATAGCAGTGCCATTGCGACGTGGCATCCACAATGGCAATCGCTTTGTATTTTGCTTGCGTCGATCGTTCACGAGAGTGGTGACTGGTTGTAAAGCTGTTAACGGTTCTTTCTCAATTGGTTAGTGCCTATTCTGGAATGTATAATACGGCAAGTAGTACGCGCAATGTGAGATTGATGTCGTGCGTCTGCCACCACCACAATAGCAGACAAGTGACGACAGCTGCACCAGCCAGTATGATACAACGGGGTATTGTTCCTTTGTCACACACGTGGAGACCACATCACAGTCGACTTAGCAGCACTATGGATGCTGAGTCGCAGGTGCTGTGGTCGAGATGGGGAAGTGTGCACATCAGCGGAACCGCAGAGCGGCAGGTTATTACATGATATGGCTGCTGCCGCTGCTGCTGCGTTTGCTTTTCAGTGTGGCAGTCGGAAATTACCAGCTTACTTTACTTGCAAGTGGACCTTTTTTTTGGGAGCTCATGACAAGGCACGCCAGGGCAAGGCGAGTGAGTAGTGTGCCTCTTGTGCCTCTTTTGTGCCTTTGGTTCGCGTCGCGCCCCGAACGCATTGCCGGCTCGACGTAGATCGCACCCAAAACGCGCGAGTCAAGTCGCGTGCGAGCTGATGTGCAGTGGCGCTGCCCAGTTGGGAATATCCCCCGTGGCTCAACTCTCACACCATCACGCTACTTGCTCCGTATACGCACTTGATTAGTGCGCACGGGGTATCGCCGCGCCCCTGGCACAAGTGCATAATGGTGGTGCGTATGCGGCACATAAGTCTATCTCAACACTCGCGAGGGCGCCACACTGGTGCCTGCGCAGGAACAACGGCTTGTTCTGGGGCCGAGACACAAACCATCTGCTGTATGAGCTGTTAGCCTGACAATTCACATATACCGCACCGTCTTCGCAGTGTTGCCCCAGAAGAACCGGCATGCACTAGCCGTGTCCGGCGCGCGGCAAAAGAAACAGTTTTGCCCGCAACCCTTCTCACCCAAGCTTAGCGTGCCTGTCATCTGCCATCCGTCCACTTCTCTCTTCTCGTCGCAGCTGTCACTCCGCGCCTTGGCTGTTGTTCATCTCTTCACTTCGCGTCCTAGTCAATATATTTATTACCGGTCGCCATTTCTCTGCCGCTGCTGCTGCTGCTACTCGTCGCTAGCTCTCGCTTCGCCATGTCGACGACGTCGCGCCGCTCGAAATCGCGTCCGGCTAAGGTCTTCCAGTGCTCTGGCTATGGCAACTGCCACATGACCTTTACGCGTTCCGAGCATCTCGCCCGCCATATCCGGTATGTCCTGTTCTTGTGTAGCCCTGCATTACATTCTGTCTGACCGTTTAGGAAACACACCGGCGAGCGTCCGTTCAGATGCCACTGCAACAGAACTTTTTCGCGCCTCGATAATCTCCGACAGCATGCCCACACCGTTCACGCAAACGAGGCTATCGTGCCAACGACCACTCCGCTCGGCATAGTACACCAGCCCGTGTCCGCTCCGACGACGCCAATGTCGGCGCCAATGCCCGGCTACCCAAGTCAACACCTGCTCACGGGCCAGCTGCAGCCTGTCGTCCAGCATCCGCAACCTCTCGAGCCGCGTGATACGCTCCCACCCCCCTCGTCCTTCACACTTCCGACTCCATCACGCTTCCGTCCGAACCAGCACCGGCCGGGTCCGCTCATTCTCCATCCTCACTCGAACGAGACCGGTCAGCTGACACCGCAGATGCCGCGATCCGGCCCCGGCTCGCCCCCGGTCTCGCCTGCCTCGGTACTGCAACCGCCCACTTCCGCCCGATCAGCCCATACGCCCACGTCTCCTCTCTTCCCGCTCCCGTCTCCTGTCTCGCGAACGGGTGCCGCGCGTCATCTCTTCTACGCTCCGCCGTCGGCGTCCTCGATATCGGAGACTTACTCACCGGCAGCACCCCGCTTTGCGGCCCCGACCAACTTCACGCCGCCATCAAGCGCGACTGTGCCGCCGCCGAACTACGACGCAGACTATTCCTATTACCGACAAGAGTACGGCCGGAGTAATGTCAAGCCCGAGATCGGAGAGGATGACGAAGATCGCGGGCGTAGGCGGACTTGGGGACCTGCAGCTGGCCACCACGGCATCAACCTTCCGCCACCAGTCCCGTCCCAGCAATATGCGCCTCCCCAGCCATCGTACCCTACCCAACCTCAACAACAGGTCCCGTACGACGCACACAGACGGGCTGGACCTCCGGAATACGCTGTTTATTCCTACGACTACCGCCAGCCGCCGCCGCCACAAAATTACAGTTACACCCAGCAGCCGGTGAACGGGTACCAGCCATCGATCCGTCATGCGCCGACAATGTCGTCCGGGAGCGAGGCCAGTGTCACGTCGAATGGGTCGGAGCCGTATTACGTCACGAGACGGAGAAGCAGTCTGCCTGACGTGCTTCCCGCGCCCAATGTCCACCAGGACAGGCCTGTCTTGCCGCCAATGCGCACAAACTCGACGGCCGGAAACGACAGGGCGAAGGATAAGCCCGGCAATGGCGACATGAAGGGCATGAATGCGTTGCTAGAGGCGGCGAGCATGGCTGGCCTGGCTGCCTAGGGAAGTTACGCGATGGTACGATACGATGCGATTGTTTTTGGGACTTTTGGCGTTTTATTGCGGTACACGTGCCAGCGCATAAATTGATCTCTTCGGAAAAGTTTGTCTTTACGGTCTTTGGAATAGCGCTCCTTTCGAATTGTGTATTACTATATTACTTTTTTTTGGGGGGCGTATTGTGGTATAGCGCGCATTGTATTGATAATGTTACTATTGTGCTATTTGTCTATGGGTTCATAGTACGTTCGTTATGGCGCGGATTAATTGGGGTTCTTTGCTTCTGGTATTATGTGTCTGTAGTTCCGAATGGGTAAGAACGGCTGATACAATGGGTTGTTGTAAAGGGATTGTTTTGAGTGATAAGATAGTAATGGAATTATTGTGTATTATATATACGTCTGGACGACCACCCAGTATGAGCCAAAGGATATGCCGCCTAGATACAAGGTGGCGAAGTAATGATATCATGCAATTACTTTAAATAGTAGTCTTAAATAAGAAGCTTGGTGGAGGTGGTCGAAATGTGTGTTCCAAAGTTTGAAGATAGCGCCGCAGTACACCATCTTCAACCGCTCACGGACTTGTCTTCAACCCATACATTCTTCGCCTATACCACCCCGCCTCCGCCTCCTTCTCCCCACCTCTTCCATCACACATCAGAATACCGCTTTCTTAATGGCGGCAAAACCCACCACCTCATCACGGACGACCGCAGCATCCCTCACGCTCGATCTTCCCCCTCAGCGCCCGCAGGCGCCGCCAGACCCGAACCCACCCATCGCAGAATACCCGATCCTGGCCGTCCGCCGCCACCTACAACCCTCGCTATGGGCATCCTGTCTCGACTGCTGGTGCGCTATGACGGAATACTTCATCGCACAACCTCAGACCGCTTTCGAACACGCGACAAATCTCATTAGATTCCTGCAAACATATGTCTCGCTGTCACGGGACACAGACTCCGAAGGCAATACGACACTAGGCCCCGATGCGCGAGCGGATTTCGACGAAATCCAGGATCCGATGGCGCGCCTATTACGACGGAACGTTTTCGTGCTGCTGTATCGACAATATTCCCTCTCATCGCATGTCAGCAATCTCGAAATGCTTTGGGGGTTCATGAGACTCTACGCGCGCGGTAACCACGCTGCCATTCACAAAGTCATCAAGCATCTCGGTTTTGCCGCTCTTCCAACGACGACGGCAGACAGCACGAACGGGAAGCAGCAGCACGATACAGTCGCGACCGATAGGCTACGTCAGTTCATCCTTGACCGTATCGAATCTGGCAAATTCACAGTCGAGGAACTCCACGCTGTGCAAATCCTGCTTCGGGACCCGCAGATCGCGCAGGCGTGGGTGACGCCGCGTCCCTGGTTTGCGACACTGAAATCCATCGCCAGCACTGCGAGACCACAGGCGGATCCGGCATCCCCCGTCTCACCGGCAGAAATAGCTATAAAGGTCGCCTTTCTCTCATTCGTTGGACTCGCGGCCGCCAAGCCGGATGCTGCAATGACCGTATTCGAGGCTCTGCGCACACAACTGCCGCCGCCACAGGACGTTGGACGGGGAGAGCTGTTACCTGCGCTCGTCGTGCGCACAAAACTCGTTGCGCGGATGAGACATATAGCTGAATCGAGCGTCGACGGAGGGTGCTTGAACGCCGTGGTCATCGCGCTCGAGACAATCAAGCTGAAATTACCACCCGCCACAATCTCCGCTATATCCTCGTGCTTCCGCAAATCGGCGACACGGAAGAGTGTGCGTGCTGCGAGACGACGCATAAAGAAGATGGATGTCGACGCAATTGCAAACGGTCTCGATATCGATGACGCAAGGAAGGTGAAGGAGATTAAAGAGATTTTCCCGCATCTTGCGGAAAAGTATGTCGTTACGTTGCTTGCCGCGAAGAATAATTCCGTTGAAGAGGTGTTGGGGTATCTTGTTGAGCAGGCGCCGGATAGGAATGAGTGGCATGAGGATATTGCTGAGGAAATCGCGGCATTGAAGGTCAAGCCAGTTGGAGATGGCGATAATGATAGTGGTGCCGACGATGATGGTGCTGACGGTGACGACGACGTAGTCGAGAGACGCAGGTTTGAGAATTTGGAGTTTGCGCCTGGCACGGTGTACTACGGTCGGCGACCAGGTGGGAATGCGGACGACATGCTGGCACAGGGCACTACAGTTTCGGATAAGCAGAAAATTTTCGACAGTTTACGATTAATTTATGATGAGGATGAGGATGAACGAGATGATACTTATGACGATGTGGATGCGCTTGCGCACGTTTATGAGGATCCAGAGTTAGACTATAAGGACAAAGAGGAGCAGGCATCTTCGTCCCAACTGCGGCAGAAACAGGTAGAAAGTAACAAAGGGAAACCGTGGGAAAACAAGAAAACAAAGAAAGAAATACAGCAGATCAAGGACGAACAAGAGTACCAAAGCGCCGAAAACCCGAACGAGCAATATCTCTGGGGCATTTACTCTGGTGATAAGTTCGTGTTTGAGACGAAGCAGCGCGGGACAAAGTTTAGATCTGAGATGAAGAACAGGACGAGTTGGACGGATGAGCAGTTGGAAGGGTGGGCTAAAGTTCTCGACCGTGATGTACGTTTGTTTCCATGTTTCTAAATACTTTTTTGAGGACTTACTAAAGGACGACAGCCTAAATTCCGGAAACGGCTTGAAGCAAAGTATATTTTTGCCGGCAATAGGCCGATCGTGACGTCTACAGCCTACAACGAGGTTGTCAAGAAGTACGATCCTGACTCCGAGCCCGAGCTCGCGGACTCAGATAATGACTCTGATAACGACGCAGCGCCGACCAAAAATTTTTCGCGACAAAGGGAAGTGTTACCGGTGTACCAGATTCCGACCGAGCCGAAGCCAGAGAAGATTTGGGGCGGGAAGGCGGAGAAGAAGCGGCTGGAGCGTTTGCAGGAAAAGCAAGAGCGGGACCGGCGGTTGCAGGCCTTGATCAGTGCAGGCCGAGGCGGACGAGGGGGGATTGGATATGGGACTGCAAGGGGAGGGGGTTGGGCCCATGCGAATCATAATCGGCGGGATGCGAGAGCGAATAAGATGCGTAAGGGAATGGGTAACCCTGAGTATTAAAAAAGGTTCTGTTGTAGATTTGTATCATATCATTATGTATGACTGTGGAGACATGTATGTATGCAAATGATAATTATCAATACTGTACAACGACTCCAATGCAATGATATCATACTCTCTCGACATACACTCTGATCTTCCGATGAATATTCATCTGACCTTGCACATCCTCTCCAACCTTATCGCCCCGATCCTCACGCACCTCGTCCTCAGTCATAGGCACACCGCACCACCGCGTGGCAACCTTGCAGCCACTCTCAGATGGCTGACTCCACCCAACACAATCTTTCCCGACCTCGAGTCCATACACGAAATTCCGCCTAGCAGCGTCCAGCACTGCCTGCGCGACTCCCGCCCGGCGTGCAGAGTGCACAGTGTATATCCTCGAAATCCCCATAATCAGCCTCTCTTCGGACTGAGGCAGCACGCGTCCCGTGTCGACGGACATGAAATACCCAGCCTCTGTGCGCTCGACCAGACATAGCCCAACAATAACATGCGCCCCGTTGCTCGGGGTATCCGGAATCTTGTTGTCGTTCGCGCAACGGGCCGCGACGCAGACAAAGACCGTCGCCTCCGCGCGATGGGAAAGCGCTGCAAAATGCTCATCCGGAGCCGACAACTCGGAATTACAAAGTCGCAACGTGGCATCGACGCCTGTCTTGACGGAGCGCAGTGCCGTCGATCCAGACGATAACTCGCGCACAGCGAACTTGTAAATAGACGCCTTTCTCGCCGATTTTGTCCCCTGGCGTTGTAAGTACAAGGTCGCGACGGGAGTGCAGTGCGGCGGGATGCTGACGTCGACGCCACCGATTGCTCGTGCGTGAAATCTCGAGTGAAGCCGGGTGTCGTCGGGGGCGAGGGTGTCATAGGACATGCCGCATTGTGGACACGTTGTTCGGTGTGGTCTATTCGACAGGGACAAATATGTCTGGACTTTGTTCTCCTTAAAGAAGCCTTCTGTGGATTTCTTGGCTGGGAAAGTTGTTGTGGGTCCCTGTCGTACTCTGGACCGTTTGCTTGGTGGCGGCGGTGAAGATGGTGGTGTAGACGGGTTTGAGCAGGCGAGGACTATGGTATCAGATGACGGACTCGATGATGACGACGTATTTGACAGGCTTGCGAGAGCGCGCCGACGGGACCGGTATGTTGCTCTTGGTTGTCGAGGGCGGGGGGGTGTTTCCTGCTGCGACATCGAAAAGGCGATGTTTGAAAAATGCACGCGATCGTTGTGGTCGATTCGAAAGTGAGAAGCTTTGCTGGCGGTGGAGCGTCAGCGTCAGGTACACAATTTGTTGACGCGATTCGTCGACGCGTCGATCGCGCGTGGAGTACGAGCCCCTCAGAACACCGCGAAAGACGTGTCGTCAAGCGTCCTGTGTGCAGCCATTCACTACTTTATCAACAATTTGACATTGTTTATTTGCATTCATATCCACGAAATGGGTCCCAAAAAGGAAAAACAGCAGGCTCCAACGGTGGACGAAGCAGAATCAAGAATCCTGTCATACATGATCTCGCAGAACAGGCCATACTCGGCCACGGACGTCTTCCAAAACCTGCACGGCGCGATGTCGCGACCGGTCGTTAACCGCGCGTTGGCGGCGCTGGAGGCAAGAGGACAGCTTGATGCCAAAACGTTTGGGAAGCAAGTGATTTATGTGGCGAAGCAGTCTGACGGTGGTCATGGTTGCGCGGAGAACAGACCGGAGGAGAGGAGTGAGGAAGAGATTGCGAACGAGATTGAAGAATTGAAAGGCGAGGACGATTCGCTGGGGAAGCAGGCTGCGAGGTTAAAGGCGGGTATGCTATTTGTGTGAGAGCTTAATGGCGAGCAGTGCAGTGCTCATATTAGGTAGACCTCAGTGAAGTGCAGAAGACGCCGAGGACAGACGAATTGATTTCTCGGAACGCAGAGCTAGATGTTCAGGTTCGCATATTCCATCGCCTCAATTTGTGAACAGGAAATTGAAGTGAGTTCATAGATTGCGAAAGCGTCTAGACGGTTAGATCTCCTCGAATCAGCAGCATCAGGTAACGCAGGCGCGCCGCTGTTTTCCGCGGCGGACGTGTCGAAAATGCGCACAGAGTTAGCCAAGATGCTTAAAGAATGGGCCAAACGACGAAAGATGGTTTGCCTATTCGTATATTACGTTTTTGAATTGAGTGAAATTCTAACGGTCGATGCCTGATAGTTTATGGAGATGTGGAGCGTAATTCGGGAGAATGTGCCTGATTCCAAAGATTTATGGGTGTGATTATGTGTTTTAGATGAGATAGATATAATTGCTGTGCACCGTGTACTGACGTGGGCCTAGGACGATCTGGCAATCGAGGACGACGTGGAGAGTAATGAGGTGGTGCGCCAATCCGCGAGAGTTTGACAGTATAACTGTTTGGGTTGCTGTGAATTTGTTGTACCTGAGAAGCATAGACAACTGTGTTTTGTGTAGCTACGTCTGTTTTGAATTGCAACTGTATTTATAATTGGAGACTCTCATTGCTTAATGTGCACGTGCACGTGCAATATAAGATAAGGTTGTATAGACAATGGATTTGACTGTCGCGTTATAATATGGAGAGCTGAGATCGTCGAGACACGCATACACCAGATCGGAAAAGGGTCATACTGTTACTGATGCATTGAGGCGAAGACGGGAGTAGCGCAGTTCGCTACCACACAGACAACAGGTTCGTCCTTGCCTATCCAACTGTCGGTGGTGTCCGATTCAAACAGGTGTCATATTTCTGATCGAGATTAACGCATGCATCAGGGTAAACATTCTTCTGCTCTCTCTAGTACTAGTACGCAATGCACCAGCGACTGCACATCCGTCAGACTGCGCGATGAGTAGCATAAAGATGGCTGTTTATATACATAATTATATAGGGATTAATCGGATTAAGGGAGGTTAAACAAGTTGCACCGCGCCGCACGCAACCGGGGAAGCCCTAGCCCTGCCACAACCGGGCCGGCCATTCTGGCCCGCGCACGCTCCACCTGAATTTCGTCTCTTTAATAGCAGTATGCTGAGGGTGTGTTAAGGTTCACTATCTCAGCGTCTGTTGCGTTGGCGGACTTGGATTGTCTGCGAATGGCAGCAAAGTTACTGCGCTTAACTGCTACGTGGGATACGGACGGACTCACCGCCACCTAGGTTGTTGGTCGTTGCTTAGTGTGGTCACAGAATGAGTCCGCCACGCACGCGCCGCCGCAATTAACTAACTGCTGGCTGTTCTTACCGATCAATGTCGTACTTTGTCCACACGAACATCAACGATCAACTCCTGTTCTCCGCTGCTTCCGCTGTCGACGCTCTCACTCCTCCATCACCCGCTCCCGTGTCTGCGCCGTCTAGCGTTGCCTCGTACTGTCCGCCACTTGTATCCGTCGTCTAGCCCCAACGAACACAGCAACAGCAACCGCCCATGCTAGGCTCCCAAGCCTCCTCCCAACCCGCCTTCCTCGAGGCCAGCCGGAGTCCCCCGAGCAAGAGTACGTTCTATCGCCCACTTGGCGGTCGGTTCTCTCGTGCGTTCTTCTGATGACTGACTTGACTCCTCCAGATCTGTCCCATGTGCCCTGCAAGTTCTTCCGCCAGGGAACATGCCAGGCTGGAAACACATGTCCCTTCTCTCACTCCATCGACTCACAGCTCGAACAGGCCCCGTGCAAGTATTTCCAGAAGGTACGTCTTCTTATGAATATACTTGCTGCGGTGACATTGTCCTAACATCTTTAGGGAAACTGCAAGTTCGGTGCAAAGTGCGCCCTGGCCCACATTCTGCCTGACGGACGGCGAGTGAATCATCGATCTCTGTCCCAGAACTATGGCCCTCTTCAGCTCGGCGCGCGTAACATTCTTCCCGACTTGAACACAAACTCCTACTCCAACAACCCATCTGCACTCGCCCGCTCACTCATCGCCCAACACAACCGTCAGCCGTCTCAGCAGACCCCGGCGCCGTCGTCATCCACTCAGCCGCTCGATATTCCAGAGTATGGTCTCGAATATGGCGCGTCGCCACCCCCAGAGAACTTCATGACACCGTCGTCTGCCCGCACTCTGGGACCGTTGGACGTACCGATGCCAGCTTCGTTAGAGTCAAACGGAATCTCGTACTTAGCGCGACATGGTCCTATTGCTGCATCAGTACCAGCCAAATTCGGGTCCCTGGACGCATCGCCTCCGCCGTCGCTTCCACAGCAAAACGCAGGTGTCGATCTCAGCGCTCTGTCGTCTTCTCACACCGTCAGATCGCTGTATATGTCGGCATTTGGCGTCGATTCAGACCATGGGCTATCTTCGTCGCTGAAGAATGGTGTAATTGGCAGCAAGGCAGGATTTGTGTCACCTGGACCCGACGAACCGGCTTCCTCTAATTCTTCGCCGCCGCACGGTGCGAATCCAGCTACAATAGCCTCGTCCACGACTACTACTTCCGGTGTCCAACATAGACTCAATAACATGTCACACTCACCCTTTGGTCTCGCCCCGACAGCGAATCCGTCGTCCAGTTTTTCCGGACGGCGATATGTCTCCTCCTCGTTTCCTGCTCGCTCTTCTATATGGCGCGGCAGCACCAGTTTCACGCATGATGAGGACGACTTTTATACCACATCGAATGGCAGCTATCATGCCTCCAACGCAGATTCTTTCTCAGTCGACGATTCATCGGTTAACAACACTTTTGCGTACGAAGAAGACTTCGTTCCGTCGTCGCTTAATGAGCTACTAACTCCGCAAGAACGCCACCGCCGTGGATCTCGGCATGACGACAACACCCATGCTGGTGAATATTCTTCTTCCATTTCTGGACGATTGGGGAGCACTGGTGCGATTGGCGACGGCATCATTTCGTCTTCTCCCCGTGGGATTGGATTGGGTGAAAGTCCTCGATTTGGACAGCTGTTCAACGGCCATCACGGAGGCGTGGTTACAAGTAACCCAAACAGCAACAGCGTGAGCGCTATTGGGTCTCCGTTGCGGTATTCCTCTTACGGTACTACGTCAGTCACCACGACTGCTGTATCAGAAACAAACGGTGCTTCATCATCCTTCTTATCCTCCTCGCCGCTCGCAACGGCGAAAAAGTTCACAGGTGGGGCTCTCCAGCGGACTCCAAGTGGCCGTCGGGTCGTTTCCTCCTCGACCCTTGTCATTGAGGAAGACGATGAAGAAGACAGCTTGCTTCTCAAAACGCACAGTATCCCAAAATCCGAGGAAGACGAAGAGGAGACGCAGTTCATCATGGACGAAGAGCAACTCGACGCCAGCACCAACTCGAGCAGTAGACGAAGCCGGATAGATGGGACCGCCGACACAGACACCGTTGACGCCGTCGAAGGCAAGTTGAATGGTCTCGTGCTTTCTCGATAAGCGTGAGGTTGTTGTTGTCTGTGAATTTGTCGTTGTCTGTGAATCCGTTTAGTTCGTCTACGTATATAAGTTTGTCTTTGCATAATGACATGGTAGTCTTCATCTGCATACACCCGGATTGTCGTTATTGTTTGGCTATTTTTATTCGCTTTTTTATTTGATATAAATAGGGCTCATTCTTTGTTTTTATAATTTGGAAAGTCATTTTTTCGATTTCTGTCGGGTAGCTTATATTGCAGGTTTATGGGACAATGCTAACTAATGGAGAGTGACGGAAACAAAGTAATGCGATGCCCAGTGACGGGTAATGAAGTTTCTGGGAATATTTAAAAGCAAAAGAATTTATTTATCGGTAATTTGTTTGATCTATTGGAAATGTAAAAGCACATCGGGATTGTTCTTTACCGTTTATTTATCTCTCTCTCTTATTGACTACTTATAATGTATTGCTATTAACGATTATACATTTAGTGATGTTTGAGGAATGATGACATGGTTTATTGTATATCTATATCGATTATTTCATTATCGATATATTGTATTATCTTTACTTTTGTATGTAACTAATTTCAACCGTGATATCTTTACAACTTGATTAAGTTCAACGATTGACGTGTAATTCAGAAAGATCATTAATCGAAACTTGGCACGCAACACAGTGCCTATATGCATATCTACTATCACCAAAACCGACGCTCACGCGCATGATCTCCTAATTCTGACGTCTCGCATCAGAGGTATATGGTCACAATTGCTTTGAAGCACGAACTTTTACGTCCAGGTATAGACGTTTTAAAAGCAAAAAGCCGTAGTTCCCATATCAATGGCGGCAGTCATCATAGGAAACGAATTTTTGGCCACCTTAAATCGCGACCCTAACCCTGTGTAGTCACCCTAGGTTAATTCCCGCCGGTTTAAAGTTTCAAACCGACCCCTATTCATTGCGGGTTAGGGCCAGATACGACTCTCCGCCCGGCGCCTGCATTTTTTAGCATGCATAAGTCTTCTAGCAATACAACGGCAGGAGTAATATCTTTGCTATGATATAGAATATAAAGCGGCATATTTAGGCCAGGCAACCACGAGTTATTGAACAATCACCTTGTAGTCTGAACACATTATTACCGCCTAAAACGTAACCGATTCCGGGGACAAATACCAATATTTCGTAACTTCAATGCCAAGTCACTGTCTACCAAAAAGAAAGCCTCACATCCCATAGAACTTTAATCCACGCAAATCAGAATCAATACATCTCAGTCTCATTTTCTAACATCGCCCAAAGTCGTTTGCCAGTGTCCCGATTCTCTAATCCTTCCTGGATACTTCCGCGTGGGGTACCGAATCTGCCCCACGGGACAAAGTATCCGCCGTTATGCGACATGTTGATGTTTGGCGAGAAGCCGACGAAGATTTCGGTTAGCGCGCCTAGACGGGGGTCGAATGAGAATAATGCCTGGATGTAATATCTCTATTAGCTAAGGGCGCAAAATTGAAGGCGGTTTGAGTTGCTTACGGAAAGCTTTCGGTGCCAGGGTGGTCTGCTTCGGAATAAATTTGATTTCAGATGTCCTGGATTTAGTGACTAATCGGATATGTTAGCTGAAACCTATCCAGAAATTGCGTCAGTTTATCAAAACTTACTAAACTCAAAACACCGGTCCCCCGAGTTCTCTTCGCCATTTCATATCCAAGAATAATATCCCCTGCCTTGCTCTGCGCGTACTTCAGAAACATCGACCCTTCGGTTTTCTCGAAGTTGACGTCATTCCAGTTAATCCCGTCCGGGGACGGCGCAAAGTTATTCGCATCAGATGCGACCCACATCACCCTAACCGAATCCACTGGGGCGTCTTTGGCTGATTCTATGATTGTCGGGGTGAGGTACCTGTTGAGTAAGAAATGTCCGACCACGTTAACACCCCATTGCAATTCGTATCCCTGCACACATTAGCATCTACTTCAAGTCTCATAATCCTTAAAATAAATTCCTTGAGCACACCTGAATAGTTTTAGATCCCTCCGGCGGCATCATAACACCCGCATTGTACCAGACAGAATCCAACCTCTTCGTCTTTGACAACAGCTCCTCGACACCAGGTTTAATCGACGGCAGATCTGCGAGATCCATTAAAATCAACTCCATCCGCCCCAGACTTGGAGCTTTGGTCCCAATAGCGGGTGTCTCCATGATCTTTTCCTTGACTTCAAGGAATAACTCGCGGTTACGGGCTGCGACATAGACCGTCGCGTTTTTCCAGAATAAAATCCGAAGGAGCTCGAGGCCTATTCCGGCCGTCGCCCCGGTGATGAGATATACCTATACAATACCAATTAGCATATTCGACGCAACTGAACCCACGAATCGAGTAATTCCGACGTAATTGTTCGAAAGCGTGCTGAAATATATTATACCTTGCCCGTAAGATCTGGCAAATCGTTCTCAGTGAACTTCGGGCTCGGAGGGTACACCTCCGTGATCGACTGCCACAAAAGACTCATTGTCGGCCCAGTGTAAGTTCCTGTCAGAGACGACTTTTGCTACGCTTGGGTGTGTTTAGGTGTTAATAATTCGGAGTTGGTCACACTATCGCGCTTGTGTTAACTATGCCGCGGTCGTCCAAAGTCCCAATGGTGGGACATTAACGTTAATTAGACCGGCCCATTGGTTATCATGCCCTCACACTGAAGTACTCTTAAGTTATCGCCTACGTAGGATTAAGGTGGTCTGCATGCTGTACAGCGCTGTTATAGGTTAAAATAAAATGCACTTTAAATTAATCACAACAAGCCCAACCTATCCGAAACGCCTCTGACACCAATTTACCATGCCAAGTCATCACGACTCAAAACCTGTTTCTCAAACGCCTCTGAAATCTTCCTGCTATATCGAACCTTCGACATTGCCCTCACCCTTGAAAAATATACCGGACAATCCTGTGAGACGCATGCGACGTCTTCAGCCCTTGAAATCCTAGCACAGGATCGGCAGATATCTAAGAAATTGCACAAGTTGCGCTGCAAATCAATGCCACGAGATTGCAAGATATAATAGCTCTTCGCGACATCGGCCTTGCAGTAGGCACAAATCAAACTATTGGATGCGTCGTTGACTTGACAAACAATACAAAGTGATGATTTCATGTAGGAATGGATTAGACTCTTCTTCGAAACCGAGTCGCTATCTTGGAGTTGATGGGGGATACGTACTACTTTGGGCATTTCGTCATACCAAGATCGTACGCTGACTCCAATCAAATTGAAAATTCTATCCAGTGGCGGAATAATATTTTTCGTAATATAGTAGTCGGAGTCAAGGAACATGTTACTATATTTTATCAGATCAAGCCATTCCGTCACCTGGAAATCCAATATCTTACTTATTCATTAACAATGTCTCTGGGGAAACACAGCGATCGACAAGCCTGCTGCCCAGAGCACCCGCTATGACAACATATGGCACACGTTCTCCATACTGCGGTTCAGCACGAGGATCTTCCTGCATTTTTCGTGCACTGATCATTGCGCCTGGAGGAAGCAAACCTCGCTCACTATACGTCCCCATTCTGACCTCTTTCGCAAAGCAGAAGTCTTGGATAGATACATGGCCACTCATAATCTTGGTACACTGATCTTGCACGTATTCTTTCACAGCCGATAGATCAGACGTTCGGAATAAAATCCTGCATCGTTAGTAAACGAGTCAATATATAGAGCTGCATACCACTCACTTCAAAGCCTTCTCTTCAATCTTCTGCTCTGCCGGGGTACCGTCTCTTCTGACAGTCTCGGTTCCTTTTGCATCGAATATGGGTTCTTTCTGATCTTTCGTTTCATACGAAAAGCCGACATACCGCTTTTTTGCTAGCAAAACACAGGGGAGATACACTTTTTCCATTTTTAGTTTTATCGGTCGAGGATTCATCCTCGTCACTGTCTCAGATATTTCCTTTCCGATGTCAAAAGCCTGATCTTTACTCTTTCCTGGAAGATGAATGAACAGACTATCAGTATCACCGTAGGCAACATGTGCGCCCCATCTCTCGGTTGAATTAATCAACTCAATAGCCTTAAATGATGTTAGTCGGCTCTCACCATTAAAGAGTCTCCTACTTGCCCGCTCCAAAATCTCTCGGCCACTTGAAACAATCGCATCAGCAATTTCTGCACACGGCATTCTCCCTGAGAATGACGCCGACGTATATCCATATGTAACGTTTGCAATGTACTTCAATGCTAGCTGCCTATTGTTCAACAACTTTCTGAGCCCGTCATTATCTGTATCATTCATTTCACTTTTAACCATGACTCGCGTCTCCAAAATTTCCGTTAGCATCTTTGCCAGAAGGGAGCGCCGTATGGATTGCTTAACAAAAATGAGACCATTAGGCGACACTAAGTTACGATCAGCAGATATCGCAAGAATATAACTACTTACAACACCCACCCGTAAGGTAGTCTTTCAGAAGACTCAAGATACCATCAGGAAGTTCCAAACTCGTCACCCCTAGCTTATTTCGGCCTCGCCATGATTCCACGCGCCCAAGACACGTCGAGTAACTGTACAAATTAGAGAGAGTTTGACATTAATCACCAACTCAGATACTCACCAGTAATTGTACGCAATCATGATCGATGGATACAGCGACTGGAAGTCTAGAACGACAACTGGGCTCGTGTAGAAGTTTGAATGAGGCTCCATAACCAAAGGCAGGGCCTCGAGAGCGTTTTGGCCACCAACCATGCGACGGCTTGGTGCGATAAGCATGAAGTTTTCGGCTTTGGCAATGCGAACCATAAGAGACTCGACCTTAAATTGAGACCCACGAGATATTACCGAGTAGAAATCGACACCTAGAAGGCGTGCTTGCTCGCTTGTTCGTTCAATGACTTCCTGATCTTTTAGCAATTCCAGGTTGAGGCTTGCACGTCTAATATAGTACTGTATTGCTCTAGTAACCTGCCGGGCCTCGCGCGATTGAAACCATTTCGAAAGATCTTGATTGGTATAGAACGGGACTCTAAATAAACTGTTAACCCTCTGTGCCATCACTTTATGGCAAAGTCCGCACCTTTTCTTTAGTATCTGAAACGCACAGTTCTGCATCGTATACTGCAACAGATTAACTGAGTTCCTTAATAGCCGCCAAACGTTAAACACATGTCTTCCAGTGATTTTAATGGAAGACGCATGTGCGAATCCCCATCGATCGAAATTTCCGTTGTTGGTCTTAACGGTCTTGACCCTAGAAAATTCGTCCTGCAAGTCGTACTCAAACCGATGGTGCACCCTCTCGATGATATAACCCCACGACGAATTCTGAACCTCAAAACCGGCAAAAATATCTGGGTCAAGTCTTCTGATGGTGTCAATAAGGCAATTAATGAGATCCAATTCGTCGGACACAACCGTGAGAATCTCCTGATCGAACTGTTTCTTCAAACGCATTATATCCTCCTCATTGTCGGAAACGATTATTATACCCGTCACGAGCTCATCGTTCGCTTGTCCCTGCGAGGGTTGAAACATCCAGGTAACAAATGCGATCGGATCCTTCCGTGGATTGGGAACAAAACGATCCTGAGTATTCGCTACCAAAATTAGTACCGATTGCACAATAAATGTCAAATTATCTCACATACCATGCACTTCCAGACTAACAATTGACATGGTATTTGATGACCTAGCATACTCATTTCGTTTTCTTTGCGCAGGATTAGGAGATACATTTTGCGTAGGTTCTTCGATCTGAGAAGGAATTATTTTGTTTCTGGTCGCGATCCCCGCGTCTTCCTTCCCAGATTGCAATTGGTCAGTCCATAGTTTAACTTCGGCCACTGATGGCGGTACAGTGCCGTATTGCCATACTCGAAATTGACTACCTTCATCGCAATGCGCATTATTCTCTGAGTTCTCTAATCCCGCGGCAAAATTTGGCAAATACAGAGCCGATCCTCCAAGTAACTTGAACTCTTTTCCCGCATACTCGCGAGGTCGTACAGGGACGTCCTTATCCAGACTGTAATACGCATCCCGATAAAGAATGCGAGGCTGACCACAATCTTCTAAGGATCCCAGCATATCAGAAGATACCATCGGAGGATCTGAGATCAGAAACAGCTTCTTATTAATGCCGAATGCCATCATAATGTCGCGTCCAAGGAATTTTTGTCTCGAATCTATTATTACGTTAGTAACAGTTTAATGCTCAGAATCTGTCGAACTTTATACCCGGAGTGCTTGCCAATGAAACACGACGTAACATTTCTGGGGGTGATACAATGCTAAGTGTCGTATCATCAGAATTCTCAGCCTCAGCTTTCCCAGATTGACTAGCATTTGCGCTGGAAGTGTATTCATGAAATCGCATTTTCTTCGCCAATCTGTCGTTTGACCCTTGTTCCTGAAACGACAACGTTTCTGCACTTTGTATATTTTTCACACTTGTCCCGAACTCGGTCATTGATGTGGCCCGCAAGGCTGGCTTCCGCATAGACAAATTTTGCGCTAGTTCAGCAGTTTTGGTAACATATCCAAAAGCTTTGATATCCAGCGTATGTGTGGCATCAATAGAGCCTTTCGTCTGCGACGACATTGACAGATTAGAGTGACTTTGAGAATCTGAGCTTGAACTGCCTATATTTTTTCGTTTCAAATATTTTTGAGCAGCTGAAACATCTTCGGAATCGTCATCTACGAGAAAACGAACAGGTCGAACAGGTCGTGACATTCTAACTGTACTGTCTTCGAGCTTGTCCAGATCCTCTGTGACAACGTTCTCCCAAAAGCTCTCTTCGTAAGTCTGCGACGAGCCTGATCCGGACAGTTCTGAGCGGGCAAGCAAGAACATATTATCCAAAACCTCAAACGCAGACGGCACCTTATCTTCTTCCCCAGCGTATGAGTGATAGCTATTGTGAGACACAGTTTTACTGGCACACTCCTCTCTCCCGATCGACTGAAGTAGCTTTCCACGAAGTTCATCCTCGTTTCGCCAACAACTTTCCTCACGTATTTCACTAGCTGACATACAAGGAACATCTTTTGGAGGTACACGTCGCAGTTTCCTTCGCCTTCGTTCATCTCTCCATAACTCGGCCATACTATGCATAAATTTGAAGTCCGCTGGAATAGGATTGGTCCGTTCAATGAAATCATGGTGCAAATTTCGCTCCTTAATGTCGTATCTGTTCATGATGTGCTGAGCCTGAACGTCAATTTCTAATGCACAATACGACGTTCGCGCAACGATCTCAGGACCCGAGATCATATGTGCCCGTATAGTATCTGTTGTCCACTCGAATGCCTTGACACTTGTGCCAGCATACTCTAGTATATGTATCAGTATCAGCTGTAGTACACTTTTACTATACATACCTGGTACCGGGGATCGAAATCGTAGATTATTGACATTTACCCATCCGCATCCAAACAGATTAAAATCCGTCATGAACTGCAGTACGTACGGCAATTGCGCCTCGTACACCCGAACTGGAATTCCCAAAACAGCAGCATCGCGTAACAAATCAGCCAGCCGGCCCATAATACTTGGACTGAGCATATACACCTTCAAGAAATACTTCCACCCAATATGAAATCCATAGAAAGGAACACCCTTGCACAGAACAATATTCGCAACAAAAGTGTTCCGCGCATCCTTGGAATTGTGCTGGAAAGACGCTCGTAAGGCATTATTGATGCTCATATACAGCTCCTGAATATATTCGTCAACTAAATTATTAGCTACATTACACAACATATCTAGCAAGAACACATATACCGTGCGGCTTGTCGAGAGACCCGGAATATTCGATGAATAAGTACGGAAATATCCCGTGAATGTGGGCGCATACTTTCTGTCCCGAGTCCGAATTACCGAAAACTCTTATTATCGGAACTTTGCTAAATTCAAACTCCTCGTTATCCCCTAACGGCGATATATTACGGTCATATGAGCTCGGTACGCCTTGATAGTAGTCGATGCAGTTCAATTGAAACCGGAACACAGGCTGACGCAAATCATCGTCAGCGTGCTGCCCTCCGGTATTCATTTTCCTGAACCAATTATCAAAGCACTATGACATCAAGTCATAGTCACGTATATCAATAGTGGCTCCGACCGAGAGCGAAGCAATATGCTTGATTGATGCGATACTCTTGTTTACTACGACTCAAAGTGACAGTTACCCGGGTCAAAAGAGCCTACTGATACCCTAGCCCACAAAGTCGCGCTGATCATTATTCAATTTAATGGACACCCGAAGAATTCCAACCCTAAGCCCTAAAACCCTCCTCTGTTATGGCTGCCTTCACAGATGTCTGCAGAATAATCGCCACAAGTTTTCTTTCATTGATCTTTACTCTGCTTCTTTCACTGCAACCTTGCGCTACCTGTCAATACTTCGGTTTGTTGTACATTAATTGCAATCAACGATAAGTATCCGCTAATTCTCTGAAACCCTGCATCCAAATGTTAAGGAAACTTGGTTTCGGCGTCAGTACCAGTACAGCTCCACCACATGACTCCCCACAGAGCAGCGATGTGGGAGGCCACGAACTGGATGTGTCGAATGTGGATACTGAGGAGATTGAACATTATGCGGAGACTACGGAGAAGTTCGTGAATGACATGCTCGAAAGGTTGATTCATCAAGGTTTCCTGATGTCTGCGGCTAAGGGTACAGTGGATGACAAGACGGTCAAGCGTATTAACGCCTTACATGGCGCCATTGAAAGTATGGACGAAAAACCATGCTATTTGCTTTGTCTACGAGATTGTCCATACTAACTATTAGACATATAGACCAAAAGGCTGATTTTGGCTGCGTTGGCCAGACTTTTGTGGATCCGGCCTTGATCGAGAAGGCGTTCGGAAATAAAACCTACTTGACGCTCGTATACAAGCTGAACCTCGCAGAAATTGCCTATCAGCTGTTCCGTATCAAGCCATACACAGATACGTCTCGCATTACTCTTCAGACTATTAGCGAAGTATTCCCGGAATGTCTTGGTCTTGCCAAAGATGTCTACAACGCGCAGTTCATCATTATTTTGGCTATTCAAGGATATGTTTTGACCCTCGTTGACCCAAGATTGCTCAGGAAAATTAGTGACCCATTGAAGAGTTTCAATGACCTTCTACAAGATGTGCCAATTGAAGTTGAAAGTGATATCAAGCGAGTTGACCTCGCTAGGAAAATATTGGGGTCGACGAAGGACAAGAAGAAGTTGGTTGACGAACTTAGCCGCGGATTTCCGTGGACAGAATTCATCGAGCATGCTAATGCATGGATTTCTGTTACCATTGCCATTCTTAACAGGCAACAATTGTACGTTTCCAGGGGTTTGTTGTGATGTGTAACCAAAGCATTGGGATAATATTGACCTGTTTGCATTTAGTCCTCCCGGATTGGCTATGGTTGCTGGAGTGGAAATGGTGGCTACAGAAATTGACGTCTCTGCTCCCAGGAGATCTTCTCGCAAGGCAAAAGGTAAAGGTGAGCAAACCTCGTTGGCGTCGACGTCTGCGACTGGGACGCGCCAACAAAAAACAAGATTGAAACGGAGACAGCCAGAGTCTCCGAAGGCTGTGGCCTCTAAAAGGACGAAATATAATGAACGACAAAGGGATGCTGAAAAGGTTTCATTCTCTCAGGATAGTTCTCAAGCTGCTGCAGCGGCGCGAGACGTCATTACCGTTCAGTCCGCTCATCCACCATCCGGAAGGCCAAAGCGATCCGTTAAATCGGGCCCTCCTGCGCCCAGCGATGAAGATCTCTACGAGGGCCCTGAGGCTGAAAATAATGACAACCAGCAACCTGAATCTTCTGTTTCTACGCAGGCAGGGACTCCCGCACCGTCAGAGACGCTCAAAGCCAAGAACTTGAGCCCAACAAAAAGCTGGGAGCATCCTAGACGTAAATGGAGCCCCGAAATGGAGGACGCACTTCTGGAAGCTATACGGAGATACGATCGATGGACTGCTATTGAGAAGGTGAGAAGTCACTGATGTTTCAGCAGAGTGTGGTGGTCTTTACCAACGCAGCGACTAATTGCCATCAAACAGAAAGTAATGCAAGCTGTGGATAGATCAAAAGGTGGTGTTCCATTGGACGCTGATCTATTTAAAGAACTACTTTTGCTTGAAGGCCTAAATCAAATGAACCTCAAGGACAAAGCTAGAAATATTAAGCACAATATGATACTGTAAGTCTTAATACGTCGGTTAATGTGCATACTGATATATTAATCGAAATCGCTGCAGTCAAGGAAAGATAATTCCGCTCTTTTTGAAAAAAATTACTGTCTCGAAAAAAATCGTTGGAGACAGAGTTCCAGTGTATGAGGACGAAGCTTAAGGGACTACGGAACAACTAATACTTGCCTGAGATACATTACCTTTATGAGACCTAATTGGGAAGGTTATGTGTAAGATATGAGAGTGGGTCTTATTTTTGGTGAAGAGAGTGTGGCTAGGGATCTTCGTATATTAGTTATGATCAGGGTTTGCAATATTTTGTAAGTGAAGGGTTCGTGTAATTTCTAGTGGTTGGAAATTCAGAAGTCGTTACATGTGTACTAATAGTAATATTCTGCGATTCTTACCATATATTTAGGCGGGGATTCTCATCTTTATCAGAACTCCCATGAATGTCGTCTTCTGTGCTCCCGCTTAGTCCAATCTGTTCCTAACATCCCGTTATCCAGACCTCGTCTGATTGTATCAAATTTCAGCTGCAATTCAGATGGCGTTAAGTTGTAAGTACCTTGCGTGGGTGAGGACGACAGTCGGAACCTCAAAATATGACTTGATGCCACGGAAGAATTGTGGGGTTTCTCGCTGTGAGGCATGAAGACAATATGAGACATGGTTCCCGGTTCTCTCAAGAAAGGTGAAGATAAGAAATGTGAGAAACACCGAGAGCGGGGAAGTAGTGCGGGCCGACATCGCTTTGCTGCTGAAACCATCCATGTATGGGCAAATAGTCAAACTGAAGTCGGAAACGGTGATACTACTGCTGGTAAATATCTGTCTGTGCGTGAACATACATTTGTATTAAAGTCGTCACAAATTTCGACCTGCGGCCGCCTGCTCCTCATGTACCGTGAGAAAGCCGACATGACTAGCTTGGGCTTGAACTTAGCAGCAGGTTCGTCGGGGTCCAGAAGTACACTGTGCCCAAGTTGCTAGAAATTGTTGAATATTATACAAGGCATCGACATGTTCGAAGTGATCTCTGTCTCTGTATTACCATCTTCATTCCAACATAGAACAATGTTTGCCAGGCAGTCTCCGTACTGCATCCGTAAGGTCGTTTTTAGGCTGGCCCCTTCGGTGATGCCATCGCTCTTGACCATCCCCGAGGACTACAGGTGGACGATGCAAGCTTCAGTCTTCCTAACCCCTTTAGGAAGACAGGTGGAAGTTTGTTGTATCATCGCGTCAACCGGACAAGAGTGCGCAGGTGCTTTTGTGCGAGAGTATATTTAAATGCAGGTGATAAAATTATCTAATGCCCTATAACAATGTACTGGCCGACCAGTGTGAGTTTCTGCAATAGAATATGGAACATCATATGTTAACCCAGACGCTGAATTTTAATAAACATTTCAGTTCCGAACTCATTCTCATCATCGTCCACTAAGTTTCAGATGTCAAATTGCTTAGTCTCTTCCCAAGAAACCGACACCACTCTCGTAGCATTCGTAGAGAAATTTGCTAACGACGAGGTCCTCGTCGTCCACACGTTTGAACATCTCTATGAATTTGGCACCAGCTCTATGCGTAATGTCCCAAGCGGGACGATCAACGTATCTTCCAATAAGTTAGCATCTTACACTCAATCGGATCGTAAGGGTAAGCATACCTCTCGAAGATCATGAACTTGTCTGGATTGTCAATCGACTTGGCGTAGTAGTAGCTGAAGCAACCATCCTCCTTCTCCCAAACATCCTTCGCGATCTCGTTCATGTAGCCGAGTACCTTCTCACGGGTGCCTGGCTTGACAACGAAGTAAACTTGCAAAACGAAGACTGTCGGCGCTTGGAGAGTGCTGAACTTGGGGCGGGTCAAGAAACCGACGTCGGCGGGCTCAAAGAACTCGAGATCGAACGGCTTCTCAGATACAGCGCTCGCTGCATCAACAAAAGTTTTGAAAGGGGCAGACTGCATGTGAACAGCCTCGATATTCTCCATGCTCTCGTAGCTATATTATCGAGAAAAATTAGTCTCAGACCTGCTCTGCAACTGTCACGGCAGTGATTCGCGTTGCCAGTATAACTCAATAGACGTGTAATTATACACTTACATCTCGATACCGAGGAGAGTGTTCACCTCCTCCTCCGGCTTGAAGAAGTAGTACGCAGAAGTGGTCAACTCCTCGTTCTTCACATATTCACTCTCCGGCTCCAGGCTCTGGATGACCTTCATTGTATAGGTTAGCCAACTCTGCCGCTCGCTTCTATGTCAATAGCTATTATAATGTAACTTACAGCATCACGCTGACCGGGTTTGGCAAAAAGCTAGAAGTCAATTCAATTAACTTTTGATCTCCTGTTCAGTCCGTGATAAATATTGGTGCTATCCGCTGGACTATCGTAGGACGCTTCACATACCTTGGCAATAGCGACGATCGGCATTTCAAATTCAAGTTTGTATTCAGTTCGTATATACCGGGTTCAAGCAACTGGCTTTATCAACTACGGTAAGAAACATGGAGTCAAGGCTGGCGGGGCTAATTCATGATAGCGCGCGAACATTGCTCTGAACCCTACAACATTGCCGCACCAACGGTTGGAATCAGCCGCCTGTAGTAAACTAACCGCATCTCGGAATACCCCCACGAACTGCAAACCGGCGCGGTTCAGGCGCAAACATCCCTTCCGCCGGACAACAAAAGCAACGTACATCATCACACCTTCTCCCAGCGGATTGAGACCTATACTACTATTTCAATGAATGGCTAGTTCTCGGGAGATCATACAGTAGGAGTAACGTAATGCAGAGAATATTATGGAGATTCACGGGGAGAAAATAGACCATTGCTCTTTGGGATTAGTATAAAATGCACATGGGTATCTCAAAGCAAGATGGCATCGTAGACATTTAACACTGGTCGCTTGTAAAATCATCTCTTCTGAAGGTGCAGAACGCGTCGAGCTTGATGTTCGTCAACATTTTCTGTTGTCACTGAGTCCACGAATGAATTTACGCCTGTTGCCGATTTGCGGATTTGCCGATATTGCCGATATTGCCGATGCGATATCGTCGACGATACGATATCGCCATTCCTATAATGTCTGACGATTATCGTTTGACGACAATGATATTTATCGTCGGGCCCTAGGTTCGCCGATACTATATGGGCAGAAACGTGTCGATATCGGCAAATCGGCAGAATAAACTTTGTAGCATTTTCAGGATTGATCATTACACCTGGATATCTATACAAGATGTGTTGTGCCAGTTACTACGTAATCATACAATAACTTGTTTATCGTATATGTCTCCCATGAGCATCAACATTCTCATGGTGTCGGCCTTCATGGAGTGCCTCCGAACACCGAGCAAGTCCCTCCACGCACTAAACAACCTTTCGACTGCACCGCGGAAGCTGGGATTGCTAAGTAATCCCTAGCCGCAGCGGCCATCTGCGGGTATATTCACCTTTATGAGTACGCCACCAATTACAAAGCCAGTTTGGATCTTTTGTGTCGTTAACAAACAATTATGGCGTATGGCTTGTAGAATCAGTCTACCAGAATTATTATCCTCTCTTAAATCCTCCAAGGTCAGACTGCCTTTTTCTCGAGGATCCAGGACAAGAGCTGCATAGTATATATCATATTCATCCATGAAACTATAGTACTTGTTATACTTTTATTCCTTCAATAAACGCAAGTCCAATGTCTAGGTCAAGACCTACAAAGCCATTCTTAGTTTAGAGGCATCATGGAGAAAGTCGTGGAGCTCATAGTATATCGGGACGGCAAGGCTGATCTGTGGCTTTCTTTTCGAAATAAACAAGGTGAGTTCATTGAAATTCGAGAGCACTTCTATGGATCTGTGTGACCGTCGCCAATCTTGAGTGGTGAATGCTGGTAGTTCAGTCTGCAACTCTAAGAACTTATTTATCTGTTGCCTTGCACACAAGCCACCGTTGAGCATACGAAACGTTGAGTTCCAGCATGTATCGACGTAATTTTCGATATATTTGTCCGAGATACTGTTGATCTTACAGATTTCATTCCACTTTTGCTTTCGTTGCGGTGTTCGATCAATCCAAAGAGCTAATAGTATCTTGCCATCGCTCTCTGAGTTCCAAAGGCTTGCAATCTCGTAGATTATAGCAAGCAGCACTTGCTTCCTCGGCATTGCCAGACTTCAATTAGATTCAAGATGTGAGCCAAACAACGGATATAGCTGTCCAGGCCACGATATAAGAGAACCGAATTGTCACTCAAGTCTCCTGGAAAGACAATCAAACAACTCAGAGGCTAGTGTATCATTGTTACTAGGATTGTCTAAGGTAATCGTGATCAGTTGCCTTCAGGGCCTAACTCTACAAGAGTAGTCTCTACAGCAGCAGCTTGGTGTCTCCACTCTGATTTCCATAGATTTCTTTAAAGTCTGCTACTTTCTCGCGATATTCGAATTCGTCTGTGATTCAGTGGCCAATTATACTAATAATAGGGAGATGATTACTGCTTGTCCAAACATCGAGAGACAAAGCAATTGTACTGCAAGTTGTGGCAAGCTCTTCACTCAATTGAAGGCGCTGTAGATCGAAATCGTCCTTAAGGAACTTCCGAAGCGCATCTCGAGAGGAGAATGGTAGTCCAATTCCCGGTATATGATGGAAGATCTGTTGGAATGTAGAGGATTCGAGAGTTGTAAAAGCCTGTTTTTCTGCAACTATCCAGCGAATGAGGTTCTCTTCTGGTGACTTGGTGTATTAGCTTCTCCATAGACTAATGACGCTGGTTTGCTGCTTCTCTCCCGAATTATCCTCAGTGCCTGGAGGATAAATAGAGTGCTTTACAAGATCATTCTTCTATTGCTAATGGAGCTTTGTCGTAGTAAATCTGCATTTGTCCAACCACACTGCGAGCCTGTCTTATGGTCTATGGGGCACAAAGAATGTCCCTATCGGTCAACCTCCTCTTATTTGTCTTCTTTAAGATCCACTCCTTATCAACAGTCGAAGTCTCAAAGTAAGCCCATAGTTACTCAGTGACTAGTGCTGGCCGTTGGCGAACTTGACTTAATATTGCTTGAATGTATTGCACTTCAGCAATCGTGGAACTTGTTCTAAGCTCCATCAGGAGCTGTGATGCTGATTCTGAAGGTAAGATCTCGTCGTCAGGGCTATTGATAAAGGCATCTATTGCTGGTTGACAATGATAGTACAGGGCCTCGCATCCTTGATCTCGCGACTCGGCTTCGGGTGCTGCTTCGTCATCACTGCCATATTTGAGGGCTCTGTACTCGAGGCGCTTATATCGAGCTGTCATCCTCTCAAAGGGAGGCATTGTGGCAGGTGAAAAGGTTGTTAATTGTTAAGTTAGCAATTGGGATCATAGTACTACAGATGTTGTTCTCAAAAAATTTCGTGTTCAGGGTATCAAAAACTATTAGACATTTAACTAACTATCGTATCGTCGCCTACATTGACGACACCGTATCGTCAAGCTTCCAACGTCTGCCGATACGATAGACGATAATTATCGGCAGACCTAATTTCGACCATGCCGATTGCCGATTTGCCCAAATGTTGCCGATAGTATCGCCAACAGCAGTAGCCGATAAACGGCATCAATCAAGCTACACGGACCGGACGTCAAATGAGACAATTGCCTTCAGTCTGAAAGCGGAATGGTCGGTCACTCCCCATGAATCTCCGATATTGCATAAATTATTTAAACCAAGTTATTTCATCAGTCTTGTTCAGCTGACCGATCGACGCAGTTATCTTCGCGATTCCGCCAACTGGGACGCTGTCAAACGCTACCGTAGAACGTGCTGCAGGACATAAATTTTAATATAAATATATGGTATGTTAATCGGGAGTGAACTAACCAATAAACCATACAGAACAAATGTAACATCAGTAAAGTGGGGATAACAAATAATAGCAATAACTGAGCCCACGCCATTATGTATCTTGAAATCAACAAAAACCCACCTAAATATATAAATAACAAGCAAGCAAAAAAGACTTAAAACCAATGCACAACACCAATCCGTGATAGCCTGAACACAAACGTTAAAATAAATCAAAAGATGATACTCTATAACGTCTGAATCAAAGTATGATCCAGGCCAGTTTCCATTCTTTAAAGATCTTTGCATCTTCGTCACCACGCTCGCCTGTTGATCCAAACAGGTTACAATCTCTCTGCTCTACATGTCTAATGTGACTGTCTCACTTAAGCTCTACCTGATAGCGCCATCTACCCTCATGCAGACCCTTGGCAGTATCTTCCAGAAGTATCTGTCGGCGGTTGTTGACATACGCAGTTTTGTCCATGACGGTAACTTTCAAGCCAGCAAGTTCCTGAATTGGCTTCTCAAAAAGCTCTGACAATTGCTCCACGGCCATTTCCAGATCCTTCTGGTTATCTTCAAACAAATGAGTCTGGTTGTTCTGCTCGAGATAGAAAGCGAAGGCGTAAGTCCACTTAAGGGTCTGTCGGCACTGCTGTAACACTGCAGATGCTTGAGCTAAATACTGAACCTCGATCCATGACATGCCTGATGTAGATTGCAACTGGGTCATTTTTTTCTCGGTACGGAGATACAAATCCTTATCGAGCTTAGCCGACTGCTCATGATTAGCGTAACGGTTGTAATAGTGCAAGTATCGCTCTAATGAAGCACGCGACTTGGCCTGATTGTCACGCGCCTCAACTCCAGATTTCTCATCGTACCGCGAGCAGTTATACCACGACGTACCATGCTCCGCCCAAGAGCCGATGCAGATCCAGCAGAACTCATATTTGCATTTCCGGCAGGTCATGTGATTACATCCACCGTTCTTCTCTATCGTCGCCATGCACTTTGGACATTCTTTGGTATTTGCTGAGATCCAATTCGCTGTTTCCGAATCATCCTCGCACTTCTTAATCCATTTCTTGACAAGAATGCAGATACATGGCTGATGATCAGATAAGCCGCAGCCAAAGCAGAACCGGTGACCGCAGGCGCACTGAACAGTGGGCACGACTGTCTTAAGATCCTTCGCCGACACATCATCGCACCTGATCGCGTATTCGCAGTTTGGTGCCGGACACCACCGGAGGTGTTCATGGTCCTGTACAAACGTCCGGTTTAAAAGAGTGAGATACCGTTTATAGACCCGATCTTCAACGATGAGCTTAATACCCTCATTGTTGACAACGAGGGAACATGAATCGCCTGGACACTGTATATTCCGCGACTCTCCCTCATCCACAATCTTTTGTGTAAGGTATTGCTTGTAACAATCAAAACAAAATCTGTGGTCGCACTCCAATGCGAACGTCTTGAGACCTTGCCGATCCTCGCAGCAAATATCGCACATGAATCCATCAACCGACATAATCTTGTATTCTTTCTTATTGCTGTCGTCATCAGCAGAAATTCCAGCCTTTTTCAAGACGCCTTCCGGATCCTCCGTATACTGTTCAAGGAGTCGGTCATTGTTCCACTTGAAGTAGAGTAACAGCACCATGACACTTTCCCGCGAAAGACCTAGAATACCGGCTACCTGGCCGATCTGGGAGTCTTGTCGTTGTTGAATGTCGGCTGTAGAAAGAACCTCATGCTCGACTTCGTATGCTTTCAGCTTTGTACTTTCAGGCTTGACTTCTTCAAAACCCTCGTTGTCGCCATAATCTAGATCATGTCAGCATAACAATTACAGTACCAAGCTCACAGGGATAGTCACCAGATCCTCCAAAGCTCTCCTCATCGAAATCAAATTCAGATCCCTGGTCATAATCATCGAAGTCGTCGCTCGCGTCACTCATGCTTGTACGTCTCAGCTTCTTGCTTGGGGGCTGCTCCAGGTGTTCTGAAATACCGCTAATTTGCTTTTCGGTCGTCACTATAGGGGTCTGCACGACTCCACTGATAGATGTTCTTGAAGGCGACCCCGAACCAGCGCTGATTCTACCTCGTCGTGGAATTTTGGCTCTTGGATATACCCCTGTGAACACCGGACTAAGCAGCGGTCACGCAGAGCCTAGTCCAGTGAACAGCAAAGTTTCGAATGCAAATAATGCAAATTCGATTTGTAAAATAAATACGGCTTTATACGCTTGGCCCTGTATAGTACCGATAAGTTGAAAACTGGTGAAGTCGTAGAAACGGTGATACGCGCCTGGTCGATCTCTCGCTACCTTAAATCCAAACCCCACGGCTCGGGTCACCTGACCTCTTTATACACAAATGAAAAAGGGTAATATGCGAATGCAAACTATGCAATTTAAGGGTATAATGTCGGCGTGTTATTCAGTAAGTCGACTCTGGGCTGTGTAAATATAGTGTGCCGTCAGGTGTAACGCAGCCGTACTCGGATGATGGCAACCGTGGAGATTGTGAAGGCGTCGTCGAGTGGTGTTAACAGCGGAACGCGGCCAGCCGCGGCAGCTTATAATCCGGGTAAGCTAGTCATGTGAGTGATGAACCGGGTAAAAGACCCTACTTCCCAACTTGCCAACGCACTTTGTGGAGAACTGATGAATCTGGTCTAATATATTCGACCAAGCCACGCTGCACCGCCTAGGGATATGCCCGTTTTACGATATATATTGAAAATACAGATAACGTCAATACGACTACCAAATTAACACATAAAAGAGACCAAACACCGATAGCAAAGACCAAAATATGTACAAATGAGTAACCACCATTACGTTAATCTCCGCCTCCCCACTCTTAACTGATCCTGAATCACATCTTTCCGCGACATCATCGCACCCACACTGGCACCGACGGCGCCTTCTTCCTCGACTGATGACCGTATCAAAACAGGTCGCCATCAACGGTGCGACCAGCATGACTACCAATAACGATCGGTATATTCCCCTGACCGGACTGATAATCAGCGTCCTCGCTATCTGCGTCCTCATGACTCACGTTGTTATATGCGTGCACGTTTTGGGCTCGGGATTCTGTCAATAGCTTGCTGAGCTCTTCTAAATTGTACTCCTTCATAAAGCAGCTCGCAATAAAACATGGAAGGGTGACCGTGACCGCAATCCATATAAGTAATGCCATGATGTCTTTGTAAGCGTAGATAATGGCCAGCCGTTCTGGACTGTTGATATCAGGGAACATTCGGCGCGCATAGCCAAAGTCTGCATAAATGTCGGGTACCTGGTCCAATATTGACTCAGGGACGTACTTGGTGAGTCGCCTTGGTAGCAGTGAAGTCCAAACCGCTCCCGAAATTGCAGCGCCAACAGCTGAGCCAAGTGAAAATACGGTAAGGAACAGCGCAGTGGCAACAGCCACGTCAGACTGATTGCACGACGCTTGAACGCCCAATTGAGACGCTACCGAGAGCATACCACCGCCAACTCCTGCCAATACTTGGGACAACGCCACAATAGCGGTGGGTGATGTTGGTAACCGCGAAAACTGCATTGAGAAAATACCCAACTGGTAGATAGGGATTCCAATTAACAGCCACTGTTTGTAGCGAGACGAATGTTTCATTAGGAATGAAGCTAGAATTCCTGAAATAGTAGCCGCAAACGAAAAAATTTGAACAATTTCGCCAGCTGAATCAGTATTCGTGTCTCGCGAGACCATAAGATAGCTAAAGAAATATGGCTGAAATATATTGTATGCCATGTCGTAAAAAAATATAGCAATGCAGCCACAACGAACGGTGCGATTCTTGAGCACCCGCAGACTCAAAAGCGGTTTTCGATGTGGGTGATCGTGAGAATTTGCATCAGGGGCTGCACCGACTCGTATTTCCCAATATACAAAAATAATTAGGAGGACAGTGCCAACCGCCAACATACTTGGAATTCGAGGATCGTGCCAGTGCATCGGCAATGTACTCGACAGTGTCAAGGGAATCAGCACCAATGCACAACCTGCAGAAAGAAGTAAGATGCCGAGAATATCTATTGCGCCTGATATTGAGCGTAAAACAGTTACGGCGGACTTTCCAACCCACGAATAATTCGCGATCAACCCCAAACGACGAGCCCTTCTCTGGTTCTGAAAGAGAGTAACTAAGAGCGGAGAGGCTGAGAATGGCACTAGTAGGACCCAAATACCATAACCAGCCCGCCACGTGAAATGTTCGGTTGCAAAATCTGCGAGCCAAGGACTACAACTTTCATCAGTAAAATGTGATTGGCCTCCATATATAATTAACCTACCCCATCCACACAGTAACAAGGAAAGGCGTGTCTGGCAAGACTGAAAACAAAGCTCTGTTCAACAAGTCGGTTGTGTCTGTCCTAAGTCAGTTGAATTGTAACTGAGCGCTGGCATAAATAACTCACCGGCAACAAAAATTTGCTGGAGAACATGTAAACCAGTCGTTCCACTGGCCGAGAATATTTGCGCACTAGCATAGGATCTGACTCCTCCAGCAAGACACATTTGGAGATAGCCGATCGCAATGAATCCTATAGCAAGTACAAATGCTTCTAATCTCCCAAACGCGTTCGCGATCTTCGCCATAGGAGCTTTTACCACACCGAACAAGATGCCTTGTACGACTTGTACAGTGGCAACCAGCGAATGAACATGAAATTCACTAGTTGCAAATGGAGTCAAAAGTGAAGTCACTTGTGTGCCCAGTGACGCTATGAAGGCAACCAGAAATAGACCACAGTAAGCAAGATGCAATTCGCGACGAGTCCATGTATGGGTGAGAATCTCGACTTTCTGTACGCCTAATAAGCAGTCAGTCAAGCCCGCGTGAATCGGCAGTAATACTATCATAGCCTACCAATTTCAATATCCTCCGGATCGACATTTCCATTGTCGTTCTCGATATTTAATTCGAAGTGAGGTACGCCTGCGGAAGATTCAGCGCCCGATATTAACGGCGAGTACGCCCTGTGACAATGTGCTCCAGTAGATTCATAATCGCCCTGTGATAGGGATGACCGCGGTGTTGGCGATTCCGATTTGGATCTAGTGATCTGCTCGCTCGAACCTCCACTGTTGTTACGCGACAGTCTCTTAGGCTCCCGATCTAGAGTAGGCGAAGTCATGATCCCTCATTAATTTATATGTGCTATTGTACAATAGACAAAATTTGCCGGTGACGAACCTGCCTGTTAGTAAATTGGCAAATACTGACATACTCTCCTTGGTATCCGCCACATGACCAAGTTTACAATAACACTGGATCGTGTGCGTGTCCGATAAATCTCCAAACTCTATGGTCCAGACAACCCAACTATAATAGAGACCAACCTCAGGCGCGTACTGCGGAGCGCATACAAGAACGCCTGCCAGAGATATATAGTCTAATAGCATGCCAAATAAATCGCTAAATGTGCATAAATCAAATGCGTGTTCAACAGCACTACCTACACGATCTGCATAAACACCAATAATTACTCCATAATACTAATACCACGCAGAAAGTGCCGAACCTCATGTCTACAGCGTTTACAACTAACGATTCCAGAAAACTACATGGAACGACCGTAACTGGAGAACCAAGGATCAGTCAATATAAGTAAATTACTATAACCATACCCATGAACCTTAAACGCACATACAATTCGTGTGCTTATGAAAACAAGTCAAAATAATTCACTAACGGATACACCATCATATACTAATACAGCCCGATAATCGATAGCATACCCTATACTAAAATTCCGAACTAAACACAATATATCCTAAGAGACAAACACGCACACAATGCAAATGAATATGATTTCCACCACTGCACAACGGGTTGCAAGCCCCCTATTACCGTTATCGGTTGCATATACACATTGACAGGACGAAACAGCACATCATCCACATCGATAACCCTGCTGCCCGCAGCTGTGACTGACAGCTGGTTGGGCGAAGCCGCGGCTAGCACTCAAAATCCGTGGATTTTGATGTTCTTCTTCAGGATATTGAGCTGCGTGGAGAGGAACTCCATCACTTTGACACGCTGGTCACCCTGGAGCTGAATAACTTCGCCTAGCTCGTCATCTTTAACAATAGTACCATTGCAGGCGAAATCCTTCTTGAGAGCTCTTAGAATTCGTTTCTGGTCATATTCGACAGGAAGGCCCTGGACTGTCGTAAGGGTCTTGCGACCGTTACGTTGCTGAATCCGAATGTGGATATAGTTTGTCGGCTGACTGATATCGTCGTCACCAGTATCGGCGAAAGGATCTAGTCATTTGTAAGTAATTTGATCATTTATTGGCATATTATTTTTGTGGTATGGTTGTGGCGACAATGGTTCTGGGCATAGCGAATTCAAGTGGCGTCCAGGCCGATTCCTAATTATGGACATCGGAAATTAATCAACAAGACAAGACATCGTCTGTTATGAATGAACATACAAGGCAGTTGATAATGCCTATCTGGAGAATGCGAGCGCGTATGTATTCCCGGAGAACCGCCCGCCAGTATTACCACCAAAAAACTGCCGTTACTCACCAAAAGTCTTTAGATTCTCGATGGACGTAGACATAAACTAGATACGCTGCTGATTAACCTAAGTGGTCAACTGGTTGTTTAAGGAAAGATAGGGAGGTAGTTAAACTGAGAAAAAATAAAGGATAATCGGTTGTCTTGCTCTTGCTGTTGGCAAAAAAGTCGTGAACTGAGGGTTGATCAGTGACAGAAACGTGAGAAGGTGGGCGGGCGTGCGACTGATTTTATTCGTGTCATGCGTTTGTCAGGCAAACCCCCCTTCAAAAATTCTAGGCCGGGTAAATATTGTTGCCAACCAACGCCACCTTTGCTGGGGTGGTTGGGGGTCAGAAGGTAGTGTGACCCGGCAATGTCACCCACAGGGCCAAAATTAAACAAGATCGTACCGCTATGTCTAGAAGCCGCCAATCAAAACAGTCTTGCAAACTAAATATACTGTATATCTAGCAGTGGGAACTAGTTGTTTTGGTAGTCTCCCACAGCCAGGTTGTCGTGATGTTGAGACAGTTATGGCTTATTAGTATAATCCTACATTTATGGCATATCAAAGCAGTCGAACATAAACTATGCATGATACTCACGTGGAGGACGGCGGTCGGCCGGAAAATTGGCTGCTATTGCTAGGCAACGCCGCTGTGGGTTTGGGTTATACCGCTGGTGTTTCTGGCGTCTGCAGGATTTCGGTTCATTGATATTACCTCATCTAACTTTATAAGTTATCAGACAGGCAATTCTATGCCGTTTATGATTATAAGCTTAGAAGCAGACCTCGTCTATGTAATTTGAGCTCCGAAGACGTTTTTGATTTGCACAGGATGAGGCTCTATAATATTGATCCGCATGCAACGCATCATGTACATTAATATTTTGTGTAGTCCAACTGGTTCTGCTGATCTCATGGTGTCAAAGCCGAATGCGAGAAAAATACGCGAAAACGAATCGTCCATAATTGTTGTGAGACTACCAGACGAATATGAGAGTCTTCAATTGTTACCAGTTAGGAGCAACCAAAGTACGCGTATTAGTCGCAGTCATTAGTAATTGGTGCGCCGGAGGCGAGTCTTCAAAGATCTTTTACAAGGTCCAGAGCCATCCCCCGGCGGCACAGCCGCGTGGCTTAGCTCCAAATACCTCCACACATTTGTTTAGGATTCAAGTGCCTAGGTTTATCATCTTATATGCAATAAATGTCACCTACCACCAGTGTCGGCGCTGAGCCGAAAATGGTTGTGCACAGCATACACTGATATATGTGGCGGATCTGAGGTGCTACGAGATGACGTATGCACCAGCAGAGCAGTGACATTCTTCGCAATATAAAGCCATCGCTCTTCGCTCCTTTCCATTTACGCATCACAAACATTTGCCTACTTGACTTGACAAAATGCCACACGGACATCACGGACATCATGGCGGATTCCACCATGGTCATGGAGGTCACGGATTCCACCATGGTCATGGAGGTCATGGATTCCGCCACCATGGTTACCACGGCCCTACTGTTATCGTTGCCCCTAGGCCATATGGCCCTGTCGCTTACGCCCCGGGTGGCGGCTATGGATATTATGGATCAGTCGCTCCCGGATACGTCAGACCGGCGTATGCGTCTTACTCTCCGGGGTGCTTTTTCTGCCTATGATTGACCTAAATTCGATTATAGCAGGGTATCAATCATGGATACTGGGCACATGCTCACATCCCAGACCCCTTAGCGATGCCACGAGGCACCGTGATCTCCACATTTCCCGCCGCGTTTGCAAAGATTGCGTTATTGGCACCGGCTGACACGTCTCAACAGAGGCGAATATTCCATAGTTCACGATTTGTGGACGTCGCTTTATTACAAGGATGACATTACGAAGTACATGGGTATTACCAAATTGCATGGATGCTATGATGAAGGAGGTATAGAAACGAATAACATGTATTATGTTTGATGGTCCTATATTAGTTTAGAGCAAAATATATTGTTAGTCGCGGTGTATTATTAAAATTAATTTATATAGCACTCACTAATGTGGGTATCAAAACATAACATCTTCCGGATTAAATTGCATATAGGACTGGAGCGTTTCAGATATCATACAGATGAGTGCACGTCCACGACGGCTTGAATTGCGATAGCAACTGCAGTCAATCTTCACAATCAAGAATTCAAATTATAATAAATAAAAAAATTAATTGCAGTACCTACGATTCCAGCGTGATCTCCCACCGCAGTACTAAGTAGGCCCAAAGAAACTTAACTAGTGTTGATCGGACGGGGAACTGTGCTTTCTTCTTGGTATGGCCGCAACTGTTGTATAGATTAAATCTGCCACTGATATCGTGCTATTAGGAAATTTTGTGACGATGGAATAATACGTAGATCATGTACGGTCAACAAACTACAATATGAGTATTTGTAAGCAAATAAAGAAATTGTATATAAATAAATTAATATCTTTTCTCTCAAATGATGTTGGAATAAAATTGTGAGTCATTTTACCCATCCTCACCTAAGTGACCTACATCCCCACCATCTCACATATATCAACGAGATGTCAAACGCTTCAATCGTGCTACCTCGTCCTGGGACAGCGAAGTCCGGCGACGCGCTGCTGTCAATCCAAGCTCCATCTGAAGCCGCCTTCGTCGCAACCTTTGGTAACCTGCTGCCACCAGCATTATATCTGCGGACGCCAAACGGCAGAGCCGCATATTACGAGCTGCCGCCCTCGTCTCCAGCACCCGCAGACCTCACCAGGCCGATTTCCCGTGTGCTTTTCGTGCACGGCGTCCAGACGCCCGCAATCGGCCTGCAGCCATTGGCAAGCGCGCTGTCTTCGCGTTTTCCATATTCTCAATGTGTACTTGTTGACCTGTGGGGCCACGGGCTCACGGACACACCATTTGTGGCGCATGACCCGGCGCTCTTTCATGCGTTGCTGGAGGACTTGATGGTGCAGCTTCGGTGGGAAGATGCCCATTTCGTTGGTTATTCGTTCGGGGGGTCAACGACAGCGACTTTCGCGGCTGCACACCCCGAACGTGTCGCGTCCATGGTGCTGGTTGCGCCCGCGGGTCTAATCCGCGCAACTCAATTTGACGAGTTGCAGAGGAGTTACTTGCATGGCGGCGAGGGATTGGAGGAGCGGGCGCGAGCGTGGATTTTGGAGCTGCTGGAAGGAGGCCAATTAATTGTCCCTTCAGATTGGAAGGAGAGAGTTGGACGAGGCGAAATAGTTGCGGAGGCAGTTCGAGACTGGCAAATGAGGGAGCATGAAGGGCACATGGCAAGCGTAGTAGGTATTGTTAGAGATGGTGGGGTCCTGGATAAACATGCTGAATTTGCTAAAGCCGCAAAAAATGGCATTGAAGGTCTATGTATCCTAGGAGAGCTGGACGACTTGTGCAGCGTGCAGGACTTACACCATGTTGGGATGCGGAATATTGCTGTTGTTCCGCAGGTGGGACATGGAGTTGTGAGAGAAAGGGTGCCAGAGGTTGCCCGACTAATCGAGGATTTCTGGAACAAGTTCTAGCAGGCAAGGTGGCTAGTAAGTAATCTTAACATACCATGACTACTCCACAAGGCTGCAGCATCTTAGGAGATGGTTGGCTTGAGTGTGGAGTGCATTGATATGAGGTTGGATATTTTCACGATGGCACTCTTGACTTAGGATAGAATTAAAGAATCAACTCCTGGTCCCTATTCCTAGAACTTGAGTCTCTTTACTCAAAACTTCAACCGGCAATTTGATGCTCCGAAAACCAACCTCGTCAGACTATCAATCTCCCTCCTAAGATTTCCAGTATCCTGCTGAACTTCTTGTTGCTGCTACATAGCATATATACTGTAGCACAACTAGACACAATTCGAACCAATTTGGCATGTTTGTGGCCACGTTCGGTTGGTCAGGCCTGGACACCTGAAAGAAATAGAAACAGTGGGATAGAGAGCCCCGATTAACGCCGGCTGGTGCCAAGTCGCATGGTTATCTTCATGATTGGAATGAGGAGGTCGAGGCGGAATAGCGGAAAAGAGAAAATGAAGAGGGAATGGGGGTGCCCTAGTTAAGTCTGCACCGAATGGGCTTTGACTGGGCGAACCTGCCTCCTTTCAGATGTAGATCATTCAATGAAGTACATTGCAGTAAATCCTCCATATTAGACCTTAAGGTAACCGCATACTTCCGTCTCAAAATGGCGACAACAGATGAGACCGTGGTCAAGCCTTATGGTGGACGTGAGACTTACAACGAAGTAGACTGGCACCGGCAGCTAACTGCCAAGCTAGCCACGAGAAGTAAATCCATCACTTACGGCTTTGGCGCACGACTATGCGGAGACCAAGCCTGACGCTGGATATAATATAACTGCCCAGGAGTGTGAGGCGCTGCGACTAGTCATGGATATCAATTCATGGCCGAACATGAAATGTATGTACATAGCGCCCGAGCTTTCAACTACACTTAGTATCCGGCCCACTAGCTGCCCGGCTTTCTCCACTGTATGGTATGCCTACTCTTTGATGTATAATCAGGCTGGGACCCATCTTCAGGACGAAACCCTCTCCCGTGTGCTTCCTCCCCTGAAGCTTCTCCTTGGCCAGTGGCCCATTTGTGACTACGGAGACGGCCGCGGTCCAATAGTCTGTTCTTGCTGGTAAGCCTGCGTCGCTAGTGTCCTGTAAGTGAGGCAGCACCTGCTGCGCTAAACCAACAGGAGATACTTGGAGTTCCGGCCCAGGGCCCAATGAATCATGAACTGGACGATGAACTAGGGGCCCAATGAAACAGTTTTTGATGCTTGGTAGATTACGGCGCTAATATATCTGCCTGAGGCGCTAGTGCCCCGTACCCGTGGTATTGAGAAAGAGGGATAGAGCTTGAACCTCATCATTAAGTTATCATCAATTTAACCACATGGGTGTAGCGGAGTAGCCGCAACTTACAATGAAATGCCCTCCTTCCGCTGCCAGGGCGACAGGCGAGCGCGATTTATGACTACCGGCGTTGACCTGTATATCCCCCCGTGTAAGTAGAAGGTCCACCATTCTCCCATCGTCATTCCGTGCTGCGCAGTCAAGTGGCGTCAACCCGTCGTTATTGGCAACATTTGGGTTGAGAGCATCCTCGGCCAGGAGCGACTGCACAATCAGCATATTTCCGCTATCAACGGCATGATGGAGAAGCATTGAGCGGCCCTCGCCAGTTGCGTTCAGCGCCAAATTTGCTCTCCGCTAGAAGCCGTTCAGTGACCAAGGAATGATCGTTTATAGTTGCCCACCAAAATGGAGTTCTTTTTCCATATCTTTGGCATTGATGTCATTGATCAGTGGAAAGAAGACTGGAGCGTGCATTGCGTCGAACACCAGCTCGGGCATAAAAAACAATCGCACAGTGACTGTCTCTATTGTCAATCTTTGCCAGAACCAGCTGAGCCAAAGAAAGCCGATTTTTCCCGGATGAGCCCCCTAAGATTTCCTTGAGTGCGCTGCTCGCTCGAGTGAGAGAGAGAGCAGTTGGCGCATATGCAATATGCTTCTTCATTAGGCAGAGTGTCCTGTGTTTGATTTCTTGTCTTCTACATATTGTTATGTACCATCCTTGACGGTCTTCCTGATACCTGATCTTATACGTTATCCAACGACTTGAAGATATCACTAGGGGGTTTACTTATGCTGTATGATACCTTAGGCTTGCTCGTCCGCCATTCGTGTAGTGCGGAATGTAAACTTCTCTTAACCTTTTATCCACACATGAAAATTTAAGATCAGCAAGCCAGAGATATTGTACAACCAGGTGTGTAGGGTCTCTGTGGGAAGGAAATCAAGGCGGACCTGGTGGGCTCTGCATCTGGGGGGATCCTTGCTGATGTAGCAAGGCAGTGCCCTGGTGGGCAGTGTGCCGTGGCATTCTTTGAGTCTTTGAGTGCCGGTATGGCTCTCTCTGGTTTCTGTCGTTGTAAAAGTGACAAAAATATAGTGCCTGGTCCACAAAAAATAGTGACGAAGGTACTGTGGCATCGAGTTTCGGTCGTTGGGACTTCTGACCTGAGGTTTTCACATGCTAATCTCGTATAGTTACACAAATTTATTGTCAATCCTACGTAGTTCTTTCGGGACAAACCTACTCTGAACAGGAACCGTGTCGGCCACGCTAGCTCGCTGAGCTAACAAATTGCAAATAGGCACAATTTGTGTTTGGGTACGGACCATTTATCTAAATATTAAGACAATTTTGACAATTTATTATGAGAACGCGTCACTGAATGGGTTTGAATCTCGATGTTCTATATCCAATCAAGGCAACAATAATAATACACAGCATGGCAAAAAATAGTCTACACAAAAAGAAAGTTGGTGTTACAAAGACGTGAATGTACAACAGAAAATAGTCTCTTCACAATCTACAACGGTATATGATACAGAGCATGAACTGAGCAACATAAACAAATTACTTATAAAATGAGTGACCAAAACCGAGGGAGAGATGTATAATGGCTTTATCGGTTAGCCAACCGCGATATACTTTTCTTTTTCTTGAGCATACTTTTGAATCGCGCTACTCCAGCAGGCGAGTTCCCTTCTGCAAGTCGACGAGCTTTGGCTTCGTCTTCCATCCGCTTCTTCTCCAATTTTCTGTTCAACCGCGAGTCCGGCTTCTCGTGAACTAATTTCTCATGTCGATTGCGGGAGTCCTTACGCGGAAATTTCTTGGGGCACCATGAGTATGAGCAAGAGTACATCGATCCTGCGTGCTGGTGCTTTATATGTCTGTTACATTCGTTGCGATTAGGGAAGCCAACTCGCGACCACGGACATGACGTTTCAGAACACTTGAATGGTCTATCGACGCCTTCTGCCTCGATATGGTTGCTACACCTGTTAGTTATAGTCTTAATAAAAAATGGCGCTACATACTAGAACTGTTCCATGGTGTTAAATTTCTCCGGACAGTGGTTGCACCGATATACACCCTTCTTACTCCGCGCCATCTTGTCTTCCATACTTTCATCGTCGTCCTCATCCGCTTCCTGAGAATCGTCGTCGTCAATGCCTTCTTCTTCAGAATACTGTTGCGCACTCCACTGGGTATTATGTCCGGACGGTAAGGCAAGCGTCGGAAGAAACTCATGTAGAGCTCCCGGATCAACGAAATCTCCATGATATGGCATTGTCTGTAAAGAATGTGAGATGTCTGGATCCACGAATTGTCTCGCGCTTCTACGTCGTGGAATTCCACAAGACCGACGGCTAACTGGTTCCGTGTACTCCTCATCGTCGTCGCCGTCATCTTCGTCGTCGTCTTCGTCCTCGGCTTCTTCCTCTTCAGACATCGAGTTGGATGATTGTGAGGTTGTAGTGAGTGGTGATGCACTCTCTTCGGATTCGTAGCGTCTCGTGCTACTTCCATGAGTGGCATCCGTCGATGCCGGCCGAGTAATCCTGAAGGACGACTTCGGGGGCAGTCTACTGGCAGGGAGTGCTGAACATGAACCAGCACCTCCGGCCGCGCCACGCCGAGAACTGCGGGACATAACGGTGGAATACAATTGAGTCCGGCCTAGATCGGGGATATTTAATTCTATCGCCGAGTGTTCGCCTAGTATTGGCGCCGACGGAGGTGCTGGCGGGTAGTCTGCCTGTGTAGAGATATCCCCAACAACGGGTGTCGTCTTTGCTGATGAGGAGAGTTGGCTGTGAGTAGAAGTCGTGTATCCCTGCGCCATAGTAAAGTTTGCCCATTTTGCGCCTAATGACGACGAATGAGCTGCAGGTTCTACTGGAAATTGGGGAAGATCTAGAGGAGAGACGGATGTCGTCGAGGCGGACGACAAGGGTGATGTTGGGCATTGACGAGGCTGCGATAGCGGCTCAGAGCGGTGTGAGTTGAAGACAGAGTCCTGGTACTGTTGGGCGAGGAAGTATTCGGGGACCATGCCCATTACACTAATGCCGCCGGTATCAAAGTTGGCAGGGTTGCCTATAGCCAGATATGGAAACGCGTCCAGCATCGGGTCACCGGTCGCTGGAGGCGGGGTTGTTGCAGGAGGAAAGAAGAGTTCTGATCTTCGACGCTCAGACATGATTGTTTGAGGCAGATATGTATATTCCGGCATTGCCGATGCCGTATCGAAGTCGGACGACGACTGTGCGAGCGATGCGAAAGCAGCAGACCATGTAAAGTCCAGGGAAGATCGTCGCCGTGAGGTAGTAAAGGACGATGCAGGGACGGTATGCGGAGGATTAATATAGACCGGCCGTGTAGGGAGCGTGTGTGAGTGATAGAGATGTCGTGACGGAGATGGAGACGCAGACATCGTGGTGAGAGCTGACATGGCACACATCCGAGGAGCAACAAAGTCGTGCGAGGTGGCAGCCGGGGAACAGGACAGGGCAGAATATTTATCCCGCCGATCTGTCCGCTGTACGGTTTGACTGTCTCTCCCTGACTGTCTTGGTATGCCCCGATCGCGATCATTGCACAGTCACAGTCACACCCAGTCAGCAGCCAGTCGGGCCGTCGCTGGGTTCATCCGGCGAAGTTGCATATTCAGAGCGGGTGCGGACTGCAATCCAGAACGCTGGATACTCCCCGCAAATAATACGCGGTGTCGCATACGCAGTACTTTTACAGAGTAATACCGATGAAGCCGATACCATATGTGGGTATTCCATGCGACAGTGGACCAGGGAGGCAGTTGCGGGGAAGACAGGCTAGTCAGAATCAGGCGTTAGGGTTTCACGTGGAGTGGTCCGATACGCCCTTGTTCAATGCTGGCCTGGCCTGATACGGCTTAGCGGGAGCAGTAAGCGAATGTCTGGCAGCGCACGCGGCAGCCACGTCTTCCACGTGCATTTGCTACCCTGGCCGCACATTGAGATTTATTCTCCCCCGCTTGCCTTTGGCAAAACCCCGTTAGCCTTATTGTCGCGGGAAATAGCGGTGTTGTACTGATTCGAGTTTGTTGTTGGAGCACTAGGTTGTGGTGGGGACATCCTTGCATATGCGCATTGCTGCGCTTCCTCCATAGACGGGGAAGTGAAAGGGAGGAGTTAGATTGAGAGCATCCAGTCCACTGCATCTCGTAGCACAACTCAGGGCCCACACGCTGCAAACTCTCGTGGCACGGTTACACATTCGGGTGTAAATGTCGATTGTACCGATAAAGTTCCTTTTTACGCACCTGGTAATCCCCCCTCCGCGCTGCGCCACGCTCACAAATGATGACGTCTCGGGGGGCTTCTAGAACAGTAATTAAGGCAGACCGGCGTATAGAATATGCGCCGACATTTGTGTAGGTGAGGTCTTAAATTAAAGGGGGCGCCGTTGACATGTCACAGGGGCACGATATGTTGATTTGTGCTTGGCGGAATATCCGGCAATGCACACAGCATGGACGAGAGAGCGTAACTTCCCATTCTGGCATACTGGCAGACCTCTTTCATCCCCTCCAGAATCCAGTGATTGCGCGACCGCATCACTCACATGTCCCTCATCTTCCCACACCTGCATGCACGAATTAATGCCAGTATCTATTTCGGTTTACAGTTTTTCCGTTCCGAACACGACGCGATCGTACCTTCTGTCTCAGAACCGTCCATTATCAGTTCAACTGCTATATGATTTCTCACAAAACTGTGTATATTATCATCTCACTCATGTGCCTCGGTTCTGCCCCTTAGTCGGGGAATTCATTGAATCAGGTCATGCCACTACATACTTGTCACCTAAATGTCGTTCCTCCCACTCTCGCTTTCGTAATGTCACCCGCAGTTGATCCTGCTGGAGCCTACGTACTGGTTTAGCTCCTCAAACACAGCAGATGTGAGACCTCTCTCGAGCTTGAGTCTCTCCCTTCCCCTCCCCTATCCGCGCGCCATCCTGCATTAACGTCCGTCGCAGTAGGAGCTGTCTTAGCACAATGACCCCCGTCGGCTGATCACAGTATCAAAGTACTGCTGGACTCATCTGGTCCATTAGAACTGAGATATCTGAAACTGAAGACTACTTCTGCGCCTTCACACCTTTCCGATTTGGGATGGCCGAAATAAGCAGCCAACCCTTTTCATCTCAATTCTTCCTTGCTTGATATACTTGCATATACCAGCACGCAATGTGTTCGTTTGCGTTCGAAGCCATCGGCTGGTCAAACGAGTGTGCCCCCTAATTTGTGAATCTTCCAGAACTTGCGCTCGGGCTGGCTGGCATCATATGTCTTCTCGCTGCTATTTTTATCCAACCTCTGTCTCGGACTATTAGTCTGCGCTACTCTGCTTCAGCGAACGGAAGCATTGTGTTGCATGCGCACATAGTTAATAGACGGTGAACATCAGTCTGCAATGTCATGACGCACAATGTCACTTTGGTTCTCGATCAGACCCAAGATCGGATATCTGTGTGAATCAAGCCGAGACATCATTGCCAACTGGTCGTTCACGCTAACATGTGACGAGGTGTCAATCCGGGAAGACGTGCACAGTAAGAGCTTATGTAAATCATCAACTATTGAGACATCGTGTTTAGATACTCTTTAGCAAAGTGATATTTTTTTCTGATGGGATTGCTGAGTATAATCGTAGGAAGCTCACATCGATGAGATGAAGCGCTTAACATATTTACAGATGCGTCTAGTACCCAAACCCAGAAATAGAGTTCGAGAGTCCCTCCATCACATGCCGTCATTGATCGCACCCATAATTAGTATTTGAGTAGTTCATATATTTATTGTCGACCACTTTCCGCCTGAGGTCTATATTTCAGCTGGATAAAATGGCTTCCAGTCTTCCTTGCAAAGACTGCATTAGTGGTTCGATCCACAAGGGCGAGCCGCTAGGCACTGATACCGAAAAAATGTTTGGCCGGTCGGTCTACATTTCACCTGTTCCAGAACAGCCAAAGGGTACAATCGTGTATATCACAGATATTTTTGGTTGGACGCTACCAAATGCACGATTACTTGCTGATGCGTATGCGAAGGAGGGTGGATTTAAAGTTATCGTTCCAGACTTCTTTCCTTGTAGGTTTGCAATTGAAACTTTTAGCGAATGCAGCTAACTACAATCCACAATCAGTTCATCCAATACCTCTGTCGTCAATTGATGCTTTTGCGCCAGTAAACGAGACGACCGCGCCTTCGTTCCTCACTGGCTTGTCGCAGAAATTGACATTGTACCCAGGACTTATTTGGTTCCTCTACCGTGCCCGACCTTCAATCACGACAAAACTTATTGCAAAATTCCTCGAGGACTTGAAAGCTTCCGAGCCAGACACAACTATCTTCACGGTTGGGTTTTGCTGGGGAGGACGATACTCACTGATCATGGGTACCGACAAAGTAAAGAAAGGGACTGTTAATGCGGTGGCCGCATTGCACCCTAGTTTATTGAGCGTTCCTTCGGATATAGAGGGCACTATTGTACCTGTCAGTGTTGGCGCTGGTACAAAGGATGACCTTACTCCGCCGTCGCTCATGAAGAAGTTGGAGGAAATGTACCTTAAGCAGGGAGTCGAGGTCGAGGTCAAATTTTATGAGGACATGATCCACGGTTTTGCTGTAAGGGGCGACACCGAGAAGGAGGATGTGTCCAAGGGTATGCAAGACGCGAAGAAACAAGTACGTGTAGTTTGGTTGTCTTCTATGCCACATTGCGTAATGCTGATTTACTGACTGTGTTCAGGTACTGGACTGGTTCACGAAGCACTTGTGAGACCTGGTAAGCGATTACTGCAGAAGCATTGGGTTGCCAATCTTTTGTTTGGGTTTTGCGGAACGCCATTGTCCGTTTAAAAAGGCCTTCTGTAAAGTTAGAGTTGAAATTTCATGAAAGTGGTAAAGGTACTGTACACTTAGCGTAATCTGAACGAGTATCTATACAAACCGATAAATTGCATATATTCAATCGTCTTCGTTGACTTCCTGCAATTTTTTAAAGTCTGTATCAGACTGTAATCGACTGAACTAATTTGCACACTTAAATCCGACTCCAGATTCCGGGGTTTCGGACGTTATCGTATCCGTCGTGTTCAATGCCATTTACTTGAGCCGCACCGTAAACGAGCTCTTGTAGTTTGGCCGGGCATGCCTCGTATTCTCTCAAGCCTCGTATTATTTCGAACGAAAAGCTATCGCAGAGAGTTGTGAGTCCGGATTATTATTTAAAATTTGGATGTCGATACCGAATGGTCAGAAAGATAAAACGGAGCCGGATTCCGGCTCTTAAGTAAGACACGCACACCGCTTCCGAACTATTCGATGTACTCGTCATCACGCTTCATCAAGTAGACCAACTGATGCCGTCAACGCTACCGTGCTCCGCATGCACTTCTGGCACTCTGCACACGGCCACTCCTCAAGGCTCATCTACGAATCTATTTGGATTTGAGACGTACGTGTCACCGATTCCCGAGAACCCGAAGGGCGTGATCTTGTACATTACGGATATCTTCGGTTGGGAATTACCCAACGCGAGGTTGTTGGCCGACGCGTATGCAAAAGAAGGCGATTTTGTTGTCTACGTTCCCAATTTCATGCCATGGGTTCCCATTAAGGAGAGTGAGCTGAAAGAGGATATTTTAGAGAATGGAGGACTATTGCAGTCGTTGTAAGTACCCCGTTCTGCTTGCTTTTCGAAAGAGTCTAATGATGCCTTTCGCAGCTCTCACAGGATGTGGTTGATGTCACGGTTTATCCCATTTGCGATCGCGGCAAGACCGTCGGTTACTACACCTAAGATCCTCAAGTTTGCCAGGTCAATAAAGTCCTCAGAATACTCAAGTCTGCCACTTTTCACAGTCGGCTTCTGCTGGGGCGGCAAATACACCGTACTACTCTCCAAATCCAATCTCGGCAAAGATGTGTTCGCTGCCACAGCAGCCATGCATCCCAGTATGTTAAAATTGCCTGCCGATATTGAAGGGTTGAGTGTGCCATTGGCGATTGGTTTGGGTACAAAGGATCAGGCGGTCACGAAGCAAGGCGCGGCTACAATCGAAAGTATCTTGCAGAATACGACGCAGGAGGTTAAAAACTTCGAATTTGAGCTGAAGTGGTATGAGAGCATGAAGCATGGATTTGCTGTACGGGGCAACCTGGAGAAAGAAGACGTTCGCAATGGAATCGATGATGCGAAGAAACAGGTCAGTCCCGCGACATGTCTGGATCTATCGCAACGCTAACGATATGGCTAGGTTATTGAGTGGTTCCACAAGTTTATGTAGGCGATCTATCTACATTCATGAACCACTCCATAGATCGAGAGGAATTATTGCAGCGTATTTATGATTACGGTGGTAACTTTGCATGTGTCGATATTTACGTGCCTCGTTCTAATTCAACGGCTAATACATATTATATTACACTTTCGACATTCCTAGCGGATTGTAGGTGTAGTCACTGATCCCTTCCTGAAGCCGATCTGGGACTCTAAATCTTGATACCACCACTAAGATTGAACAGCTGCCGTGAATCATGTTTCTTTCTGCTTATTCTGACACAGTGGGATACTTATTCGAGGTGTGATGACTCGCACAACGGCCATGGCTGTTAGTTTTCCAGGATAACATATGCCCCAGAGCGCAGAGCTGAAACATATCAAGCCCAAAAATGAGAAAGTTTCAGTGTGATTGTCACACCAATTCGCGACCTAGTATTGGTAGGAAACTCGCTTTGACTTAATTTTGTCAATGTTCTACTCTGTATCAATTTATATTTCCCGTCATAAATTACAAAATTATCAAACTTTTCATTTTCAACCTGTACCAGCCAGCGTTCAATAACTCACAATTAAGTACTCTATCAATACTGTCCAACAATGATCTTATCTATTTAACAACCTCTAACGACCAAAGTATTTCTTTTCTAAAGGTCTCGTAGCTACATAGGCGACAAACGTAAATACAAAGGTCAATTCGAATCCCAAGTCTCCTGGAATCATCCTGGCGATGGGACCTGTCCACCAGACTTGGCACATTCCGACGACTATGCCTGCGATACCGCAGCAGAAAGAGAATAAAGTAGAGTATCCAGGAGGTAAACGCTCAGGATGGGTGATGTCTTCTACATTGTATCCGCTCAGTCCTCCTTTAAACCAAAAGTGCTCCGGCAACGAGATAGCTTCATATATGCAAAGCCAATATCCGATAATATTCATGAAGTTATCCATATATGACTCGAAATTGTAATACGCGCCCACGGAAATTCCATAGGACGCGCATACACCGAGGAAAGTCCACACAATACGCGGAACAACGGCGCAATAGTGCGAGATTGCTTGGATCGAGAACGCGATGGAATAAATGTTGGCGCAGTTGACGGCAATGGTCGACAGCGCCAACACGACAAGACAGAATTGACCAAACCCGTGAAGCGAGTCAGTTACAACAACGCCATAAAGCACGCCGCCAATGCCATTCTCGTTGTATGCATCAAGGAGGTGAGGAGTATTGACAGCTGCTGCCATGAGTGCCGCCCCAAGGATTCCGGTGAATATAAGTGGGAACGATACACCGAACAAGACAGAAAAGAAGAGTTTGGTCCTGTTGACATCTTTCTTTTGATAAACCGTGTAGTCACTTGCATATGTCGCCCAGCCTGTCGCGGAACCGAAGAGCGCAGCACCAAAAGATAAAACGTTGCCGGCTTCGAGTTGCCCCGCAGCCAATGTTCCAGGGGCAAAAGTATGCGACTTTGCGAGTCGTGCAATGACCTATGGATCGAATTTATTAGCAACGTAGAAATATCGTAGTAGAAAGAGAAATAAACTCACGATCAAAAAAATAGCAAAAGTAGGAAGCCACGCCCAACGCTCATAGAAATGAACAATTCTGTACCCGAACAGCGTAAGCATACTTCCGGTAGCGACAATAAGCATACCAGCCCATGTCGGTAAGCCGCCTCCGTTAATAGAGTGGAGAATTGATGCGGCATTAACTGTGCTTAACGCGCTCCAACCGATACAACCGATGACGTTCAGGACTGCAAAAATCTTGACTCCGTGGTATCCGAACCAGAATCGTGAGATGATCATCTGGCGCAGTCCGAATTCTGGACCAAACAATGAGTAAAATGCGACAGGAATGGTGCCGAATATCGTGAAGAATATAATCGTAAGAGTCGAATCCCAGAACGTCATGCCGAAGATTGAGATACCCAAAGCGCCAATCGCGACCGGTGACAGGACCATATTGACTGCCCACCAGAAGTACGCCGGAGAGTAGACCGTCTTATCGATACGCTCATCTTCTGGAACACGCTCGATTCCTCGAGCTTCCATTCGATACTTCAGGGCCAGTCGCTGAAAGTTAGCGAAGTAGCTGTTAGGCGCAGCTAGGTCTTTCTCACGGACTGTCCCGTCTTGGACATCGCTATCGTCAAATTCTGGTTCCGATGCGACAGCGCCGCTACGCTTCTCGTCCTTCTCAATATCAGAAGCAGTATCAGCAAGTGATGTCATGATGGCCGCTGATCACGTTGCTGTTACTGTCGGAGGTTGGTATTGAGAGAAAGACGACCAATTGAGAGCTGGAACTACGGGGAAGAGCGTGGCCATCTTAGGAGCAAGCAGATCAACAGAAAAAGTGTTGAGATCGTGAGGCTAAGAGTACCGCAAAGCAGACCATGAAATCGTACTGATTTAGCTTTGGCCGTGGAGCAGAATTGCACACAACGGCGATAACGACAGCACGTTCTCTCGCACGCGCTGGAGTTCGATGCCGTCATGCCCAAATCAAGTTTCTATAGCGGCGTCGATAAGCAGCCGACAGGCGTTGCTTGTTTCTGCCAGCTGTCTCGGACAAATCGTCTTCATTGTCGGTTTAAAGAAGACTGATTCTCGCTGCCCCAGTGCATCAATCTTGCCGCAAGTCTGGAAAGTATGGCAGTACTTGACCATTGCGATGATAGCAGTCTATTTTGGAGGCGAAAAATTTTTCTCACAACCGAGACGGCTGTTGCAAAGTGCGCAACTTACTTCGGAAGTCAAACAGTTCAAGTTCACTAGCAAGCTTTTTTTAGATCCCGTCAATTAACATCGATGTACCGCTTGTCCACACTTCACTGATCGTGAGAATCGATTCAGCATGATAGACTGCACGTATTTGCGGCAGTATCCCGATCAGCCTATACGTACGTGTGCACATCTGAGGAGCCTGTAGAAAATTAATTTCCGGGATGACTCATGGCAATACGGCTGTAATTTACTCGGTGGCGCTTGCTTAGTTTCCGCGTGGCGTTCTGTAACAACCGACTTGGCGTCTTTGTCATAAATTTTAACGGTAAATCCAATATCTACACCCAGTAACACTCAGTAGATGCATTTGGAGCTTGCGGAAGTAGCGCAAATGTAAAAGTTATGACCAAGAATATCAGGATTCACAGTGGCAGGGACAACAGCTCGGGACAGCCGAGCGACTGATCCGCTAATGATGAAAGCAGTGCCTACAAGCACAGGACAAGCCACACACAACCAGTGCAAATTTCATGCTTCTGAGATGAAATGCACTCTCAGCCATCCCGCTTGCCGAGTACTACTCCGCTCGGCATTATACTTATTTAACCTCTACAAAAAATTTGCATTTAGCTCAGAGCTGAACCACAATCTAGATCTGATAAACTTTATCGGTCACAGAAACTGCTGTCCGCTGTCGGCTGGAGTCGGTCGTGGGTATAATTTGCTACTACACGATTGGGAAGGACGAACGTAATATTCATTTCGTGATGTATATTACCACCATAACAATAGCAAGATATCATTCTCAACGCAACATTCGAAATGTAAATATCTTAGACTGTCGATAGTCAATCGCGCTAGCTGTGTGTGTGCCGGTTTTTTATAGGCAAGTGTAGAAGCTGCACTCCAATGAAGTTGCTAAATCATTTCCGACTCGTACTCCATGATAAGTACGTATATATTTACTGATAAACTGTCCCTATATATCGTGTGGCAAGTCCGGAGTACTTCCATAATACGTCGTCTGATCTCCAGGACGTAATAGCGTCCCGTGTCCATCATCCACCGGCATTCCTTCTCCTTTCCGCGTACTTGTCGCCATCGGCCCTGACCGGTGTCCAGCTTTATTCTTTGCGCGAACTTTGTTGTCGTCTTCATCTTCAAAGTCATCTAAGTCACGTCTATCTGCTGTATCCATAATTTCCAAGTCTGTCCTGGCAATGGAAGTACTTGCCGACGATGTAGAGCTCGCTGAACTTCCGGTTGACGGAATATCTGCGCCGACAAGGTGAACAAACTTAGTGCCCGGTCGCGATTGTTCATTGCCAAACGTTTCGTCCTCATTCCCCCGACTACCACGCATTTCCGTCGTCAATGCCAGGTCTCCATTGACAGTCATGCGACGACTCTGCTTCACCGATTGAGGAACCATTTTGTTAATGATCGCACCAGGTGCTAAGCTTATCCGCTCACGTCTCGTGGCTTCGTGATCTCGATTCGTCGTGTCAGCAAAAACTCGACCGCTCTGTGCCGTAGTTGCCGATTTGCGAGACTCCTTTCTTCCCATTATTGGTATCTGCTCTGGCTCCCTGAGAGACCCCATTAACGAAAAATAGTCCATATCATCATCCTCTACTTCCGGAGGTCTGTTTGTCGCAGAACTGGGTATTGGGCCTGCTGGTGTGCCGGCCACTTCAATATTAGATGCCATGACGCCAATCAATTTCTTGCTCATAGACTGAACTCGGGCCAGTTCCCGATTTTGTCGTTCCTCATTCTCTGCCATCTGACCTATTCGCGTCTTTAGCTGTTTGATTCTTGTAGAAGTCTGTTGCTTCAAGGTCTTTAGCTTCATTTGGTACAATTCTACTTCCCGAACCAGCTCACTAATTGACTCGTCGGCTTGTGTCTTGGTACGGGAAATTTCTTGCTTTAGAGCAGTAAGCGCATCCAGATGCTCCTGCTGTGAAATCTTATTTCGTTCCTCATGCAGCTGCTCAAGTTCGGCCATCTGCGCTCGGAATTCCTGCTCCCTAATCGCGAGCTGTGCAGGATACGCTTCAGTAAGCTCTGTGACACGACTCGACTGATCTCCCAACTGCTGTATCAGTTCGGTGTTATGAATATGCAATCCTTCGACTTCTCTCTGTAGCTGCGAAATTGATTCTCGTGCCAATTCAGCCTGCTTTTCTAGGTCGAGTATGCTCTCTTCTTGTGAATCGAGCTTCATTTGTAGTTCAGACCTGTTCTTATCCAGTTCGCTAATACGCGTTCTTGCCTTTGTATTCTCGGCTTCCAATTCACAGCTTATGGCCTCAAATTTGTCAGCTTTCAGCTGCCTCTCTCGGACCATAGCATCAGCCTGGTCCAGTTTGTCGTGGAGGTCGGATACTTTAATCATATGGTTCTCCTCTTCTTTGTTTAGCTTTTTTTGAAACTCTGACTTATCCCGGCTATGTCTCACTTGAGCTTCACTCACAACACGCGCGAGCTCCGTTCTCAAACTCTCATTGTCAGACAAAAGCAGTGCACACCGCTCGTCTCTGTCCCTCAGGTCCCCGGTCAGGTCCACGAATTTGTCGTTTAACTCTTTGATATCGGCTTCACGCTCTTTCAGAACTACTTGGCTATCTTTTAAATCGCGTTCGAGCAACTCATTTTCGTTTTTGAGAGCGGAAAATTGAGCTTCAAGTTGTCGCAGGGGTGCTTCGACTTGCTCGCATCGGCGTTCGAGATCTCGGCATAAATGGGCTACAAAAGCAATCACAGATTCGTGCTGTCGGGTTGCGTCTTGTGTGAGCTCTGAGAGCAGACGTGCACGCCAGTCGATTAGTGTTGACGTTGAGCCTGCCAGAGACGGTGTCGCTGGATGTTCTATTATCGAAATTGACGGTGCAAGAACCGCGCCACAGGGAATGCTCGAAAGTTGTAGACTCAATACCTTCGGCATCATCAAGAAAGCTTTAGTGTGCATCTCGCGAACCATAAGCTGATTGGAAAGTCCAGTTGTCGAAGACGCGTAGACAAACAAAGGCAAAACTGCGAGCTTGTACTTGAACTTCGTCATATCCTCAGCCAATGAGGACGAAAAATGACGTGAATCTACAGCCGGCGGCGAATTTTCAAGTCCTCGATAATAAGCTTGAGCTTGCGCGTGGGTGAAATAGGTAGCCAGTAGATCTCTGTACTGCATTTGAATTGGGTCATCCGATGGTAGCGCTAAAACTTCGATAATTGAATCAATCCAATCTTGGTATGTTTTAAGGCGCTGTGCAGAGATCACGGATGGTTCAGGAGAGTGAGTACCAAGGCGATACGCTGATTCTATATATCTTCCAAATTTCGCTGGCGGATTACACTACGGGAGAATTAGAACAAGAAATCAAGCAGCTTGCAAATCGACAATTACCATCTTAACGTAAGCCCAGGCTCTGTCAGCAATCATCTGGAACTCGACGTTATCCGACGTTTCGCCGAGTGCTTTATCGATCTGCATCTCGATTACGTTCTCCATGTGGTTAATGTCGGGCACAATCGATTGCAAGAGTGCGAAGAATTCCAAAATCTGAATCTCATATTAGAAAATTATTTCAGGCAAAGAGCGACCCGGAGGGACTTTACACCATTGACTATCCGCACGTCGATATGTCGCGTGACGCATTTCTCCACAACTTTCTTGCTCAACCGTACACACACTTTGCCGGTTATCCATTGTCTTAGATCTTCGACATTGACCCGATTTGCAATATCTTTGGCAAGCGTAACAAGTAGAGCATGTTTTTTTATATCTTCTTCTCGCTTGACTGTGTCGGAGATTTCGACAATGCCGGCAGACGCAGCGGCAACGACTATATCACCTGCCAGTCGGAGGACCTTGAGACACTTGGTTCCGCTAAAAAGGTCAGCTGCGTCAGTCGCATCTGCTATGGTGTCTGAGGCGGTTAGACGAGCAATACACGCAAGCGCAAGAAGGAGCATTGAGGTGTCATTGTTTGAGAGCGACGTCCCAAGAGCTGAGTGTAAAGCGTAATGCTGTGCTGATGGGAGGCGGGTGAGAAAGTGGGCGTGGCCATGTGAAAGAAGAGTGTATAGATCGAGCAAAGTGAATATGGTGGTAGATTTGATTCTAGGTGCATGATTGTCAGCGCCAACTATTTATGAAGCCGGTGCATTTCAAAACGTACAGATGCGGCACGACATGGTCTATAATGAACGTCGCGAGCGATGAAGGGACCAGAGTCGTAGACGGCAAGTCATGTGAGAGCAGAGAAAAGCAAATTTGCGAATACTATCAATAATACTAGTATTCGAAGCCTACAAGTCTGGATCGCAGAGTAAATACCTTCTCGTAATCTCGGTCGCTTGCTATTGCTAGTTTCAAGAACTTGTCTAAGATAGTCGAGTTTACTGACAGAGCCTCGTCTCTGAGCTCCTTTGTGCGACCTGCCGAACAATATCTAAAGTTAGGATTTCTAATGGCGGTTTTTTTAACTTGAGGCACGTACAGCATATCGTGAGAACCTCTAGAGCGTCTGTGTCATACTCTAACGAGGAAATAATCTGTTGGACCAACATCGCGCGACAACACTTGTGCACAATAGCCCATTGTGTTATCAGCTTCTCCGGTGCTGATCGTAGCTTTTCTAATGTCGACGCTAGTATAGGCGGATAGCAGGCCGCAGTGATTAGGCTGAATTGAGCCTCAAGTTCGCAGTAACTTGTTACTTTCATTTGCTTCTCGTTGTTAGTAGTTGTTGGTGACCAATCCATTATTCAAACGTCGGTCACATAATCTGTGCGAAGACAAATTAGAGGCAACGGGAAAGGCGTTTAGTAAACAAACCGACGACACATCTCGTACTCTGGCACGTGATTTGGCGACAATTGTGAGCAACAGCGACTGGTATTAGCTGGTTAGAGATATGAGAAACGTCACTTCGGTTCGCGCTTTTTATAGCTCGAATTATAACTATTAAGTAAAAGCATTCTGCAAGCTGATACGAAGGTGTCTCTATATTCACATGGGGTAATACGTTAGCTCGATTGATGCTGGACTACGACTACTACTTAATTGTCCATATCTAATCCATCAATTGATCTGCATCCCATTGCACGCATTAAGCCATCAACAAGCACGATGAAATAATATCGCGTCTACAAGGTTATTTTACGCAATACTAGCGGATCTAGCAGGAAGCGTGCACCAATCGCGCGCAAGTAAGCTGAGAATTTTCTGCGCACAAGAATCAGATTGGCTAATCACGTGCGATCACGTACACGAAAAATTGGATTTCAGGGTTTAATACGAATTTTTGTAGGACCGCTGAAGAGTTTTTCTGTTACATGCGTTCTAGGAATTGGGTCGATGTGCTGGCACGTCAGACAAGCGCGACACTATACCGTCGCATTATTATCGGTTCGTTTGTATGTAGTTGGCTGAGTCCGTTCGGAACGAAGGATGACAGATGGAAGCTTCATCGCCAGGTCAGGGCAAGGGCAATGTTAAGCCGAGGCGACTCACGGAATGGCTGCGTGGCGTGCGCTAGTGAGTGTGGCCTGTGTGTTGATGGCTTAATAGCTACTTGGATTTGCACCTGCTGCCGCCGGACTGCGGGAGAACAGCCGACGAAGTAGCTCAATTAGAAGCAGGCCACATGATGGGCCGATACTGTAGACTAACCCTCATCAACACAGACTACGTACTCGCAATTTCTTGCATTGCAGGGTCCCCCAATCATATGGCCCACCGCCCCTGCATCCCAAAGTAGTTATATATATAGAGTGCGATCCCGCAGCGCTAATACATCATACTGCGCTCTCTCTCTCTCTCTGATCCTCGTCTGGCACTCTATTTTTTTTCTCCTAATTTCTCATTCCAATTCGGCTTCAACATGACCTGGGCATTGGTACACCGCCACGACGACTCATACTACTCGCGACACGATCTTTACGAGGGCTACAATGCGCGTTTCAATCCCGAGCCCCGCTCATTCATCGCAACCAGTACGCATGTTCCAGCCTTTTCATACCGCATGAATCGCGCCGAGCGTGACGCGCTTCGACGGAAATCCCAGGAGCAGGCTGCGCAGCAAAATTCCGATGAGCTACGTCGACGACTCGAACAGGAACAGAACCTGAACCAGTCAGCTGTTGCCGATGACGATACTGAAACTACCATTGCTGACAAGAACACATCGACGAAGGCTCGACGCACGTCTTCGGCTTCCACGGACGGATTTTACAGTCGCAGCTCGTTTTTATGACAAGGTTAAGGGCTAACGGCGAGAATGTGGATACGGGTGGAAACTGGCGGACTTAATGCACGGCTTGATGGATAGGCTGTGTTATTGAGCCTGTGGGTCAGGGTGTCCCGTAAGTCCTGAAGATCTATGCCCGACCATGCGCATGACCTGATGATTCTGATATTCATTTGTACAACAGAGATGTTATTGACGGAAATTTTAATGCTTGAGATTGCCGATCGTTGTTTTTATGATTTCATGGAGTATTTTGCCTTGTGTGTGTGAAAGCTTTTTGCCTTGAGTGTTTGAACATGGCGAATTCGCCTGCTTAAACATCTGCGCCATTTCTTGTAAATACACACCATTTTCTTTGAGTTATGCATTGCGAAGTTATAAATAATAAATTTTATTGTATCTATTACCTATAAAGAATATGTTTTCACAGGCCAGGCCGGCTAGCGCATCAAGTTGACGATCTTCTTGATGTAGCTCGTGTGCCTTACGTTAGCGATGACGTCATCTCTCAGGCACTGAGGCGGGGTGCGCCATTGTGCAGTTTGAGTTTGCGGTTCCTATAACAGCATAAGTTTTGCGTACTCGTCAGGCTACCGGTGTTCATACGTGGCTGTCCATAATTGAGTATACGTAGCGGAAAATCCTGAAAAGTGTCGTGCACATGGGCAGGCGATAACTGGGGTGTTTCATGGTTGTTTCTAAATTAATATATGGACTCGGCAGCGCAAGCTGCATACTGACAGACTCTGAGACCTACCTGCCTATGTATTCGCTCCAGCGCTCAACTGCGCTTTTGGATCACTGTAGCGATTTTGCACATCTAATTATACGATTAGAAAGCTGAAGAGTTGCACTTACTAATTGCGCCGCTCTAGTAGAATCTCGGTTCATATAAAATATGTATATATCTCCTGCGACCATTTTGGCACGTCCAGTTGTGTGAGTCCGCGCCACACGGCAAGGCGATTCCTACTGCCCAACATTTCCACCACAATAATAACACCATAATATGCGAACTTGGATACAAAACTCATAACATCTGTAATAGCATTTTGCCACAAAGTCGTATATATACCCGATATCTCTGCCTTTGATTGACCTAGAGTTGAAGGAGGGAAACACCGACAGAATTTTTGATTATTCGTAACTCGGCTGGCTGGCGATCGTCACCGCGCCTGCGGCGTTCAAACTTCCCAACCCTGACGCTAGCCACCTTCAGCTATCCACTCAGGCTCGATAGCTGCCTGCCAGACCGACTAGCCTTTCCTTTCTGACTGCTACGATTTCCGGTCCGAATAACATAAGCGAGCACTCGAGGCTGCCGCTGCAAGATGCCCATCAAATCGAAGCGCGCGTCCGCGTCCGACAATGTCCTTCAAAGGATCTACGAGGAGGCCTACCGCACCTTTGTGGACGCCATGTTTGAGGACGGCCGTGGAAATGGGGCCGCTGCGCTAGACGGATGGCTAAACACTCTTGAATTGATCGAGAACGAGCACTCAAAGATCGTGGCGTGTCCGCAGGTCTCGTCGCTGGACATTACCCTCTATGCTCGAATAGTCGACATTGAGCGCCAATCGAAAGACAGAGTGTATTCGTATGCGGCCGCATTCGCTGGGAATACATTGACTTCGGCAGAGTTGAAAACTGTTTATGAACAGCTGCGAGCCGATCGGCGGAAAATGCAGAAAGACGAACCCCTGCATAAGCTTCATCAGACGCCCAAGCAGACTGCACGAGGCAAGAAGCAGATGATGAGGCCGGATGGTCCGTTACGGTCGTTATCAGCCGGTGCAACTGTATCCAACTCGGCAGATACCCCTCGGTCACAGAGTCCGCCAAAGAAATCGATGCTTATGACTTTGAGGGGCCCGAAGAGCTCGAAGAAGGACAATCACACGATGTCTTCAACAACCAAGAACCCTCTCGCAGTTCCAGCAACAACGGCCGCGAATTTAGCTTGGACGTTGTCGTCTGGAGCAGGCGGGACTACATCTAGGCGCAGTTCGGAAAATAAGGACAATGAAGAGTATCTAATGCATACTGCGTTTAAGAATTTTTCCTCATCGTCGCTGCCCTCCATCCCCTCGCCATCACCAGCGGCTGTCGCTACGGTGACAGCCGCATCGGTAAATTCTGTTCCAGATCCACGACGAAGTTTGTCAACGGGCTCGCTACTTGACGATGAACATCAGCCTCCGTTAATATCTTTGTCTCCGGCTCGCACCCCCCCAAAGTTGAGCGCTGAATTTATGCCTCACCGGCATCAATTCATACGAGGTCTAAGTCCTCCATCTTCTCGGTCTCCTTCACCCACGACATCACAGCCAACTACAGGGATGAACGGTCGCACCATACCTGCGCGGCAGCCACCGGCGCTTCCTACAGCAAGTCTGCCGGGGCTGCCACGAACAGTCAAAGAGCAGCCGAAGCTGACGACTGCTGTTGTAGATGCTGATGCAATTAAGACGGAACCTCCACCAGTTCTTCCACCTCAGCAAGGCTCTTTTTGGGACCCGCACCCAATGACAACGATAAAGCCGAGCAAGTTTGTGAGGCGCAAAATTCCGTCCGGCAACTCAGCGGTAAGACCACTCAACGAACCTCTCGTATCACTACCTGCGCTGCCAACTACATTGACAGCTCCTCCGCCACCTCCTCTGCCACCACCGTCCCCGCCCCCTCCAACTTCGAGAGCCAATGCGGAACATCCACGGAACCCGGCGCCATTTGGATCACCCAGTGCGTCATCGTCAGACATGTTATCACCGTCGGTCCCCACACCCATACCCATTCCTGAGTCCCTTACTCTCCCACCATCGACTTTCCCTTATCCGCAGTCAGCAGCAAAATCATCAGGTCGGATATCGCCAAAGCGGACTCTCCGCGATTCGCAGCCAACTAAGCATCGACAAGGCTCCGCGAGGACGAGTCCTACCCCTACAGGAATGACTGCGACTAGTAATCCGCTTACCGCCGCGTTAGCTGCAACAGCGAAGGAGGAGAGGAAGGACAAGGAACGCAAGCCGCATCAGCCCTACGGTCTGACATCTAGTCAATCTGACACGGGTAACCGTATTCCACGTAGGATGTCACCGACCCATGCCTCATCTGCGAAGACCAAAGCACCCATCATTTCGCCTCAACCGCAGCGACGGCAACGCCAAGCACTTGTTCCGGCAACAAGTTCCCCAAATACAAATGTTACAACGCTTGGTGGTCCGCTACCACCGCTGCTACCAGATACACCTAATCCTGAACACCAGGCATGGAATAATCGTGTGAACGCGGCAGTCAAGAACATTACTGGAGTTGAGGAAACTGCTGCACGTCAAATTCTTAACGAAATTATAGTGAAAGGCGACGAAGTTCACTGGGATGATATCGCCGGTTTAGAGCAGGCTAAGACGAGTTTGAAGGAAACAGTTGTTTACCCGTTTTTGCGTCCGGACTTGTTCAAAGGACTTCGCGAACCAGCGAGGGGTATGCTACTGTTCGGACCACCTGGGACAGGCAAAACTATGCTTGCGCGAGCGGTAGCGACGGAGTCGCAGAGTACTTTCTTCGCCATTTCGGCATCATCGCTAACGTCGAAATATCTCGGCGAGAGTGAAAAACTCGTGCGTGCATTATTTGCACTTGCGCGTGCGTTGGCTCCATCGATTATCTTTGTGGACGAGATTGATTCATTGTTGTCTTCGCGAAGCGATACCGGTGAGCACGAAGCGTCCCGAAGGATTAAAACCGAGTTTCTCGTTAAATGGAGTGATCTTGCGCATGCCGCTGCAGGCAAGGAACATAAAGAGGGCGATGACGCTCAACGGGTGTTAGTTCTCGCGGCGACAAATCTGCCATGGGCGATAGATGAAGCTGCCAGGAGACGGTTTGTTAGGAGACAGTATATACCATTACCCGAACCTGAGACCCGTACGAAGCAGATTGAGACCCTGTTGAATTACCAAGTGCATGACTTGAGTGAGGCAGAAATAAGAAAATTGGTGGCATTGACTGATGGTATGTTACCCTATCTATTGTAGCCCCATTAGTGCTAATGAGATACAGGTTTCTCGGGATCAGACATCACTGCAGTCGCAAAAGACGCCGCAATGGGACCTCTTCGCGCTTTGGGCGAAGCACTTTTATCTACCCCTCGGGACCAAATTCGGCCAGTAAAATTCATTGATTTCGAAGCCAGTTTGAAGAACATCAGGCCTAGCGTTTCAAAGGAAGGTTTAAGAGCCTTTGAAGACTGGGCATTGAAGTATGGCAGTTCGGGTGCATAGATATGTGTTGTGTCTCTCGCCCGCAGCACAACTATTTTGTTCTCGTTTGTTTGGGGGGGGGGGGATGTTTTGAGTATTGTACCAGGCTCGCAGCATGGTTGGGTGCTACTGTTGCGTTAGCGTTTGATACGTAATATTTTATTCGATGCTGCATTTTCTACGTCGGAAGTTGTATATATTCATTGGCTTGTTTCTCATCAAGGTGCTTATTACCTGTATATAGTTTATATATTTTTCTATTCTATGACTTTTGCTTTCATTGGGAAATCTTTCTGGGGAAATACGAGGTGGTCCCTCGATAGTTCATGAGTGTACAGCAACAGGAGGGAAATACATGCTAGGCTGTGGTACATATTCTAACCTCGCAAAAAGCTAAAGAATGGGGAATGTCGAATCAGTTGACTTGTGTGTGACAAGCTCGAATAATTGAGACATCTCAAAAATCATTAACTCATTTGGGGACAATAACATTCAAATTACAAATCACAAAAGTATCAGAAATTAACAGGTTTTTTTTGGTAAAAAGAATGGTCCTAAAAAGTCTCCTAAGAAACACAAAACCAAGTTAACTCCCGTCCATAAAAATACGTGCCCAGCCTTTATCCATATTAACAAACAAGCTACAAAATACAAATACATCATAGAAAATTCCCGCGTTTATGCGAAGGAAATCTACTAACAGGCAGTCTTCATTTCTAACACTTTGCTGTTCCACCGGAACGACACAATCTAAGATATTCATTGACACTGGCTGAAGTTTTGATATAATGTCTTGTAAACTTCTTGATGCCACCGAATATAGAGAAGATGAATCTAGGCCGCCTTTGACCTTGCACTGGTGTCGACTAATTCAGTACCTACGTCCAAATGTATTAGTACATTTGCCTGGCATTTACGGAAATATTACATACCAAAGACAACGTCCCAGAACTTGCTAGTGACGCCAAATCCTAACTCGTAGTTCTTGTAGTGGTGTTCGAGATGGTAGCTCTTGAGCTCTTTCAAATACGGCGGCAAGGTAGCGTGGTGAAGGAAGTAGTGAGTGCAGTCATAGCAGATGTATCCAAAGATACCGCCACAGAAAATTGCCATGGCAATGTGGTACGGGAACAAGAAGTGCGCGAGACGATAAAACGGTGTCGCGAGAATCAGAAACAATGCTGGAGGCATGACAAGACGGAGCTTGTCCATGGGAAGGTAGTGGTGAACCCCATGGAGAAGGAAGTGCAGAGTGATAGCGATGCGATTGTCTGGGAGGCGATCATCCATGTGAAAAAGCATGCGATGCATCATGTACTCGACAAAGGTCCAGATGAAGAGACCAACACACCAAAGAGGGACGAGCGCCCAAATCGATAAGCCACGACTAGCAAGATACGTGCCATAGGAGACACAGGGCAGCCAGATGATAGGTATAACGTACCATGGAGTCTTGGAGAGCGGCTCAAGAATGTTTCCGAACAGGGGAGCGGAGCCATTACCGTAGTGTCGTGGGCGATGAACTTGCTGAAGATAAAACTCCTTCGGAAAGTTGTTCCAGAAAACCTGCATAAGCAGAGGCTTCCTGAGATCCAAAAAGCTGTGGGATTTGTAGTCCTGGTCGAAGTCTGTAGTACTGGAGAGGTCCTCCTCAGAGGCGACGCCGGTGAGGACGTATGCGTCCTTGTCGAGCCCGGGCGTCATAAGCCTACCCTCTTCCTCAGGGGTAGCCAGGATGCCGATTAGATAATCGTCAAGAATCTCGTAGGCCGATTCTGAATGCTCATGGGAAACAATGTCGCCCATGATACCGGTCACATCCTTGCCAGCATAGTCAAGAATCAGTTCAGCACCACCAGGATGCTCATTCAGAAAAGCAGTGACATCGTACACTTTCCGGTGATGCAGGGTTACGTATGCCGACTTCTTCGTGTTGTGAGCCTCCAATTCCGCCGACGTGATTAAAGGAAGAGTAGGACCCATAGCTTAGGGACGCGACCACGGCGAGAGGAAAGAGACAACGCTCGTGGTGCAACCAACTGTCGACAGAATGAAATTGATTAGACCACTTGTGTACAGCCGACTGTCGGTGCTATGGACTCTCTTTGCTTGAGGACCGTCTACCACAACGAATCAGATTGGCGAACCGTAGTCGTGTTATGGACCAGCCGAAGAGAGCGACGGGCGCGGAACGTGGCGTTAGTGTCAGTCCCAGATTTTTTTCGCGTTGCGATGACTGTGGCGGAGAGTGCGCAAGCACCGCCACGGCTGGGCAAGCCACTACCTCACAGATGCTGTCTGGACTCAACCCGGAGATTTTGTCGGGCATCCAAGTTGCGAGTTGCTTGATCATGATGTCCCGACAAGTCCAGGACCCAGTGGTCTGTCTGTACCAGAAGCTAACAACCACCTTTGTGCTCTCCAAATTCCAATGCGGCCAACGTTTCTGTTTCCTTTTCGTAGTATGATATGCGACGTGGCACCAGCCTATCTATATCCGAGGCACGTATTTACTGCATCAACCTAACCCGCGATTTCTCTCATGCGGTTCCCTCATTTCCGTAGACGACTAATGCGTTCCTTATGTATACATTAACCGTATAGCAGAAAAAGCAACTACCATATAGCGAGATTGATATTACGTGTTTATGTAATTACATTTGAAAATATTCGAGGGTCATTAACAACAACCAATAGAAACAGTTATGATATATCTTGATATATCTATAACTGTAACTGTATAAAAGTATTCGCAAAATGTGCAGGGGTGCGTCCATAACTAAAGTGAATCACTCTGCCTTCCAAGTACCTTCACTCCTCGTTTGATCTTGGCAAGCTCTGTAATTCTAATATTGCCGTAAGCCTCGATCAACTGGAGTGACTTGCAACGCTCCGTCAGTACCTCAATCTCCTCGTCACCAACACAGTGCACGAAGCCAAAATCTAGCTGCGACAGGAACTCGCAATCCGATGATGCCAGCAACTGGAATGTGGCTGACGTTAGCTTGTATACCGAGTTCAAGTTCAAAATTACTAATGTCTTTGCAGAATGATCAATCAAGGCTTGGATGGCTTCATCGCCGACATTCGTGCATCGCGAGAAATTGGCGTTGATCAATCCGTTGTTGAATTCCCAGTCTTTGAAAACATCGCGAACTCCCTCATCCGTAAAGCCGTCGCAAAGGGCCAACGACAAGTTCTGTAGGCGACCACAGTACGGTCTAACACCTTCGAGCAAGAACTTGTCTGTCAGATCGCCAGAATCGTCGAGGTTGAGAGTTATCAGCTGCGGCCCAATCGCTCGTAAGAGAGCAATCACTTCGTCGTCGGTTACTGCATCCCTCATGTAGCTCAGTTCCAACACCGTAAGCTCCGGTAATTGCAGTAACAAACGAATGTCCTCGTTCTTCAAGGAGCCCACTCGGGAAAGGGATAGCTCCTCTAAAGTTACCGAACAGTTCCTCACTAGAGCTTGTAGCGATTCACGGTTAAACCGTAAAGTATTTGCAAGCGAGAATCGCACCAATTGTGATCCGATCGTATCAAAGAACCTCTCCCAACATCCTGAAGTGATCAAAAAGCCGCCGTTTATCGTTAGTGAGTGCAAATTTCGCAAGTTTGTCGAGTAGTAATCAATAACCTTGTCTGTAATCTGACCACACATAGACAGGGTTAGAGATTCTAATAAAGGACAATAGGACGCTATTAACTCCAGGCTTTCCGAACTCAAATCTGTATAATATTCAGTATTCTCAATCGATAATTGTCGTCAACGATAGTATCACATACTAGAGCAATCCCAAAAGTGCAACCGCCTAATCGACGGGTTCAGAAAGAGCTTTAGGGTATTATCTTTGAGAGACCTATTTCTCGATAAAATTCTCGCAATTTTCTCCATATTGTAGTCGCCAATATCTCCCAAAATCTCCACGTCTTCGATGTACTTCGCGATTACTTTAATACATAAATCCTGTAATTTTGGTACCGCGAACTCCTGCTTATCCAAAAGGGAAGCGGCAATAGACTTCTTCCTTTTTCTAGAAGAAATCTGTGTCTTCTTCTGCTGCTTCTCTTCCCGCGCATATTTGGATCCACAGGAGTGGCAGAGTAAGCCGTTTCCATCTCTCGCGGGTTTGGAATATGCGGTAACAGTAAACCGACACTGGCACTCCGCACAAAAATCAATCTGGCCTGGCCTTGGTCGAGTCATTCTTGCTAAAAGCTCGCCCTCATCATCCGAGTCTTCGTGTTTCTTTTTGGTCCGTTTCCTTGACCGCGAAGACGACGAAACCGTCGTCTCTACTTCGCGACTCCGGGATCTAGAGGTCGCGCTTGAACTAGATATTGTGACAACTGTGTCTGACGATCCAGTAGCTTGTTGTTGAATCGTTTCTTCGTAACGATGGCGAATGGCATTAGCATCGATTCCGCGCTCCTATGCTCGATTAATATCTATGTGTCTAATCACAGGATGCCTTCTGAGCCGTAGCACATACCCTCAAAAACTCCGTCAAAGCGGAATTCCTTTGCCATGATTAGTTTCGTATAATGCACAAATGCAATCAATGAAGTAGCTGCTGCAGTACTTACGGTCCACGAACTCTCGATCCTCCTGCATTTCTCGACCTGTAGGCATGGGTAAGCAATCATATTCACTATCACCTCAGATAATAAGTCATTTACACACATGGTTAAATAGTCGTCTGGATTATTCTGATTCCCGTGATCACAATGTCAGAATTGGGCACGTGATAGGAAACTAACCGAGGATGGTGGTTGATGATTTTGATTAGGCGCCGCTGTTCATTAATTAGAAGGGCGCGATTGGAACCAATCGCGCAACTAATCGCGCGATCACGCATTTGCAGTCGCTGGACGCGTCGCAAACCTTGCAATTAAGTTAGCGTCTGACTCTTGACCAGAACGTCTTATTTTACAGTCTTTAGATATGAACTCTATCTATCACATTACTACGATAGTTGCTTATTGAAAATACATTTACAGGGTATGATCCCATCGTAGATACATAAATTTTTTGTAACCAAGTCCATATTCCTCCTATACTATGATAACATAACATGGAACTGTGCCCCAAGCTAAACACATATATCTACATCTTACATGGTATATTACAACACGTTAGTCTGCCGCAGGAATATCCATTGCATAATGACGCGATTCCTCTAGTTGCTCGACCGATTGTCCATTGATATTCTTTAGCCGCTTGTTAATCGTTTCGGCCGACCCGTCTTCCGCAAGTTTTCGCTTGTGATCCCTCTGCACGGAATATGGACTACAAAAGTTCATTAGTTGGCCATCAGCAAGAGATGAACGTAAGTTACTCACCCGTTTACTTCGATATCCAGCTTATTGTACTCTTTAATAGTCCCAGGTCCGCCACGCTCAAGTAAATATACCATGTATGTATGCGACAAGTCTTTAATCGCCAACGGCGGAAGACGGGTCTTTGTCCGAATAGCATTGTGAACTTTTGACACATACCGGTATCGCTCCGCCTCAGTCTCGGAGCTTGACGGAAGTTGGATCTCAAACTGCAGATAATTGATCCAAAAATATTTGCTATCCAAATAATGATCCGCATACTTCTCAAACAACACTCTGGCGTCTTCCGGTGAGCCCTTCACCGTCCACAATATCCGAGCCCACTCAGCAATCAGAGCCCCCCTCGTATAGACATCACATGATCCGGATTCTATCGCGGACGTGTACACTGCAATTGCGCTATTGACGCCAGCAACGCGTCTCTCAAAATTTGCTCTCGCAATAATTGTCTCGATGTTACCAGGTAATTCCGTCAGGATTGATTCAAATATATCCCGCGCGAGATCATAGTCACCCTCCGCTTCTTCGAAGTGAGCGTAAGCAATTCGAAATGCTGGACGACCAATCGGTACAAATATGCCGCTACCTTGCCGATATACATTTCGGATGTCTTCTCTGTGGTCGCCTTCTTGGGCTGACAGCCATCGAACGTACCTGAACCATAATTCGTCATAAAAAGCCTGCACTTATTAGTCAATGAAAACCTACTAAAGTTGCCTCAGTAGATGGAGCTTACCGTTGCGACTAGGCACTTCTCATACAGGAATCGAATACGTCTAAAATCGCCTTCAATCTCTTCAAAGTCAAGATATCTTCGCCAGTTAACCAGTTCCGTCTCGTCTAAAGCCTTCACATGAAAATATGGTCGTTTTATCTAAAGAGAATTAGCTGCGATACAGGAACTTCGAAAGCGAATCACGCATACCTCGGCTTCAAAGGGCCATCTGCGCATAGTCTCTTGCTGTACCTCTGTAAATCGAGTGACGTGTAACTTTTGAATACGGATGCGTAGCTCTCGGTCGATCTCAGTAGGCAGCATCTTTTCGTCTTTCTGAGCCAATTCCCCACTTAGGGTACCCGAGACTCGATCGAATTCTTCCTGAGATGTCAACTCCTCCACTGGTCTACTTGCACTTAATTGCGTGTATCTATCACTACGAGTTAAGCCTCCCAGTCAAAATTTTGTATCTGGACGTCCAGCATACCTCTCGAAATAGCGAGCATACTGATGCATCGGTATTCGTGTCACGCGCTCCAGGACTTGCATTACCATATCCGGCCTCTCTAGCCTCTCCTCGAATTCAATGTATTTATCCCACAGCGTGTGAGACAAAAAGTCAATTCCTACAAACTCCGCTGCGGTGTCGAATAAGCTGATCAAAAGTTAGGAATAAGTCGCAGACGGTTGATATCTAAAATACATACTCTCTGACTTCATCCTCATCCGGACAAGTGTCCATCTTGAAAGAACAATAACCGGTCCATAAGTCGACCGAGTTCGGGATGCCTGCGACACCTCTGCGGTAGATCTACAACTGTCGTCAGTATTAGGCTCTAGACCATCTACTCAATTACCAACGTACTACTTCTGCTGCATCGGATCCGGCTACGGCAAACTCGATGTCTGCGTATCGTTTCCAATAACCAAAGAGCAATGGAAATTTCCTGAGGAAAGCGTCAAACAGTATGCGAATCTGTTCTATAGTCTCTGTGCTAGAACTTCTCCCAATACCGCCTTCTAACGCCTCAGTCGCTCGTATCAGACTCTCCCAGTTCTCAAAATTATCCGCATCTTGCTCCTTTCATTAGTGCACTTAAGTCAGTATCATGCATGCTACCAAACAAGACAATCTTAGTGTGTAGGTGTGCGGTGTACTCACCAGAAGACTATGCAGCCTGTTCCATTCCGGGTCGGCGATCAACCCAGTTGACAGCGAGTACGCGTTGGAGTGACCCGCCATTCTACAAGGCCGGTTTACCAATGAATCTACTCGACTGATCAATTGACGGGGTATTTGGTGCTGTGACGTACAGTGCGGGGGAAAGTTGATAGGAGGTTCTTGTGACGCATCAAGAGTGAAGAGCCTTGAGACAAGTCCCAACTAAGGTACTGACGTACCTTGTAATCGCTGACAATCCGAGACGGAACAAGACGACGTTTGATTTCAACCCCGACAATTTGGCAAATTCATGACTAGGATTTTCACAATTCTCAACCAGTAACCAAGCGCCTATGGATAACTTTGGGTATAGTATGATTTATCCTATATAGTGCTAATATTGGCTAATGATGATGTTTCAAGACTCTCCAGGGCAACCCTGAGATCCAGGGCCTTGGATAAGCTGGCTGGCTTCACGGCCAAGAGCTCATCGGCGGTCGCAAAAGAAGATTATGGAAAATTGTCCAAGTCACTCAGCAATTCAGGCGCTTTATTCGCTAAGCCATGTCCAAAATCGAATGGTACATCTCTTGCGGCACATACAAACGGTAACGGACAACTTCACACTATCCCAATTCAAACGAAGGAACTCGAAGTGTTACTGGCACTAGCATCGTCAGCGAAACATCAAAAAGATCCTAAGCATGCTAGAAGCTTACTGGAGCAACTTGGACTGTATCTAGGTGACAGCTATTGGCAAAAGTTCGTCCCGTCTGCTACGATTAGAGGTTAGCCTGGAGTTGTTGCGACGTGGTTCCCCGAAACTAAATCGATATAGAGTTGCAACCGTCGCCTTGGGAAGTCGTGACGTACAAGTTGACATTAGCAATAATTGATATTGGCAAGAATTTCAACGAGCTTCACGATGTAGCAGGAGATTATCTCAAGTCTTATGTCGCCAGCGTCAAGCGCGCATCGTCCACTATCACGGCTGCGATGCCTTACAGTATGCATCCTGCATATTTGTTCGATCTAAATTTTCTGACTACATATATTGCATAGACCTAGAATTGATATTTCCTCTGGCGTTCTCTCTCCAAGGGTTCCTTGCAGCAATCTGCTTGAGATCACTGTACAAAGAATCATCAGAACTCCAGTACGACCTCCTTTCATCCACCAATGACATAATCTCTGGCAGATTTTTGACTTGTCTCGAGGAGGCAGTGTCATTCTTGCGAAACTCTGCAGATGTCGCACAGACGCATCATATATGGAATACTTATCGCAATAAATATCGCGCGCTCGGCAAACCAGTGGGATCGGCGTCCCTTCGATATTATCTTGTTGAAACTGCTAGAAATATAGCTGGCTTATATATTCTCTCTGGGATAGCAGAGTATCCTGGAAACAAAGAGTCGTTTCTTGATATCATGATGAAGACTGGAACGGCGGAAACCCAGATCAATGGCGTTCAAAGGAAATCACTAGAGCTTTGCCGTGATATAGCTGTCTACGAATTAGAATCCGCAGAAGAGGGCAATGACTATATTTCCACTATAGCGTCTGGTAAGCAGAGACGCTTGAATTTCGCTATTAAGGCATCAGCATTAGTACGTACTTTCCAACACTTTTTATCTCTGGGACTGGTTCTGATGTTATATTTGTGCCTATAGGAGATACTCTGCGTCGCTAGTCACTTCGACCTTTATGATATTGGTGATCTTATGCAAGCCATTGAGGACTGTTTAAACACAACAGATAACGAGCAAAAGCCTATAATCGATGAAGGCTTACTATCAAGGATTTTCAAGATCATGGCTTTCTTATGTATTGAGTAAGTGACAGCACGAAGAATATCCATGACCGAAAGATCTAATATCTTAACAGGGAATCGAACATTGGAGCGTCACTCACTCGAATCTTCCCACGTGTGATTGTCAACCAGAACCTGTCGGAAGAAACTATTCAAACTGGAACTATATGTGTGTCTTTCGCTCTAAAGGTAGTTATTAGTTTCGCAGTGATAACATATTTTATATGCTAACCAAATCTAGCGTCTGTCCGAAGATGCGGTTATCTCGACTTTGTATACAATGTCAAATATCTTAGTCAGTATTCCGCACGAGACGGACTTAACCCGTGTGGCTACGGCAAGTGACAGAGCCGTTAGGCGTCGGTCGCGTAGTCTGGAACGGGTCTCAAGCATGGGTAGTAGAATATTCATCAATGCCGAAGATCGCGAAGAAATCGACCTTATCTTTGAAAATGTTATATACGCTCTCGCCAAAATTGTGGAACAATACAATGATAACAAAGTCAGTTTTCTTATTTTCAGTTGACGGTCACCACTAACTATCACGGCGTAGATTACTGCTCTGACAATCTCAGTGCTCATGCAAAAAATTGGACGTGTAAATTCATTCACTGACCGTTGTCTCGTCCTAGGCCTCTCCGGATTGGCATTATGTGGTGCCGGACGTGATTTTAAGACGGTCTTGAGGTTATATTCCCGACTGAATACAGAGGCACTGACTAATAAAGACCAAGACATGGTCGACACGGTGAGTGTGTTTTACATACAATATGACGGCCTCTCCATATAGTTACTGATATGTATAGATATTGGATGCACGGCTCCGAATCGCCAAGAAGCTTCAAAGAAGCGATCCCTTTTTTGATGTATATCTTATGGATCTCCTTGACGGAATTGTCAGTAAGGGAGACGTGCAAGAACTTGAACATCACCGTCCACACTCGGAAATCGATGTAAGAGCATCTGCACTTATCAAGTATAAGTGCCACTAACAAATCGTTCTCTCTTTAGAGCACCGCTAAAGAAATATCTCTACTAATTACGGCGCTGGCGGGGCTTTTGCCTTCTGTTGATGAGCCAAGATATAGTACCGATGATCAGGGAATACTGACAGCATTCCGTAATGCCTGGTTCAACATGGTTGTCCATGGGTACTCTAGGAATTCCGATTGGACCAAAAAGCCTTTTAGAGCTGATCTTGAAGTTGTCGCTTGGAACTCTCCAACTCTTATCGCAGAGAGTAATTCCAATCAATTTGAGAGCGATATGGAGATTAATACTGTTCTTCGACGGGGATCGTCGCACCGAAACCTTGATGAGCAGCGGAAGCAGGTACTGGAAGCGTTCGATTCAACGGCACTTGAAGTTCGCTCAATTCCGTATCCAAGACTTATCTTCTTGTCATCGGCGCTTTTGTTAGAATCTCTGAGAGCCTCCGCAGGTGACTGTTCCAAAGTTCTTTTGTACTTTGTTGACCCTAGTTTGAAGTATGGTGAGACTGCTAAGTTCATGAAAGGAGTCACCAATGAGGCCATAAAAATATATCTTAAGAAAGTCCAAGGCAAATCGGATATTGCGGCCAGTGGTAGTATCTCTAGTCAACTTCGTGGACTCTTAATCTGCTGTTGTCATCGCATCAACAGCGTTTCTGCCGTGGCCTTCAAGTGTACCGAACGACTTATTGAAGCCATACCGTCGGCACTTTGCAATCGCGAGAGTTTATTTACATTACTCGAACTGCTTACTTTGTTGTGGAATAGCTGCTTGGATGAAGATGTCGACCAGTATTCACCCAGGTCTGTTTTCGTTTCGTCTAAGGCTAAGATCAGACTCGAACTTTCGGATTCATATGCTCACCGTAAAGCTACTCTGAAATATCTTCACGAAAAGGCCATAAAATGGGTGCAGTTGGCCATTGATACTACTCCGTTGGACATGAAAGGCCTGCTGCAGGTTAGTGCAATCCTCCCCCTATGTAACGTAGACTTACTGACGACAACTGCAGTCATACCTCGCAGAAATGGATGACTTTCGTGCGTTCGGTCATGTTGTACTTGGCAGATCTTTCGCTGTCGAAATGGGTGGAAGAATCCCGTACACAGACAATAAATTGGCTTCAATCGATAGACAGGCGGGAATGGGCACTGACACAGTATCCGATTTTCTTGCTCAGTATACTTGGCGCCAGGTATATCGTCCTGTTGAACCCAGTAGCGCCTCCGACACAGGCAATCAGCTGCATGAGTTCACAAAGATCAACAACAGCTTACTTGATCTTCATGATAAAGTAAACAACAAGATATTTATATCAATTGCCGAGCTTCGTGAAGGTCTACTACGTGCTGCAGCGTTCTGCCTTGCGAACTCAGTTCTTGCTCCTCAGCTTGTACACTTTTTGGTGCATATCCCATTCTCGATCTTTACAAAACAATCAATTAAGCTTGGAGTCTCCCTCTGGTTGTGGATTTTAAACGAGGCACCAGATTTACAATCTCAAGTTCTGTCGGAGATTGCTCTCGGTTTCGAATGGAGCATTCGTTATCGTGAAGGAATTTATTCTAAATCTCACGACCTAATCCCAGTTCTTAATGGGAAGATGGAATACGCTCCTTCAAGTAAGGAAGAAATAATGCATGATGCACGTATTGCAGGCAACAGCTTTGCTCCTCATATGTATGTTGTGGACATGCTCTCCAGCCACTTTCAGTCTAGCAAATTCGAAAGTCGGCATTTGTTTGAAGTGTTTGAGCGCTCATTGCGGGTGGCTCTGATGAATATGGAAGACGCTAGCTCGCACCCGCTTGTTCGTGAGAATCGGTTTGACATCATCCTTTTCGCATTGCGACTGCTTGAAGGTCATAACGCATTGTCGTCTCAGCGCTCGACATATTTCAAAAGTTTGACGTTGACCGCTGCCTTGACATGGTTCTCGAGGCCACCGATGTAAGAATCCCATGGTTTGTGCGTGTCCATGACACTAATGCCATAATAGCTATCCTTTTAGTGGAAACCGCTTGAAATTGAAATCCGAATTTCGTCTTCTGATTGAGGTTTATCAGTTGGTCAAGAGGCTTACTGTTCAAGGTCTCGAAAAAGAACTATTCTTAGACGTTAAACAAGAATTGCTTCTTCAATTTCTGGAGAACGAAATCTATGCCATATCTATCTGGCTGGAGCCGCTGCAGTTCGTCCCATACCGACAGTTGAAGACAATCATTCCCAAACGATCGTTCGAGGTGAGTTACTTAAGATTACACAGAACGTAGACAGCGCTGACAAGATCTATAGCCCTCCCCCCAGATGGTCATTGTAGCTTGGCAAGTTGATCCGGCACTGGCTGTTTACTACGCCAAGCGATTTAAACTTGCCGAGTTGGACATGCAACTACAGCAGCTCATCATTGCCGACACTTCGAAAATAGCGCACATTCCCGACGCATTGCAGTACCTTCTTGACCGCCGTGTCATGGATGTCAGTGCCCCCCAGCTGAAGGTAAGTTCTAACAATGATCATTTCACAGAGAGCGATTGCATGCTAACCCGTACAGTATCTGCTTTTCTGGGCTCCTGTCTGTCCAATTGAAGCTATCAATTTGTTCATGCCCGATTTTAGTAACAACTCGTTGACCTTACAGTACGCTATGCGATCTCTTGAGAGCCACGACGTCGACGTTACCTTCTTCTATGTTCCCCAAATTGTGCAGATGCTTCGTCATGACCAGCTGGGTTACATTGAACAGTATATCCTCGAGACTGGCAAGCTTGATCAGTTATTCGCTCATCAGATTATCTGGAATATGCGTGCCAATGCCTATAAGGACGAGGATATGAAAGTGGTGGGCCTTAAGATTTCTCATATGAATTTTGTCGGACGGTAGATTCTAATTTTTGATAGCCTGATCTACTGAAACCCACCCTAGATAGAGTAATGGAGACGTTGATTTGCTCTTTTGACGGCGAAGACAGGGACTTTTACAATCGAGAATTTGAATTTTTCAAGGAAGTTACGTCTATTTCCGGAAAACTGAAGCCTTTTATCAAGAAAACGAAGGCTGAAAAGAAGGTGTGTTTAATTTATGACAATATATGCTTTATGTTCCTAATGAAAGTAGGCAAAAATTGATGAGGAGATTCGGAAGATCAAGGTTGCTCATGACGTGTACTTACCAAGCAATCCCGACGGTTCTGTTATTGCAATCGATAGAAAATCAGGCCGTCCTCTCCAAAGTCATGCGAAAGCTCCATTTATGGCTACCTTTAAGATTAAGAAGACTGTGAAAGCTAACAGTAGCATCAGAGTGGAAGGCGAGGACAATTCTGAGGATACAGGTTTGGAGACAATCGAGAAATGGCTCAGCGCTATCTTTAAGGTCGGAGACGATTGTCGACAGGACATGCTGGCTCTACAGCTCATTGCACTTTTCCGTAATATTTTCAATGCGTCTGGTCTCGATCTGTATTTGTTCCCGTACAGAGTCATTGCCACCGATCCAGGGTGCGGTGTCATTGATGCGCTGCCTAATTCTATTTCGAGAGACATGCTTGGTCGGGAGGCTGTTAATGGTCTGTATGAGTATTTTGTCAGCAAGCACGGAAGTGAGGACTCCATAAAGTTCCAACAAGCCCGTAACAACTTCGTACAGAGCATGGCAGCGTATTCTGTGATTTCTTATCTTTTGCAATTCAAGGATCGGCACAACGGTAACATTATGTACGACGATCAAGGACATATTTTACATATCGATTTCGGCTTCTGTTTTGATATTGTGCCTGGTGGTGTGAAATTCGAAGCAGCACCTTTTAAACTTACTCATGAGATGGTTCAGGTTATGGGTGGAAACTCTGATACGCAGGCGTATCACTGGTTTGAAGAATTGTGTATCAAAGCATTTCTTGCCTGCAGACCTTATGCCGAAGACATTATCCAGTGTGTTCGTCCTATGCTGGAAAGTGGTCTACCTTGTTTCAAGGGCGAGACAACAATAAGAAAGCTTCGTGACAGATTTGCGTTGGACAAGTCAGACAAAGATGCAGCCGTATATATGCGTGGCTTGATTAAGAAGAGCGCAGAGAGTATCTACACGAAAGGCTACGATGAATTCCAGAGAATGACAAACGGCATTCCAGTAAGTTACAGTAATTCCTCGGGCGTCCCTGTAGACGGATACTAATGATAATGACAGTACTAACCGCTAATACGACGACTGTTTACAATGTACAGTGAATGGATCTATATTAATAATTATTGGTGGGACAATTAAAAATTTCAACCTAGCGTAACTTTCTATTGTTCACTTCATTCAGTGCCAAAATTGTACCTTCAACGATCGCTATGTGCTCGGCGGCATGCACACGATCCTCGTACTCCTCAAGATCCTCTTCTTTTTTGAGCTCCAGCTCTTTGACAACCAATGGCTCCCCCTGATCAACTTCTTTGATGACTCTGTGGATCATTACACCGCCCTTCGTTATCACGCCTCGCTGGCCAGCTTCCCAAGCCCGCTCAATTGCATTTATTCCATCAAACTGTCCTGGAAGTGCAGGATGTAAATTGATAATGGGTATTCCCTTTGCAGAAATAGGGTTCAAGAACGATGGCGAGAGAATCAGCATCCAACCAGCGCAGACAATAAGATCGGGCGCAATATTTAACACTTTCTGCGCAAGGTCAACATTGAATGTTTTTCGCATCTGCTTCCGACGATCTTTGTCGTCCTTAGGAATATCTTTATAGTATTGTTGCAGATCATGTACAATTGTAGGAATGTCAGCGTTCCTTGCACGCGTAAGGCCGTAAGCAGTTGGCGATGAAGATATAACGCTAGCTATCTGTGCGTCAATCTGTGGAGATGACTTGCCGGCAACCGAATCTATGAGCGCCTGGAGATTCGTTCCAGAACCGGATATAAGAACCAATATTTGCAATTTCGGAGCCATTGCAGCCTATTGTATATATAGTTGTACAGGGTAGAGACTAGCTACAAATTAAAGCGACTCAATGAAACATTGCCCTGCCACAAAACCCATGGCAAGGGTAACGAATGAGGGATGGGGTATTCGCCTTGGATGCATATGCACTTATGGCTTGCAGATTTACGTCGCGCTTATCGCATAAGTGCCAATTTGGTTTCCAGCTGTATTTGCAAGCCCTACTTATAAGAAGAAGCAGTCACAATAATTCACTTACCCTAAGGCCATTGTGCTCAGCTAGCATGCCACCACCAAAGTCGTAGATGAAACTAGCCACTACTTTCGTGAAGTTTGGAGGTGCTCTCTACTATTTCGACAATAACACAGCAAAAATGGCACCCGCAGGGAAGACAGGTATGATCGCATTTTCTGCAGTCGATTAGATCAGATGAGCTAGTTTGCATATTATATGAAAAACACTTGCTTACACAGATGGTATAGGTCTTTTTGTCGGCCTGAACAAGGGTCACCAAGTGACTGTTCGCGAGCCCAAAGCGCGCATTTCACGCAGCAAGGGCAAGGTCAGCAAGCGTGCTACCTTCGTCAGAGAGTTAATTCGTGAAGTTTCTGGGTATGTATAATCAGCACAGCAATGCTGAAATAGTTTGCTAATATATATATTTGAAGTCTTGCGCCTTATGAGCGTCGCGTTATTGAGTTGATCCGAAACAGCAAGGACAAGCGTGCTAGAAAGTTGGCTAAGAAGAGAGTATGTGAATAAGAAGAAATTGATAGGAATTGTATTGGAAGGGATCTAACGGTTTAAATAGCTCGGTACCTTTGGTCGGGCGAAGAGAAAAGTTGATGATCTCACTAGGTACGATGGTTAAGAATGTGCATAAATAGGGAACTGATATGCTAACAAATGTTGGACAGAGTCATCGCCGAGTCGAGAAGAGCGCATTAAATGGGACGAGGCAGTGGTGCCGATTTACAACGAAAATGTGGAATGGTTTCTGGATGGTTGACTGTAATTATGTATCTTTACCCAATGAAGTGCGAATAATGCATGTATCATATAATATGGATCTTCTTGTGAAGTCGCCTGGTCGTTGATATATCCTGATTTGATTGGGATATGTTGCGTACGCTTAGTTTATGTAGTTGCATGGACAGCATATGTCACATACTTTCCTGCATTACAGAAAATGTGACGACGAAGACGAAGAAAGATCATAATCACCCACCCATACAATGTTATTTATGATATCGAAGTACTACATAGGCTTATCCAACATATGACCCATTCGCTCAATCTGTCCCGCAGAGTTAGCGTGAGAGGGCTTTAATATTATAAGCACGATGTACGAACCTTTGTCTTCAAATATCCTTCTACTTCCTTGCTTCGAATGCCGCCAGAGTTCATGCGCCAGGCAATTGGGACCATTGGAACTCGCTCACGAACCTTTATCTCTCTGTGCTTTCCCTCCACAGCGGCAATCTTATCTGGATTGTTTGTAAGCAACCGAACCTCGGTCTGGTCGAGATCTAAGAGGATAGCAGTCGCCAAACTATAGGATCTGGCATCTGCGGGATGCCGTAGTAATATGTTTGCTGTCACAGTGTCCGCGCCGAGATCCTGCAAATTATACGCCCTAATAATTACAATTAGTTTCGGCAGGCCATTGTAGCCATTCAAGACATACTTCAGTTTTTCGCCGAGTCCAATACCACGGCCTTCTTGGCGAAGATAGACCACTATACCTTCATTCTCCTTTGACATCAATCTGGCGGCTTCATCCAACTGCTCACCGCAGTCACATCGTGCTGACCAAGCCGTCTCACCGGTATAGCATTCCGAATGTATCCGGACCAGTGTAGCTATCCTCATTAGCACTCTAGACCCAGGTGACTAAGTAGCAAATTATGACCAACCTGTGTCTTTGGCAGTATCTTCTTCCGCGTTTGTCTGATCCTCCCTGCTCGTCTGTCTTCCAGGATATAGCCGCCCAACATAAGCACCTCTAATCATTCTATCCATTTCCGTCTCGCCTTCTCTAGCCCTGTCCAGACTCTTGCTTCTTATTTTATTGCCAAAAACAATCGCGAGGTGTTCTTTGTCATCCACGTTATTCTTATACAAATGAAGAAAGATTTCAGTCCCGCTGGTGGTGGGAATTCGTGCTCGAACGACACACTCGACTTCAGGGAGTACATCGGGAAGACCGTCAGACGGCTGTGGTGTAGATATAACGGGAATAGGCACAGGAGTAGATGGAACTGTGTCCGGAGTGAATGACGGCGAGATAATGGTCGGCGGTAGTAAGCGGTCGAGGGTGATAGGTGAGGGCTTCAAGAGAGAGGTGTCGTCGCCATTGTAGGAGTCTGTCTGAGGCGATAGCCGTGGCGACAGCCGTGGCGACAGGAAAGAAGGAAATTCTGACGATGACATTGTGAATAGAAACACAGACAACCTTCTGAAAAAATACTGATAATCCTATTTCACACGTGATGGACAATTGCGCGCAGCAGTGTGAATATTCGGGGATGATGGTGCTGATATAGCCGGGGTGATGCGAGCTTAGAGTTTCTCATGATGATGAGTTCGAGAAGTTGCGCGTTGTCTTACTCATGTGGCTGTCAGGTGTGGCGCAATATCCGATTGCCCGCGGGTTATGTTTAGCAGAGTCCATTTGTCATACTTTAGAAAGCAGCACCAACGTAAGTCCACCATTCAAAACTTACACGACTGCCTACGCAATTCGCGCTAGAGTAATTCTTTGTATAGCAAATTGAATTATAGTTTAAATTGCCATCCTTTCATCGTAACTAGCATTAGAGATAACTGACGATAGCTCCATTCTTGCTATCCAGCGAGAGCTAATATCTAAGCCTCAGCCCTTACCGAGAGTAGTCCAATTTGGTGGCATCATATGTAAACGCTTTATGGTACAACAATTGAATGAGCACACAATAGATGTAATTGATATTATGACATATGTAGTTGATATTGCCGATCCCTAGCCCTGAGAATTGTCGGTGTAACTGCAAAAACGTCTTGCACACAGCGGCAGCCCGCTGTACCAGCACCCAATTGGCAGTTGGATATGTGCAAAATGGCTGTCTCGAGCACTATCCCTTCCGATCATTACATCCCTTGTCGATAAATTCCCGCACGGCATATTTATTTCCCGCCTGGTGTTCGCCTATAGAGTGTTTTTCTACTTCCAGTAAGATGCGATTTGATTGATCTTTTGCGGAATTGCTAGACCACGGCTGCAGGACAATGACTCCGAAAGTATCGGTGTATTGGTGCTCGGGTGACTGATTCGACTGTGCATTGTAGGAAACAATATCATACGGAATAAATACATATCACAATGTCTGCCGTCAAGAAGACTGCGTCTGAGCAGCTACTGAACGACAAGGTATGAATTCACTGGAATGCGGCAAGCAGTAAAATATTTCATTCTCGACACGCACTAACTGATAGTTATAGTGGGACGTTGTTATCTCGAACACATTGGTGAAGACAGCATTAGGATTTGGATTTGGTGTCGTTACTTCGGTATTGTTCTTCAAGCGACGGGCGTTCCCTGTTTGGCTTGGTATCGGATTTGGTGCCGGAAGAGGGTATGCTGAGGGTGATGCTATTTTCCGCGGTGGTGATGCTGGTGTTAGAATTGTGAACCCATGAACGAATAATATATGTTGGCGTTGTCGTTGTTGGATATATTGCTCCTGTCCTATGTCCTACATGGATAATTATACCAAAGTGTACTAACAATTCTGCTGGTAACTCATAATTATTGGTGGATCATATGCAAATAACAGTTACTCTGTTCATGGATCCTCATTATATCTTGACAATGTGGCCGATAATTTCCTGTAATACCCGAATTTGCTCAGGATCCATGCAGGCATCACATAGTTTAGCATAGCACCCGAAATTGGTTTTAATCCAAGTCACTAGAATTCACATTTTACTCTTTATTCGCACATAGGTATGCTAAAGTATACAAAGAACATTCTACGCGATGTATTGCAAAGCCCATCTAGTAATTTTCCGATTGTAATCCGGATGTAATACGTGAACTGCATTGTAACTTTTTATGGCACATAAAAGACATAACTAAATTTTACAAATTCTACTATACGTTCACTACTCATCCTCCTCTTCCTCAGCAGCGGCACCACCACCAACCAAAGAAGCAATCTTGGCCGCCCGCTTGGCGAGTCGCTCCTCGGTAGTAAGCTTGATCTGTCTGTACTTTTTAGACTCAGCAGCATACTCCTCCTTGCTTTTCTTCTCTGTGGGCATAGGCGACGGATCTTCGCGGATCTAAATTACAATTAGCATACGGCTGCAAGTACAACATTAACTTCAGGCATACCGCAGCGTGGGCGTCAGTGTAGATATCGGCAACGGCATCAGCCTCGATGTTGTCCTCAATATAGCCCTTAAAGACCTGTCTGTACTTCTCCTCATCATCATCCGCAAGAGTCTCCATGTACTCAGCAACGTGGCCGCCGAGGATGTACTTGCTCAAAGTGTCGGCATCGAGCTCCTTGCCCTCGATGTCATAACCAGGGTATCGCTTCTCGTTGTGGGGAACGTACATACCACCGTCAGAGGCACCCTTGAGGACACCAAAGATACGAGCACCTGTGGTGGTGCGATGAAGACCGACATCGAGGTAAGCCTTAAAAGGACGGGGTCCATCCTCAACAGCCTCAGTCAAGGAGAATTCACCATCAGCCTCAACAACACCCTCGTAGGTCTCATCCAAGCCAAGCTTCTGGAGCGTTCGTCTAGCGATCAAAAGACCGACAGCATATGCAGCAGCCCAGTTGGTAAGTCCGTGCTTGATTCCATATCTGGGGAGCTCGTGGGCATAAGCGGCAGCCAGGACAACATCGCCGGTAATCTGGGAAGAGACGATCTGGGCAATGATGTCCTTGTTGGTAAAGCGAACAACAAGACGGTACTTAGGCGAGTTGTACTTGGCCTTATGCTGGGTAATCAAACGCTTGCGCGCATAGTAGTCGGTCTTTCCCTCCCGTCTTCTTCTGTACGGGGTCTGATATCTGGAAAAGTACGCCGGAGTCTTAATAAGTTTCTGCTTACGTTGTTAAAAATGTGAATCTATAAAGTAAGTATCAATTCAGAATAACATACGGTGAACGGCATTGTGAATGGTGGTTGCTGAGTCGATACTGACGGCGTCGATGCGGCAACAAACGATTAAATTCGTGTGGGTGGGAATAATCGTTCTGGTGATCGTCGAAGGTTTCAGGCGTTGACTGCGGCTAGGGCCAGCAAGAGAAAAGCAGTCACGCATCTATAGCTATACAGTAGCCCTAATGTAGGGTTTACGAGGTTTCATTTATCAGAAGTTAAAGTTGCCGTATGTCTGCGGGTAAGGGACAAAACTATGATTACCAGTGGATCCTAACATTTCAAAAGGGTCTATATAGCGAGGCTCTAAGATATTAATATTACAATTAGAATATATAATCTTATATTGACGACACTAGCCGTATTTCTCTTGAAATTTCAGATGACCGTTAGCTTTTAATTCTACGTCGACCGGACACGTGAGTTATCCAAAGCTCGACTGCAGATGGGCAGACACACCCTGACCCAAATTACCACAACGAGATCAGGAGGTCTCAAACTTGGTCTGACGACAGTGAATACGTCCAGGATTCACTTGTGATCTTGTATATTCAGCTAGGTATAAGTCACTTAAGCGCAGATATAGTACTTCTTGGAACCATATAACGCACAGAATTACAATCGGCGTCGTGACAACGGAATAGTTAGGGACAGCCCACTTTTCATTAGTCAAGCTGGTATTCTAGACATAGACCCTTCTTACGTGCAGGACTGAACACAATCTGTAATTTAGTGTTCCGCGCTTATTGGTTAGGCATATTTGCTTTCACCTGCCGCAGCTAACTCAGGACGTCGCAGAGAACCTTTTGTGCGCAGCTGAGTGAGCTGCTGTGCCAAACTGGCAGTAAACGTGGGAATATATCATAGTAATCGTTTTATTTCGTTATTTCGAAGTTTGACTATGGCATGTAATATCTACAAGCTCCCATACGAAATGGGAAATAGCTAAGAACTGAATAGGGTAACTAAGCCGGACGCTACTTAACCCCGAATGGATTGGCACAAATCCCGCAAACATCGTCAGCAGGCTTTGCCCTAACCACAATTGTTTACACGCGCCGTCACAAGTTGCGCCGCTCAGCATTTGAAGCAGCAATTCGCTCCAGCAGCGTGTCCTTCCGCTCCATTACGCTCCATTGTATTTACTGTTCGTCTCAATTTATAGCAATTTTTTCAGTGCACACGGTGAATAATTGCTCCTAACGGAGATTTTACGTTATTTGTCGTGGCGAGGGTCGAGCAACAAGTTGCTTGGCACGGCATTACTTGTCAACATAAAATCAAGATCTTCGATCGCTGCACAGTTTGAAGCTTATAACAGCACAGATACGACACAACATGGCCCGCCGATTTGTCTCGAAAAGTCGACAGAATGGAGTAGTCGGCGAAGTAAACGAGGATACCCCAGTTGAAGTTGTTGTTACCGCCACTCCAGTCAATGTTCCACGACCACCAACTTCTTCATTCGCTGCGCCGGAAGTAACAGACGCGGCTGCCGTAGCCGTGCAAGCACAGACACGACATCCGAGACGGGCGGAGGTGGATCCTACTTCCGATACGGACGTTTTCATGCCAGAAGCTTTGCGTGACGTCGCGGATATCGTCAGGGTGTCCGCAGATGCACGGGTAATCGACCCAGAGGCTATGAATCAAGAAAGTAATCCACAGGATGGTCAAATGTGCAAACGCTGCAAAACAATCAAGCCACATGACGCATTTGCCAAGCCAAGTGGTCGAGAAGGAACGTTCAAGTTCTGCACGTCATGTCGCGAGCAGAGCCGGCAACACACAAGCGACACGCGCAAACGAAAACGAGAGACGGAGAAACTCAGCGCAGAACGGGAAACACACGGCGCGGATGCGTCGTTTGATAGTTCGGGGAACGTGGTCGTGGTTACAGATTTCACGCAGTTTACTCAGAACTTCCCTACCCCAGACAAACATATCGACCCTGCTGTTTCCGCGTCCAGCGCGCAGCTTCCCCCGGATGCGACTACAGAGCAGCCGTATCCATTGCACCAGAAGACATTCATTCTGCGAAGTCAAGTATCAGTCGACGGAGAGAGCACGATTGGCGACGCATTGAGGGATCTGGATGGCGAGCCTGTTGATCTGTTCAAGAAGATTATCCAGGCTATTTTCAACGTGACTGGTTTCTATTTTGCGCGAAGGGCAAAGTCAAAGTCAGGCAAGAGTTTCCGGACGCAGTATGTTTGTTCGCAAGTCGCGGATACGTCGAATAACAGGGAATCAATCAAAACTCCCAAAAGAGCACGATGTATGTGTACTTTTAGTAGGGCGGGTAGTTTTCAAGCATGTTCTAACATACGGTCTAGCGCGACGACAACTATTTGACTGCCACGGTAGACTTATTTTAGCTGCGTCAAAGAGTGACAAGAGTGTCATCGTGAAATACGCGCATAGAATTGTTCACGGCCCTGCAGCGCGTCGTCCTTATCTTCCTGATATCGTCAAGCAGTATATAATTGCCAATAGGGACAAACCACTGAGCGACGTTTTCGCCGGCATTAAGGATTTGAGTGCGCAGCAAAATTTTGATCCCGATATCGATGTGAGCGTCATCTCGAGAAAGCAAGTGTACATCTACATGAAGCGGCTGGAAGAATCTCTGAAGGCGGGAGCACAGGCTCCTGAGGACACCGATGAAGGTCAGCAGCCGTTGGTTACCCAGGAGGAACTTAATACAGCTATTGCTCGAGCGACAGAGGCGGAGCCGGTTCCGAAGCAGAGTGTCGTGGTGTAATGGTACTGCTTCGCGGTGGGTTATATGATAGGGGTTTCTGAAATGTTGTAATAGTATATATTGGTTTGTAAAGTAGTCTACTATGTGATGTACGAGTAGTTGGAGATTGGGATCTTACTTTGTTTCAGCTGGGCTAGAACATAATTATATGTTAAACGAACTCTGAACTCTTGTATTATATGGCCACCAAACCGCGGATTTTGAACTTAGGAACAAAATGCCGAAATCTGGTGTTTCCACCCTGCATGCCATCTGGCCTTGGGCAAGGAGACAAGCCTCAGCGCACGCTACTTTCCCCACTCGCATATGTATATTCGAGTTAGAAAGGATGAACGGCGCGAACTGTGACCTGTGCTATCGGACAAATCGAGGGTTATAAATAACGTATCCGAGAGTTGAACGTCCATCTTCATATCATATATTGCACAATATTGTAATCACAGCGAGCAAACGTAAATCAATGTAACTAACCTTACAAATATACCCCACACAAGGCAATGCAAAACTCAACGAAGAGTAAGTCCTCAAATATAGGGACATTACCACTCAACCCAGATAGACCCCGTCTATAAAAGAAATCAATCACCACATCCCGAAATGTAAAAACCCATGAAAACAAAGCCCTTGAAAACAAAACCCATGAATGTATCACATCACGTCAATTGCCCTCTGTCAAGTCGTTACTTGCTTGTTACACACATTTCCAATATGATCCAGCAACCAACCCATACCAGTATCGAAACCCAGACAAATATATTTCGAAAAAAAATTGAATAACATATACGAATAACAATAAAATAAAAAATCAATAAAGTCTATAATATCTATGACGGACCAGGAGCAGGCTCGACCCAGCTTCCATTGTTGGCAAGCGCAGTGGCAGCTTTGGTGTAGTCTTAGAACTGTTAGTATATAAGACGAAAATAAACATACTGACAGACGATACATACCAGACATGTCGCCTTCATCAGAATACATTCCAATTCGGAAGTACCAGTTATAATTGTATCTCTGGTACTCGAGATCGGTATAGTTATAAAATCCATCCAATGAAATGTTCATGTCAGGCCCACGGTATCTCTCAACATCGTTAATCAACAAGCTGAAGCCAGTCCAGTTAGTGTCCATCGTGGGATAAAGTGGATAGTCCCACGCAACAAAGCTCCCGTTGAAGTTGGTGGAATTAGTAGTAAAATGAGCAAGGTCAGTGTCACGAGGACCGCCACGGTTAAGCGCAAAAGGTGTCTGAAGGATCGAATCATAGCCCCAGCGAGTGGCACCGTTGAGGAACATACCGACGGCGAGACCCTGGTAAAGTAGGGAGAGAGTGGTCTGGAAGGCGGTAGCGGGCAAGATCAATAAACCAAGAATGTAGTGGTGGATACGGAGAGTTAAATTGGGAACGATAGCCATAACAATCAATGTCACCATGACAATGGCGTATGCGAACAAGTAAGGAAAGAACTTGTTGTTCTTCCAGATAACATACGCCTGGAAGCAGGCGCCGACGAAAATCGCGAGCAACACAAAAGTGATGGCCGCAATACCACCCGGAAGATTCTGGATGTCTTCCAAAACAAATCGGTCGAGAGGGAGTTCGTCAAATGTGTAGTTGTTCAAGGCTCCAACCCAGAATGCACCAACCCAAAGGACAGTTTTGGTAAGCTGGGCACGAACATTCTTCAACGTAGGACGAGCGGCAACTTGAAGGATAACATATCCAATGAATACAGTCGGCAAAAGACGCTCAAAGGCGACTGAGATAGATTCAGCTCCTGGGTCAGGGAACCCGTTGGTTGGCGGAGGATCGGACGCCAGAACAATCGTCCAAAATCCCATAATAAACATGCCCCAGAAAAAAACATCAGGCGAGTAAACGAAGTACGCGAAAACTGCAGACAAGAAGATGTTCACGCCAGTAATCGCCCATCTCAAGTCATAGCAATTTTCTGAGGTGACACCACGATCGAAGATGTACGACGCAGGGAAGTACGAATCAAATTCTATGCTCTGAACGCCATTCTGGTTCGATGACGGGAAACTGTCTCGATAACCAGAGAATCTGAGCTTTCCGCATCCACCATTAAGCTGCGAGGTGACACCGGCGTGTACGGCGGCTGCACAAATAAACGAATCAGCGCGATAGCCATCCTCGTTGCCAATCACATATGGCTTGTAGATAACGTTTTCGGTGCCGACGGTGGTCATGCTGTACTTAGAAGCACCGGCACACGAGGACGGGCATCGGAAGCTAAGAGTCTTGTTCTCAAACGGCTCACAGAATTGGGCATCGAGACCGCACGCGGCATAGTTCTGAGTCATCCAAAGCGGATTTGAGCCACATTCAAGAAGGAGTACATCCTCTTGAGTGCTGACCACCGGACTGAACTTGGACTTGCGAGATAAGAACACGAATATCAAAAACCAGGAACACAGGTAGACGATGATTGCGGCGACGCGAACACGTTGGCGAATGGCACGGCCGACCTTAAGAGGGAATAGTTGAATCGGGGGATAGAGCAGCGAGACAGTAGACGGACGAGGAGGTTGTGGGCCGCGGAGGAAATTGATCAACCGAGCCAATCGACTCTTTGGTAGGACAATCGGCTCATCTACTGCTGAGTATGATGGCTCCAGTAATGGCGATTCTTCGCCGGATAGACTCTGGGCCTCGTCGGCAAGGGGATTGTTGATCGACGAATACGACCGAATAGTGTGAGTCGGCTTCAGCGAGTTCTCAGTACTCTCTGGAACACCCATCGCTGATCGCTGTTGAGTGAACTGCCGCAGGAGAATGCGACGAAAGAGAGAATGAAGGATGAGGGGTGAAGTACAGAGTAGAAGGAAGGGAACAGGCTATGAGAGACGATCAGGAGAGCGGGTCACAGTCAGGTAGAAGGCTGTAGGGCGTACTTGGGTGGTCTAAACAGGCACTATTTTGGGGACCTCGGGCTCGCGCAACTAGTGGCGCGGCGTGCTATGTCATTGTCCGCTCCAGGCCTGCCTAAGTTCTCGCCCGCACCTCGGCTTACACGATCCTCAAGATTATTCAAAATAGCTACGTAGTATTTCTACATCCTTTGAGGCCTCGTTAAAGAATATTAGGAAGCGGACGGCATTATGTTGTGTAAGTAACTAATGCCAACAAGGATACCGAGCAAATTACGAAGTGGATTAGGGTATAGAACCCGAGGCCGTTTCGACTTACTTATCCTCCGTAGTAGGCGCAGCATCCGGACCTCATGATTTCGCGCACGAGGAACCATTTTGGAGCGAATACGGCGTAAACGGGACGCTGCCGTGCGCATAAGCTACTATGAGCGCGGACCAGCAATTGCCGCATGCAAGCAGGATCACCACCGTTCACGACCAGCAGCCGCAGAAGCCGCACAGAGCCCGTGATACAGCGAATAGACGACGCCAGCGGTGCCTCATTCGACTTGTGCTAACTCACAATTCGTGCCATGTCTTATCAGTCCAGATCCATCTGATAACCGTGTCTTGAAGTACGCACTCTCCGCGTATCTGCCAGCACCAGTCAGCCTCCTTGCGTAACTGCTGCAGCATTGCAGCAGCCAGGGGTCCAGTCCCGCCACTTCCGGGCAGTTCGGGATCGGGATTGAAGAAACCCTGCATACACGACTCACCTATTGCCTTTGCCTGCTATAGCTGCTTCTGCATCACTATTATAATGCTCCAATCTGGCGGACACTATGTCGCGACTTCAAAACGGTGCTATGGCGAAATCTCTTATCAGTCTCGCACTGTGACAGCTGGCTTGGACCGTCAGCCCTCGTACTGCGGGCAGCTTCGTCCAAGCTCGGATTCGGGTCCAAACTGTTGAGCACGGGCTCCATCCCTATCGCTTCCGAGATTGTGGTGCGTCATTCACGTTTTGCTTCCGAGTTAAATCTCTTTACCGAGCCCATGTACACCCTACCAAAATATTTCTGGTCAGATCACAGAATGTAGACTACCGCGCTAAACCACAATTCGAGCCTCATACATCAACAAGACCCTCAGCAATTACTCACTTGTTGAACTCTCTACTGTTGTGGTTCGGACCCCAAAACAATGACGCCGCCACCAGTTCCCGGTTAATCCGAGCCTTCAATCGTATTCGTGTTCATCCTTCTATGACTTGCACCTCCACGTGTCTCTCTTTTCTAATTCGATTCGCCTGTCCAATCTTAAGATCTGTATGCTAGTCAGCTTAGGACATCAGGTAACTATGGACTAGATCTAGAGAGGATAAAAGAACATCATATCATATAGAATAATCCAACTAACATACATAGATGTAACCCTAGCCCAGTGTAAACAACACAACACTGGACTTGTTGTAGATAAGGCGTTTGGCAGATTGGAGAAAATTTGCCACCGAGTCCTTTCGCGAAATTACCCTATTAGGGCAGCACCGCCAACTGCACGTCCCAATGAATAATAATATTAAGCTCTCCCATATACCATTTCGTCTCGACAAAAATAATGCGAATTGTTCAAAGCGAATAGCCTGAAGCAGTTTATCCATGAGCTGCCGACACAGTCCAAGGAGTCTTTTTGCTAACTTTGCTCTGCCCATTTGATCTATCCATAGCTCGGTCCAAAAGCACTGTTTAGAAAGCCGGAAGGAACAATTTTAAGAGTAGGGTTACCTTCGTCAGGACGCTTAAGGGTTGTCCCTTAACTTTGTATGAGAGTGCATTTTTAAACTCAAGCGACCAAAAATATTTCCAATTGCCTCCCTATGTACAAAATAAAATATTGTGCGGGATGGTACATTAATATACAAACGCATTTCAATCCGCGTTACAACAATGCGTCTGGAATAACGCAAGTCCCAAATATGTACAAGTTTAATTATACGATCATGTCGAAATCAAAATCCGGGTCCTGGTCCTCGCATTCGTCTTCCGAACCTTCCTCTTCTTCAAAAAGTCCATCGTCGTCGTCATTGTCTGGCAAAGGACTACCGCGGTACAACAAGCGCGGAAGTGCGAATTGCGATCTCATGTCCACCTCGCTGTCGCCGTCGCTTGATTCAGGAAGAGAGGAAATGTCGGAGCATGCCGAGTTCTTGCGTAGCGACGGGATATCCATCTCCGCGAACGCCCTGCTCAGCTTCGAAAGGCGGGGACCATCAACGTTGGGGCATTCCATAATCTCCGCGCTTGAGGGCCCGTCAATAGAATACACGTACTTCATCTCGCCCTGCCACGACTCTCGCGCCGACCGAATAAGCTCATGCTCCATGCGCAATAGTCGCGAGCCACCCTCCAGAGATATCGAAATCGGAATAGCATCATCACAGTCCCGAATCTGAAACAACTTCACCAGCTCGTGCACTGAAACACATGACGGATAAGTGTCACTGACAACTCTGCGCAGCATTTTGTTGCGAGCCAGACGTCGGAGAGCACGATCGGAAATTCCTATACTAAACCTAATTCCCTCGATATTGGGGAGAGAGTGCAAGATATCAATCAAGTCCATTTCGGATATACCATGGATGTGAAGATTCATAGTCCGCAATGTAGATAGCTCTTTCAATGAGCTGCAGCACCGAATAATCGCCCCTTCGGACCACTGTATATAGTCGTCACGGAGCGAGATGTCCGTAATTTCCTCGCACGCTGCTAAGCTCCGAAAGAAGAGATCGTATCGGTACATTGGCACGTCTTCGCGATGAGTGGTGGTGATATCGACCTTCTTGATGGAGTTGTGTGGTCGAGCGAGCGCCTTGTGGACTAAATAATCGGCGTCATGTCCTTTGACTACAAGTGACGAGAGACTAGGAAGCAACATCATCCAATTGGCAAACTCTTCCCTGCTCTTCGGAGACAAAGGAGTACGACTCGTCGTAATGACTTCAAGGTTCTCGAGAAACGGCAAGAATCCGATCACCGGTAACAGACGGAGAATGTGCTTGGAGGATCCCACTAGACGTAGTGACTTCAGGCTTCCAGAATGTACATTGAGTCCCTCCATGACTTTCTTGAGAGAAGTAGTTTGGGTAAGGCCGCTGATAGTGACTTTGGTGAGACTGCATAGCCGAAGAGACTTCAAGAAATTGGCGATGTGAACATTCTCTTGTTCCAGGGTCCTGTAACAGCGTTAGTATAGGATGACTCCCCGGATCGCACAAACTATGCGTACTCGCTGCATTCAATCTTGAGCTCGGTGAGACGCGGACAATTCGAACGAGCTGTAATACCGGAGAAACTGCCGAGGCCAATAGTTGCGCCGCGCACGTCCAACGTCCTCAGCTTCCGGAGATACTGCAGGCACGTAATCATGGAAATCTGACCGTCGATGATATCGGAACCAACTCTAAGCTCGTAGGCGTTTGGACAGCACGCAGGAAACGGTTGTTCACGATCTATGCACGCAATCAGCAGGAGATCAAACTGTGTGTAGGATATCATATTACACATACCAAACAGGAAACGCTTGAGACTTGAATAATGAGGACCTGTTGGCCGTCCTGCAATGAGGTTGTCATTATATTTTTGCTGGACAGCATGGAAGACATCCGCAAGATCAGTGAGATCAAGAATGCGGATGTTCTTAGTGTAGCTCCTTGGGAATTCGTCCATTGCTGGTGATTTCCCTGATTCTGCCGCAAACCGACCCCTAGTTAGAGTCGAATAAGAATCAACGGACTAATAATACTCCGAGATGTTACTTTGAGTATTCTGCGTGTTCAATAGAGAACTCGACCTCGAGATCAATCAAAAAATGGCACTTTCTCTGTGAAGACTTGACGAGTTAGTTGCGGTGCGATCACCAATCGTCCGGCGCCTCACTACAGCTCCCAGATGATGTACGCTAACAGGAGGTAAGCCGCAGCGCAACGCCGTTGGAACCCTCAGAACTATATCCGACGACACCTTATGCCAATTGTTGGCGAGGTCAGGAATCAGTAAATGCGGACTGACTGCTCTATATGGTCTACAGTTGACTTAACCGGATCCCGGTGACAGGGGATAGACAAGACTATATGTTTGTGTGCCACTTATGATATTCGAGACATTTGATTCACTTTTTTACACTGCCCAATGCCGCCACTTCAGCGTGGGTTCGACAGGCACTCTCACGTTACCCACGTGGGGGGGTCACACAACGTAGTCTTCCACATGTCAGTGCCATCTTCCCATTATGTGCTCGTTCGTCGTATGCTCGGTGTTGTCTTTATTTGTTCTAAAATATATTGATATTCATCTTCTGTCTACCTCATAAGAAAGATTGCGCCGAGATTAAAGTTCGGCAACGCTTTCACAATCTCAGTTGATCGTCGGATTTAGCGTTGCTAGCTAGCGGTTAGTAGGATTTATCAAAGCCATGCCTGAGAACAATAATAACAGCATCGCTTTACTGCTGGCAATTCAAACTCCGCTTTGAATAATTGTCCAGTGCACGTTTTCTCGACGGACACGCCTATTTTGCGTCAATAATTTTGATCGATCATGCCACCAAATTACCCCGCAGCCAAACCCTCCCCGTTAGAATTTCGTCTGGACAGCGCATTGACCCAGCAGCTGGGGGGAACAATGGCTAGGGCTTGGGGGAGCTCCGTGCACATGAATCTCGCGTTTATTTTGTACGTTTTCTTTGGGGGTCCACGCGACGATCCTGTGCGCGCGCTCGTGATGGCAAACAATCTTGGTTCATGCATACTCCAGACCTAAGCTCCCGCAAATTTATATCGGCTTTTCATTTGTCTTGCTGATTCGCACAGCGAACTATTGATGCTCAAGCAATCTCATCCGTAGTTCTATAAAACACGTACTGAGAAGGAATTAATGGCGTATCCGTAGTTCTATAAAAAACGACAAATTTATTGATGGGTGCAGCGACCACTGTGGAATGAACAATAATAATAGCTTGATCATTGTCCGGGAACACGCATTGCCACTGCATGCATTCACTTCTGCGAGCGCTCATGTACGACCGGATCAAAATTGTTTTCTCCAACGAGTTCAAACTACAATAGTCACAATGTGTATATTTGATCGTGCTAATGCGATATGTTGATTGTCATCAACGGCGCACCGCAACGTGAGATTGTCTATGACGATCAATAGTGGGTCTGACCGAAAACGTTTTCCCTACATGTTGCAGTCACTCTCCCTTAGGGAAAGGTGCACATCAGACGGACTGACGGAACGGCGGCTGGCATTCAGAGATTTTACCGAGGCGAGACAATTTTGCGACAGGGACGCAAGGTCCCATTGCGTTCAATGGCGAACAGCATCAACCAACGAAAATTGCACTTCTATGCCAACGTCCAGCGACTTCAATCTTGTCCTCAAAGAGGCCACCCTGTACGCTAATGTTTGGCCGGTTTAACCGGTCAAAGTGGCGTGGTAACCACGTGGGGTTCGAGTCCAGTTACGCACTTCCCGTGATGTCTTCGCCACATTCGCGAGAGTTGTTACCGATTCTTTCATATTAGATTCTGACAATTTATCTACTCATCTGTGACGATAGTTAACGCACTGAAGCATGTCATGTTCGTACACGCTAATGTGTGATGTGTAGTGTATTTAATGAAGATCTACGAACTCGTGTGCCACGCGGGAGCAACGTCATTGTTCTTGTCATTGGGAGCTCTTCGACCACGGGTTGGATCGGAAGTGCGGTATCCCTAGTATTCAGACCATGTGAACGACGGGTTCTAGATATAAAGTAATACCGAAAATTTGTCGAACCATATTTAGATTAAGATGAGGACGACGTCGCAATTTTCTACAATGAATAACAACCTGGCTTGATTTCTGAGGATACGTCGTCGGTCCATGAGGTGAAGAAAACCACTCTGCTACGTCATTCAATTCTCAATCGTCGCCACTGACAGAGGGCGTATGGTCTTGCTGCGGCACACATACACGTTGCCATCACACCGCCATGCAACACGAGTGGGGACGGACTTGGGTTCCGACCTGGTATGGTAAGCGGATGCATGAACCGATGGACGTCAAATCGAGTCCGCAGCCTCAACTCCCAGCATATAATAATTAGTCGGCAGCAATTGTACTCAGATGTCGGCTAAAAGTAACTCGACGATCGAAGCAGTCACATAACGGCACCTGCTCTTTATATCTGGAGGATCGAGGTACAGGCCCCAGAGTTATAGCTCGTGACAGCCTGGACGTCCTCGATCGGCTAAACGGATGTTATAGGCCAGAATAAGACTCAATTTTGATATTGCAATATCGTAGCTAATCAAAGATACATGTGATGGCCTACAGTCGTACATAACTACACTATATAAAAACCCAAAAAAAAAAAAATTTCATTTCATCAAGTGATACTACTCAGTGGCACCGAATAATCACCAAATAACGATTGCGTTAGCGCTTCATGAAGCAGTACGAGAAACTTGTTTTGATCAGGAAAACCATATTACCCACTAATCTGATCAAGCAAATAATCGCCGTAGACCAAAGCAGGAACGAAAAGAAATTCTTTCGTTTGTCTTGACGCGTTGAGGTGTTTTCACTCGGGATAATATCTTCCAGACTGCTTGACGTAATGGAAAGGACAATGACAACATTCGTCAAAATCCACGCAATCACCAGATTCGTGCGAAAGTTTCTGTACGAATCGTCCAAACTCGGCTTTTCGTTATTAACTGGCTCCTCGTACTTCTTCAGAGCACGCTTCACGGTTGCCTCGAACATCAAGTCGATGTCTTCTTGATTGATATCTGGCTCTTCGATAACCGCAGCTTCACCGTCTGTTTTCGTCACCTGAGCCGACGGCAGTGCATCTGCTTGGTCTGAACCCTTTGTACCCCAAGACACGTCGTGCCAATTACAAAACGCATACACGTTCAAGATGTTCGTAAAACTAGGCATGAAGAAAACATATTGACTAAAGCTGTTGATCATATGCCAAGGATCGAGGTACAATAACGAACCGACCCAGAACACACCGTACGTTGAGCATAAAGCGATAATGATCAGGATGGGAATCGAACTGAAGACGAATGCAACTATGCTTTGATCTGGCGGACGGGTAAAATTTGGTGTTTGAAGTGTCTGAACGACCAGCATGAACGAAACGACAAGCGCGTAGTACTGGATCAACCCGAATACGACGATAGCAAAGTAGTAACCGTACTTTGATCTGCAGAGCATTAGCAACAGCAACACATGATCACATATCGAAACATACCCTTTAGGCCTGTTTCCGAGGGCAAGAATGAATGACACGACTAGCATGGCTATATATAAGTTCTGGATCACGACCGAGATAACAATATTAACAGTCTGGCTATGGAATGGCAACGATGCAGGTGGCTGCACACCAGGGATGATTTCTGGGCTAGCTGCAAGTTGAAGAACAATCGCAGTGGTAAGGTAAAATGATGCTAAAGAAATCCATGATAGGACAATCGAAACGAAGTTGTACAACTCCTGAACATGGAACATAAAGAGCCGGAATATGTTATGACCACTGTGGTACATTCTACCAAAATGCATCAAGGCATAAACGGAGGCCGCAAACGAACCATTTAGCCATCGTCGTCGCTGAGAAATGAATTCGGGTGCCCGATCTGGAACATCAGTTTCGGCTTTGGCCGCCTTGACGTACGCCAGATGCCACTTGCAGCCTCTTTTGAACGTGACTTCAAAACAAAGGATCCGGTCCTCAGCCAAGAACATATTCTTCGTGAAGATATTCATACCCTCGAGACCCTTCTTACCCAATCTCTTTGCCATCGTATGATCACCATGGAAATACTGCTGCAGTGGCTGGCCCTCGATTGCACTATACCTGTACGCAGAAAAAGCACCTGGAAGGACACTAATATATCCAAAGGAAGATTCAAGAGGCTTGTCGAGAATATTTGAGATTTTGTACTCAAAATTTTGCGCAGCAACTAGGGGATTGAGCAGATTACGACTATGACGGCCAAGCATCGCGTGAATCTCACCACAGGCACCTCCGAGATTGACATCACTATAAGTGGTTAGACGGTGCTTTTGAAAGGGTCGATGTCACTACATACTTGTGAAATGCCTCCCAAAGAGCAAGAAGGGACTTCTGGCCTGGCTTTGTACCCGCATCAAGCAGAATACAGATTTGAGGCTTCAATGTTTCTCCAATTGCGTTAAAGAGCCATCGGTGAGAATTGATCTTCTTCGAGTTCTTCTGCTTCAGACAGAAAATCATCTGAACCGGCGATAGATTTGCGGAGTCGCCTTCAGCTGGCCGGACGAGCTGCTGCTTGGAAGTCACGCAAGACTGCGTTGTATACTCAAACAAATGCGCAACTGTCTCCTTGCCATCAATGTCCTTGCGCATAACACCGTCTTGGTAGACACCAATCGTAGCAAGCATGTCGAGAACATTCTTATCACAAGCTGCATTGCAAATTAGCATATTATTTGCATTGTGTTTATGTCAATTGAACAACATACGATCAATTCCGTCAAAAATGAGACAAACAACAATCTTTTGCCAAGCTGGTCCATTGTTGTTCCAAAATTTTGTCCGCTTGAGATTGCAGATATCTCTGATATTCTTCATAACGCCATGTAGAGTGCGGGCTGTGAGGACCTTGTCTTCATTGTAGTATGTGATCGCAATCAACAACTCTGTCTTTCGGTAGTACATCTTCGGCCGAAGAGTGTACCCATTACGTACAAACTCGTCAGGGTCGCAGGTAGCGGCGGTGTCTATACCAGATCAGTAGATATAATATGAAATTAATGGCGAATGGGCATACATCTCATGTGGGTGAATTCCGTCGATCCACCTTCAAGATCGCGGTACCTGGATTCGATAGCATTCTTGACCGGTGACGGGACTCTGTTATTAATTAGCTATAACCAAACGAATTTCTTAAACTATCATACGCGTATTCAATACTGTAAACATTGTGTTTACCAACGAGCTTTACTTTTCTCGTAGCATTGCGTTGCAAGTTCCTTGTAATCGGTTCCTGTCTGCGCTGCCATTCTTCGTCCACAGGATTCATGTTATCGATCAGTGTATCCGATACATTCGCGGAAGTTTCTGAATACTGCGATCCGTCGAAGGCGTAGGTTTCCTGGAGCGTCAATGAAGAGTCTGGCGCCCGTTCAGGACCGTACGGATTGTAGCCGTCATAAGGGGTGCCACCAAGACTGAGAGGCTGGTCATCTGGCTCCTGAGGAAAGTCACCGAGGGCGTACCCTGCGCTAGCAATGTCATAGTCGTACGTGTCGTCCGGATAGTACGACTGGTCGAGAGCATGGGCTTCGCGATGTTGGTGGTCTGGTGAGAGTGAATGCAACGGGTAAGACTGGCTGTCCTGGTCCTGCACTGGTTGGTAAGACATCCTGCCTACTGATCTCCTTTAAGTTACAGTTGCCAGATTTGAATAGCCCGTCAGAAAGATTGTTTTCGGGGACAGAAGTCTATTAAGGACCCTCGTGGCAAACCTTGGTAGAAGAAAAATTGTACGTTGAAATACTTCTTTATTTTGAGGGCGGAATCAAACTAAATTTGGACGTCAAACCAGGGGTGAGGCTGTGTTTCCAGCCATCTTAAAATTTAGATTTGGGTCCTGGGGCCATGGACATTAGAGCAAACCCTAAATTGCAATTATAAGCCTGGAAGGCTAATGAGCTTACTAAAATAGGATTAGCCCTCCAATAGTGCAATCTAGTGCATGCAAGCCAGGCCATCGTATATTCTTGCTTCATTTTCTGTATGGTTGTGGCTGAGCTTGTGTCCTGGACCACCAGCCTTACGAATTTACACCCTTGATACGGAAATTATTAAGCGAACTATCATGAAAGTAACAAGCGGATGCCGACAGATTAACTCTGTCCTGCGCTCTACCCCTGATAGTCTACTGTCTGACTGTCAATCGATGTGAAACTTAACAACTTCGTATCCCGGCTGGCATATTTATGGAATTAGTTGGTCGCTATTAAACGGAAGAACTTACTAGTAGGTTGATTCATATTCAAATAGCACATATTACTATCCAATGCCATAAAGGTTCGCTTATCTTTCAAAATCATATGGGCTGGAGCATGGGTTTTCGTGCGCATGGCAGCGCATTTTCAACACACAGAACGAAATATTCATGATGTCGCAGAACGAAGTATTCATAGTCTCGCGGACTCGGTCACGAGAAGAAAGGACCAAATGACCGAACGCGGGACTGTATTATATACCCTTGGTGCTGGCCGCCATGGATATACAGTCTTCAACCTGTGGTATGGAGCAACTTGAGCCGCACTTGGAACGGAACGGGAACTAATCACCACTGCATTCTGACGTATGAGTTTGTATATAGGAACCCAGCAGAGTTGGAAGTTCCGATTTTATTCGCCGACAAATTACATTGGAACCTGAAATAAGTATAAAATTTTCATTTGTTTCGGACGATGTGCTGTCTCTGGTGTGATAAGCTATATCAAATAATATGGAAATTACATGACCTCGACTCCTGCAGGCATAACTTCGGGCAGTACCCATACAACATGCCTGCGACTGACTGATCTTTCATACAATACATCAGAGAATTAGTTCCGTTTGTAAAATTTCTTGTAAATCAGATTTTCTGAAGTCATGCCACTTCGACGGCGCTACGTCACAAAACCGCTCCCCACGTCACACCGCGGACCCGATATTGCTGGACAGCAAGGTCAGCACTGAGCTAACGTGACCCAAAGATCAAAGATACAGGGAATTTTGGTATCCTCTGCTGGTAAATATCAAGCGTATTGTCAGCTCAGCACAAATGTAAAAGTACTAATTATATATTGTGCGGTAATAGTTCAAAAGTGTTCTTTTGTGGACCCGGAACAAGGAGCAATAAAGAACAGAGTTCCCGAATGAGCGGGTTGGGATCCTGTTAGCCCCGCAAATCAACTATGCACGGGGCTATCTCGTTGGATATCTATATATTTTGACGCCCGCTGGTTAACCTGTCATCCTATTCGAGCCCGCAATCGATTGAGTTGTTTTCAGCAAAAGAATCCGAATTTCGTTAACCGTTGTCAGGACTGGTGCACAGTCATAATGGATACGAAAACGATGGCTGCCAGCAACCAGCCGTCTGCCGGTCGGTCTCCCCTGGATTCCAAGCTGTCTGACAGACAGCGTTACTTATCTCAACTCTCAGTGCCTGCTGGTGAGCGGTATTTGCAAGCTGGGTATTCGTCTGCAGATCCATCGGAATACGAATCAGAGACGGCAGAAGATGTCGAGTATCAACAAACGGTCGCCCGTGGTCATCAGGAAACAGCGCCACCGACAAGCCCTCACGGGATCCAACATCGACCATTTTCGTGGAGGCACCTCGAACACAGTCGCCCCTACGTCCAAGACAGCAAGTGGAAGTTATATGACCCACATCCGTTGCTGTCGAATTTAGTCCATCATGACAAGCATACTCCCGTACAAGGAGATCTAGGGAAATTGTCGGAACAGGAGAAGCCCAAGCATCACCACTATCACTATCGCCATCATCATGATAGTAAGCAAGCCCAGTCGGATGAGATCTTGCAATCCGGAGGTGACCGTCCATCTATCCATTTCCGGACGCCGACTTACGACAAATCACACTATACGTTCTCCGCAGCAGGGAACAACACGCGTTTACTTCTCGAACAAGATAGCAAATCGCCAAATGAGAATCCTCTTACACTAGAGCCGGACCATTTGCTTGGACCAGACGACGAGACTGACACAGAGTCCGACAGCTCGTCGCCAAGGCCTGTCTTTTTAGGGCGGCGATCATCGACAAACTACCAGACAGAATTGACTGCGCGACGAGCAGAAAGTCGGAAGAATTCCGATGAGTCAGCAGAGAATCCCGTGGCCGCGACTATGACGCCGTCCGTCAAGACTCTCGAGAATCGTGTTTCGGCCATCAAAATTGGTGATGGAGGGGGCCAAGTAGTTGGAGTTCCGCCGTCCACGCCGGGGCATCACTATCGAATGGTTGCGCCGTCGAGGCACAATAAGGCACATACTTTCCATGACACGGAGCCAACCCCTGGCTCCCGGCCACTGGCACCAAACGAATCAGGTGAAGAGGGTCCGCAGTATGAAGGTCAATCGGTGCAATCACCAGATGGCAACACTACTAGCAATAACGGTGCTATGTCAGGTGAGATCGATGATGATCTTCTTCGCAAGGGCGCCGATAGTGCGTTCCCGTCCTTCGAAGGTGCGACCAGCAGCGTAAAAGCAGAGAAGGGGAACGACGGATCTTGGTCGCCCACGCTATTATTCCAGACTCGACAGAAAAGCTTTGACTATAATGACTATAAAAGCCATTTCCATGGCCTCTTGATGACTCCAGAGGAAGAACATAAGCCAGGCTTTTCTTGCAACGAGTAGTAACTGTTACACACTAAGTGACCCATCAGTCATGTTACATTGATCATCTACATTGATCATCTATTGTGTATATTGTTACATATCCGACGCGGTTTGGTGTAGGTAATGTTTGGATTATGGTAGGGCCGGTTCTTGGTGTAATGTTTCAATATTTTCAGGACGGACGTGCATATTGGCTCTTTATTGGCGTATGTCCAATAATTTCACTAGCTAGGCGGCAAATATTCAAGTTAGGACTATTTGGCACGGGTTTTATGTCTCTCGTTTCTAAATGTATATATGCTGCTGACTCGACTCAGTTACGGCAGATATTGTAGCGCCGAGTTTAAATAAATAACTACTAGTGAATTCTACCACACAAACGACACTATCATTATGGAACAATTGAGAGTTGCAGAATCTAATGTCAACGTGTTAGCCATCGGCCGGCGTTTGCAACCGATTGCAAAGCCAGAAGTAACGTGCAGCAATAGAGCGGTAGTAGCGTCCACAACGTCCAACTGAATCCTTGCTGCTTTTAGGTCGTTCTGAGAACTTCGGTAGACTTCGCTGCCAGGGCACAAAAGCGCGCGGTATTGCAGCGTTTCACCCCAAGCTCAAACCGGAAAACTCTTCACCTTCTCCAACCGGCATATCCGCTGTTACCCCTTGCGACATGTATTGGGACAAGAACCGGCTTAGTCGTCGTCCTTCCTGTTGTTGTTTTTGCCCTCCATCACGTCGACGCCGTACGCCAGGTCGACCGAGTCTCGAATTGCCGGTCGTGACTGTGCATTGCCTTGTGATGCCTCGTACCATTGTAGTCTCGTTATAGACATACTCCGGTATGCCCACCATCTTGCACAATGGGCAGGTCAAAGTCTTCGGTGGCACGACCACCCGCCCTGCATCGTCCACACCGACCAAGAGTTCTTTAACCGCGCGCTCCAACAAAAAGCGAGATCGAGTACATGGGGATGAAAAGAAGTTGGCAGGCGCTAAAGACTGGTCGTAATTTTATATTCGCCTATTTTCGACTGACAGTCTGTCGACATGCGATAGCTGGCAGATGTTGTATTTAGTGCGGCGCTAGAGTCGAAGTTCGGCCCTAGGTCTCAGGGGATCGAAGGGAGTTCCCAATCGCTATCCGACAACTGGTAGCCGCGTCGGGTCCATAGTTATTCTACATTTTCCCGGATAAGACGATGCCGATTGCAGAATCCGAGTCTTCAATATTTGATCAACTACCGCGACGTATCTCATATGACTTGGAAGTCACGAAATGGATCGATGCAATCGGCGAGCTCGCGAGCAACGACGAGCAAGGATATCTCACTGTTGCCCGAAAACTATTCTCAGAAAGGAAATGGGAGAGTTCGTATGCGGCTTTTGGTCGTGTAAGCTAGCTGAATTGACGATTTGTTTTCTTAGGCGCATGTCTAATACCGGAGAACTATAGGTCATGGAGATTGCAGCCACGTCGACTACGATGAGCAGCAATGAATGTGCTATTTACATGGATTGTCTTAACGCCCGAGCAGAAGCTGCGATAGCTGTGGGTGCGTATCGATTCGCCATGCAGAACGCCATCGAGATGATATCTACCGAGCCCACGAATCCACTGGTATGTTCACACTTAAAGCAACAAGTTGAAAGTATGGATTATACCTGACTGGACCAGGGGTACATACGGGAAGGCAAGATCTATGAGTTATTGCTTGAATATTCTCGTGCAATGGCTATTTATAAAGAAGGACTTGATCTTGCGGATAGGAGTGCTAGGTTCTACATGGTGGGTTCTGAAGTGCGTAGTTCAAGTAGGGTCTGGTGTTAGCTAAAGGCATGCCGTAGACTTTAAAATCGATGTACCTGGCGGCATCCGACATGAAGGATATGGCAGGCAGCAGTGTTGGCACAATCAATGAAGCAACGAATCCGAACGGTGTAGACCGATTCCAAAAGTTACCCACTGAAGTTTTGGTTAATATTCTGAGCTATATTCCAACGCATGACCTTTTCTCATATCAGAGAGTCAGCAAGACTTGGCAACAAACCATAATACACACGCAGAAGTTATGGCACGTATTGGATTTCACGCAGACAATTCAGGCCGTGCCAATGTCAGCCGTGCGATCCGCTTTGCGTTACGCGGAAGGGAATGTGACAGAGGTACTAATAAGCAATATTGTACACAAGGACGCAACTGCGTGCATGAATCTCCTATTTCGAGAAGGTGACTCAGCAGACAGAGGTCCAGAGACTGCCACTATTAACAAGTTGCGGAGCTTTCAGGCGGACTTTTGCGCAAGTTTCTTTAATGATTGGAGGCATTTTGGTGATCGTGAGCGCAAACGGTTTCAAAATCTTGAAGAGTTGCGAGTCCGCTTTGAGAATTCACCGCATGTTGTTGACATGTTTGCACTGGGATTGTTTCCAAGGTTGAAGGTTCTAGATTGTTACGCAACGTACGACCTCGTGAAGTCATATGAAGCCGTAACATATTTAAATGCGCATCGTGTGCTTTCCAAGAACCTTCGTCCGCAGCCGCAGCTTAGAGTACTACGACTTGGTGGGCCGACGAAAATAAAAGACTCGTTTCCGTACATATGGGATTCTAAAACCTATGTCACTACGGTAAAGGGTATTGAGCGGCTTCTTAAGCTCACACCTAAGTTGGAAGAATTTCACTGCATCAATATTCGATATGGCGACGGAATACATCGGCTGGTTGTACACGAAGATACATCATGGGCGGAAAGATTAAATCTGAGGGAGTTAGTGCCAACTCTCAAAGTTTGCAACCTCGACAGGAGCGACCTTGGGGGGGTGCCTATTCTGCCCGATTCCTGTGAGTCGTTGTATCTCGATTCCAACACCTGTCCCCGGTTGTGCTTTCGTACAGCAGGCGGAGGAATGGTGCTGGATAATACGGACACCGCTGAATTTAGAATGGGAGTTCCACTGCCAGCAGCTGTGGCAATGGATTCGCAACTTCGTGATGAATATCAAAATATCACAGAGCTATTCGTATTAGGACTAGCAAGGTCTGATCATTTAATAGACCGCCTAGCTCGGTTTCACCAGCACAATCTCACGAGCCTCAACATTAGTTTTTGTAGAATGGATTGGTCTGTCCAATATGTCAGTGCGGACAAAATCTCGATGTACATGACCGAATTTTCATTTACTGGGTTGAGAGTGACAAACGAATACTACGTGTCGGACTTGGTATGTGACATGTTCCCAAATCTGCGGAAACTTGGTGTTGCACATACAGATCTCTCCGACAAAGCTCTTGTGTCATTCCAACGACTTAAGCAGCTAGAGTATATAGATATTTCTGGAAACATTCAAATTACTGCCGACGGCGTCACTCGGTTTCTTACGCGGGAGTACAAGGCAATGGCTGCGGCAGAGCTGTCGTTGACTTTATACGCTCACCCAGAAGACTACAAGAAATTTTGTTGTCACTTGAAGACACTGGTTGTATCATATTGTTTTTTGGGAGCGGACAGTATAGAAAGTTGGGCTAAGTTGGGTGTCGATGTTAGGATGGACCTGATTGCTCTTCGCGATAGTGACTGGCTGCTCTCTGACGTCAAGAATGGGTATGTCGGCAGGCTACAGGAAGGTCATTGAGTATATGAATGCTAATTGTGAATTGTCTAGGAATAAACATGCACTTTATGAGGATGTTACAGAATCTCACTGGTACTCGAGGCAAATCCGGGAGCAGCGGCTAAAGTAGTTTCCTTGGCGCTTGTCCTGACGCAACTGTGAGATCTGTATGGGTCATGGACCGTGTGTTAAGGGATATAGAACTCAAGTCAGACCTGCATAAGAGAACTGTATACAAATGCATTTACAACACATACTGAGTAATATAGTTATCCCGAAACGTGGTCCGTGCTTATGTAATATATTACTATCATCCGAGTTGGTTGGGTTGGAGTTGTCAATTATCACATCGTGGTTTGGGTCTTGTACTGACAAGTTATCCTAAAGGAAATAGTTGGACGCCGTACCCGCAGACTTTTCGCGTCACGTGGCACTGGACGTGCCTTGGTTTATGAGTGACTAATATGTAATATACTACTCCGGCACTCACGGATCCGCGATGTGCTTGGGGGGGGGGTAAATAGACCCAGTAGTTCCGGAAAATATACCGCTGCAGGGAGTTCTTCCACACAGGGCGCAGATATGGTGCGGCTCTGGCGTCGTGCAGTAAGTATGTTGGTACCCAGGATAGAGTTTGCGCTTTTTCAGATCACGTGGGATGTATGATGGGTATCTGAATACTAAGTATTAAACTTAGCCAATTCACGGGATGCCCCCTGTTTAATGATCTACGATGCTGACACAAACACCAGCCACGGTAGGTCAAAGTTGGTCACTTGCTGAGCGCGACGTGGGCAATGTATATCTAGGATAGCTTCGGATATGAATAGCGAGGCACAGCAATGGTTTTGGGTCTCTGCGGCCATGGGACACAGAGTTCGAAACAATTAAGCAGGCGACAGCAGACATTTGAACTTTGGCGAGGGAGTAAGTCTCAGCCGCGCTCAGTTGTACACTGTATGTATCACTGCGGAACTTCACGTGCGCGCGCGTGTGCTCGAGCATGGGGCGGAGCCGGGCTTGGCTTAGGTTAAGCTCGCGAGAGAAGGGGGAAAATAGTCGGCAGCGGTGGTGTCAGCACTGAATTGGCTCCGTGACGGATGAAGCAAGAAGGTCTAGTTGTTCCTTGCCGGTCTTGCCCTCATGCGAGGCCACCACAATTGGGTTTGCACTAACCGGGAACAGCCTAGTGTTATGCGTGAAAATGCGAGCAAGCCTCACGCTATATGTTTTTACCTCGGTCCGTTCTTTAGACACGGCGGCGCAGTTGTTAAAATGCATGCGCCAGCTGGATTGCGCTGTTGGGCAGCGGTTACTTGGATCGCTGGCGCTTTGCCCCTATGGTACCAGCCCGACCTCCATGCACTTATGGTGCAAATGCAGTGATTTCGGGTCAAGGGTACTAACGCTAGAGCTTAATGCGCGCAGGCAGACATGCGCATGGACTACTATAGCAAACACGAGCCACAGGTCGCACATGTCGTACCTCTCGTCCCTTGAGCTGGCTAATGTCTGCTGACGACGGCTACGGCGATGGCAAAAGGGCAACGGCAGCGGCTACGGCGACGGCACGGCGGCAGGCCTCTATCTTACGATGCACATTTGCCTCGCCCACCGCAGTTGGCCGTGTCTATCGAACCTGGGCTGTGCTAGAGTCCACAGTCAACACAGCTAAGCCTGCGGTTGGCGGTCTGTGAACCACAATTTAAGGGCTGGCGGAGATGTGACACAGTGACAGGCACAGGCCTTGTTCCCCGGCGGTGGACGAGGGCAATTATTTAAGTTTGCATGCAGCAGCGCTGCAGACCGCAAACGCAAAAAAGTCTGTGCGACACTGTCGGAAGGAGGGGACGCGGAGATATCAGCACGCAGTCTGGCCGCTCTGGCAGCTTTGATCGTCGCTTGCTGCCCAGGATCCAAACCTGTTCACTGTTCACTAATTTCCATTCCACTACCTAACAATCACTACTGTCCTCCTGTCGATCGGGTCATTGGAGTCACTAACTGGTCACGGCTTGTACACAGGCTGGGCTGGGCTTCCAGCGCGAGTGAACGCCAGTTGCTGTGCTTCTCTCTCTAAGCTCGTCGCTACATTTGTCCCGCGTACTCGGCTCCTTCCGCCGTCTTCCCACAGGACTCTTTATTATCCTCCAGCGCCGCATCCTCGCAGCTACTTCTCTTCCTCTCCTCTTCCTTCGCCTCGTCAGACTTCTGCTCTCGATAGTTCCGCCCGCGTCTGCTACTCACCGGGCCCATGCTCTGCGTACCTCCGGCCGCACAGCTCCCGCCGCTCCCTGTCCCACGAATATCGTCCTCATCAGCTTCCTCGCCGATCGCTCTCCGTCCCATGAACCAGTTCCCTACCGTCGTGGGCTGCTCAGACCCACGCGGTACTGAGGGCGGCGCTTTCACAGTCTATGTTGCCTCCGCTGTCGACCTCCTCGAACAACCTGCGCCGCTCATCCTCAGAATCGTCTTCGGATCGCTCAGATGCGTGGCAGCCGTCTCCCGCTCTGCCCCTCCTCACCCAAGCGCCCGTCAGGTCATCAGTCCGCACTACTTTGCGCTCACCTCGACAGTCCCACAGCTGCCAGACAACTGGATCAACCAGCCTATTCCAGTCTACTTGCTCGTCGAAGATAACGCCGGCCGCGAGCTCGGCTCGCTCACCGTCACGGACTTTACCTGCCAACCGCCACCATCATCTCAATCGTACCAGCCCCCGCCATCGTCTCAAGTTATGTCGAGCTCACAGTCTTCCGCGCCGCTGTCCCAGCAATCCCAGCAGCCTCAGTTTAGGCGAGCCTCATACGACATTTCGACGAGTTCGTCTACGACCTCGTACGAGTCTCACCACCCGAATTACGCATACGGCTCCACAGAATCGGGCATTTTTTCTCACAACAACCAGCAGCTATTGCTGCGCGATCCGCGCGGCCAGCGGTACTCTTACTCGAACTACGCGACCCTTCCGCAACCACAGTCGTCCTTCCAACCGGCCCAGGCTTACACTTCCGCCGCAGGGTCATCTGCGCCATCGGCTGCCACACCCGCGAATAATTCCTACGACACACTGCCGTCAATACAGTCCTACCATCCACAGCAACAGCCACAGTCCACTTCCTACTCGTACCCGCGACAGACACAGACACAGACCACGACAACCGAAGAAGATGATGGCTCCCTCCCGGTTCCTGCCCTCGTACGCACCTCAACGCTCCCGCCATTTGCAAACACCGCTGCAGGCTCACCTCCAGTTCCAGCACCAAATAGGGCGTCATTACGCATCCAGTCAGATCTCGAGGCGCTCGCGCGCAACTGGTCCGCTGACGAGTGGAAAGCCCAACGCCGACTAGTCAAGTTTGTGTACAGCCAGCGCGGCGCCGTCATCCGGGCCACTGCCAACCCGACCTCGCAGACAGAATACGTCGCGAGCATGCAGCCGCCACAGCCAGAGCGGGCGAGCCGCGGCGAGGGCGAGTGTGTCATGTCGTGCATTTACTGGGCCGCGCGGAAAGAGTTTTACGTCACTTCAGTTGACTGCATATTCCTGCTTGAGCAACTCGTCTCAGCCCGGTTCACGGTCGAGGAAAAGAACCGGATCAGGCGCAATCTCGAAGGTTATCGTCCGCTCACTGTCAGCAAGGGCCGAATTGAGAGTGAGCAGTTTTTCAAGCTCATTATGGCGTTTCCGAACCCGAAGCCGCGAAATATCGAAAAAGACGTTAAAGTCTTTCCGTGGAAGATCCTTGGGCCAGCGTTGAAGAAAATTGTAGGAAAATACGTATGTCTAATTTCACATCTGTATCGCGCATGTGTCAAAGCTAACAATACAGTCCGCATCATATGGGCCTCCCCCAACAAAAAGCCTGCAGCCACCGCCCCCGCCACCGCCCCCCCCTCCGCCGCAAGAGTACACTCTGGTTCCGCCGACCCAACCAAGAGCAACAATTATGAACACTGCGGCCGCGGTCGGTTCCGGTCCCGGGGCAATCCATCAAAGAACAGGTCTCCCACAGGTGAGCCCACTGCCAGAACAAAACCAACAGGCGCAACAGACACCGCAACCAGGCTCGCGCCTCGGCGTATGGGAAGTGCCCGAGTTTTTCAGTCATAGCTAGTGTCTGCCAATGTGTATCATGCATCTTGTAATTATATGACGACAGTCTTTTTTCATTCTCCGTATGTATTAGTTGCTACTTTTGGTAATATTTTTGTGTACGCGTATCTTTTGTAATCTATGGAACTCCTTTTTTTGGCGTAGGGTGGACGTGTTTGTAATCTAGGTAGTACTCGGGTCAATGACTTTTATGTATATGATGGTATTATGCAATCTCTTGGTTTTCGAAGTTCGCATAGCTTCAGAATTAATTCATGTTCTAGATCTTTTGTTTAAACCACTCTTAAAAGTCGTATTGCAAGTAGGCGTGTCAATAATGTCAACGTTGTGTCAAAATCAAAGACGTCATCTCTTGACGATCGCTCGAAATGCACCAATACCCGTGCATGCAAATAAGATATACAACATAGCAGCGAATTTGCCTGTAATCATACATGCCGGTGCAAAGAAAAAGACTTACTAATACAGCCCAAAGAAGCCAAATTCATCGGCCAGTCGGAAAGTTGATCTGTCAATGTTGCGGCGCAAAAAACGCTATTAAATTGACTCGCAGTTAGGCAATACGCATTGATAAAGTTTAACTTGTTGTATTTTTAGCGATCTTGTAATAGCTGTATTATTATTTTAGCCGATGCGCCTGGCTGGCTGTGCGTCGACAATAAAAAGCAACATTGTGCGAGCTATAAATATCTTCCACTATTCCCTAACCCATTCACCCTTGCTTAGTTGAATTGTTGTACACCTGCGCTATATTGCGTATGTCAGAATGCACCATCAACTTGTTTACAAATTGTTGATTTTCGATTCGAGGTCATCAAATCGTACATTGCATCGCACCAACGTAGGTAGAGGCACTCCGACGACCATGCATGGCGTCATTTTTGGTCACACTGTTCAAGCTTGCGACAGTCACTTCCGGTGAAGAAAAGCCCAGGTATTATCAGTCCACAGTGTTATCCGACAACACTCTATAGCAACTGCGGGTGAAGATTTCATTTCGCGACAAATTCAGGAGTTATTTTCTTTCCATTAAGCTAGTCCCCTAAACAAAATAGTTAGTCCCCCATACATCACCATCTTTTTTGACAAATTCACGAAAGAAAACCTAGCTCCAAAAGCCACAGAGTCGAGACGTGCATGGTGCCATGAAATTAATTTTTTTTGTGGATTAACGTTTAACGATGGAATATAAGGTTTGAGTACATCGGCTTAAGTTTTTTGTTTTGGTTTGTTGCCGTGGGTTTTGAGTTTCAAGTCTGTACCTAAGTGTTGGAGCAACTAAAAAGTGAGCCGTAAGCCCGTAAACAGCTCGTTGGCTCCCAAGGCTTGATATCAATTTGGAAACTTGCCTGCCGAAGCATCTGACGAAACCGTGCTGATGGCTTTTCGGTCGCATCCCTATGCATCTTAATTCCGGCAATAAAATTTCCAACCCCTGTATGAGTCTAAACTCCGATATATCGACAGGAAGATCGCCGCCAGGATTGTCATTGGCGGGATTAATAATTACTGCGGACAACCTATCCCCCTTGATTGTTTAAGACGCGTGGCGGATACCTACCATGTCTAGCAAGCAGGAATATTCACGTGTTTTTGTATACATTATTAAACTCTCGCGACATGGGTCACTTCGTGTTGATTGTGCAAGCATACATGCTGGATTATAGCAAATGCAACCACCACACTAGACGCAGTTGTATCGGTCGGTAAACCGCCAGGGTTCCATCGATGATGCTGGCAGTGGTTAAGGAAGCTGTCTGCATCTTTTATTCGGTTGGCCGAAAATGTCAACCATACGTATGAATTCCATGGTTATTTGGGTTAGGGTTATGCACCATTGTCGGGACTAACGTATAATCATAGACACCATCACTTTCCCACATGACCTAGTCAACGTACAGCACATTTCAGACCTCAACAATTTACAGAAATACATGCGCGTATCCATTTCAAATGCAAAATATTGTTACATACCAAATTTTCCGGTCCGGAGAAAAATCGTCAAAATGCATGCCCCATTACTTGTTCCCAACAAATAACTTCAACAAAAAGTTTATATCTTATACTAAGGGTTCACGGCCATCCGGATCCCGCGCGTATATCAAAACTCCTATTACTTCAAATACTTGACCGACTCGTTTCCGTTCGTGGGTAGAAACCCAGGAATTGCAAATGGCGTGTGTACATTCGCATTAGTGGAAATACTCGCAGCGGCGGCACTGCTGCTAGATGCCACCGCAGTTTCTTCAAATTGCATATCCGGAATCCAGAGTTCTGACAATCCGGCAAAATCATCAAGCATAAGAGCTTGATCTAAGAAACTAGTCGGGTTAGGCAAGTCTGAGAACATTTCCAAAAACTGCGTTTCCAACGAGGGCGTGGCGACGGAAACCGGCGGTGCTGTTCCAGATATTGGTGTTGACACGGAAGTATTGGCAAGCGTACTGCTTGCTCCAGTCGATGTGGTCGGCACAGATGTCGGCAGAGTAGACGACGGCAATGGCAGCACTTGCTCAGCTGAATCCTTAGTTTGCGCCCGCGACTTCGATTCCTTCTTTGACGTAGAACGGCGCGATGGCTTTGCGGGGGACGGTCCAGGTGCAGCCGGCGGAGGAGGAGGGCGAGCTGGTGCGGAGAGTCCTGACGCAGCGGCCATGGCTTCTTCGACGGCTTGTCTATTTGCAAGATCTTCTTCCAACTTGCGGAACACGGACCTCGCCATGCCCCCCATAGCCTCTGCAACCCACCACGTCTTTGCGAGGTCGTCCAGCACTGCACAACTTTCGTGCCACCCGGCTGTAGCCTCTGGGGAAGGATATAGTCGGAGATAAACCGTCAATGTGAGCGACACGGCATACGGGACGACCGGGAATGGAGGCAGTTGTGATTGCGTCCGCACAATATGGAGAATTTGCGACGTCGAATGTAACAAAATCGAAGCGTTAACTTCAGGGGCCTCCGGAGCGCGCTTGTGAGCCAATATGCACGCAGCATGACGAAGAAGTTGCAAGAAAGAGGCAAATGGCGATTTTACATCGTCTGGTCCGTATGTCACATGTAAGTCAACTTCAGGAGGCAGTGTAGATCCAAGCGGTCGATACATCATAATCACGCGATCGAGAACCTGACAAACCTCGTAAAGCTTACTGAGCCATCCTTCTTCATTTGACCGCAATCCAGTAACTCCAACGTCATCCAGTCGGGATATGACAGGGCGAGCAGATACGCATGCCGACATGCGATCGAGGCACCAAAGACACCACCATAGGCGGCGAATGGGTGCTTGGTCAGGATGTGAACGTCGCTCGTGGTGAAGACCGAGGAAGTGTGCGTAATGGAAGGCTTGCTCCAAATCCGAGCATGATTTCTCCAAACCATCGGAACCTTCGGAATGCAGAGACAATAGCGCGAGAGCACGAACAACGGTCAGTTTATCGCGTTCGATGTCTGCGAAGATAAGAGCACGAATTTTGGCAGCAGTGAGCGAGGCAAAATGCCGAGGGGACCGTAGGTGGATGAACTTTCGAGCAGAGGAATGACGACAGGCAGCCAGCTGCACTGCGTGAAGGAGTAGTGTCGGGCATTCATCACGCGCGTGCTGGCGTAAGAAGGCGGCCTTGTCCAGTAGGGGCATGAGAGGATGTACAAATTTGAAATACACATTAATCAAACCTTCTCTATCTTGACGTGGAGGAAGGTCAAAAGCGTGGAGGGAGTCGAGGTATGCTATAAGATGCTGGTTGACAGGTTGATGCATTGACGCACCTTTAACCCAGACACCTATGCGATCTTTCTCCATGTTGCGAAGTGTTAAGAGAACAGACGCTGGGTCAAGATCTCCAATAAATCGCGTGGAGCCGATGTCATTCGTTGCAGTTGATGTCACGGGCTTCATTCCATTTGTGGTTGAGGACGAAGTTGAACGTTTTGGTTGAGCCGGCGAGGTGGCGTGAGCTGCCGGAGTAGCAACAGTATCATCAAACGTCGCTGCCGTAGACGACGCCACGGGAGCAACTGCTGCCGCAGCTGTCGCAGCAGCTGACGCAGACGTTTTTGGGGAGGAAGCAACCTTTCGCGTGCCGTTCGTCACACTTGTCGGTTCGGCTGGATTCGTGTTGATTCCAGCAGTGGTAGGCGAGACAGACACTCGAGCAACAGCGGCTTTAACAACACGTTCCGTAACTGCTCTTGTATCTTCCAAGTCGTCGATAGTGCCCTGCTCGGGATCGCCGATATCATTTGTTGTAACAGGCACCAGACTAGCAGATGATTAATGGCGAACGTACACTATGACTAAAAACAGCAATTACCTGCACGGAATATTTTCTTTCATACAAGGAGCACATCGCTCATGATTCTTAAAGGGAGGTTCGCATCGTTTCTATATGACAGAGTCAGATCACTAAAAAGTTCAAAAGATTTACTCTGACAACACATACTCGTCTCCTCTTGCACTGTTCACAGGCCTTGTGGGCGCGCTTTCGCTTACGGTAGCCTTCGTCATTCGCAGGAAACACGAACATGAGCGGCTAAGGCCGGTTCCGTGGAATCGACAAATTAGAGGAGTTCCTGGTTGTTGACTAGCACTGTGAGTGTCGAGAAGTGGAATGGTGTTGGCGATGCGCTTGTTGCCTGCGCCCGCCGTGCTACTTCGCGATGCCATTGGCGTCAGTCCGAGTGATGCACTCTATAATTCTACTGCTCTTTCGCGTACCAGTGCAGTATCTCCCTAATGAAGTGGTCCCTTACCAAACTATATTGTAGTTATAATTTATAGGAATCTAAATTCAGCTATGCTACACTTTATTCTACGCTATTTTCTATTATTAAGAAGTATCAGGCGCTGCAGAGCCGGCGAAATATTTTAGAGTTACAAGAGCAGCGGTACCGGTTTTCTCCACACCGCCTGCGCAGCATCCAGCATCGTGAGGATTTCCTGGGACAACACATTAAATCGAATACACCTTGTGAAGCCATGGCTCCTACCTTGTCCGCTGGCCCTTTACTGCTGCTCAAATGATGCACCCCGTATATAGAGCCAACACGCCCGGCAGTTTCCGGATAACTACAGGCATCTAGCCAATGGCAAGCCGCCAGCATTAGGAGAAGCTCCAAGCAGCCGCTCCTATCTCCGAAACTTAGTCTCCGCCTGGCTGGCTACTTATAGATCGTCTATCGAATGCGCAAAGTTCTTTGATTTTGCTGCCGCTTACATCGCAACTAGGTATTCTATTCCCAGTAAGTCCTAACCAGTCCTGCTACACTATATTATGTACTACACATATGGGCTATTTCTGATTGCTACTCGCAGAGACATTTTGGTAGCTCACAAACAGAGCATACTCATATCCTGCAGCTACTACACTATTTCTTAGCAGATTATCGTTAGCGTGACTAACTTCCGCCGTCTTCGTCCTCCGCAATTTTTCCGCGTCAAGTGACCTCAACCTGCTCCTATTGTGTAATTGCAGCAACAATTACAGCAACGACATCCGCCGACGTACAACGTATATTTGAAAAATGGTCCAAACTACATGTACCACGCATGTTGCATTACTGACTCTCTATGATTCTGTGTAGTTTATAAGACCTACCATTTCTTGAGTGGTGGTAGCAAACTTATATCAACCGTAGTACGGGGCCTGATTCCTCGCCAATTGCTACCCTACTGCCATTGACAGCTCTGCGCATCCTAACTTAACCTCGTCCCATCTCATCACCGCATTCACCTGGTGGCACGAATTTCCTCCAAGGCAGCCGGCCTCAGCTACAACGAAATGATTCGCCGAGCTCATAGAGCCCGATGACCAAACATGACCTTCAACTATCAGTCCCAGAAACCGCAAAAGAGCTCTCTCAGGATAGCCCGTGCATTCATTGTAACTTTGCCTTCAACAAGGCCAAGAGCATGATATGTACGCAAGACGTATCATGGCTTAGCAAATAGAGTTTGCCTGAGTCTCACTCTGCGCGGACTTTATGCTGGAACAAGGATTGACCGTTACCGCTTGAAAGCCGCTCTTAGTGCGGCTCATGCAATAGTATCTATTCATTTAAGGACTAGTAGCAACGTTCGAATATAATTACGCAGTAACTGTTGCTTACATTGTCTGCATTGCTATTGAGTCGGAGGGCACGAGTCATGGTCTTATCAATGTCTTATCGATCTTGAGAGTCGACTCGTCTCGGCCTGGTGTGCCAGTCTAAGTAAAAGCCCCTTCTGACGCTAGTGCAAGCGGTCGGTTATTCTTCTCTTTCGTTCGGTTATTCTTCTCTTTCGTATTCTTCTCATTCTCAATTGCCTCGAATCAGCCAAAATGATGACTTCCTGCTTCTCTTTTACGCCTCTTAACAAGAGCACCTACAAAGTCGTCCAGGACGACTCGCTTAATGAGCTCCCATTCATCTACGTGAAGGTGTACCCCACACTTCTGGTCCTCATTGACACTGGCTGCGGTCCCAACCACGCCAAGGACCCTACGGTAGAAGAGAAGTCCATCCGACGATACATTGAAACTAATCTCGAGAACGAAGGCAAGCTCAAGTATGTTGACCCAGAGACGAGTGAGACCAAGAACAAGCATTGGCTTGTTTTCATCACGCATACTCACTACGACCACATCGGCGGCCTTTTTGAGTTCGCTGATGACTCGTCGATCTTTATCTCCGGATACTCGCAGGAGTACATTCTCAACGATCTCGGCTGCAATTCGCTCTGCTGCGCTTTCAACATCCCAACGCCAAAGTTCACGGTCTCGCACTGGCTTGAGCAGAATGAGCATCTCACATTCAACGGTGTCGATCTCCACCTCGAGGCTCTCATCACGCCAGGTCACACACCGGACGAAATCGCGCTGTACGACTCCGAGGAGCATGTCTTTTACGCCGGCGACTCTCTCTACGAGGTCCTCCCGATCTACATCATCGAGACGTCCAATATGATTGAGTACGTTGCGAGCATAGACATGATGCTCAAATACGTGCAGGCCAAGAACAAGGAGCTCGAGCCGCTCGGTGTCCGTGTTACCACAGCGTCGGGCCATATCACTGATTCCGCTGACACGGAGAAGCTTATCATCGAGACTCAGGAATGTTTCTGGAACACGCTGAAGGGCAAGGCTATCTTGACGGAGCAGAAAGTCATGCGTCAGAAGAACATCCTTATTTACATGAACGAGGCTAATAATGTCGGATTCATGTGCATTGACACTAAGCTTGAGGAGGCGAAGAAGTACTTCGGGTTCGAGTGGGAACTGCCGGCGCCGGTTTCTGCGTAGTGTATATGTGGGAAAGATATATTATTGGGAACTTGGGCGCGAATAGTGAATCTAATGCCTCAAGTCGTCCAAACCGGCGCTTTGTACATAGAAAAGTAAAATATGGAATGTCGGGAGGGTTGGGGGCTGAGCTAACTTATTCCCAGTAATACACCCGCAACCAACATTTAACTATCTACAGAGTCGATCGTTACATGTGATAAAAATATGTAGAAGTATACCGGCCACATTACAATCGTAGGAACTGAACTGCATGTCTGGCACTAAGATTACCTCCACCGCGTTGTCTCAGAATATGAGATACACAGCACAAGTATAATTGCTTTCAGCACGAACATCGGCTCACCAGAGAGTAGTAAAATCCTATCTGGTGGAATTTGACAAGTGTGCTAGTTGTTCAATACCTAGTTGTGTAGGTGAAATCTTCTTCGTTGACAACTTGACGTTGGAAATCGGGATCGGGATCGGGCTCGGGCTCGGGCTCGGGCTCGGAATATTAATTGAATCATATTACTATATAATTATTCTAAGAAAACTTCCATGGATGGATTAAAACCCGCAGACTATATGCGGTACATCAGAGCAATATCCGAATGGATAAGTTAAAAAATTTTGCGACGAGCATTTCCCGACGACATCCCTAACCCCTCTCAACAACTGCACAAAAAGTTAGGACTCACTTTGCACCCATGAAATGTGAACGTAACACCTGTTAACCTGTATGGAGTTAAGGTATCTGCATATCTATAAAAGTAGCCCTGGCCATGCGGTAAGTCAGTTGCAGTATGGATAGGCGACTTCAATAAGGGAAACCTGACTCTCTCGAGACACGAAATAGACTATTTTGGGTGGACAAATGACTGTAGTATACCACTGGGTAATCTATCGGTTGAGCTTTTATATATGGTGCTCTGCCTTGACATTCTCTCGCAGACAATACTGCAGCTCAATTGAATAAAAGAGGGAGTACTGTAATAATAGTGTGGATGCGGAACGAATCAACGCAGGCTGCGTGGGCAGAGGTGGCATGATATTTCCGGCATCTGCCGCTCGAATTTACGTCATAATTGTGTGGTTGCGCACCGCCCCTGTGGCGATAGATTTCGAGTCCGAGAGAAGGTCTGAGGTTAGGGTGAGCATCGTGGCTGACGTGCCGGCGGGCCGCCGTCGTTTGTGTTCGAGGAATCCAGCGGCTGCCAGCTATATTTTCGAGACTGTTCCCATCCTCGTATTGTGCTCTAGCTCGTCATCGTCTCATAAGCATTGCATATACTCGCTGGTCTTCATTATTCGCAACGTCTGAATATAGCATAATCTTCCGTCATGGAGGCAATTAATAAGACCGTGGTCGAGAAGGAAGGTCACTGGCCCTATGTCCTCAAGCGCGCACTTCCCGTCGGCTGCATGACGCTCTCGGCAGGTTATGCTGCGAACAGATATATCATCACGCACTACCCGAAGTCTGCGCCGCGCAATGTGAGTATGCGGACGTTTCTGATGATTGGATCGTTCCTTATGGGATTTGTGACCACGACCGAAGTGTACTCCCTCAAGTACGAGCGAATGGTTATGAATAAGATCAATAATATCGACGAGAGGCAATCACGCAAAGAGATTGAGCTACCGAAGACTGTTACCGATGAGGCGTTGGACTACATTAACAACAACAGATTTAAAGGTATTTCGTTCTCCGTAGTTGTGCGGTAGTCGTCTGACAAAGCATATATATAGTATTTCTGAGTGCGTGGCTAGCGTCGCTAGCTGGGGCTGGATATATGGTCAGCCGCGACAGATACATGACGACATCCCAGAAAGTTGTCCAGGCTAGGTCAGTTACCACGAACTCGGGGCTCGGAAGTTGTACTAATCGAGTGTAGAATGTACGCCCAGGGATTCACGCTTCTTTTAATCGTTGGCTCCGCCGGTCTTGCCATGCTTGACGATAAGCCTAAGAGCAATGCACATGTTTTCAAGGACGAGACGTGGAAAACCTTGATCAACGACGACAGCGGTAAATAAATCCATCCTTGCCCGACAAGCTGCATATCTTGATCAAATGACCAGATATGACAAATTTGATATGTACGTACACTGAATTAGAACAGTCGACAAATAAATAATCATGATTGTATATGACTCTTTCATGACATTCTTTTGAGACACGGTCGCTAACTATATGGTTGTTGCTATATATTATAATTACTTTGTTTGGTGCTCGCTTATTGACATGATTACCTTTGGGTACGGAATTTGTCCTTGTATATAGTACTCTCTTTTCTCTCTCACCTCTGTAACCACTCTGCATTGGAAATGCATTTATTTTGGGTCAAGCACGACTTACATTAATTCTTGTCGAAGGACGCGCCGCGGGCGGGCTCGTGTAGTGGCGACCTGATTGATTACATTGATCCAGTAGCTCGACCTGAAACTACAATTTTCCCTGCTGAATTTTGCAAGTAATGTAATTTCGTCTGTTTTGAACTGGGCGAGTACTTTGTTGGCCAACTGCGTTGGTTGACCTTGTTACACAAGATTTCGTGCGAGTCATTACCCGCGTGATCTGTTATCACCGCCATCTTCATACTAACTTTTCGGTATTGAACAAATGCCGCTGATTCCTGTATTGAAGTCTATCATATTTGATTCCATACGATTCTGATCAATCGATCATTCCTTGTATATATGATTATGATAGATCGATATTTGGGCACAAAGACACGTCACGGTGACTTGATTTATTGAGTACGCATCAGTCTGCCAATGTTGCCAGTAGACATTGTTGAACTCGGTGTTCGCTAATCAGGCCAGAATTGATTCTCAAACAAATTGAGTTAGTAACATAACTGAAGATTCTGCTTAGAACAAACGCATCGAAGCACTCTGTGGATGATATCACTAATGCATGGCCAGTATCAGTTCTCAGACAATTCGTGTATAGAATGGCAGGTATGGCAAAAGTACATCTAAATACCAGGATTCAATCACAATCATTTGATAATGTCGTCTTGTCATCATGGACCTTGTCACCCGTGTTGTCGATAGCATTACGGCAACTCGAGAAACATGCTCTGACATTACCACCATTATATCATCGCATCAGAAGAGCACTAATTCGCTCCTTCATAAGTGCACGGCCCGACCGGAGATATACCGACATATCGCCAGCACCAATATGTCTACGACCTTCCTAGCAGTCGATCACAAGGTAATGCAGGGTCTCCGTCCTTCTTCGCTGTTTGTGTCGTGGATCACGCGAAGTTCAACGAACTCTGGGTCTTATCAACAAGACACACAATCAACGAGATACGCGGCGACATACGCGTCAGTGTCGACTGTCTGGCATCCAAGCATATGTTTGCGTCGCAACGGAACTCTGAAGGCGCGTAGACGTGGATACTGTTCCTGGGTTATCAACCGCGGCCATGATTACGAGACGTTAGCTAATAAGCGTCAAATCCGTCTAGAGACGCTGGGACAAAACGGATTATTGTGCGATTATTATTTCTTTAAGGAAGTATCGACTTTCTTGAATTTGGGGGTTAACTCACAGACGCGGCTCAGAAGAGTAGACGACGATGAGATCCACATTGGTGTATGTGCACCACAACAATGAGAAGTGTGCAGGCAGGCTACTGCATTGGGCAAGTCAACGCGGCTCGCATTTGCACGGAGCACCAGCTCTCTTCGCCCAAAAACTTAGAACCGCGATGATGGTTCGGCGACAGGTTCCTCAGGGCGGTCCAGGACCATAAGGCAACGTAACGTTACTGACGGTCGTACGGGTCTGCTCGCCGGTAGCGCAGTAAGAGCTTGCAGGCCGGCATTCTTCAGTCGAGCTTGGCGCGGTCACGAACTTCGATATCGGCTAAACGATTCACTTGTATCGTCGCAACGAGTCAGTGTTACTATAGCTGTTATTGACGGTCGACAGCTCGCCAACTCGGGTGGCCAGCCGAGGACTGGCGTAGGCAGACGTGGACCCATTATGTTTTGATGGCTACCCGTCAGTGTGCGATGATCTGATTCTCTGCATACAGTTTCATGCATATTAGGGCGGCGGGGGTGCAAATGCCGAGTGCCGCGTGCCGGAGAGCAAGCATTCAGAAGCAGGCTGCCCATGGAGACACTTTTTGTGTTATCAGGGAGACGATTACTTGGCTCACAGCCAATTAGTCAGGCGCGCTAATTGGTGTTAAAGTGCCTCTTTACACGCCAACTTCCGGTGTTCAACTTTGCTGATTTATCCGGTCGCGTAGACGACAGGAATCGTTCCAGCTCGCTTCGTTTGTTAACGAGCAGCAGCCGTTCAACGGTGGAAGTTGAGCGAGTGCTCCAGAAATGCAGGAAATGGACTCTGGTACTTGCTGACACCGCCTCGGGTGAGGCTCGGATTGCCCCCCCGTCGGCATTTCAAAATTATGCGCATGTTTTGATTGAGCTATGGTGGTAAATGTGCTGCTCATAGCGCATATGCGTCATTTTTGCACAGTGTGGTAAACATGGCGGCAACGGAAAATACCGGTAGGATGGGCAAAAGTATGGATCTAAGGACATGGGCAGGCCCTTAGCTAAACCTTGTGTGGTGTAGCGTTCAACCCTGCCATCTAAGCGACTCTTGTATACTACACCTGCTGCGGCGCGAACTGCGACTGCACCCTGTTCTGGTATTGGCACTGCCAAACGCATACACAGAAAACTGCAGAGTTGGTTTTCGTACTAATAGTACCAGGATACAGGAACGCAGTACACTGGCACATGCTGGCCAGGTACCGCCATCGAGCTGCAACCTGTTGCTCTCAAGTGCAGACCTGTGTCGCTCAATTGGTACCTACTTTGCCTGCTCCGCTGTTGCTGTGCTGTTTGGGCCACTCTCTTCTTCGTCCCGCCTGTGCTTCACGGCTTTTTGCTGCCTACCCTGCCGCTGCCGCTTGTACCCTCGCCCGGTCCCGCAGCTCCTTCTCATCACTCATCCTTTAGCGGATGTGTCTCTAGTCTCTTGCCACCATGACATCTGCTTCGGCGCCGGACTCGAATGCTAGCGATTATACTGTCCGCCCGGATCATGTCAAATCTGATATTGCGCCTTCCTTGCCCGGCAACGCGTCCCTCTACTTGCCAGCTTCCTTGGCCTCCGCTGCGTACGATCGGCAACAGCGCTCCCCAATCCTGATGACGAGCACCCAGCAGGCTCCCTCTCGGCGTCTCCTAGCCACGACCAACTCCAGCAGCATCGGCGGACACAGCATCGGCGGAATCATGCCTTCAATGCAATCTCAAACAGCGACACCTCATGCGTGCACCTTCAAGCTCGAGGTCGCTCAGCATCCTGTTCAGGCGAGGGCGTCAGGTTGGGGTTCTAGATCTGACACTAGACGCCCAGTTGATCCGCCGCCTGTTGTGAATCTGTATGTCTATCTTGACGGCGTTGACGTGTAAGTATCCACTGCCTCTGTCATTGGCATATGCCACCAGCTTATGTCGCATAGGACTTCATGTTGCAAGAACACATTCATACTCCAAGCGACCCTACACGCAGCCCATCCCGTTGCGCCATCGTTAACAAGTCCCACTACTCCGACAACGCCTCCACAGACAAGCAACTTGATTGGCACGACCATCACTTCGCTCAATTTCATGAAACAGCCTCCGCCCGGTCGCGCATACTTTTTATTTCCGGACCTGTCTGTGCGGCAGGAAGGCACTTACCGACTCCTGTTTTCAGTATTTGAAATAAGCGAGGATTCCGGGGCTGTATGGCGAGCGGAGGCAGTAAGCGACGTCTTGACAGTGTATAGTCCGAAAAAGTTTCCTGGTCTAGATGTGTCGAGTGCGCTGACACGTGAGATTGCCAGCCAAGGAGGCAAGGTGCGCATACGGCGCGAGGCAAGATTGCGTGGGCGGAGACCGTCGAGTGGTGTGACAGCAGTCAGTTTTGTGTCTGTGCCAACACGTCCTGTTACTGCTGATAGCAACGACAGTCTGCGAGTGCCATTGGGAAGCGTGTCCGTGATAAGTAAACAGATATTGCCGGATGGATATGTAGTTGGGGATGGCAAACGCAAGTTCGTGGATCCATCGAGAACAGTGGAGTCGCCGATGATATCGCCTGTGTCTGCCCCGACACAACAACCACAGCAACCACAGCACGAATATTCGTATCAGTCAACTACGTATGCACCATATACGTCCACAACCAACGTCACGAGTACTGCGACGTACTATCCTTACCAGACCTCTTCAGCATACAACATTTTCCCGCCGCCTATGAACACGCAGCAGACATATCTCCCCCCGCCACCATCATCGACCTGGGCTGTACCAAGGAACTTCTCACAACATGTTATACTGCCCCATATGTCCCAGGCACAGGGACAGGGACAGGTACCTCAGTACTCGTATACATCTGCACCGCAATACTCCATGGCGAATGCAATAGATCAGGCTACGGGCCAGCCTCGGTTCACGTATGTCGACGCAATGATGATACCATCGCAGCAACGGCCGGGCGACTACTCTACGTCAACTTTACCGTCGTCGTCCGGCACGGTATCTTCCACGGGTTCAGGTCCCACGGGGGGCACCTCACATCACCCGTCTATGTCATGGCCTAGTCGGGCAACGTCTGCGTCCGCACAGCAGTTGCCACTGTCAATGATACCGGGACAGCAAGCTGGCGTACCGATGATGCAACCACTGCCAGTCTCCATGCCGATGCAGGTCTCTGTCGGAACTCAAATGGCAATGATGCAGCAGCAACAGCAGCAGCCGCAACAGCAGGAACAGCAACAGCAACATCGACAACAACCACAACCACAACCACAACCGCCACCGCAACAGTCGCAGCGACAGCAACTGCAACATCAACAGCCGGTACCACCTATACCACAAAATCAGGCTGGCCAGCTCGGGCCTAATATCGGTATTGTAGGAGGGCAGTATTTGTATGATGATGGATTCGATGAGTAGACGTAATTATTTTTGTGTAATACTGTATATTAGGTCTTCGGTGTTTGGAGTATATGGTGTTTTGTTTACTGTTTCCGATACGTTCTGTTGTATAATATATTAGGATGCATTGATTGCGTAAATTCCGTTATAGGTTTGGGAGCTTGTAACGGTAGCATTTTTTATGTCACACGATACTTATTTATCTACTCCACTAAGTTATTTGTTATCATTGTGAAGAATTCTTGTGGTTTACATAGAGTTCTTAGTCCGCTCGGTATGTGTGTAATATGCTCGATTTTGTTAGTGTATAGTATAGTTTACGTATTGTATTTCAGATTTGGTTGTGTAGATACTGAAGGACCTTTACTGAGACAACCATTTTGGATAAAGCGGCTCATTGTAACATAGCGGAGTCTTAGATATCTAATCTGGGCATCCTACGATCCACATGGACACATGGCTGTCGTCATCAATCCATATTACAAGTCTACTCATCGGTGAGTAAAATGGAAACTCACTCAGTTTCAGTAAAAACATCCAAAAGCCGCAGCTAGCCCAGCCAAGCGTGCGGCGGGCTGCCTCGAATTCCCCCGCCATCCCACTCGAACGACGCGATAGTTCGTAACCAACGCATGTGGAACTGCTGCATGAGTACCATCGGATAAATCACTACTTTAACTGAAATCACGAAGCTGCTGATCTGGTGTGGCTCTTGCAGGGTAAGGGTCAGTTGTGGTGGGGTTCAAAATGTGTGCGAAAGTTGCATTTGATCGACTGGGATGATTGTCATTTACATTGACGATGTGGAAGGAATAGAGAGCTTACATTACGGTCGAGAGTATCGGTGCTTTGGAGTTCGGGATAGAGAATTGAGACAGATGGGACGTGTATACCCTGAGTTGATTCCGACAGCAGGATCTCCTACGGTCGAATGCCGTCGAATATTAATGTTGTTTTTGCTGTCCTCCTCCTCCTACTAGACTGCCGACAGCACGAGGTCCATGCCAGTACACTCCTCATCTCGATTAATAAATTGAACCTCCTCTAAACTGGTTCGGCCGTGCGAATGAAACAGCGACCGCAAGATCTCGAGTACAATCTCAGAAGGTGGACGAGCGTCTGGGATTGAACTGTGCTGCACACGGATTCCCGACCTCTCGATAGATTGGCGTACGAAGGCAGTTACGGAGTATTCAAACGACAATTCTACATTGTGCCCTTCGAGTGTAGATATTGACGCTCAGCTGGCTTGTATAAGGTCTGATTACTGGTCTCTTTATCAAAAAATTGGGGGTAATATGGTAATCGGATTGATCGCAGAGAACGAAGGAGCATGTGGCCCCCTTTTGGTTGTTGGAGCGCCGCATGATGCTGGAGTATGCAATTGGTCAAGATGAATGATATTCTCGGGACCGAAACGGTCTATTCAATATACGCCAACAAACCCAGATTGATATACCCGGAACAGGTATATTCGTCTACTTATGGTGACTAGTGTGGGATCTCCATTTCTCCGAGACATGCCAAGAGACCGATAACTCAGGGCAAGGAGACTAGTATTAAGTAAATGCACGGCAAAACTCGTCTTCACTAAAAACCGTCAATTTGATTCCAGAGGTACAAACATGATCTGAGCTCTACACACTACTGGAGCGTGAGTCTATATGATGCCCACGTGGCATTTCCACCACATTGTCACATCTTGCATGATAATTGCGACTTTCACTCAAATCCAATTATATTTCTTGGTATTGATATGCAGGTTTAGTGGCTTTAAAGTCTCGACGATGTCGCTCCTTGAGAATAAGACTGTCGTGTACAAGAAAGTGCCGGTGGGTTTGGTAAGTATGTCTTGCATTGCATGCATTAATCAAGTTTACATATGTTATCCTCGATGGGCTCGATTTACTAATCGGTAATATAGCCCACAGAAGAGAATCTTGAGATTGTCACCAGCAAGGTATCGTCTTCCGCACCTGATGGCGGTTTGCTGATTCAGGTTCTTTATGTATCGTTGGATCCCTTCCTCCGCGGCCGCATGCGAGATCCTAGTATCAGGTCCTACAGGCCAGCGTACTCAACCGGCGAGATTCTCAGTAACTTCGGCATAGGCCGCGTTATTGATTCTTCCGCGCCTGAATTCGCAAAGGGCGATATTGTGAAGTCGAACATCACCCAATTCACAACGTATCAGGCTGTGCCGAAGGAGTGTCGGCAGTTTTTCAACAAGGTCGAGAACCCGAATGGATTCCCGTTGACTTACTTTCTTGGTGTGCTCGGAATGCCGGGATTGACAGCCTATTACTCCTTCTACAAGATCGGCGAACCAAAGAAAGGCGAGACTATCCTCATATCCGCGGCCTCAGGTGCAGTCGGTCAACTCGTCGGCCAACTCGCCAAGCACGAAGGCCTTCGTGTCATCGGCTCTGTTGGATCAGATGAAAAAGTTAAGTATCTAAAGGATGAACTTGAATTCGACGAGGCTTGGAACTACAAGGAGATTTCGCCTGTAGTGGCCATTGCCAAGCACATACCTGAAGGCATTGACATCTATTTTGACAATGTCGGCGGCGAACTCCTTGATGCAGCGTTGGCAGGCATGAGTAACTACGGTCGTATCATCGCGTGCGGACAAATATCTCAGTACAATATCTCCAACCCAGAAGATCGGTATGGCATCAAGAACACAATGATGATTGTGGCAAAGCGATTGAAATTCCAGGGCTTTATCATCCTCGACATTTATGATGGGGAAGCGGGGACTGTGGCTGAGTTCGAGGAGACCGTGTCCAAGCTGTTGAAGGACGGCGGCTTTATTTACAAGGAGGACGTGATTGACGGCATTGAAAACACGTTGGATGGGTTTGTTGCTATGTTGACCGGTAAGAATTTTGGCAAGGTCTCTGTAAAGGTGTCTGCATAATTTGCTGCACAGAGGTCAGAGGATAGGTATAGTGTATATTTGTAAAAGTCCTGGGATTGTGATGACTTATTATATGATTGAATATGGATTAAAATATGTGTTTGTGACAATTTTAAAACAGAAGTGTTCTGAAAGACAAATAATCACTGTCCTGAAGCCGCACAGAGGGCGGCTTGCGACTTTGTTCACGTTGACACGTCCGAACTCGATTTTGCTCGCGATCGGAAAGACTGGCTTTTATATCTCTGCAGACAAAGTATACAGAAATATTAACTGTTTAAATGCTCTCGTCAGATAATTATGAAATGCGGATGTGTAGGTAAATACTGCAGCAACTGTGACTGCTTGGTGGCATCGGGATTTACAGGAATTTTCTTGCACTACCGCCGTTTTCCAATGGAATGTCACCAGAAATTGAGCAAGACACCGATTTGCAATTATTGTTTTATGATTAACTAGTAGTAATGGTAGACTGGTAGTAACAGTAAGCTACTCAGCACAAAGACGCAACAAGCTGGAATGTAGGTATCGCTCCAAGGGACCAAAGAAATCTAAAATTACGACTTCGAAATTCACCGTCAGAAAAATCTGCAAACCTTAATATTACTGCTATCTCGACGACTGGAAAGCGGCAAGAGCGAACGCGCTCGAAGCCAGAAAGGAATAAAGAGGCGCCACCCATCGAACTCGGGCCAGGCACAGCCCTAGCCCACGGCAATGGATCCACTTCATCATTGCCGACCACCACTGCGAAGTCTGGTGCAAGTACTTGCTCTATTAGATTGCTTTCTCCGCAGAATCAGACTGATTCGTCGTTGTTGCCATTGTCAGTTGCACAGGAGTAGACAGCGTCGGCATAGTTTCGCTACCTCTTTACAAGGCAGTACGCGGAGAATTGGTATATAAGTCACCGATAGGCAGTGACTACAATATATATAGACTTCCTCATCACATACTGGGTGACCAAGGTTGTCGACCGGTGACATGGACACAGTCAATGGGTGTCCGATAAAGAACGAGGTCGACCTCGAGCTGGTACAATGGATAGCTAGGGCGACGGGTTCGTGCATGTACGGTGAAATGGGCGCACTATCCTATATATTGGGTACGCTGAAATCTAGAGTGATTAGTTAGCAAAGCTGATAAGTATAGGTTACCTGTCGCTGTTTGCGTGGCTTTGGGCGCAGCTGCCGCAGGTTATAAAGAATTATAGAAATCACTCTGTCGAGGGTCTGAGTTGGCTGTTTTTGTTCAACTGGTTTCTCGGTGACGCCACGAACTTGATAGGCTGTCTATTGACACGACAAGTACGTTCTTTTATCAATATATGATAGCAAAAAGGTTTTAACTCTGCTTAGCTGCCATTCCAAACTTTTCTGGCGATGTACTATCTCACAATAGATGTCATATTATGTTGCCAATACTTTTATTACACGAAGCTGAAGTCGGAGACCTACTACGTCTTGCTGTCACCGCCTGAGGGTGGCACTCCAACCTCATCGCATTCGTCACACACTATCCGTAGCAACGGCCGGAGGCGAGCAAATGTCATGCTTTCGCTGTCCGCTATGGTCGCCATAGCAGGAGCGATGGTCACGCCGCCGACTCCTTACCCGCTCGCAGGCTTACCGCCAGCAATGTCAACTGACGACGGCATGATTTCCGTAATGGGAGGCAAATTCAATGGGTTCCGACGTTGGTTCAAGCTGAACGACCGCGAATCCGTCGGTCGCGTGTTTGCGTGGGCTTGCACTATTATGTACCTTACATCTCGAATGCCTCAAATTTACACCAACTTTGTGCGTCAATCCACCAGTGGTCTGTCGGTATTGCTCTTCATTGCGGCGTTCTGCGGAAATTTACTCTATACATTGTCTATTGTCTCCAGTGCCGCCACATTAGATGGCGGGGAGCGTGCAGATTTCTTGTGGGAGGAATTACCGTATCTCCTCGGATCTGCCGGCACAGTTGGATTCGACTTTACAATCTTCTTGCAATGGATCTATTACGGCGAAGGCAAGCTTTTCTTCCACAACTTGTACTATGGCCGAAAGTCTTGGGAAATAGCTGATAGTAGCGATGATGCGGATGCGCAAAGCTTGGTGGATGAGGACGAGTATTGTGCAGCCAGCAGCAGCAGTAGTAGCGCAAGCAGTGGAAGCAGCCAGACGGTCAGCAGCAACCACCCGCCTGGCGAAGAACGGGAGATGTACTGAAACTTGCACAGACTTCATTTTCATGACATGGGATTGTTGCTCCGAGCATTTTATGTAATATTGCGAACATTCGGCTATGCTTATATTTGCGTCTCATCTTACGGATTCCTTAGTACATATACAGTGTTGCGGTGCTGCTGACGTTCACATCTCTCGGGTGGATACGTATATAGAGTTTGGGAAAGGACCATGTATATTATAGAATATGATTATCACTTACTTTTTACAAAATACAATCAGTATCTAATATCTACTTCGAGGGTTCGAAACTCTACCCCTCGTTGTCCCCTTCTAGCTCCTCCATGTCTTCTTCATCCATCTCCTTGAGTACAGCATCTGTGATCGGGACAGAGTCATTATCTTCAGGGAATCCCTTCGCGGTGAGGTAATCAAACAAATGCACATCGCCTTTGAAGTTGTCGATAAACCCAAAGAATCCATAGAATATGTTCTCATTGGCCTCTTCGGCGTAAATCTTGTCGTAGATATACTTCATCTTAAACTGCTCCATCTTGTCATTGTAGGCGTCAAACGACACCGCATCACGACCGAATGACTTTAGTCGCTCATTGAAATTAGTGTACACCGGGCGCTCAAGAAGTAATCCCAGTGCAGGCGCTTTCGGGATGTTAACCTTTCGACGGTTGAACGCCTCGTTAATTCGATCAAGGGGCGCACCAGTGCGGACAACTTGCGCGGCCATGCCAATCATCTTGCGTATCTGGTGCAGCATAAACGACTGGCCGTGGATCTTGATCGAAATCCACTCCGTGCCTTCAATGATCTTGGGATCACTTGTGACTAAAGACTTCATATACCGCCGCGAACTGGGATCATTAAAATCTTTGCCGATAGTAAAGTTATGGAAGTTATGCGGTCCTTCGTATTTCTTCATGGCCAGGCGAACCAAGTCTAGTCGCTCCGCTGAGATTCTGTACGCTCGTCTTGCCGCATTCTCAATCGCTCTAATTTGCTTGAACTTGCTAAACTGATTGTCGGAAAGGTTCAGGAACGTTTTGAGAGATCCCTCGTCTCTGGGTCTCTTCTGGTTCAAGGCTTGTTCTTCGAGTGCTTCCGCATACGCTACTCGAATTTCATCCTCATTGATGCCAGCGGCTTTTACTTGATGCGCCACGTCGGCCCAGAACCTTGCACCCTCCGGATCATCCCGAGTAACGCCAGGATACATGTCCGCCATTTCATTAATCTGCTTTGCTAGGGCTGAGCCGGGCTTTGGCGGGAGAAAAGAATAACTCGGGATCAAGTACTCGTAAATCCTCGAATCGCAGTGTTTCCGACATTCAAATCCCTTCGTGGTTCGGGAGTATCCCCATAGTCGAATCTGGTCGGGCAAACGCGAGTTGACCTTCTCGACAATATCCGGATCCTCAATAATCAACTTCAAAGATATAACATTCCCAGCAGCATGGACACCCTTATCCGTTCTTGCGGCACGCATGAAAGCGGATTTTTTTGGGTCGTTGGAATTGTCTTCCGATATTGCGCCTGCTTTAACAAAGGCGTTGAAAATGTCGCCTTCGATCGTCCTTTGGGGAGGATTGATTTGCATCCCGTGGTATCCAGTACCGCAGTAACCTACCATGCATGCGACTTTCCGCTTCGGTTGGCGCTCCTTTGCTTCACCATCTTCCTCATCATCTTTGCGATCACGGGGAAGTTGTCGTACGGGCATAGAATTTCCATGATTTTGGCGTTTACTGTAATTCTCCCTAGTAGGCATTAACATCAGCTCAAGTCATACGTTATTTATAGATATAAACCGAGTTCACCTTCGCACCTTCTTTGAGTCCCCGCGATCTCGTTTACGCTGCTGACTGTTGCTCGCTGCTGGAGTCCCATCGGCAGGAGGAGCCACCTCGGGGCCAGCAGCGCCAGGGATTGTCGAAGAAAGGTCATCGTTCTGAGACACTGAAGGTTCACTTGTCTGCCCTTCTGCCGACATTGGAATTTTACTACTTGGCTAAACTGTATTGTCGGTCGCCTCAAAGTATCGACTGTGATAAATGCGGATGAAAAGTGTGTCTGCCAGGAAATTTTCGAACAGTTGAGCCGCACGAGTGAAATTTTGCAACCCGCCCCAGTCTTCTGCTAATTTCCGTCCTTTCACAATTACAATCTTGTTTTTGTGGTCATACAGAGAATTGGACGGGTTCTGAGATATAATGAGGCCATTGACCGAGGACGAAACGAAGACGGTGTTCGAAAAGCTTGCAAACTATATCGGGCGGAACATTACACACCTAATTAACCGACCTGATGATCCACACTGTTTCCGGCTGCAGAAAGATCGAGTGTACTACGTTAGGTAGGCTTGACATTCCTACTCACAGTATGTTGCATGCTAATAATTATCCTAGAGAGAGTGTCATGCGCTTCGCGACATCAGTCGGACGTCCCGAGCTTATGTCTCTAGGCATCTGTCTAGGTAAATTCACCAAGACAGGAAAATTTAGATTACATATTACGTCGCTCGAATTCCTTGCGCAGTACGCGCGTTATAAGATATGGATCAAGCCGAATGGTGAAATGTCGTACCTCTATGGAAACAACGTGCTGAAAGCACATGTTGGGAAAATGAGCGATGATATTCCTGAACATTCTGGCGTTATCGTCTTTGCTATGAACGATATTCCCATGGTAGGTTTTGCATTATGGTGACTAAAGATTGAGAGTCTGATGTTAGATTTCAGGGATTTGGCGTTACGGCGAAGTCAACCGCAGACGCAAGACGACTGGACCCTACTGGTATTGTGGCATTCAGACAAAGCGACATTGGAGAATATCTGAGAGAAGAGGACACTCTTTTCACATAATGGTCAACATATATTGCTTACACACGGATGGTCAAATGTTATGGTTTGGGTTAGGAAAAAGTCTTCTTTTTAACACGTTATTTTCTTGCATAATAGTAGAATGCTGGTAATCCATCGCATTCGATTAAGTGGTTCCCGTAAATGCTTCAGTCTCATTGAACATATGCCATAGTCTACATCAATCATACAAAATGGACATCTACAGTCGCCAAGCTTTATGCCTTTGATTCAATCAATAACTTCTCTGCCTCTTTGTACCGGCCCTGAGATTCGTAAAGCTGCACTGCAACGGCCACGAGACCAGGATAACTTGGTACCCCTGACGCGAGGATCTGCTCCACAACCTGCGCAGCGTGATCCACGTTCTTCTTCTCCATAAGCATCTGTATACAGGCCAAACCCAATCCGATATTCGACGGCTCCCTCGAAAACTTCTTTAATAACCGGTCCAGGATGTTCTTGTTGGAGTATTTGCCCCCAGTACTGAACGGATCTAGGACAGGGGGGCGGAAATTTAGCAAGCGAACGCCCTGATCCTCAGGGAATTCCTCCAAATGCCGCTTTATGCCTTTCTTGACTACGGCTTCTTTGCCGACCTGATACTCGACTGCCAGTCGATTCTTTTGCAATAGACGTCGTTGGAAGTTGATGTATGCTGATTCCGAAGCCTTCGTTTGCACAATTGAATCTAGAAGTCTCAGATTAATATGAGGATTCGCGTTGTCGTATCCCGGGACATTTGCCAGGTACAGAAGGTTGTGGACAATCAGATCCTTTATAAGAGGCTCCGAGATCCTAGTGTCTGTCAATCCAAGCCTCGTCAGGAATAAAAATGTGCTACGGCGTCACTTACGATGATGAGTCAAAACCAGACAATATCTCAGCAGCTTCGCCCTTCTCTCCGAGTAGAATATGAACATATGCAGCTTGAATCAATATCGGATAAAGTTCGTCTTGCAATTCCTTCTCTGAAAGCCCGTCAACAGCTTGTGCCAACTCTTTCGCTTGCTTTAGAAGGGACAACGCATCGCCGTACTGCCTGTCCCCAATTTTCAATGATGCCATATTAAATGCTTGTTCGTGCGAGACTACGGTCGTGTTCGGTGCTGGCGCTGAGGCGATGTTCCACCATCGCTGCTGCGTTTGTATAGCAAGAACATTGACTAGTACGTCGTGATCCTCACCCTCAACCTACACAACCACCTCGATTAGTCCTTCCTAAATCAACCGTTAGGGCACGATGCATACTTACCAAATATGAACCTTTGGACAATTCATCATATGTCTCCTTCGCATCAGCGAAATTTTCCAATCGATATGCCTAATACCAGGTCAATACGAAAGCCCCAAACGCACTCCAAATAACGTACAATCTGTGCCTTCAAGTGCAACAGTCCCCTATGCTCTGTAACACTGCTCTCTCCACTCCTGATTGCACTCTCAGTCAAATCCATTGCAACCTCAAGCTTTCCAAGTCTATACAAACAGTATGCGCGCTCCAATGCCAACTCACACGGTTTCAATTCGTCGTCCCCGAAGACTTCCAGAGCCTCTGAATATCGATCTAGCTTAATCAAAGCAACTTGTTTTGCCGTCTTGGCTTTGATGTCAGTAGAATCTTGACGTAGGAGCCTGTTAGCGAGATCGAGCACGAAAGTATGTTCGTCGTTCTGTGCATGGACTGCCAACTTCTCGAGCAGCTCTTGCAAAGACGCGGTGTTCTTTTTTGGCATTGCTGACTGATTCTATAATGTCGAGATGTCTGTAGAGTGGGCAAGTCGATATATGTCTGGTCAGAACAGCATATTCCGGCCTCGGCTCAAAGGTGAACAGAATTCTAATACAATCAGTATGTTATTTTGGCCTGCGTTTGCGGAAGCAAGGTAAGGTTTCTACCTTCTGCGAGCCGCCAAAACCCCCCAGGTCAACGATTGACACATAAACCAATTCCAAAAATTTTCCAGAAGCTCGCGACTCTATACCGATCACGAAAACACCGTCTCTATGGTGTACTTCTCCAGGGCGATATATTTTGGGTGTCGGGAAGGTTATGGAATTTTGTTTAATTCTCTACTGCCGACTCGGATACCATGGCAATCCACACGCGGATATGCGAGAAATACACCACGCAAAAGCTCCTCCAAGCGGACGAAGTACGAAAGGAGCAAGAAATACGTGAAACACGCACAGCCGGCGCGCATGATTCTATCGAAGAGTGTTATTGCCCCGTCCGATGCGCAGCGGTCACGATGGAATCACAATGATTTTCGAAGACAGAAAGCGGTCGTGAAGCAGTTTACAGAGCGACAACAATCGACCCCGTATCTAATTGGACCACCCAATGCAGGTGGATTTTCCGTGCTCAAGAACGTTGAATATGAGGATCGTTTACCATTAAATGCTACTGTTGCTCGTTTGAGCTCCTTTGAATCGCTACGGTTGTTACCCGTTGTGCGGAATGCATTATATGCACGCGCGTTGCGGCAGGTTGACGAAAAACGACCTTCGGCGATCCAGGCGCTTGCGATCCAGAAGATGATGAGACTCCCACCGCCTACCGTTCGATTGGCGCAACAAGGACTATTGGCAAAGGAGAATGAGACAGATGAGGAGTATTATGAACGGAGGCGATATCGAAAGAACTTGCACAAAATGAAAGTCAAATTAAAGTCATATCTGCTTGCTGCAGAGACTGGTTCGGGAAAGACTCTTGCGTATTTGCTTCCACTTTTCAGTATGCTCAAGGAAGAAGAATTGCAGAATGCACCGGCAGTATGGGACTTGGCGGAAATGCCGTATATCAGATCAATTATCCTGGTACCGACCGCAGAATTGGTTCAGCAAGTTTTGGTACAGGTTAAGGATATGTGCCACGACATCAAGCTAGCTTCTGCCGGTCTGTCGCAGGAATCTACGAAGGGAGTCGCCGACCGCATTCGCAAGAAGCAGATAGATATTTTAGTGGCGACACCCGTCCCACTTCTCAAGTTGATTCATCGAACTAATTGGAACATTCTTGATGATTGCCGAAAGATTATAGTCGATGAAGCCGATAGTCTCATGGATCGGTCTTTCAAAGACGAAACCCAGGAGATCCTCGACACACCACCAAGACTGGAAACTTTAGTGTTCTGCTCTGCAACAATTCCGAAGACATTCGACAGAACACTTGCTCAGAAGTATCCAAATATGGAGCGCATCGTTGCACCGCATCTCCACCAGATTCCTCGTCGTATCACGTTCTCAACTGTAGACACTGCTGCCAAACCATTCTTTAACGATAAGCGGAAGGCATTGGCTGAGACTCTATATAATCTTGACCGAAGTGATACTGACCCTGGTAAAGTCAAGCGCATTGTCGTTTTCGTGAATTACCGCGAGAGCGTCTCGGATATCGTTGAGTATCTCAATGGCTTGAAGATTCCTACCGTCGGTCTCACAAGGGACAATTCATTGGAGGAGCGATCATCGTTGATGCGGGAATTTATCAGACCTACACCGCTTCTGAAGGATGCTAAGGATCTCAACCTTGTTACTGGAAGTGTGAAGACGTTACGAGTGCTGGTCACCACAGATATTTTCTCCAGAGGCATAGACATGCAGTCAGTTCGAACGATTATTTTGTATGATGTTCCGTTCTCTTCTATCGATCTTATACACAGAGCAGGACGAACTGGTAGAATGGGCAGACGAGGTAGAGTTATTTTATTGGCAACAAAGAGTGAACTGCGACCGTGGCTACGTGGCTTGGCGACTACGATTAATAAGGGCTATGCATTGGTTTAAATGACATGAATAGGGTCGGGTACATATTCGGCGTTCCGCGTTCCTTTCGTCTAGACATCTTGTACATATTTAATCTACCAAAGGGTTTGGACCATCCATATAGGAAAATTTGTAATCATTTCTGTGGTTGTTCTTTCGTGAGCACTGACAGTTTTGTTCTATTATTTATCCGATGCAACTTCATCCGCAGGTTTAGCTTATGGCTTCGTATCTGTCGGATTATACGAACTCGGAAGATTGAACTTGTATTTAACAAGAGGCCTAAAGTTCAGCTGGTGGACTTCTCGATAGTCTCCTAGCCTTACTGTGGCTCCGACATTTTTTTAATTTAGCTTATACTTTAATATTCGACCTTGACTGGAATTACTAGAGTGAAATTGAAATTTACTACCCGTAAGTGTATTGAGAATGTATATCAACCATTATTGTCAACTCACAGCGCATCATCGTTGCATTTATGGTCCGCATGCCGTATGTTCACTTGAATTTCAACGTGATGGAACAGCCCTTTGACGGGTCAGATGCGGCTCACAAGGGGTTGAGGCACACACTCCACTGATAACGGGAAAAAGTCCAAACAAAATATTGAATTGTTCTTGCTATCCGAAGCTTAGTTAAATCAACAGCCACTACTACATAAATATCACTCGACTATAGAGGATTGTCAACTAGTATACTATTGCGTTGGTTCAGATAGTAACAGCGTCGCAGACGGGGGTCCAACGCGTGTTTACGCATCGTTCCCTTAAATTACAGCACAATAATGTTCTCCCGACTAACCCAAAACGTCAAACAAGCATGGAATAAAACTGTTCAGGAATTTCATGAATTTGAAGCACAACAGGATGCAAAACGACAAGATAGACGCCATGCACTACAAGCCCGCGCGCGTCGTAATGTGAGACTGCAAAGGCTTGTAATTTCTCCTCCTTTATCAGCTGCTGGCATATCCAGTCGTGACAATGGAGCTATCAACTTTGAGAATGTCGCTATTGATAATGAGAAGACTGTCGATGGCGAGGAGAGGAAAAAGAGACGCAAATTTAACAATGGTGGATCAGCTACAACCTCCATAGAAAAATTTCATCAGCCTCGTGCCCGCTCAACACTACGCAACACGTCTCCGAAAATCAGATTAGCAGCAAATATACAGGAACACGAGGACAATTTACCGAGAGTAGCATCGCGTGAGACAACCAGAGACACGGCTTCAAGTGCTAACAGTCCTCGTCCGGTCCGGCAATCTTTAAGCTCAACGAGATCTGCTTGTATGTCGTCCGGAACGCTGCCAACAGCTAATCTGGATACTGACAACGCAGCTGTGGAAAGGATGTTGCGAAAAAAAATTGTACACCTGGAGCGAGAGCTACGAGAATCTCGAGAGTTGATTCAGAGGTTGCATGAGCAATTGGGAGAACAAGATGATTACATTCGGGCTATGGAATTCGAAAAGAGTCGTGTTGAAGATAGTCGGGACGACGGACGAAGTGAGGGAGATAATGATGCTCACTATGATATTGAATACGGCTATGACATTGCAGAAAACGTGACTAATCGCCATTATACCCAGCAAAGACAAGAGAAAAGTTCACCCAGCGTAAAATCGTCTAAACGGGACGTCGTAGAAGCTGTCGATGATAACTTGTTTGAGCAAATGTCGCCGGTGCCATTAGCTGATTTGATCGCGCAGGACGCAGAATGAATAAAAGGGTCTTGTAGGTTAAACGTACGCCAGTAGATGAGTCGTTGGGTACTAGTTGTCTAGCCGATGTCGCTAATGTCTATGGAGTTTAATATAATTTTATGTTTGATTGATTACAAATTAATGGCAATTACGAACATTTGCACAGTTGCACAGCGAGGATATTTTAATTCCATTGTGTTGGCCGAGCACTTAAAAAGGTTCAAGATAAAGTTCGCACCTTTCCGTCCCTGCCCCTGCATCCGCTGCCTTCTAACTCCTGAAGCGTGTAAACAGGGCCCACATTGCCGAGGCACAACCCGCGAAGTCCCTCGGTGAAAGTTATTAAAACGTTTACCGCGACTCCCAGATCGTAGACTCAACAAGAACTGACATTTTTTTGTATTTCTCTTATTACTGAATCGCCACAATCGACGAATGTGGAGCTTGTCGACACTATTCTCGGTCTTCTCGGTGCTGTTCTGGGTAGTCAACACAAAAAATATCCCTCTGGCTTGGTAAGTGACAGCATATTCATGCTTTACATTGCAGTCATAAGTGCGTTGCCACATCGTTGGATATCCGTACTGACACTCGACGCTTCTATTTAGGCACGGCAGGTTTTACAGATCACTCGTATACTTCTTATGGATCAACAAAAACACGCCCGCGGTTGAAGCAGACGTCTTCCGCACCCGGGTTTGGACCAGCCGTTCACCCGCTATGGAATGCGACCTAAACGGTCACAAGTCCAACTCCACATACTTCTCCGACCTTGATATTGCGCGTACAGATCTCATGGTCGACGTCTTCAAGAATATGCTCCTCAACACCAAGAAAGAGAGCGGCATATGGCCCTACATTCCTCTTGGCGCGGTCGTCTCCATTTTCCGAAGGGAGATTAAGCCGTTTGTCAAGTATAATATCAAGAGCAAAATCATTTCATGGGATGAGAAGTGGCTGTTCGTTGTCAGCAGATTTGAACTTGCCGGAAGCACAAACACTTGCGCAATTTCGTTATCCAAATATATATTCAAACTCGGTCGCAAGACCATTACTCCGCAGGACGCTCTTAAGCAATGCGGACTCTGGTCACCTGAAGTCGAAGCCAAAGCCTACAATGGAAGGAAGAAAGTGCAGGGACTTATGGACTTGGATCGGCTGGAAGAGGAAGAATTTTAGATTCTAGGCATGAGATCTCTACATGTCGGTTTGGAGGCATGTGCGTATGAGAGTATACGATGTGCAGTAGATTTTTTTGAATTTAATACGGCGTTTATTATGAGGATGTATTCTAAAATATCAATAAATTTATACAGATGCACCATACAGAAGGCTCTTGGAGTGTCGGAATCTCGGTTTAATAAGTATGGTTTCGATTAACAGCAGTTTCTTCATGTACGAGCTCGCTGTGACTCTACTAATTATCCACAACACAAGCAATCGAAGAACTCTATAAATTACAACTGTATCAATAACCAACTATCAATTGCTTTCCCAATCCAAATCCGATTCAATGCATACACACAAATACACTCCATCAAATATATCTAGCTCAAATATCGATCCAAACTCTCACCTAAAATACCTTCAATAACAGGGACCAAATCATTTCTGACCTCTGTTTCAACATTCTCGTCGTCGTCCTCAAGCAACTCGGCGACGATAGGCACCAGCTGCGGTAACATGCTCAGCCATTCCTCACCTAATCGTTCATAAATCGCCTTCAGTGTCTTCACCGCCGTGATCTTAACATCTGAAGCTGTGGAATCGGCGTTCAATCTAGCGGTCTTGGCGATGCGCTTGGGGTCTAGCACCTCCGCGTCAGAGTCTTCCTTGGCATCTTGCAAATCAGCCATTATATCATCTTCGTCGTCGAGGTCTCTCATGTAGCTCAATATAGACTTATTTATCCTCTTGTAATGGTCTTCGGAAGAGCATGAAACCGCGAAAGCCACAATTGCCTGCTGTAGAAGAGCGCTAGAATGTAAGCCAAGAGCAAGTTGGGCCAATAAAGAGTCAGCAATCTTGTCGAACCGCACTGGTGCTTGCCAAAATTCTGCTTCAATGTTAGCATATAGAATGATAGTGATATCTCGTGAATTAGTTGTACCTGCTTGATCATTAGAGAATGCGGCTATCAAACTACCAATGACTGAATCCCAGAGTTCCCGATCAAATTTCGTCTTGCCAGTGACAAAGCCGACCAAAAGATCGGCGGTGAACTCTACAATGTATCCATAGTAGCTCGTGACAATAGACTAAATTTGTAAGTACTATTATTGCAATGTCAGCTTGCACTTCTACTTACCTTCAAAGATCCGAAAAGACGCTCGGAAAATTTATAGATAACAAGCAATCTATTTCGACGCTCAGTCAAAGAACCCACCGCAGCTTCGGTGGCCCATTTCGCGGCTCGTACGAACAGTGGTCTGAAGACCTTGTCATTCAGCTTTAATACCACTTGCATTGCAATCTCTATAATCTCCGTTTCCAGATTGTCGATAATCGCCTTTCCCTGTTCCCCCAGAATGTTGCGGGAATTAAATGCACACAGCAAGAAATCGAATAATTTGCTGGCATCCGACATAATAGCTTTGCGCGTTCCCCGCTCGATGACTTGTGTGGTGGTAAACAGATAAAGCTTGATTATCGCGTAATCCGACCTGGCTATGACATCGTCCCAGTTGAAAATGAGAGACGCGATTAGTGGCTTGGTCTGCATCTTCGCAATCACATTCTCCAGCAAAACAGCTCTAGCATCCCCGATCGATTGGCCCTCCGCAAAAGCGTCCTGAGCGTCAGTAGAAGCTGACAAGAACACGAGACCAAGGATCTTGGTGAGGTAGCTTCCCATAAATGTTGGAATACGCTTAATAAGCGAGTCGATAGCCGCAAAGACGGCGATACCCACCAATTCCTGACCGTTAGTAATCGCCTTCTCCAGGATGTCCAAGATAATAGGAACCACCCGTGGAAGATATCCCAACAGTCTAGCACCCAACGCCGTGCACAACGTACTCAAGCAGACCAAACCTGAAACCGCTGTGTTCTCATCGGTGCACCGAATACCTCTGTCGTCCAGAACCAGTTCCAGAATTTCTCCCACGAAGGCGTCTGGCTCTACAGCAGCGAACTTGCTTCCAAGAGTTTCAATAGCCTGCAGGCCCAGCTTCATGAGTTCTATATCTTCAATATCTGCATTGGAAATAGCAGCACCAACAGATGGCAAAATTTTCAATCCGGAATTCTTGGCGATATTATCATTCACTGTACCTTCATGCTCAAACTTGGCTCTAATAAGCATAAGTCCGCGTCGAACAGTAGGAGGATCATCTAGTCGCGAAATCAATGTCTCGAGAACTGTAACAAAATCCTGAATTGAAAGCAAGTTGAGAACCGCATCCAATGAATCATATGCTTCAGTCTGATACTGTTGATACTTCTCCTCAGATGTCGTATCGATAATAGATAGTAATTTCTCAATACAGCCACCAATTGACGCTTGGAATGCGTCAATATCGGAATGAGAAATTGCTGTACCTGTTGCTCTAAAAATCTCAACCATCTCAGAGCGGAGCGATGGGCCGGAAACCATAACTCGAAAAAATCGTAGAAGATCAAGCTTGAACGAAAGAAGTTTGTCAGAACTCAACCCAGTAACGTCGTCCAAATAAGCATTAGTCTCATTTGCCACCGATAGGTCGAATGGAATGTCAATGACGAGGCTAAGGTATCGTCGTGCTGCCTCAATACGCTCATTAACGGTGAACCCTCTCAAGTAAACTTCAATGAAGTCTTCAAGCCCTTGAGCCTCGCTAATTTTGCTTCTCGACACAGCATCCCAGTGACGCTTGCCTAACAAACGTAATACGAGATATAGACTGTCAAGCGAACCCAAGATCTTTACAAGTGTAGTGAAAAGCTTTACTCGTCGGTGGTACGGGATATGAGGGAAGGCATTCACGAAACTCAGTAACAGCTCCACAGTGCCAAACGCAATTCCGTCACCACTGTTAGTCGACTGGGCTAGGGCAGGAATAACTTGCGAAATAGTCTGTTGAATAACGTGGGCAGAAAACTCATCGTCCTGACGGATCGTATTCGCGCCCATAAATGTAAATATAGGCATAACACTGTGAAGGACAAGTTCAGGCGACAACTTAGCGAGCGCTGATACCAACAAAAGGAATTTATTCTGAACTTGAGGAGATGTCGAGCTTCGGATACAGCTAACTATGATGTCGATGCGAACGGAGTTGGAGTCGAGTTGCGAATTCTACCCATCTGTTAACTAGGAACATCCATAGCCAATCAATATACTGACATCCATGGTCTTTATAATTGGTAGCAAGCAATCCACCAACACTTGCTGCGTATATTGAACCGGCAATGAGCTATCGGTTTTCAATAAGAGCAACTCTCCCAAAATATCAAAAAGCTGCTTCAGTAGTGGAACATGCTTCTGAGGCTGGTTTCGCTCTAGCAAATCCAACGTCAAAGTCAGCCTTCTCAGATTTGCATGAATAGACTGCCAAGCGGCGCCTGACTGCTGATATTGTGAAGTACTACTTCTCCGTCGTCTCTTTGATAGCTGCTGAGGTTCGTCTCTTTGTTGTGTGCCAAGCTTCGAATCGTTCATAATAGCCGAAAAGATTTCCGTTGACAGCGAGAGTTGATTCAGGATTTCGAGGGCCGCAAATTGTGCCTAAAACAAATTAGTATCTGTAAGAAAGCAAGACATAAGAGTAAATATTACATTGTTATCCAAAGCCAAGTCCACAAGTGTTCTGACTACGGAGAGTTGGGTGTCATTTTTCCAGTTATCGAACAGCTCAGCGATCCTCTCACCCGCAGCATACGACAGTCCAGGAACGTCAGTCTTGATGGAGTCCTCCAGGAACTTTGCTCCATCGCGATCGCTGCCAACCACTACCTTCATGATGGTTCGCTCAAAAACAGCGGATGGAACTCTCTCCCTCTCAAGGCTCTCGATAAGAGACTTTCTCCGCTTGATCCAAGTCCCCAGTAAAGGTGTGCACAGTACGTAGAGTGAAATCGGAGTCTTCTTAGCAGCAATCACCATCGAAAGAATACAATATTTTATTCTGAAAAATGGTGAGCCGGTAATATGACTGCACAAGAATGCAAGCACCGATGTCTTGAAACCAAATTCTTTCTTCCTCTTTTCATTGCTGATAGCAACAGAACTGTCGACTAAGTTGCCAATAAGCGATTTGATGTAGTCACGGTCCAGCACTGCTTCTTCGGATCTCGTACCAATGTGTTCTTTCAATAACGCGCGAAGGTCTTTGTAGCCGAGCCACTTGAGTTGATCTGTCTCCGAACTAGCACCATACAATGACTCAAGTCCCCAAATCTGTGGTGACTTCGGAGAATTCTCATACCGAAAAGAGAGGACAGTAATGCACTGAGCAGCTGCCCTACGTACCTTCTCGGAAGAATCTGTCAGAGCAACAAGGAGATAGATAATAGTAGCTTGCAAGTCGACCGTCTCCGACAGATTCTGCACCAATGTGCCGAAAAAATGAAGGGCAGCCACACGAGCGAGTACAGGGTATGATCCAGTCCACATTCGCAACAGGAATGACAAGCTCAATCCAGACTCGGATGGGAACAGATTCTCATTTTTAATAAGCAAAGACAGGACCTCCTTCTTCTCTGCAAGGCCCTGTAGATAAATCTCGGCTAAAGCTTCGAATTCCTTTGTCGCTGTTGGCGCCAAGAAGGATGTATGCTGTGGCTTCCGAGCCGTGCTTATCCGCTGCTCAAATGTTTCTTTAAGCGGCGAACAAATTTCCGACAAGATATCGCCCGAATGAGGCGCTGGTCTCGCCGGTTGGAGAGTCGTCTTTAACTTCAACTCCATTTCGTCGACATCCATGTTCAGCTGTTGCATGGCATCGAAGAAAACGTCCTGCAAAGCTGAATCTTCAATGCACTTATTCAAAATCTCTCCAAGTGCACTTTGAGTCTCACCGCTAGCATCCGAGCTATGGGCGATCTTGAGAACAGCGTGCGCAACAGCAGATTTCTGAGAGACAGAGAGCGACTGCTCAGCAAGAAGATTAAATACCCGTTCAAGGTTGGAATGGTCGTATTCGAGGATCGCGAGAATGTATGCAACAATGAATTTATCGATCTTAACCTTCTTTTTAATTTCCACCAGGTCTTGAGAAAGTGATTCGATGGTCTCAACAGCTTTCCAAACGCCATTATCGAGAGGCACATATTTGCCATCCGGTAAGTCGTAGAACTGAAGTGTTTGGGTTAACGCGGCCAAACCAGTCTTCGACGACTTCCTGGTCCAGTTAAGTGCGATACCCTTAGCGAGCGCGTCTGATACGTCATTGCCGAGTCTGCATTGCGAGACGAGAACAACGACTATCATGTACCCTGCTGTCTGTGCCTCCGGCGATTTGCGCGCAGTGATTACAGTCGATAGATGTGGAAGCGTTCGCTCAGCAATGGTTTCCTCAATAATTTTCGCTTCTTTCATGGACAGGATGGCCGAAATCGTAGTCGATGTCCAGAATGATAGCAATGCGTGATAATCGCGATGGGCATTGATATGAGTAATTATGTGCTCGGAAATAAGACTGAATAACTCTGCATCGCGCGACAATGCTCTAGTCAGTAAATTTCGAGGCGGAGTGGTCGCTGTGGTCTTGGAGTTGGACAAAAATGAGAAAAGTGGCGGGAGTGGAAGTGAGATGGTGTCCAAGACTCTGGAGAAAATTGGATGACTATAGTACGGCAAGAATGTCAACAGAAAAATCTCCGCATTCAACTCGTTGATTCTATACAGTATTAGCGCTTAGGTCCAGTATATACCAGGTTAATTACTGACTTGAATCGTCGCACTAGCCATTCTAGAGCTTGAATTGCCGGTTGCAGCAAAGCCCGGGGACCAAGGAGCGCCAAAAAGTTCTCGACTGCCCTGTCCAAAGCAGCATTCTGTTCCCGTGTCTGTGACGGCCAGGTTAGCATAATTGTACGTTTATACAAAGATTTCATTGTTACGTACCTGAACGTATCTATCAATCGAGATACTGGTCTCAGAAAACAAACTCTTCTCAAACGTCCGAAAGCGATGATCGATAGATTCAAGATCCTGCAGTCCCTTTAATGCAACCAAATATATACTATCTAAATCCTGAGTAACAGCATCTTTGGGATCGTAGATCAACGAAACTGCGTGCGATTTCTGTCGTTTCTTGCGATCAAGTGTCGAGGCGGTAACAGCATTCGCTTTGATCAACGATAGCTGTCTCCCCAAAGAAGACGCCATTATGGAATTTATAGACACTTAGATATCCGGAGGAACACGCTCTACAACAGAAACTTATAAAATACAGCGTTAAGCCGAAAGAATTAAAATATGATCTGCATACAACAAGGCCTTGCTGAATATTTGCTGTTTGGATCGAGCACGAAGACGCAAGAAATTTTTTTGTAGACCCCTGAATTTTTACTCCCAATTTCAGATTCCGCCAAACTTTCGTAGGTTTACGAAGTACGACCCCTTCCGCTTATGGAAGTCCGAATTGTACTTGATTACACGTTCCACAGGAATACGTTAGGCTGTCAATATACTACACGCAATGATTATTTTTCGTCAAGCAGAGGCTTAACGGTGTCAGCCGATAAAGGAGAACGACGATAAACTAACGTGATAGGATAATCATATAGAGATTCTAGAACTTAATAGTCGTCAATTCACATACAAGAGCTATATAGCCTTTTCTGAATGCATAGTTCATATAATATGATCACTTCCCAATAAATTACAAGACAGTTTTAATTTTACATGTAGAGAAACACTTTTCCTTTTAATAAACGAATCCCAAAACTTTTCCAGCAACATGCTTTCTTCGCGCTTCCTCGTGATCCAAAATACCAGCAGAGGTTGTAAGAATGATGAAACCGAACTGACGGGAAGGTAAGAGGTTCGTCACCCACTTCTCGATATCGCCAATGCGGACATTGAATCGTGGGGAGATGACACCACACTTGTTTAATCTTCCGTTCAACTGAACAACAATTTTTCCTGATCGGTGGTCGTCGACCTCCTCAAATTCTCCAATGTAGCCTATTGCATACTGTTAGTCATATTGCAAGCCCAAACGTATTGGGAGGTGGAGCCCAGGAGGGCTAGCGACATGAGAGTGATAATGGCAGGTAAGATTGTCGGAGAGAAGTAAACGCGAAACAAGATCAAAAAACAAGCCGGCGTGTAAGAAGCATCTCTTCAAACCCTCGAAAGTCAAATTTTCGAACGAGTTTCAATCTTCCGGGACATTAAAAGACGAAGACAGACGGGAGCATGCAGTGCAATTCGTCCAGTTATCACCCGGGTTGGAAATATCCATTTTATCATCTCCAAATCGCCCTGCCAAAGTCGCACCTACCCCCCACCGTGACATTGCATAAAACCAAACATACCGTGCTTCTGCATAACAGTCAAGAACTTGACAATGACCTTGCTAGAAGGCCGAATGAGAACTTGTCTCTTGCCTGTCTTCTCGGCATTATTGATAGCGTTGAGTGCGTCATTAAGAACAGAGGCACGAGTCATTTTGAATTATATGATCTGCATTAGACTGCTATTAGCACCGCGCTTATTGAGTGTCCTTGTTATTAAGCAAGTCGATAGTGAAGGATTCAAAAAGCGCTCTGGACATGGAGCAGTGCCGTATCAAATCAGGTCCATAGGACCTTGATCAGAGGGCAACTGCAGGTCCAATACCCCGCCAGCATCATTCCTCTTCTCTATCTCATTCTATTGTAAATAAAACCTGAATATTATCCACATACCTTAAGTGACGGTTACTGGACGACGATTGCTGACACGAAAGAGTAACTTGAATGACAGCAGGAGTTTGGAACTCTCAAAGTTAGGCCAACGCAAATTGGCAACGAGAGCGACATGACAAAACACAGTCACGTCCACGAAGTGCGAGGCAAACCCTACATACTCAGCCCTCACACAAATAAACTAAGTTCTCAGCGGCCCCGTTACAGCTTCTGAGCCGCACCCTCCAACTGTGGCTTGCATATGCACGAATAATCATTTTTGCAAGCAAATATCAACTTCGCCATGCTGGTGAGCCTATTGGAACACATACATGTTGGAATACGTGCAACAACACGAAAATTTTGAATTTAAGTTAAATGACAAGGAAGTCGTCCGTCGTGTTCCTTCTGGACTGATCAATTAGAATGATAATTAAAGAGGGTGGATGGATAATATTGAATAGGAACTTGTGGAATATATCATGCACGGCTCGCCGCCATTTCTGCCTTCTCTATCTCTATAAATATACAATCTACACATGTTTAGGCGCAAAAGCCAGATTGTCTCGGTGTGCTATATATTCCGAATCTAAAGTCCATTAATATTTTGTCTTTCCTTTGGTAGTATCCAACAGCGGAACATACCCGAATATCCAAGTAACGATTCAATTTCTGAACTCCTCAGCCCCATAATCCGTGCAATCTCGACCGAAGAATAATTTACGATAGCCTTACCAACATCTTCACCATGCTCAAACAGTGCAGCTCTTACTACTTTTTTAGCTTCGCCATCGCCTTGATGTTCTTGCTCTGCTTCTGTTAATACTTTCCTATCAATTACCACCAGCGACACTGCTTCTGACGCATTGAACGTCCCCTTCACATCAACAACGCCAGCAGGTAGTAGGCCAGCCTTATTCGTCCGCGTAATGGCCTTATATGCGCCCGTATCGATATACACAGTACCGTGCGATTTCAAGCCATGCAAAATCCAAAAGTGACGATCTCGCATGGGATGCGATTGTGGAAGAAACCGGGTATGCCGTGGAGGAGGCGAGGATGTTCGGCATGGTGCTCGAGATGGAGAGGCAGAATCTTTCGTGACGGAATCGGTGCTTGCTAAAGGTGTAGCAGAGCGGGTTGTAGAGCGAATGTCGGGGTCAGAAGCCGAGAGGTCGGATGGTATAGTGGGATTGAAAGTTTTGCTGCGGTCATTGCCGTCGCCTTCTTGTTGTCGAAAATATCGCAAATATTTGATGATGGCATGGATATTGCCAGGAACAGATGATTTGGTGATTATAGTTGTGACGCCGGCCGATGTCGCCAGCTCAGCCGCAATCAGCTTAGTGACCATACCTCCAGTTCCAACGCTGCTTCCTGCAGTAGAAACTATATGGTGTTAGCTCACGCAACTGATAGTGTACACACATAAGATCATACCGTCAACATCGAGCTGATTGATATCGGTAACTACCTCGATGGGCTGGGCATCAGGATTTTTCCGTGGATTCTCGGTGTAGAGTCCATCAACATCCGTCATAAGGAACAGGTAATCAGCGTTCGCCATTCCAGCTGTAATTGCAGACAATGTGTCATTGTCACCGAATTTGATTTCCTGTTGTCAAAATGAGCTTAAACCTCAAAGAGCCACGTCGAACTCTAACCAACGTACCATAACGGATAGCGTGTCGTTCTCATTGACAATTGGAATAACACCCATATGCAATAGTTCCATAAGCGTATTTGCCGCGTTTAGATATTGCGCTCGCTAAGTCCTTGTCAGTTAGGACCCATATCTCGACAACTACATCATTCTTACATCAGCAATATCATTTCGGGTCAACAAAATTTGGGCAACTGGCTGATTCAACTGTCTAAACAATTCGTCCCATAATGCTATTAACCGACACTGGCCCACTGCCGCGATAGCCTACCCACTTATTAGCTTTATATATAGGATCGGAACATCGACATACTTGCACTGTCGCCAGATGCTTAGGACGCTTCGGAATGTCTAACCGCTTCAAACCCATCGCGATAGCCGCTGATGAAACAATGATAACACCATGTCCTTCTCTTCGCAGCTTTACGACAGTCTCCACAATCAGTGACATATTCGCGATTCGTGGTTCGTGGGTCACTTCATCACATATTGACGACGTCCCTGTCCAAGGATAATGAGCCCCATTCTTCAGGAACTATAGCAACATAATTTATTATGTCAATGACCAATATGACTCGACTTACCCAGCTTAATGACGATTGTTAGTGGTTTCTGATCTTTGTGCTTCATAGTATAGACAGTGAGTAAGTCTGTTCTCCCAACGTCAATTCGCGCAAATGCCGTAATGCTCTGTCGCTGTTGCTATTTGCTGATCTCGCAATACTTCATTTGTTCAGTTCGACAGCGTTAAGACGAGGCCGTGTGAAGTGGACCGAGCTGAGACTATTTGTATTAGTCACAAATCGTATGGGGTTGGATGAATGAAAGTTCGGCTGCCACTTAAAAATTGTCGTGACGTATCAGGCATAACAACTGCCAGCCGAGAAATCAAGTAGTCGAATTTCCCAAATTTGGGTTTGAAAGGACTGAATTCTGCCCTCCACGAGCTTACCTGACTAAGAAAAAAAATCGACAATGATGTGGTCGAAGACAATGCCGACGACAGCTTGGACGATTGCGTCGGTCTCTTAGTAGCAATTGTATAAGGCTTTGCTGCTACAGGAACCGGTTGTTTCGCGATGTCAAGGCAAAACATGGTAAGTTAATTCTCAAATAATAGAGCGAGAGATAGAGCGAGAGATATGTATTTACTTGATTTTTTTGCTATCGAGCTGCCAGTCATAAAAAGATAAACTATCTATAATCAGGTCCCTTACACTGAGAAACGATCGTGCACAAATGAAAATTAGAATTACTAAATATGGATAAAATTAATGGCGCCCTAATTGGCAATACGAACGCCCCATCGACCTTGACTAATGAATAAGCCAAAATGATAAAATCAAGCCCAAACTAACATAATCGGAGCTACATCCCACAGGTCCACAGCATCATCCAATGCAAAACAGCAAGGAGAGCTCTTTTGAGCTCATATTATTCATATGGATGGCGTGGGGTGCACGTAAAAAACCGCAAAGCCGCGGGTTTGGCAAGTCAAAATTTGAAGTGAGGTGCGGCGTCAAAATTAGATTTTGGTCACAAGTTTAAGGTTTGCCGGGAACGGCTTTCGAGAAGCACGAACTACTACTACGTCCGCAGAATCTAACGAACAATTTACCCATCATATGACAGTCGGCTTTTCTTACCGTCGCCCAAAGTGCTGCAGCAGCGCTAACTATACTTTCGCCAGCAATTGATCGGTCACCCGGATCTGCCGCAAGAGAGTTACAATGTCGGCATCACCATCTCCAGAATCGACCTCCGGCAATACAACCGAACTACCAAAGCTTCCGCATGGCTTTGAATGGCTAAAGCTGGTAGCATCCCATTACACTGGCGCGTTAGACGAAAATGGAGAACAACACTATAATCGAGTGCTTGCCGAGAGACAACGCGAAGCTTCCTGTAAACGGTGCGAGAAGTATCGGGACTGGAATTTGAAGTACAGTGAGGTCCCAATACATTGGTTAACGTCATTCCGAGGTGATATGCTGACCATTGATGACATAGGTCCAACAGTAATTTTTATGAGAGAGCAAATTGAAAGAATTGGCGGTCAAGTTGGAAGGGAACACATTATTTGCGACCATTGCGATGAATACAAGGCAGGCGGCTTCAATCCCAGCCTTGGTGTCCTACTATGCCAGAACCATGTGGCTAACCGGCTGCACCTTGAAGATACTCTGGCCCATGAGCTGATCCATGCTTATGATGAGATGAAGTTTCATGTTGATTGGACTAACCTGAAGCATCATGCGTGCTCTGAGGTGAGTAGTTGACTTAATGTGTAGGTGAGATGTGTTACTAATCGACACTAGATTCGGGCGTCAAATCTAAGTGGAGAATGCCGAATGACAAACGAAATATTTCGCCGGGGCCAACTTAAAGTGACACGGCAGCATCAAGAATGTGTTCGACGACGAGCAGTTCTCTCTGTCATGGGGAACCCCAATTGTAAGGACGAAGAGACGGCAAAGAAGGCTGTAGCTCAGGTCTGGGATTCATGCTTCAACGATACACGACCGTTTGACGAGATCTACCGATAATACCAGAAGTTCAAATATTATCTGCTTCGATTTGTACATAAGTGTGCATATTAAGTTGTTCCCCCACGCATTATTAACAATTGTATAATATGGACTAGACGTATTACCATGCCATATATTCTATAAATGTAGTTTGCTATGGACCATACATAGATATCAATAACGAACGTAAATTATTAACAAAATCCGAGCGCCGTGAATCCAAACATCGATTTGCTAGTCTGTCCTAATTCGATCGTAGTTCGCCGCTACTACTGTTGGGCCATAGTGGCCGATTCTTAACGATCCATGGATGATCTGGAATCTGGTCTAAAGGAAATCGCCTCTCAGGTTGATGTTGTAGCAACTATTCGGCTTCGTTAGCATTGATGTTGTGAAAGCTTTGTTCATTACATACACGCCTGATTAAGTCCGCGGCTTCGACGCTCACAGACGGGGGAATTTTAAGATCTACTTTCGAAATCCGCTTATATGTGGCCTTATGAGCAGGCTCTTCGAACGGAGGATTTCCAACCAAAAACTCATATGTTAGTACACCCAAGGCCCAAAGATCAACCTTATAGTCATGGTCCTTAGCCTCGACCATTTCAGGAGGCAGGTAATCAAGGGTTCCGCACATTGTGTTTCGACTGCAACAGTTAGTAATCATCGCCAATCTTTCTTATGCAATTATTTTCACATACCGAGACGAAGGGGTATGCACACTCCATCCGAAATCGGACAGCTTCACTTCACCATCAAGTCCAATCAAAAGATTCTCGGGTTTTAGATCTCGGTGAATAATATGCTTTTTATGAAGATAAGAGAGTGCACTAGCAATCTGGCAAATATACTGCGAAGCTAAAACGTCACCGAAACGACCTTTCTTTCGCAACACTTTGAACATCTCTCCCTGACCCGCATATTCTAGAATCAGAAAGACTCGAGAAGAATCGTGAAAGTGCCCGTAGAGCCGTAAGATGTTAGGATGCCTAGTCAATGCATCAGGCTGAGACATAAATACGCATTACCAATTAACGTCTCACCTCAGGTTCGATTGAATCTCAATCTCTCTTCGAAATTGTTTTTCAACCTTGAAGTGAATAAGCTCTTTCTTTTCCATGACCTTCAAGGCGCAAACGTATCCTGTAGCTTTATCTCTAGCGCAGTAAACCTTTCCAAATTTTCCCTTCCCGAGTTTTCTACCGATTTCGAAGCTGTCAAGCGAATACTGGCGAAGAGCATGAACAGGAGGCTGCTTTACCAAGGCAGCGATTGGCGGAGACGAATTACTCCCGCTTGAGCGGTGGAAATCATTTTGCGCATTAACAACATCGTGAGAGGAGAGATATCCATGAGGAGTTGGCCCTATAGAGGCTTTATGCATATTCGGCGACGAAGGAGGAGGCATTTGGGATACTCTTGAGGACGACGCCCCAGTATTCGTGTTGTGCAGGGCATATTTGAGTAGCGGGTTGCGGACGGCAGTGCCAGTGAAGTTATTGACAATTTCCTTGTTGCCAGTTGCATTGTTGGACGTCGCCGACGAATGTTGAGAAAGATGGCTGCTCGTTGCTAAGATAGAAGGCTTCGTAATTCTTACGTTAGCAACCATACATTTGGCCAACCAAATAATAATGCTTGTTTCTACCTTAAATTTTCCATTGCCGCCATTTCCATTTACACTAGCTGGATAGTTGGGTCCATGTGAATCGTGAATCGTAGTCCTCGACAGACGGGACTCCAGCGTCCGCATGGACGTCATCGTTATCAAACCGTATTCCAAGAATGCAATATTTGTTGCAAGTCGCCGACCTACACAGTGTAATTTGACTGTAGCAAAGTTTGCTTAAGATTCGAGAATGATGTTGTGCCGGGTGAAGGGTGCTGTAAAAGATGCGCGAAGCTGACCCTGTGCGCAACGATTCTCGGTGTTTACTTCAGAAACGTAAACAACAGAGCCACCATGAATAGTTGCCACGCCAACATGCGGTTTAAGGTTTCATGGGGCGCAATATATTTTCATTGAGTATGCTCCGCACTACTAGTAGGTGTTTCATTTTTCCCTAATTGCTATTAGCAGAGACGTCGTCTATAAAACAATACTTTTACGGATATTCAGTAGCCCATATTATAATGAAATAGCACTTGTTACTTTTATAATCCAAAGATATGAGTCATAAATACATCTAACTACCAGCATAACAACTCTTCCCTAATACCGCCACCCATTCACAAATTTGACTACGAATATTCTTTAACATAACAAATCCTCAAAGGTATCCTTAACAAGCAAAAGCAAGTAAAGGTACGACATAATGAGCTAGCCCACCGTAACGCCTAATTTACTCGGAATTGTCTGCATCCTCTTCTACCTCGGACTCGTCCTCCGATTCAGCTTCCTCCAACCAGGTCAAGAAAGGTTGAGCTGCCTTGCGAACCTTCTTGCTAATCTCCTTATCGACGTACTTCTTACTAGCTCGAGATCCCCATTTCAAAATAGCATCTTCCGAGATAATGTCATAACTGTAGTACTGGTGAAGAATCTTGGGAATCGAAGAAATGAGCTCAGGATGCTCCCGACCAATGAAACGCTCGGTACCACCAAGGAAAGCCTTCTCATGGTTATCGCCAGTCATAAGTTTCTTCAACAATGGCACACGATCCTTGATTTGAGCGAGAATGTCCTTGTCAAACAAAGTCTGAGCAAGAACCTGGAGAGTACGGTGTTTGTTTTCAATTCCGAGCTCTTTAATTTTCTTGAAGACCTCGACATTATTGGGCTTGGTCGGCTGCTCGAGAATCCAGTTACCAAGTTGAGAGTAGACATCGTCACCATCCTCGTCGTCGTCGCCAATAGCGAAAGCTCCGACCTGGCCCTCAAGTTCCTTAACTCGCGCACGAACAGCCTCCTCAGAGGTGTCGACTGCCCAGTCATCATCGTCATCCTCTTCGTCGCCAGGAGTGGCTTGCACAGGTGGAAGAGAAGATGCCTCGGCTGCAATTCGCTTGGTTAGTTCGTCGTCCGATCGCTCTCCATTCTCAGCATCGTCAGCGTCTTCGTTTTTATCCTTATCCTTATCCTTTCTGTCCTTCTTGCCCTTCTTCCCACCAGAGGAGCCCTTCTTGCCAACACTAGTCGGAGGGTTCTTCAAAATGACACCAGAGAGTTTGTGGCTGAGATCAATAGGAGAACGCTTACCGCAAGCTTTGCAATCACGATAGAGCATCTGATCCTTAGTGATGACAATATCCGTCTCAGGATTCTTGCAGGCTTTGCAAAGTACAAACTTGTTGATGAAAATATCAAGCAAATCCTGGAGCTTTGTGGCGTCGTGTGCGCCATTAACCATGTATCTGTCCGTAGCCTCGTTGACAGAGGTCTGGGCACCAAGCTCGAGTCCAAAGAACTTGGTGACGTACATAGGCGGCCGAGCGAGCGCCCGCGCGACGTCAGCGTTATTGACCACCGCGGTCTTGATACCGTTTCCACGGCCCTCGATTTTAGAGATGATCGGAGGCATCTTATAACGATAGAAGGGATCTTGGTTGTCCCGACATATGTCTAGGTGGCAAATGAGAAGCGTGCTCACTCATAAGCTAGTCAGAAAAGAAAGTACTTACTGATCGACATGGCGATATGCTGATATTAACACGGACTGTGACCACAATGGCAAAAAACGATTTCGCCTAACAAGTTGCAAGGCGAAGTGGCGATGTACGTCAGAGATATGACGTTTTGGCGACTTGTGGATATTGAGGGTGCGCGAGAGAGGTAGAACAAATCAGCGGCGGCGGGGTCGGCGGAGACGGACACCGAACAATGCATAAGACAGAGACGTCTGGACGAAGGGTAGACGAAATGTGCAAAGAAGCAGTCGCGTGCAGATACGGCAAGAGCGATTACAAGCGTGTGAGTGTAGGTGAAGACGAGGACGAGGTTGGGTCAGCAATTGAAGTAAAAGAATTTAGTACAGATTGTTCATCGCTCAGGAATGAGCCCTAGCCCCGCCTCGCCACATCAGCTGCCAACATCCTCATCGCGACAGATATGCCACCGGCGGCACTGCGGATTCCACATAGTCCGTAAGTATCGATCCCTTTATGCCTCACAGAAGATGAAACTTCAGGCGCCGCTCGCAGACTGCCCGACTTCCCACCCCCCCGTAAAACCGAAGTCTATCACTCAGTCCAGCACTAGTCCAGCCAATTTTGCGCGGTATCCTACCATCCATCCGCTGTCCTCGGAATTCACGTGCGATCTCTCCACTGCGGTCCCGAATGGCTTTTGTCGGCACTGTCAACGGAGGTGAGTTCGCGATTTCTACTAGATCTCTCTTCAGTCACTGTGTGGCCAGTCTGTACCGAGCCATCACGTGTGGTGTGGCTGAAAGCTCGTTCGCAATTGCACTCAGCACGAACTAAAACAGTTTTCATTTGGGGCATTTTGTTTTTTCTCTATTTGCTATTATTCGAGTCTACGGGGTGAGGGAGTCCCCGCCACAAGACGAGAGGTTCGCTGACGCGTCGTGTGCCGTGTCAAACGTAAACAAGAGCACGCAGTCCTCTAGCAACCCCTGAATTAGCGTGCGCCATTAATATTTTTATCCAGAACAAAGTGCCTAACGTTCTTCTTCTCTAGGTATTCCGCGTCCAACGATGGCAGACGACGAGCTCCTCAGCAAAGTATTCGGATCAACGGGCTCGCAATCTGTCCATCTGAAGCGTCACGTTTTCTCGCCATTGTCATCCTCCGTGTCCCAGTCATCCTCACAATCTTCCCGCTCGTCAGCGTCTTCGTTATCATCCGTTGCCGACTCAGACCCTACGTGGTTAGAGTACGCTAAAATCCTGGAGGGCGAAGACAGCTCGTCTCCAAATTCTCAAACTTCCCCGGCTCGTAACTTGGACTCGCCATCTCCTTTCCTCGACGCGAGAGACAGGCAGGCACTCTCCTCGTCCCACCCACTCACGGACAAGCTGGAATATGGCGTATGTACTAGTTGTGGCAAACCATACTTAAGGCATATCCTTGCTTCGCATATTCGCGAATGCCTGGAGCGGGGGGCAAACAGCCCACAATCACAAGGCATGAATAGAGTACAAGATGCAGCCGCAGGTAGCAAAAGCGCCAGAGACAGTATTAAGTTATCGACGACAGGACTAAACAAAGATGTTGGAGACAGTGGTGGTAACAAAAGCAGCAGTAGCTCTGGGGGATCTACTAAAGCCAAAGGTGGCAACGGTGGTGGTGGCAATGCTGGCGGCAGTAGTAGTAGCGGAGGTGGAGGCGACGACGGCAATGGAAATGGAAATGGAAATGGAAATGGAAATGGCGGAGCAAATAATGGCAAAGGTGATAAGCCAGCAAAGGGCAAGAAAGATAAAGAAGCTGCTAAGGATAAGGAGAAGGACACGGGAGAGAAAGACACAAAAACAACCACGAAGAAGCGGAAAGCTGAAACTCCGACAGCAGAGAAGCAAGTTCCCAAAAAGAAAAAGAAGCAGCCTCCGAAAGCCGCGCCAAAGCCGAAAGGTCCGGTCGATGTCGAACGACAGTGCGGTGTGCCACTACCGAACGGTGGTTTTTGTGCCCGTTCGCTCACATGCAAGTCCCATTCTATGGGTGCTAAGCGAAATGTTCCTGGCCGGTCGCAGCCTTATGATATTCTACTTGCAGCTTATCAAAAGAAGAACCAAATGAAGCAGGCAGCCCTGACGTCTTCAGCACAGTTAGCAGAAGATATGGAGCTTGCTAACGGTCCAGTCGACTCCGACGAAGAAGTTGAATCCGTTATGGCGGGCGTGCAAAAATCATTCCCAGTGCCGATTGAGAAGAAAGTTATAATGCCGATTAGAATTAAGAATCAATTCTTTCGAATGCGAGAGATGTTTGCTAGCGCGTTTTCGAGACAGATTTAATATTTTGTATTATATTTTATGATTGCGGGTGGGCTATTATTGTGCGTTACGGAATGTTGTCGAATTGTTTACGGGCAAGGCGTTTTTTTGGCTGTACATTATATGTAAATCTACGCACTGGAGATATATATTGACTTGATCCGGAACTGAGGAGTTAACTAGCCATTCTTGCATATAAATTCTGAGTCACTATTAGTAACTAGCCAAGTGTGGCATTGTAGTGAGTGCTTTACATGCAATTTATCACCACCTGTACTAATCGCCACGCGCTCTGCTCCTATACATCCTTCCCTGCGCTGTCTTTCCAGGTATTCTTTAACAAGTACAAGCCGCTGCTAGTTCCTTGAATCCGAAGTCAGTCGAAGCGAAAATGCTCTACGCGATAGACTCTCGGAAGATTGCAAAGCCTGTCAAAGCGATGGTCCGGAATAGACACATAGCTACCTCGCTTCCAACGCCGCCGCTGTCGCCTAATCGGGTCATCGGAGATGCGTCTCCACCTTGCTCTTTTGACGACCTGGTTAGCACTGTTGAGGATAATCGTCTTCCGTAAGGGCAAGGACGGCCACTAGGCTGAAACTCAAGACAGCGTGATTATGCGGGAAACTGATCTATCGCTTGGCGAAGGATGACGACAGAATGGATATTGATCAAGATGCCGAGGGTGCTCCTATATGGAACGACGCTTCAATAATACAAGGAGTGATTCTTCTACACTGATGCCCATAGCCACAAAAGCAACCTAAGAGAAGAGTGAGTCCCCTTAAAGAAGCCTTCGTGAATCTACCCAATGCCCGACAGAGCAGATCGTTGACTCAATCACGCTACTGCTAGTAAACGGTCAACTTCTAGGTCACGTCCGCAAAATTCGCGCTCACCACCCCGTGTTATTATATTCAATCGGAGACGGCAGCATCTGGCACTCTCTGCACATCTTGTTACTGGTCGCTGTCGCCAAAAGCGACAGGGCAATTAAAACTAGGGTGGGACTGAGTCCAATCGGATCAGTAGATTCACAAACGTGGCTGAACAGTTGACAATGGTTCGAATCAGAAACGTGTGATGTATTTGCTGACCGTTCTTCTGAGTCTCTTCGCCTTATAGCTCCGATCTAGAGGCTATTATGGCGCAGCCGTCCATCGATCAGACTAGTGCTGATGCTTGGGACCTGATAAGTGGACCTGCATAAATCAATCAGGAGTTTCTATGGAAAAGATGTGCGAGGACTCCAATTCGAGTAAAGTATGCGACCCAAGTCGATGTCGTCCAGCTGTGGCCAATCGCGCTTCACTGGGACTACATCCCCGACAAAATTAGGCGCGACACAACCTCAGCTTTACATAGATCGTCTACAGAACGTTCCACTACCGGTATGCTGAGACCAGCCCCATATTTCCGGAGGGTCAGGCACTCCTTGAATGGTCGTCACTGAAACAGAGCTGTGAATGAGCCGATTATTTTACTGGATCACATTACTGTGCCTGCAGATTGAGACTGTTAACGCGCAAGAAGAGGGTTGTTGGGGTTGGGGTTGACTTTCGATAAACGCTTTCTGTAAGTTATTTTTATCTTTTGTGATATCAACCTCCCTAGTGTTTACTTTAATAATATGCTGTCTACTATTCTGTAGTGCTGGTCAGCTAGCCTAACAAATAAAAGACTTGTATATCATATTCCACAACGTACTGTACGTGCCGCCAACAACGAATGACACATGCTTACATGCTCTATAATTTGCAATATAATCCTATCTATATGTAGCCATAAAAGATTGTCACTTTCCTTTAACATTGCGTGCATAATAACGAGTATCGCTTACGCCTCCTCGACGTATCGTTCAACTTTAGCAGCTTTCAGCCATGACACATCGCCATTCGCAGTAGCGTTAGAAAGCATATACAATTCGTCAATTAATGCCGCGATGAATGTTCCCGGTCCTCTAACGCCCGGTGCAACAGCTGCACGCTCAGCTGCAATAGTATATAGCAGAACACTGGCTACTGCAGCAAGGAATCGATCCTCGAGCGAAACAGCAACAGCTGCACCAATTATAGATCCCAAGACACAGCCAGATGCCGTTATATCCGCAAGGTACCTATGGCCATTACGTAGTACAAATGTAGTCATGCCATCCGATATCACGTCCTCCTTGCCAGTCAGAACCACGATTGTCTTCTCCTTTGCCGCAAGGGCTTCGACCACGTTAGCCTTCTTTTGCAACTGAGAGCTGGATGTACTATCTACACCTCGCATCTGAGATGCCTCTCCGGCTACAGAAAATATCTCGCCCTCATTTCCTTTGATAATATCAAAATGAGAACGGTTAAGCATAGACTTCACTGCCCCTTTCCGTAATTCTGAAGCACCTGCTGCAACAGGATCCAACACAACCGGCCGCAATTTCTTAGCATAAGCGCCTGCTGCAGCCAGATATTTTTCTACCCAATCATCCGTGCCAAAGCCCATGTTGATAAGAAGTGCGCTGTTTGGAATAGCCGCGAAATCATCGAATTCTGCGACGTTCTCAGACATGGCAGGGCTAGAACCAATTGAAAGGTTGACGTTAGCCGCGAAGATTGTAGCTACACGATTAATGATGTTGTGCACAAACGGAGTCTCCGACCGCACTCTAGAAATCACGGTAGGAACTTCTGATAGAACTGAGGAGACGTCTCGGTTCGGAATAACCCTCATCCAGTAAGGAGGATCTCTGACTAAGCTGAGGAGTTCCTTCGAAACTGCCATAGGATCCTTAGCGGCAATAATTGCGGAAACAACAGCAATACCGTCAAGTCGACGACCTGGAACAGCGGAGAGATGAACAACATTTCGTACAGTCTTGAGGTTGAGGGAGCCGATTGCGACGGTCGAAACATACCGCGAGACAGACGAGAGATACGAGAGAACCTTGCGAGCACCATTGATACCAATAGGGGGTTTCTTGGGCGTCTTCGTCGCAGTATCGTAGATTGCACCGATTCCAACGTAATCCACACTTGTCTTGATGTTAGCAGTGAAATTGAGTAAGACATGGGAGCGATGAAAACACACCCATCCTCGACAGCCTTAGCGGCCTCAGAGACATAACTCACGGACATGCCAATAAGTTTGTCAGGTCCAAGAAGCTTTCGTGCAGTGGCGACATCTAGTAACCAATCTACTCGTTAGCAGATGCTTGTCTCCCATATCTTGATTGAAGTAACTGACCAATATCTTCCTGACCAATATGAATACCCTCTGCATCGATTGCCAGCGCAACATCTACTCTGTCGTTAATGAGCAACGGTATTCCTGCTTTCTTGGTGATCTCATGTATCGCTCTAGCTCTTTCAATGAAGTCACAAGTCTCAGCATCTTTCTCCCGTAGCTGCACGAGCGTAACGCCGCCGTCGATCGCCTTCTGGACTTGCTCTTCGAGGGTCGTGCCATTGGGCACGAGATACGGGTCGGTGACAAGGTAGAGAGAATAATCCACTTTGGGAGGCGCCATTACTATAAGTCATTTATCGCATGCGAACTGAAAGCTGTCGCAGCTGATTAGAGTTGTTTTCCACCTGTGTCGAGGGAAATGAAGCAATCTTTCAACACGCTACAAAACCCTTGAAGAGTTAAACTATGATAAACTAAAACTCAGGGGCATAACCCACAATCACCATATGACGTCACTTCAAGAAGTAACATCATTTGCGGTGAGGTCAGACAGCTGAATATCTACATGTTCCAGCTCCGAACGTTACCAACTTCTTCAGGCAGTAATACATTATAAGTGCTTACATTTTTATGACTCGAATATGGCTCAGATGACAGCTCAAAGTCGACCCATTGATCTTTCGAGATCCGCAGTTATTGTCATTGACATGCAAGAGCACTTCCGAGACATTGCTCAGAGTCTCCTGCCTACTTTAATTCCGATGTAAGTATCTACGAGGCCCAAATTAAGTCCGTTACATTTGATTTGTGCTAACTAATTGTGCTGTATCGATTCATTTGAGGAACACAACCTGCTCGTAATATTCACACAACATGGGCATATCAAAGAAACAGATAATTCGCAACTCCTGAGATGGTGGGGAGCCGAGGATTCGATTTCGCGATTCTCACCGGCATGGCGTCTCATGTCGGAGCTGGAACCTCATGCGCCGCGAAATAAACCGACAACGTTCAGAATTGAAAATAAGAACAGATATGACGCTTTCTTAAACACCGATCTCGAGAGGATATTGCAGGACCATAACGTCGACAGTGTTGTTATTACCGGAACAATGACGAATCTTTGCTGTGAGACAACGTGGGCTCACTTTCTGGTTTAAATTGTAGAAACAAATTAACTAATGACTAAATGTAGGGCAAGGAGCGCGTTTAATCGCGATTTCTACGTGTACTTCCCGACGGATGGCAACGCAACTTGCAGCCGACAGATGCACGACGCGTCAATTTTGAATCTCCGATATGGATTTGCACAAACGACAACTTTAGATGAAATCCATAAGGCCCTAAATCGTCTTACGTGATTGCCTATGTATATCATATACTTATCACGTAGTATATTCACCCGCTTGTTCATGTTCCAATATGATACTATAACGTCTTTCCACAACATCCCAATCATAAATGTACAGGGTTCATTCCAGTTACAACGACTCTACAAAACTAATTAAATTCGCCCGGTGATACTTTTAACTTTTTAACCGCCGCAAGCTGTCCGTTATCATCCATATCATCTAATGGAATAGCAGCGTCGGTCTTAGGCGAACCGCGTTCAATCGCAGTTGACGTTGAGCCCACATCCTTAATATCCAATGCTTCCCGAAGCTTCTCCTTGCCTATAACAACAGCTTTCTCGAATGCAGCATTACCCATCGTCATTATCGGACCGATAAGGTTCAACGAGTATGCGACGTAAATGAAACCCGCAACCATGGCTAATACAGCAAAGTAGAGTGGATTTCGCAAAGTTGCAAGGATTTCGTTCCAGCCCAACGCCAAGAGTAAGATATAAAAGTACAGCGGAACTTGTCTAATGCTCTGAATTGTACTTCTCTTGGCGTCAACATACATGGAATCTGCAATTCTCTTCAGATCACTCTGAATGGGAAGCTTCTGACTCTCGCTGAGAAGGATAGGGAACTTCTCGATGTCAATTTCTTCATCTCTGTCTAACGCTGGAACAACTTCTGGATCTGGAAACACTGCCTCACCGTTGGCTAGTCTAGCAGTCGCAAATAATGGTAGTAGGAGCATTGTGGATTTGAGTGACGCGCTGTAAATTTCACTAATATCGTCTGACGGCTTCCAAACGCGTGGAATACCCTTATCGTCATACTTGAAGCTCTCCTCAAAATGTTCCCGAAGACGAATCAGAACGCTATCAGGCTTTGAAAACTCTCTCATCTTTCTGTAAAGGACTTTCCAAGCTTCCATCTTGATTTGATCAATTTCAATAGCAACTTCAGCCGCGGTGCCGCCCAATCCCAGATCGTAGGTGACGACGCCATCCTTTTCAACTTCAAAATTCGCCAACGACTTCTCAAGGACCTCTCTGAATGTGACCACTATCCGATCCCAAAGATCCTCACTTGGAGTCTTGTAAATCTTAGGAAATTTATCATCCAGATCTGACGTGACCCTCCTTGTGATCCTGGTACCGAGCTTCTTCGCCTCCAGAGCCCGGAGACGAGACACTGCCTCTTCAATGTCATAGGTCAATGACTGCAATTCTGATTCGAACGACAGTAATGTGCCGGCGATTTGTGCTTCTTTCGCTGCCGCCAGAAAAGTATCAAGAGTCTCGCGTTTTGCTGTTTGAATAGAATCCAAAAACATATAGTGCGGCCTACCTAACTCTGACGCAACGGAAGAGTTAAATTTCTGAATGGCAATCTTATGTAATATTGAAATGTAATGGCCATAAATTTGAGCCAATTTTGTGTCGATCTTAGTTATTAGTTCCCTTTTTTTCACTTCGTACACCTTAGGTGTATACCTCGACGCCTGCGAGTCGTAAATTTCCAGCGCCGTAGTCCGCGCAGGTCCAATGATATCGCCTAAACCCGCGACGAGGCCTGACATCCCTTCAACCGGCTTCACATCATTCTCGAATCTCTCCCAAGCCTGCGCGGCAATTTCCTCGCATCTGAACCTCGCGACTAAAACTTGTTGGGTGGGTAGATCAAGATCTTTGTTGAGTTCTATCTGCTCCCACACGTTCTGCGCATAGATAGACCAGCCGTCTGCAGGGACGTTACGGTGGTACGACTTATCGAAGACATAATTTTTGTCATGTTTTAACTCAAATCGGTGGCCAATATCATCGACCGCCTTACTAAATGGTTGAGGCTGCAGTATCTTATGTGGCAGCGCTGTAAATTGAAGTGAAAAGAAATCAGTGATCTTAGAATCCAGTAAATGGTTTGGCTTAATTAGGGAGTCCCAGATGCGCTCAAGGTCTGCGGTGAGAGTTGCCGCAAGATTGTCAAGAGGGGTCACCCCAATATGATCACGGATAACAAACAGCAGCAGGGACTTATTCGGCGAGCTGAACAAGCTGAGATTAACTTCAAACACAGTTTTGAGTAGGCCCATATTTGCACCTTGATAGAGGCCAACTTGATGCTCCCAGATATTGATAATTAGTACTTCGGATGTCGCCAAAGCAAATAAAGCCGCCTTCCTCTCAAAGTCCTACATATTGATCAGCCAAGGCGGCCACACTTAATATCGAAATGTACGCACTTGATCCTCGCCTCTCTCACGGCCGTCGGTACCTTCAACATCCATAACTAAAATTCTATCTTGTTTGGCCCTCGACATCCAGATACCTGTATCTTATCAGCACCGAGTTTCGGTGTTAGCACGATATTTGTACTCAGTCATACCCTTTGTAGTCTGGCGTCTCTTCATCTCGTCCATAACGTCAAAATTGGTGCCAAACAAGGCATTCAGAAGCGTACTTTTACCAGTAGATTGACTGCCGAAAACCGAGATCAGGTGGTAATTTAGCCCGGCGGACAGAAGATCAACCTTCTGGAGATACGCATTAACATTTTTCCTACAAACCCAGGTCAATCCTTTACTATATTAAGCAGGACACGAAATAGCATACGAGAACTCCTTATCCTCATTAATAACCTGAATTTGTGAATATACCGGTCGAGGCTCAATAACTTCCTTATTTACCGCCTCGGCCAGCTCACCGCAAGTTGCTGATGATGTCATGTCGAGATCGCGACCTATGTATCGCCTAAGTCGTACTTCGCAGTCAGTTTGCATATATTCCACATTAAATGTCTCTGTCAGTACGCACCCCTAACACTGGTTGCCTAGTCCAATATGTGAGCTTAACTAGTTCAGGTTGTGCAGATTGATGTTGGATGTCTGCTGTTCATTCGGTGACCTGTAAGTAGACTTCCACCCGACATATGCTGAAAACGACTGTATCCTTTTACCATAACTGTGAGGGTAATAAACAAATAAGGTTTGCAGTCTTGTGCTTATCCGATGGCCTACCGTTTCCTGTCGAAGAACTATCGCGATTGCGCTAGAAGTAGTCTGGACAAATTTGTGCATGTGGGCAATGGCGAAAGAAGTAAGTGTATTACTACTGGCTATTTCTTGTAAATGGGAGAAACCGACTGGTATGTTGTAGCAATTTGTCGACAACGAGAGTATGGTTCGCCGGCGTCGAGTAGACTCCATTTTAACCGACAGCTCCGAAATTATTGATATCAGGTGAGAATGATAGACATATATTGGCATGATATGCAGACTCTAATATTTTGAATTTAGGGGTGATTATACGAGATTATGGTTGTAGTCGATGATCTAAGAACTAATAGCTGTCGCGCGATAGGTTTCCAGCGAACATACGAAGGCGCGTATTTGCGTACAGCGATGCAAGAGGTTACTCTCAGTAAGTTCGTTCATTAATTATCCTTGTTGCGACATGATTGTTTAATTCCATATAGCGCTTTCTCTCTTACGAATTTTCGACATTGAGTTCTATCCCATTGGCGCTGCTTTCGCGGTGATTGGTAAGGCTTCTATCTAATTTTGTCTTTCGTGAGATAAACTGACAGAGCAGGCTTCTCATTCATGATGATTGGGCTTTTCCGGAGGATAATGTCTAACCGATATATCTTGAATGACAAGCCGGCAAAATACTTCCTCACAAGTGGAACTCCAATTTTCATAATGTCCGGTCTTTGTATTATTTCTTACATTGCCATAATTCCAGAGATATTTAGACTCCAGTAGATTATTGGGCTAGCTAGGATGCATTGTTTGGTGATTACATTTCTTGATTCGGTGTCGGGGGGTTGTCAAAAGTAGAGATTTTTTAGACTGTGGTGGGGATATATAGGTAATATGGATGAATACCTCGCAGTCTGCGCAAGTTTTATGAACGATGAAATTTTAATATGTTGTCTTTTTTAATGTCCTGGTACAGATATATGAAATACAATTATAATACATGCATAAAAAACGTTCTCCCCCTAAATACTTAAATACGAACTAGTCCTTTATAATACAAAGATAGAAATCAATAAACTCTTTCATTCCCCGACTGCTAGCACGACATTTGACACCTCGGGCAACACAAGCACTGATTCAGCGTTATTTTTGTACTCAATCTCCGCAGTGATCTGCTCGTGTTGTCGTTGACTGGGTCGTACCTCAATTGTTGGAAGCAGCAGATTCCCATGGCGTATAGGTAGTATCATAAGTGGCAAAGTAATCGCCTACACCTGTTAGCTTATCCAAAGAAATTTAATCAAGGTCGACTTACCTTGTCTGAAATTATAAAATGTCCTTTTCGTTTGCCAGACACAATCCACGTATCGTCAACCGCCATGACTTCATATGCGAACTCGATGTCTCCATTTTCAAACAGATCATCTTCATTATGCGCCCAACCAGTGGAGCACTGCAACCGTAAAATCACTGGTATTGCTTGTCCGATGTAAAATACCTTATCCGAAAACGTACAGGACGATGATGATGGAGATTGGGTTGATTCCACAGGTTGATCGCTGTTCATCGCATACTGCAACTCGACAGTGAATAGCACTTGGACAGTCGGAATCTCAACTGGGATCACAAGCTCCTTGGTAAATGTTCCCAAGATCTCTTCTCCGTCCGCAGGAACATCCTACTTGCATGCATCAGTATGTGAATCCCAAAGAAGAGCATTTTCAACGACATACATTGTATATGTCAGCCAAGGCATGGTTAACTATTTCACGATCAGGTAAACTAATCTGCCCCAAAACGGCCTCCCACTGATCGCTCTGATATTTCCCTAGAACCAATTTATTAAGGAAGCCATAACTAGTAAGATCACATCTTAATAACGCCTGTGCATGGTGCTCCAGAAGAAGTAGATATTTTTCCATTCCCACACTCGTCAAATTATCAGCAATAATACGTGTCAGAGTGCGGCGCATTTCATCTTCCAGCTTTCGATACCGTATCACTAACGACAATGGCTCCGAACGATCTCGTTTCTGTAAAAGCCTATTTCGAACGTGAGTGATCCGATACGCATACGTCACTGGTTGTTTCGGAAACGCAATATAAGATTCTGCTGTTCCTCCTCCACCATGCACGACAAACTGTTCGTTACCAGTAAGCACTCCGGAGACAATACGTAGAGGAGTCGACGGACCAATACAAGAGACAGAAAATTTTGAGAATAAACTGCTAGATTTGAATATATCCTGTACGTTCACAGCTAGTGGCAATCCAATTGAGACGTGTCGTGTAACGGACAACGAATAAAATTCCTGTGACTTCGTCTTAAATTCGATTTTTACTCGAATGTATAGTTCTTTCGTTTCTGTTTCAATGATGTACGGTACCGTGAGGTATACAGTAGACTCTGGATTTACAGCATCGAATTCCAGCGCTTGCGTTGCTTCGGTAGTATATATCACTTCAAATCTGGTCGTACCAGTATCTTGCTTTAGCGATGCTTCAGTTTCCGACACCAGCAATCTCAGTCCACTCGAAGCGCTCCTTGCTATGACTTTCGCACTTTCAATATCATTCCATCCCGTATGTATACCAATGAGCACTTTCTTCGGGTCATCCAATCGCATTCGTAACGGCGTAGAGAGAGAGACATCCAAATTGCCGGGCTGTTGATATAATCGCATTCGCTGGTTCTCTAAACGCCTGTCTCCAAAATAGTCCTTGACAAGTAACAGACTCCCCATTCTGATATCAATATTAAAAATTTCATAGACACCCGGAATATCATGTGCAGAACGAAGAGTAATCGTGCTTCGCCCAGGTGCAAGTATGATTTCATCAGTGCACCGGAACAATACCGTGTGCTTCATACCGGCGGGCTCTATCAACCGGACGGACACATTGTGGATTGTCCACTCGACGTCAAACCGATTATATATTTCCATTGTAATGTAAAAACTGTCATCCCTGCTAGTTGATACAAAAATTTGCTGCGAGACAGATGTCGTGAATAGTGATGAAAGCGAAAATGTCGTTTCTATCAATGTGTCAGAGTAAACAAGCCAGTGGATCCGAGACGTGATAGATACCATTCTCCATATCTCCACAGACGGCCTTGATTTTCTCACATATATCTGAAAGCTGCTGTGTATTTGAATTTCCCCGGTTCGTAAGAATCTGCAAGTAGATCTTGACATACTCTTCCTTTCTATTCAGTTTATACAGGCAGTGCGCGTATATTAGAAAAAGGTTCGTAGAAATTAGTTCCCACCCTTGGCTTGAATATAGCTGCGGTAATGATGCCAGCAATTTTACTGCTTCCTCGTACTTTTGCTCCTGATACTTAATTATGGCCATTTGCGCACGTAGCTTATCTACAGAGCGTGTCCTATCGGCTGATTCATAATATGACCTGACGGCATCTGTAATGTTCATGTACGTACTCATAAAGGAGGTCTCATCCAATAGAATTTCTTTCAACTTCGGGTTCAGGTACCGCGCCAGTTCGTCGTCCTCTTCTGGAGTCACTGTATCCGTGATCAAATCCACATCCTGGAAACCGACCTTTCCGATATGCCACCCTTTTCTTGACGCAAGTCGTTCTATTGCAGATCTCGCCAGTAAAAGTACTTCAGCCCTACCTTCAGCAAATTCTCGAGTAAGCCCGCCTTGGATTACTTGTGGCTGGACCTCAGTCGCATCTAAAATTTCCTGCACGACTCCATATACCCAATTGGCAACCAGATACGGATTCTTCCCGTAATAGATGAGCATTCTGCTCGTCTCTAGTGTGAAATTTCTAGTCCGTATGAGGAAATTCGCAATACGCGCAGCGGCCATTGATGGGGAGGACGCAGATGACATGAGCATCAGGAGCAACGAAGCCTGTCGAGAAAAAAGATAGCATCTAAAATCAAACAGTGAAATGTTGTTCTCCAGTATTTCATGGCGGATGGAAGCGCCTTTGTCTCGAGTCAGCAAGGAACTCGTCGCCTCGGGAGAGAAACCAACGTTCTGAAAGTATGTCACTGTATTGTCCCTCATAAGCTGCATGAACGTTGCATCTAACTCATCGTATTGTATTAGTGCATCTTCCAAAAGGCTGACATTTTCGAAAGACAGAGCTAATCCTTCCTATGCGGTTGTTAGAAGGAAATATATACAAACAGTTTTGAAACCATGCAGAAGTATACCTTCATGACAAAAAAAGTTGCGAAATTCCATCCTGGTATACTCTTTTTCGCTTCCATTTTCTTTGCCTCCGCCTCGTACATCTTCACACGCTTTCCGAAAGCATCCAGAATGCCTTCCTTGATCTTCGCCATGATTTCATTCCACAACTCGGCATTCTCATTTACTTGCGGTCCAGTACTGCCGACTGTTGTATGCCCAGATTTTACAAGCACGCACCTATCCTCTTTTGAACTCGTATTGAAATCCGCGCGGATTTTGTCGAAAACACCCGTCTTGAAACGCAATGTGGAATTGGAACTGTTCGACCCATTCGGCGCGTAATAGACGATCAGCCATTCGGTCGAATCCCGCTTGGATGCTACCTTAGTAGAAAACCATTCTCGAATTATTTTTCGGACACTGGCACGATAAGTATCGTTGTCCTCGCATTTCACAAGAATAAGCTTCATATAAGGAGTATCGAGCAGTCCAGGGATTTGATGCTGCAGGGCAGCGTCGTCATTGAGCGATTCCTCGTACAAGTTGACGGATAATAAAGCAATTGATCGTAAGGGGCGTGGAGGATCATGCCAGTGCAAGTTACGTAGTGGTAAACGAGATTGGATGTCCTTAATAATATGGGGATAGACGCCGAACGGATCGTAGTATGTTATTGAAACGGCGCTTGACACCGTCATTGTAAAAGCATCAGTCTGTGCTTTGGCCGGATGTGTCAGTTGCAGTTTGTCCAAATAACTTGCATCAACCGCGATGAGGTATTTGCTGTTGGTTAAGGTTGAAGATGGAGGTATGCCTGAGCCGCAATGATCGCCTAAATTACTGCCCGTTTTTGCGATCAAAATGAATGATATCCCACATTCAGTCTAAAATTGAAGACGCTCGCCACTCTCCGATTTCCTTCACTGATCTATCTAAGCAAAGCTATATGATAGTGCGTGCACGCGCTCGCAAGCGCACGCGTTCACCATCAGAATCATCGTCATCCCGGGATTCATCGCTAGTCCAACTTGCTAAAGCCCCACAGCGACCGAAGCATAGAGGGTCCGGCATTGATACGAGCATATTGCTAGTTGGCGCAACGAAAGAGGCGAAATACGGGACAGGCGCAGTAAGTGCTACGTCGATCGCAGCCAATAGAAGATGTGGAAAGGCCATGAAATTTATCCATCATGACAGTCCATCCGTTACCGAGAAGTTTGCGTACGTTGTACATTTTAGTTAGGACTGCCGAGTATTAATGAACGCGAATAGTTCCGAATATATCGAGACAGAATTGAAGAAGAGAAATGACTGCGAAGAAAACGTCGAAAAGGCATCTAGCGCACAGGACAGGAGTAAAACCGTGCGTCTAAGCACTGTAGACCAAGTACAATCTGTTACACATGGAAAACTATTTGAAGTGGAACCATCACACGACAGGAAATCTCAGTCCAAATCGACATCAAATAGCAAGAAGTCAGAGCAATTGCGTAGCCGGCACACCCAACAGCATGCGAAAGATGCCTATCAGGACATAAGCGAACGGCTTCAAGACGTATTAAAGGAAAGCAGTATGCAGTTCCATTTTTAAAGAGAATTCTTAAGTAGTTTAATCTAATGATTCCTATCTAGTGTCAACTTCTTATATGACGCCCACATTTGATCGTGGTAGATTCCTCTCGGCGCAGCAAATTGAAGAACAGCTCATTAATGAGGAAGGAAGAACAAAGACGTACGAGGGTGCAAGGCCATCTCGACAGCCCGCTCAAGCAAGGGTCCGGTCTCGCAAGCACTAATATAAATTGTAATATCTGAATGTATAGTCCTATAATTGACTCGGGATTGAATTGTTTATAGTGTAAAGTTTGACAAATAAATTATAACTGTGCCAACAGCTCCTTATCGAATAGATCTGAAAATCTGACACTCAGTTCAGACTTATCCTTTGTTGCACCCAGTTTACCTATCTCAATCAGTTTAGAGATCAGGAGCTCGTCGCCAGGCTTCGGCGAATACTCCATCTCTGGCTCCCTCGCATACGCTATTCTTGCCGCATCCAATAACATTTGCGCAGTCAATCCCCATATTTGGTATACCGGTCGTCCTTTCATACCATTATTGGGAATTATATCGTTGTCGGTCACTTTCACCGAGAAAACGTGCTGCCGCCGTCTGAGCCCGCCCCAGTCCATCCAAGATCCTTTGTACCAGCCCCCTCCAACCTGCAAAAATCGTTCGAACGGCACAGTAAAAACTGCACTAACCTCTTCGTTTGTCGTAAATTGGTCAAGTTCTAATACATCGTTGATTTTGATCGGACCGTCGGATGCGTTTAGATGAGAAAGATAAGCAACGCTTGGCCGGACGACGAGCCAGTTACGGGCAAGGTGCGCTGGAAGGGTCACTATCTCCTCAAGCACGTACTTTGCGGGATCAAGCGAGAGCGGAAGTCCAATTTCCTCGTATGCCTCGCAACAGTGAATTCAGACTCGCTCTCTGAGTCCGACTTGCCTACATTATGCGCCCATCTATTAGTGAAAGGTAGACACTTCGAAATTGAGAAGAAATTTACAATTTCAACCCGGTAACAATCCCTATTGCATACCTCCTGGAAATGCTGCCTGACTCGAGAATGAGGACAACGCAGGTCCGCGCATGGTCAACACCACACTGAGACCGCCATGCGAGTTCGGATGCAGTAGGATAAGCACCCCAGCCCGACGAGAAAGAGAGACGGAATGCCATGAAGTCGGAGGTGGGCCATATTGTCGTAAGCGATGCAAACAATCTAATGATAGCTGGGAGAGCATTGGTAACCATATATGGCATGGGGACGAACGATCTTACTTTGGACAGAGACAGTTCATCAAATTGACTTCGGGTATATAAGCGATAGTACATTGAACGAAATTGAATCACGGTATCTAGGCGATAGTACATTGAACGAAATTGAATCTTCGTCAAGTCTAATGGGCTACTTAAGCTATCGAAGATAGATCTTGTTACTCACTATGAGTCGACCGTCCAATTCGATGTTACAACATAATCAAGACCGGTTAACTGGTAAATTCGCATTTCTATCTAATTATCACTGGTCATGTCTGTGCTGCCAACACATTGTAACCAATTAAAACGGTATTTAAACAGCCTCGTTGATGAGAGCGTTGAGACGGGAGATCTTGCTGGACACACTCAAATCTACAGTACGATCGCCAACTTCAACAATGAGACCACCGAGGATATCGGGGTTAATCTAAACCGAGGAAGTATTAGCACACTTTTAACGTATCATAAAGTTTACAACCGACATACCTTATTGGAAACCTTCAATTTCTTTCCGGCGCCAACGAACTGAGACTTCGAGATGGCAGACTCAATTCGAGAGAGAATTTTCGAATCTAGTGGCTGTACGCGAAACTGGTCAGCAATAATTCACAAATAACAATGCGATCGTATTATCACGTCACGCTATCCACTTTAATTGTATATCCAGATGTTTCCAATGTCTCCATAGATCCTGCAACCGACAGTTTGCTCAATTGTTACACTAACGTATTCGATAATCCTAGCTTCGCCCAAAATTCAAAATCCATCTTACCGCCGCAGAGGTGATCGTCGCCTCAACTTCACCCTTGTACGCACTCATAAGAGTGCCAAACTTTTCGATAACCTCTGAAAGAAGACCCAATCTGTTATTCTCGGCAAGAACCGCGAGGAGGTTAGCGACAGTAGGAACGCTGACGGACTTGCTGAGAGTCTCGACGACAATCTTCTTGTCAGACGCGGAGAGAGCAGGATTGGAGAGAATTCCAGAAACATCAGCATCTTTGTCCAAAAGGGTCTTCAAGTATGTGAGAGCCTTGCTCGTGGCGTCCAGCGAAGAGTTCTTAGCGGCGGCGGTGTACTGTAAACCAACCAATTAGCACTCCTGATCGTATCGCATTAATCCATAGTGCGCAAGTCCTGTCCCAACACCACAAAGAGTAACCGTAGTGCTGTAATTGAGCAAAATAAAAGTCGTATTGGTGGTTTGTGATTAACGATCTTGTACATACCAAAGCTGAGGCGTAAGTTCCGTCGACTCCGAACAACTGCACGGGAGGAGCAGTGGAAGTTGCAGTCGCATAGGTTCGCAAGAAAGTGCGACCAGAGACAGGCAAAGCGCGGCAAATAGTCTTGACAGGGATCATGGCTGCTGAGTGAGATTATGTGAAGCCAGTGTGTGTTGCTACGCGGAGTGTAAAATGTTAAGAGCTCGGAATGCTCTTGATTTCCGTAGCTGTGAGCATGGCAGTACTACACAGACCAGCCAATCAACGCTCTTCAAGGCCTCCTCCTGATTTTTACTATGTTTGTCGCATCCAGACCACTCCAACTTCTGCGAGGTACAATAGTATATTTAATTGAATCTGCCAGCGTAACTTCCTTCTTCTCTACGACGACAATATCACGTTTTGCATGAGCATATAACATCCACACGAGCAATGCTGAGCTACGTAGAGAGGGCCAGCACAATACCTAAGTTGCTAATTCCACTGAATATTATTGTCTGAGACATTCTCTGAACTACCAATAAATGTGCAAAGCCAACGCCGTGGGAAAGCATAAAATTCCACCACTATAAAGACAAAACTAAAGCCCAAACCCATCCTGTAGCGCCACAGATGATTACTTGTTCTTGCCTTCAGCCAGCATGCGATCTATGAAATCATTTAGTGGCCCTAAATCATCTCGCTCAATCAAATCAAATTCCTTAGCGAAGTACACAAAATGTTTGAGAGATGTGTTTAGATGTGGCTGCATTCCGAGCTGCGTTATGACTTCAAAGTGATGGCAATATATGTGTGCATAAACTCGAAATAATCTCTTAAATACGGTCCGTATGATATGTGGGAAGTCCGATGGAAATGGCACACCTAAGGTTTGAAATTAGTACCTCTATACCAACTACCTTCCGACCCTTAATTACCAATCTTGGAAGGGAACACAGATTCGTTTTCAAAATAAGCCTGGACCCAATTCATTAAATGCTCAATATAATCAGGCGCCGATAATTTAGTTGGACGTTTGAATTTGTCGCTGTCCTGCCATAGATACTCATACCTGAATATTGCGTTAATCAATTAAATTGTAAGACCAATTAATGGGAACATACTCATCCGTGGCCTTCATCTCTGGACAAGATTGAGGAGAGCAAAATTCTGTGACCGTGCCATAAAGCATGTTAATTTGGTTGTAGAAATCGACAGCTGCAGATAGTAATAGTTGTCAGCAGGGACAGGAATAAGTGCCATTATTGAGTACCAGCAGGAACATACTATTAACCGCCAGCCACTCATTCATATCTTCACCCTCTGGTAAAAGAACAGCCTGACGTAGAGAGCCTGAGCCAAGTGTAGCTTCAGCATACTGCCGAAGCTGGAACTGTGACGATCCATGACGAGCTGGGCTGGCTTTGTAGGCCTTGATCGACCTGCTGTTTCTGGCAAATTCGTAAGTGGGGATCTTGTAGAGAAATCCAAAATTATACATGCAATGAGTGGAGAAATGCCATTATTTATGCCAGTAAGCAGTTGTGGACTGTCAGTGTAGCACTATCCTGTCAATATGAGCGTGGCAGTAAGGTACCGATGTTGTAATTATTGTGAAAACTGTTTATACGTAAGAGTGGAATTGAATTCCCGTTGCCGGAGCAACAAATTAAACCTGAACCTGAACCGCGGAACGCCGCCAGTTCACGCGCTCGGTCCGTATAAGCATTTTACGCCAATAGTTTTCCTACGACCAACATCACCGATCTACCAGACTCAACGTTTGCGACGCACTGTCAGCATGTCGAGAAGCACTAATCAGAACGACCCCTTCCGGAGATTCGCCCAGGCGTTGCAGGAGAGAGCCAACAGTGCGGGAGGTGGCCGTCCCCCAAAAGGTGCTGGTATTGGTATGGCAGGGCTTGTCGTCGCTATTGCCGGCTCATACATCGTCAGCCGATCACTATTCAACGTCGATGGTGGCCATCGCGCAATTAAGTATACCAGACTTGGAGGCGTTAAGCCGGACATCTACGCTGAAGGCACTCATTTTGTGATTCCCTGGTTCGAGACACCCATTACATACGACGTAAGAGCGCGACCCCGCAATGTCGCTTCGCTTACGGGAACGAAGGACCTGCAGATGGTGAATATCACTTGCAGAGTCTTGTCAAGGCCGAGAGTCGATGCCCTTCCTATTATCTATCGTACGTTGGGAACCGACTACGACGAGCGGGTATTGCCTAGCATTGTGAACGAGGTTTTGAAGAGCGTTGTTGCGCAGTTCAATGCTTCTCAACTGATTACGCAGCGTGAGCGGGTTTCGAGACTCGTTCGTGAAAGTCTTGTTAAACGAGCATATAAGTTCAATATTCTTCTTGACGATGTTTCGCTTACCCATATGACTTTCAGCCCTGAGTTTACGGCTGCCGTCGAGGCGAAGCAGATCGCTCAGCAAGAAGCCCAAGTATGAATGAGTGTTTTCTACTCATGTGTGACGAATCAGCTACTAATATGACTTTTAGAGAGCTGCGTTTATTGTTGACCGAGCCAGACAGGAGAAGCAAGGCATGATCGTTAAGGCGCAGGGTGAAGCTAAGTCCGCCGAACTCATCGGTGACGCCATCAAGAAGTCGAAAGATTATGTTGAACTGAAACGCCTCGATACTGCTAGGGAAATTGCTGGCATCATGAGCCGGTCAAACAACAGGATGTTATTGGACAGCCGCACTCTTTTGCTTAATGTTGCCTCTGATTCGCGGAACGAGCCATCCAAGAGGAAGTGATATGAGAATACGTATGTGCGTGGACAGTCGTAATTACAGTTCCCAATTCAGGACGAGCTCGTTAGCATGTCGTCGGCTATAATTAGGTGCCATCGGTTGGCAGGACGAAGGAATTCATCTCCCGTTCCATTAGCTACGATGTGTAATATGTATATAGAGAGCGGTCAACATATGTCCATGTAAGTAAATCAAAGAACGAGATATCCATTTGACTATAACCATATTTTACGGCAAATATTCTCCAATAGTGCACTGCAATATGCCCTTCTGCCAGCACATGCGCATCGCCTTAGCTACATCCTTATACTTGGCTCCTAGGCTATACCATTAACATATATTGTTGTTGGACCGCTACCATTGTCCTATATTCCAATTAGTCAGCATTTCCTCTGAGAGCTGTGCCAAATATATTACCCACCGCATCTTTGTTTGTTGACCACGGCTTCTTCTTTAAATTTGGGTTATTATTTCCAATGGGCTCAACTACTTTGTTTATAGACCCTGCGTCTGTAGCGTTAACCCTATAATACACCCACCAATCCTTTGTACGCTTAAGCTTGGTCGACATTTCCTGCAAATATTTCATCACCTCGTCCCTGGGATGAACGGCCCTTATGAAAACATCCTGCAATTTTCGCGGAATTCCGTAAAATGTAATATTTAACGGGGTATAGTACTTTGGATCACGTTGTCTTGATGGAATATCAGTTTCAGCCGGTTCCTCTGACTTCTTTTTCTTCGTCTCCTTCTTGTCCGGTCTAGGAGTCGCTTCAACATTAGCTGGAGTGTCGACAATTTCTTCTGCTAAAAGCAAAATAGTAGCGGACACCTAAACGTGTTAGTTTTCTATTCCATATCCACCTACAGAATAACCACATTATTTACCGTGCCATTCGGGAATAATTTTACTAGAGATTCCTTTGGGAACAAAAACCGATCTGTAGGGTTCTCTTTGAACTCAAACACTAAAGTCTGGTCTCTTAGAAGCTCTCTTTCCTTCTTCTTCATATCGGATTTTAGTTTAACAGAAGTCCCTGAGTTATTGGTAGGTTTATCCTTGCTTGTTTGAAAGTATGGAACGGAAGTTGATGGAGATGAGTGAGACCCAGCTGCCCTTTCCACTTGCCTTGATTGAGCGATGTATACCTGAAATCTCCGAACTTCATCCGCGCTAGCTTTTCCTGAAGCAACAGACTTCATAAGTTCGCCAAATTGAGGGTCCTGTCGAGCAAGAGCGTGTAAACGATCAATTAATTCCTCATTGGGATGCTTAGACGGCGGCTTAGGAGAGGTCTTCGGAGGCTCTGATGTTGACGGTGGTTGTTGGATTGTAACAGGATCGTGTGGTGGCGGCTCAATAGGTTGTGTTACTTGTTGGGCGGGAGTCTTGTAGGGCTCACCTTTCCCGACTGGAGTGTTTTGCTCGGACTCAGTAGTTGTTACGGGGGGATCTGTATCCCGCTCGGTGGTCTTAGAAGAAATTGCAACTGCGTCTTTTGGCGAAGACTCGATTTGTGACACAATAGGAGCGGCGGTAAGGGGACCTTTAATGGAGGCGGTCTTCATAGAATGTATACCATTCTGCACTGTAGCCATATTTTCACTAGACGTGTTGCTCTGTGACATCGTGGCACTGAAATCCTCGCTGTGAGTTGGCTGTGTCACCGTGCTAACTTGATCCTTAGGGAATATTTCATCCTTGACCGTAAACAGGCGAAGCTCGAAAACATGAGGTCCGATCTCAGCCTTGCATTCACATAGTTTCGCCATCTTATCCCTCGCATTGTATTGGCCTTCGGCCAATTTCCGCCCTCGTTGCGGCCGTGTCCAAAATTTCTCAAACATGCACCCTGTTAACCATGTTCGGCGCGACCGTTGGAGCGAAGCCGCCAACGCCTCTCTATGTCCACATTACAATGTATTAGCCACAGAAGAATTATGAATACATACGTTTTGTCAAAGTCCACTGGATCATCCAATAGACCGTAATTCGCTGGTTGCTCGTGGACGAGCAGGCCATTGCGGTAGGTCGGTGAGAAAGGCGTCTCCTCTTCGAGCATCGCCGGGTCCTGCGATGGAAATTCTGACGAGGCAACGCCTGATTTGCGTGATGCCTCCGCGTGGCTAGAGGCATCCCTAAGAAATTTCCGCTTCTTTGCCATATCGTAGCCTGGTGATTTTGTTGTTGAACAAGTGTATTTATGTATTTATCATCCGATGAGGAATCGAAGGTGACTGATGACACTCGGTGCAGTGATACTATACGCGTATGCTTGTGCCACACGTCTTGCGTCACCAACTTGTCTATAGTCAGAACAATAATCACTGACCTCGCCTAACTCAGCATTGCATCAGCCGTGGAATCAGCCTCTCAGTCCATCCCGAACCACGAAGGCATAATTTACAAGCTTGTTTCGTGGAACTAATTGCGTCTACTGAATAACTATATTACTTTTGCAAACTACAGGCGAAGATTGGTACAGTTGTAATATCGTGGACTTACCAGGTGCTTTCGTGTTACTGATCACCAGCTCTAATCATGCCGTCGCCACATCCATCATCCGCTACTATTGTTACCGAGCGAGCTCCAGAGACAGATGAAGATAAGCATAGTCTTTGGACGTCTACTCTGAATTGTCGGGTATCGGATCCACAAAAGGAGCAGGAAGGCACTCAAAATACATATATATCGTATCTCATTACAACCGAGTCCGATTTTCCCGCATTTCAGACCCCTGAATTTACAGTCCGTCGACGATTCTCCGATTTTGTTTATTTGTATAATATTATTGTGCGAGATCACCCAGCTTGTGCTGTTCCTCCATTACCAGATAAGCAGCGCATGGGTGCGTATTAGTCTAAACTAAAGGTGTACATTAGGTTAACGCGACTGCTTAGAATATATTACGGGCGATAGATTTGGAGTCGAGTTTACTTCTCGTCGAGCAAGTTCTCTACACAGATTTTTACAACGCTTGTCCAACCATCCCATTTTGCGTCGCGCCCCAGTTTTAATAGTGTTTCTCGAGTCGCACGAATGGAATGCATATATGCGTGCCCGGCCGTATAAAGCTTCTGGCAGTGTAGAATCCTCCGGAGTCTTCGATGGGTTTAGTGACGCGCTGATCAATGCATTTTCCAAGATTCCAAAGGAAAAGGATGACTTCTTGCCGGCTAAGGAGCGCGCCGACAAACTCGCCGATGACGTCGCTCACACAGAGAAGGTTATGACGCGTTTGGTCCGTCGCGAGCACGAGTGGGAAAATGACTTGTACGAATTTACAAACCAGGTGGCAAAATTGGCACAACTTGAGCCTGATATAGAGACTTCTTTCAGAGCGTTTGCGAGCCGAGTACAAGGAACCGGGGATGCATTGCATCAACTCCGTGACATCGTCGATGCAGATTACGTAGTTTCATTGCGGGATATGGAGAGCTACGTTGTTTCACTCAAGCAGCTACTCAAGCAGCGAGATCAAAAGCAGCTGGATTATGAGGGATTACAGGATTATCTGAACAAGGCTACTGTCGAGCGCAATGTCCTCGCGTCCGGTGGTGGAAATGGTTTCTTACGGTCTAAGGTCGAAGATCTACGAGGTGTCGACCATCACGTCGCGCGTATTGAAAGACTACGAAAACTCGATACCAGATTGGAGGTGCTGACAAAAGAAGTCGAGGAAGCGAAGGAAGTATGCGGCTCATTTGATAAGGAAGTAGTACGGGATCTGGTCGATTTTGAACGGATCAAGTCTCTCGAAATGAAGGATACTCTCGGTGCCCTAGCCGACGAACATATAGAATTCTTCCGTACAGTAAGTCTAAATATTTTCAAAACGATTTTATTGTAGACTATATTACGAGCAATAAACTAACGGGCTTCACAGCTTATTGAGAACTGGGAGAGCGTCATCCCAGAGTTGGAAACCTAATCTTTACAAATTTTTGGTATATGTTCACACACAAAATACATACAATGACTCGGAACTATTTGAGCAATTTTTTTACCTTCATGGTTGTATTATCATGAATGATGCATACCCTACGCTGACAACTGCCCTCACATGTGTCTCGTAATATTTACGGCGGGTTTCGTAATTTTCAGCTAAAACTCAAATCGATATGATATTAGTTATAACTTGGCCTTTGTTCTAATATTTACGTTCTGTTAAATAAAGGAAGGTCAGCGGATGATAACGGGGGAAAAAAAGAATTAGCACAATTTCGCATTTTCGCAACGAAACCAAAAAATGCTCTTGAGCTCTTCAGGTTGTCTTGCACTTACGTAAAATTCATTCATGTGCGCGTTCATACGCACTCGTTTGCAGCTTGTGTGTGCATTACTTGCTGTCGCTTCCCAGCAAGTGTTGTCACGTCAACAGCACGATCATCTCGTTTGCGTTTTGCAACTCGTTTCGACTTGGGTGCAGGGACATCATCCTGTTCTTGTCTGACTTGACGACAGAGGTAGCCGGGACCATCTTGACGCGATTCTGCGACAGCATGAGCAACAACACCTGTCGATTGGGCGAGCAAAAACACCATTCGGGAGAAAAAGTTGTGGGTAGCGTTCTTGTCCCGACACCACAATCGGTTGCAATTGCTGCAATACTTGAGACCCGAAGGTGTCAGCAGCTGACTACGGTCGTATTCGCCAGCATCAGAAGGTGAAGGAAACGCGTCGCCTCTTCGGAAGCGAGTTCGTGCCACATAAGCATCTCCATCAACTCGCGGCGGCTGCCTACGGCGCCCGTCATCACGAACAACAGGATGGGTCGCGTCGGCACGCGGAGGGGAGGGGCAGCAGCAGGAGGAGGATCCGGCAAACCATGCTTGGCAGCAAAACGGGCAGCCAAAGTGGCTTTGCGCACCGCGCGCTTGAGGCACCCTTTCGACTGTGCTTGTCGAGTCTCTTGTGGACGCTTCGCCAACACGGCTTTTTCCATCTCCTCTCCGCACGAAGAGCAGCATTTGCTCGTGCGATGCTCGTCCACCCAACGGACCATCTCGCCAACTTGCCGAATTTTTGAAAGATGCGCTTCGGAGTCGAAGTGGACGCATGACCACGCATGGTGTGACGAAACGAACCATCTCCAAGCACGATGAGAAGCCGGCCGTAACCTGTACCTCCATCTGGAGGTGGTGCTACAGGTGGACCTGGTGCTGCAGAGGGGGGGGGAGGGGGGGGTGGAAGCGTACTTGCGGTAACGATTGGGAGGACTGTTGGTGCGCATCTTGAGCTGACGACGCTCGGGTTGTTTTGCTTTTGCAACGAGGCGTAAGGGAGTCTGGTTGGCGCGTGGGTGCTTCGGATCACCATACGCGTACGGACGTCTGTAGCGTGGAATCTGAAGGCGAATCTTGTGATCGTTCAACACGCGAAATCTTGTCTTGTACGTAGACCCACCAGCGCTGTCGCGCGGAATAGCTATCCATCCGCAAATGACGAAAGACGGGTTGGCGGTAAAGGGCGAAAATATCGTGTAACCGGTTGGCAGCGCACATAAGTCGATATACTCTGTGAACGCGTCAGAAGATGTGCTCATGAGGGACGGCTCCTTCCCAGAGGCAGGGTCGACCAACTCCTTCTCGTCTCCCTTCTTCTTCGCGTCTTGCGGTATCCTCCTGTTGCTTTCGGGGTTTTTCGTCTTGCACATGTATGCACGCTCCTTTGCGGTGATGCGAAAATCAATTCCTGTTGCTTGTTTGCGTTGCTGACGCCAAGAAAGCTTCGCATCGCCTTTGGTGAGATTGCGCGTATCCGGCGCATCAAACAATTCACGAAATCCAACCCGTTTGTACTCGCTCCCGTCGACTTGCGTTGCTGCAGCCGCAGCTTGCCTGTTGTCTCGGATCCGTTCAATGGGAAAAAACTTGCCCGTCACCATCCGCCCAAGGCCCGGGTCCGCAAACAAAACCATACGAACGTTATGGTGATGCATCAGGTCTTCAATCATTTCCTTGTCAATGTATGGCATACGTATCTTGGCAGAGATGGGAACGAATTTCGTTTTTAATTTCGGGCGCGTCTTCTTCAGAACCACAGTGGTCTCGGTCAGAGAGACAGAGATGCCATCCGTCATAAACTTGTTTCTCAACCGCACACGACAAGTTGTTTCCCCTCAAACTTCTCCCTCCTCCTGCTTGAGCTTCCAGAATTCAGGTGGAGGCCCAAACAACTTCATCCAGTCGGTAAGGACCACTTCTTGTTGCTTCTCCCGTTCCGTTCCGTGCTCCTTCAGGTATGCCTTGTATGCATGAAGCAACAATTGTTCGGTGCATTGAATGTGGCCTGGAACGTTTCCAGTCAGCGGGAACAGGCGGTGGATCTTGAGAACTGGGGTGTGACGCTTGCGCTTCTGTTGTTGATGTTGTTTGCCCGATACCGACTCTTCCGACTCAAATCGGTTCTCAGCACGTTTCTGCAATTCCTCCAACCGTTTGAGAATCGCAAACAGCCATTCAGCACGACGGGACGAAATGAAATCACGTCCTTTCGCCTTGGACGCTGAAATATCTTCAACATCAGCAACTTCACCGGCGTCATCTTCTCCTCCGGTCGCCGCATTCCGACTTTCAAATGGAATCAGTACTGTCAGGATGTGGCGTGCAAGTAAACATCTCGTTCCAGATCTCGTTCCACGCGTTTCGGTGCGTATCAGTCGCAAACAAATCGACGGCACGATGCGAACGCGAACGCGATCCTTTTTTGCACTCGTTGAGTTTGGCCTTGACGTGTTCGAAAAAGGGGGTACGAATCTCCTCTTCAGACTTCCCAGCTAGACACGGTTGGGCGTCGAGTGCCCTTTTATGCATGATAAACTTGTGAAGCCACGAATAGATGGCATCCACAATCTTGCTCTTGTGATCTCGAAAGACGGGAATGGGCTCAACACGCTCCAAAATGATCTCAACCATTTCCTGACGGAGCCAGTAGGCTGTGCGCCTCCAGATATGCGCCGCCATCATGACGGAAAAGTTCGCCGCGAGTTGTTTGGCCGCATACTGAAGGCTGGTTCCCATCAGATTCTCGCCATCTCCCAAACACGGCTGGAGGCGGTCCCGATATTTGGCAAATGTATCATTGTAGACGTGATCCAGTTTGCTGTTACGCGGACGTCTTGTTCCTTTTGCCGAGACAAGTGAGAAGGCCCGGTGGATCACAGTCTGGCTGATGACGAGACGATCTGATGGTACCTTTGTGGATGGGATCAGCATGTACTGCTCAATGTTGTCGAGCGCGACAACCCGAAGGGTTGAGATGATCAAGGCGTGAAGGAGTCGCGTTGCAAACCACAGGATACGGTGTTGACCATCTACTCGCGCAAGGATCTACTTGACGAAAAAGGTGGCCTGAGATGCCTTGACTGTAATGTCGAGCAGTCGAGACAAGTACATCTTGCGTGTGACCGTATCGACATCTTCATACTCGACGTCGTCTTCACGCTCCTTCCTCCAGCTCTTTGCGACGCACCCGTGGCCGTTGCCTGTCGTGTCGCCTGCATCCCACACCTTGTTCAGGTTTCTCCTCCCACCTCGCTTCTTTTCGGTCGCAGTTGGGTCTGCTTCTCCCTCGATAGCCGCGTCTCCTTGCGCCAGATTATCTTGGTCTTCTACTTCCTCCATTCTTGTGTGGCTACAAGGTGGTTTGGAGTTGTGAAGCGTGTGAAGCGGCTTCGTGTGGGCTGTGCTTGTCTGTGTGCGTGTGTCTGCAAGAAATATAAATTGCTGGGAGAGACACGTCTCACGGGGGGACAGATGGCTATATTTATAACCCGAGAAGACATGGACGAGCGCGCAACGGCGTCCGATCCGTGCAACCGCGGAGTCTTTTGGCAACGGCGTGATTGGGTTCGAATAAGAATATTAATGGATGAATACGAGTTTTGTTTGCACTGCGGGCCCGTCTGAGCGTGATTGTGTTACCTGGTGAATCATTCCAGCGGCAAGTATTCGGCCTGCCTGGTCTGCGATGACGCGAACAGCTTGGTATTAGCTACTCACTATCTGCAGACTCCCTAGAGGACTGAAACACGCCGTCTCCAGAATTCCATGTTAACTGGACCACAAATTTGCAGTCATCTGCGCTGCTGAGGCCACCGACAGCATTGTTCTCCGCCTCATGACGCGTTTCCTGCTGCGCCGCCATAGCCGCAGGAAACGCCTGAGCCGCACTCACTCTCGTGTACGAACTGGATCACTGCTGATTTAATAGCTTAATTAAGGATTAAATTTTATCAAATTTGCAATTGCACGTTTAACGTTAATCTCGGCGTTCTTCAGGATATTATTGCCAATATTACGGATATTACGGATTATAACCTTCGACTGCTACGGATTTGTTGCGCAGCTTTCAACGTAAGCAATTCCGCGTTTATACCTTGATTCGCGTGCTATACGTTTCTGCAGGCGAAAATTAAACCCTGAACACTGATTCATATATCCCCACTCCCTCTCATTTATTTACCACTATATTACTTATTTCAATTCATTCCTCCCTTATTTGTCTAACCCCACTCACCTTCTTTCCCGCTCTTAATATCAACCCAATTGCCCTATCTTCTCTCAAGTTACTGTTAAAGTTTTATTAAATATTGCGGAGATCGAAGATCACGCTTCGCGGACATTGCCAAAAAAAAGCAGGGGCCTACTACTTCTCTGCATCCGACGATAGGCGGACAAAGACCCACAACAATACCATCTTCAATCTTGTTCTTTTTCGACCACGTATGTTAGGGGATATAACGGTAGTGGATACGACGGCTCGTATGCTTGGCATCAAAACGAGTCTGCCGGTGTTTGTGAGCCCGGCGGCGTTAGCGCGCTAGCGCATCCGGACGGCGAAAAGGCGATTGCGAGGGCCTGTGGCAAGCAGGGAATTCTGCAAATGATTTCGAATAATGCGTCCTTACGGTACCCCGATATTGTTTCTGCGCGGGTTAGTAACGAGCAGCCATTTGCGTTCCAGTTATATGTTCAGAATGAGCGGGCGAGAAGTGAGAAGTAATTGCGGGATGTGGTTAAAGCAGGGTGCAAAGCCGTTGTGCTGACTCTTGACGCGCCGACACCTGGAAAGCGGGAGATGGATGAGCGGCTCGCGAGGGACGAAGCGAGAGCCAGCGGACATGTTGACGACGGTGAAGTTTTGTCTGCTAATTCTGGCAGAGGAAAGGGCAACCGAGGGTGGTGTTGGACGTGCTCTGTTCCAGGGCTAGATGGTTGGTAATCATTAATCAGGATCGAAGGACGTACGTTTGCGACGAGATCAGCGAAACATGGGCAGTTGGTTAATGATCTGCATGAGTGGGTACTTTTTGGACGATTGCCGCGATGCTGTGCTTTACTCTCTACTTGATCGACCGGTAATTCAAGGCTGACCCGGACAGGCGCGAACGAAAACGACTTTCTAATATTTAATCGAATGAGGTCCTGGGGTACCCCTGAAAATGGTGTCCGACTATTACTAGCTTAAAGCATTAAATGCAAAAGTGCGCTTACAAATACGCCTCTAATTAACCGAAGATGTGACTGCGATTTGAAATTTTTGCACGATGGTCGCAAACAACGCGATCAACCATTTGTGGATCGAAAGACCCAAGTCCCCAATGGCGATTACGAAGAAAGCAACTGTTGACCTTCGTAGAAGGCATAAGGTATCATGACTACTCTATATTCGTTTTTGGATATAGACGTGTAGCAAACTAACAAAGCGTAGTTCATCTCCTTTCGACAACGCGTCGATGGTATTAAGATCGATCCCCTCCGCCGAACAAAGAGACGCAGCGATGATATTGGAGACAGAGTATGATTTAAATAAGTTAATATAATGATATCTATTGACTGGTCTTTACAGCCTACGGAGTCCTTTTTTCACGTTGCTCTACAGACTTGGAAAGAATTGAACAGTAGCCGATGCTTTGTCGACTTTGCACAAGACGTTACGCCGATTTCACAATCTTTGCCACAAGTCTTGTATCATAAAGTTCAGATCTTCACTAGATTGAATAACTCCATAGCTGAAAAGGAGAAATTTGCGTGTCAGGCTTTGTTAGAGTACGTTCTCTGTAACAATCCTATATGATGGTATCTGATACAGTGGGTAGTCTTCTTGCTCAATTTGCGCATGATATTGGACCGGAGTTCGCAGAATTTTTACCAAATGCGATTGGCACACTGATATCTGTGTCTTTCCACGAAGACATTGAAGTGGTGGAGGTTTGTACTGTGATATTTCATTCCGGTATTCATCCCCTAACCATGTTCGTACAGTGGGCATTCAATTGCATGGCGTATTTGTTCAAATATCTGTTTCGGTACCTAGTTGACAAACTTGCTGAAACATTTGAGTGTGTATAATGTGGCTTAACTCTGTCGAGACGCTAACACATATACAGTCTAATCTCGCCATTATTTTCGCAGCATGAACGACGGCCATACCTATCTCGATTTGCCGCAGAATCATTCTCTTTTTTCCTTCGAAATTCGAAGCAGGCCCGCATTGACTTTTTCTGTCACCATGCTTTCCAAGAATTGGCAGCATCTAAATCAACTACGTTTGAGACTGCAATATGCGTTATCTTTGCTGAGGCACTGAAGGGTCCTGAAAATACTCTACACTCAAAAGCGCCTAGATTAGCTCTGAAACTGCAAGAACATTGCGCAAGTGATTCTGAAGGTATGTTAATCAAGTATTTGCGGCATACTGAGTGAAGCTAATATAATATCAGATCGCAAGTTCCATGTGTTATTAACGATACTGACTGACACACTACATCATGGGAACAAGTCAACAGCCGCACCATTATACGAAATTATATTTAAGTGGATAAAGAAACAGCTTTCTCGGGAAAATGTCTCTCCGGAATTCACTCGATTGATCGCGAAAGAGCTGTTGCTGCTAGTCGCTCTGCGAAAGGGCACTAGGGTGCCAGACTGGGATGCAGCTTTAGATATTTACCGTAAGGTCCTGGCCACCGTCAACAAATTACCGAAATCTGAGATCAAATCTAAGGCTGTATGGGAGTTATGCAAAGTATCACAAGCATTGCTGCAACACGCTGAGAATATGGACGAAGCGATGGCAACAGAGATAATAGAGAACATTTATAATATCGACGATTCGCATAGCTTTCTCCCATTTTGTGACTTCACAGATCTGGTACAGGACAGGTACTATTCTGGAGTGGTCTTGTTATATCTACAAAGGTCAGATATGCGTGCCAGCCTGTGAGGGATAGGACTTGTTGTTAACTACTTGGTAGATTCATTGACCGACTTGATAAGCTCGATAATTACACGGTCCTTATCATTTTGGCAATTCTCAAAAAGTGGAATTCGCGTATCGATATACCTGGCTATGTCTCACCCATCCGAGGAAGCAGACCTCTGGCGAAATTCATCGTGGGAGGAATGCAAGACCATATAGCAAAGATTAGGTCTGGAGATGTCAAAAGTTTTTCGAGTATGGGGCCACTGTTTGAGCTTCTGTATAACATCTTCGAGGTTTCAGATGAGGTCATGGAGTGCACAATCGGTTTAATCAATGTTCTCAGGGAGAGCGAACTCAGTACGTCCAATACTTCGGTAATCTATGGACGAGCGCTGTCATTGCTGGCAAAGAGGCTCAGAAGCGCAGAGGATAAATCTCGCTTAATGTTGGTACTCAAAGAGAGTTCTGAGCAATTCGACACCTTCGGGAGGAACAGGTGCTTTGTTCATGGGATAATAGAAATACTGAACATATGCAAATTGTAGGCTTACTGTTTTGATCTGAATCTAAATGAATCTAATCAGCTACAGGTTTGCACATCCAGTCTCTGAATTCCCGGATTTAGTAGTCATCCTTAATGACTTGACAATAAAGCTCGAAATCAATCTGAGAGACGCAAATGCAGAATTACGACTTGAATCGCTAAAATTAATGTGTCTAATTTGTGAATTGAAAGGTGATCGTGTTCCAGATATCTTAGATCTCTGCGTGACGATAGCAGAGACTGCATTCGAGATCTCGACTGCAAGGACGTTGTCCATGTACATCCGACGAATTGCAATAGAGTTTCCGTCATTGAAGGATGAGCAACTAAGATTGAATATTATTTCATATTGTTTTGGTAAGTTGGTTCAACAAATGTTTGGTTAATATTTCGCTAACGGCGATGCTTAGCTCTGTTAAATTCACAATTCCAACCTGTCTGGCAAGAGGCCATCTCAACTCTAGTGAAACTGGCATCAAGTAATAATAGGGATGCTCTCTGGCAACTTTTATTTGACGGGATTGCACTATCATCAGAGTCTCCCACGGACGACATGGAAACTGAGTCCTCTATTGCCGGAGACTCATACGACCAGCCTTACGTTTTTCACTGTACCAACGTTCAAGATCTCGAGCTGAAATCTGCGAGTGCTCTTCAGAAGCGTTCCAATGCCGATACTCTTTTAAGGGAGTACTATGCTAATGTAAGCTTTATTGACGATTACAATTGCGAACTCCATGTTAACGGTCTTTAGGATACGTTTATAAACAAGGTTGATAAAGATACTATTCGCCGAAGATGCTACGCCGTATTGAACAATCTCAGCCGTTTAGCTGAGCAACGAAGCTCTGCTCTGGTGCCCATATTTCTGTCCTGTGTAGGCGGTGGTGTCCAGAAAAAGTCTGTCTTACTGGACATTTTAAGGCTGTTCTCAAGTTTTGAAAATCCATCCAGATCCTTGAACGCGGATGGTATTTACGATCGCATAGTGCGTCTACTTGCAAGTCCTGATCCCGGCATTCAGAAGCTTGCATTGGAGTGTATATTCAAATGGGGCGACGCAAGCATTAATTTATATAAAGGGAATCTCCAAAATCTGCTTAATCCCCAAGTTTACAAGGACGAGTTAACCAAACTGCTTCTGAGCAATGCCGACGCGTCGATTGTTACCGCGGAGCATGCACCTAAAGTGATGCCGTTAATTGTGCACATTCTATATGGGGCAGCGGTCGGTTACCATGCCAGCAACAACGGCAAGGTTAAGAGCTCACATCGGACTACAATCATTTCCGCCGTTGGAAATCTGCATCAAGAATATGTTGCGTTGTTCATTAAACTCTCGTCCGAAGGCATACCCAGCCACGTCTTTCTCGATTTTGAGCCACGCATGGCTGCGATTGCAGACTATGAACAGTCTGAGATCTCACAGTCTCAAATTCGGAGGATTACTGGTTTTATGAGTATGGCGGATGACATCTTGCATGTCCTGAAAGGGCGTGTTGGGGTCTCTGGCGATTATCTTTTGCAATCCATTTTGTCCTGTATTGTCAATGCTCAACGAGCGTTGACGGGCCAACAAGTCAGCACAGAAATTCTTACGGCCTGTCGTTTGATTCGCAGCACAGGCATGAAATGCCTCGAAATCATACTTATAGACGTTCCGACTATCAATTGGGACACATATAAAGATGTCCTCCTTCAAGAAATTATCCTTCCACGCATGGAGAATTTCAAGTACGAAAATACGCAGGATATATCGCCAATTATGCGAATATTTTTAATCTGGAGTTCTACGGAACGTTTACTGTCATTGTTAGATTATGATGGAAGGATAATTCCTCAGATTATGGAGACGATGGACTTTGAAGCTGCGAAGGACCCTATTTACATGGCAGCTATTCAATTCGTCGCTAACCTACTCGAGCTGCAGCAGTCCTCTGCAGATCAGAAGACAACGAAGATGGTAAGAGCGATGAGCGAAAGGGCATTACCGCTATTTTTGCCGCGCCTTGCCAGCGTGCTGTCCACCAAGCGAACCCCCGAGATTGTGCAATCAGCCATCGCCGTCCTTCGTCAAGTCGTGAACATATTCGGCGATTTCTTGCTCAATAACTCGCTGTTGCTTGAGCATTATGTTGACGTGTGCCTATCTGTGGCCAAGTCGTGGGGCAGTCATTCAGATAGCATCAACGATGTTTTCGACTTACTTGCTTCATTAGTGGCAGCGACGACCAACGATATTCTTCTTCGAAATTGTTATGACGGACTAAGCCCAGCTTTACAGATCATCAAGGAGCGCCATACGAGAATATCATTAGTCAAAATATTCTCCTCGCTGGGTCGTAAGGACAACCGGGTCAAGGCAGTCGCGGATATCTTGGTGGAGCTCAATTCATACTCGAACGTCAAGATTGACGAGGTTGACTACGAACGACGGCTTTCTGCATATGCAATATTCAATGTTGATTTGTGGTCTAGCTGTAGTGCTTTGCAATGGGGTCCTATACTGCATGATTCTATCTACTGGATTGCTACTAGCGATGAAAAGGCAATCCAGAGCGGCGCATCATCAGTGCTGAAGCGATTTATCGAGATCACAGCTTCCAAAGCTAAGACCGAAGACCCCGATCGAGTTCAGTTTTATTCATTGCTAGAAAGCGTGCTTATCCCTGCTATACACAGCGGGCTTCGGTCCGAAACGGAGATGTTACGATACGAGTACGTTGCTATTCTGAAGACATTGGTACAAAGCCCTGCGGCGTATCCGAAAGTTGCAAATCTACAGATCCTGTTGTTCGATGGGGACGAGGAAGCCGACTTCTTTAACAACATCGTTCATATCCAGTCTCATAGACGTCAAAGGGCAATCTACAGATTAGGGCAGATAGCATTGAAGCAGGAACTTGGTGATTTCAATATCTCTCACATGTTGCTACCACTGCTCGAACATTTCTTGCGTGATGGTACAGCAGTGACATCGGGTATGGCGGAAGAGACGATTAGTACGATTGGAAAGCTTAGTGTGAGCTTGTCATGGAACCAATATCAGGCAATCGTGAAACGATATTTGTCACATCTGGAGAAAAATCATGAGAAAGTCAGATTTTTTTCTCGACTGCTCGACTCTGTTGCCGAAGCCATTTATCAACGCTCAAGTTCGAAGGAGGCGGAACCTAAGTTTAAGAAGTACAATGCCAAGAAGGCAGAAGCATTTTTGGCAACAGAAGTGACACCAAAGCTTCGAAATATTCTCAAGCTTTCGGACGAGAATAGCCTGGCAGATCGAGTTACGATGACGGTGCCACTGATAAAATTTCTTTGTGGTACATCAGAGGAAACGCTAGTTAGCAACTTATCAAATGTGATTCTTGAGCTATCTCAGCATCTCAAGAATCGTCTACAGGACGTGCGTGATGCAGTGCGGAAAGTGTTTTCAAGAGTCTCACTAATAGTTGGGCCACGGCTTCTCGGTCTTATTTTACGCCAGATGCAGTCTGTCTTGAAACGCGGCTCGCAGAAGCATATCTTGTCATTTACTGTACACAGTATGCTAGTTGCACTTATTGGCACCTCAAGCTCAAAGCACGGGGATCTGGATCCAAGCTTGCAAATTATTGCGGACATATGCATGGACGATATTTTCGGTGTCACTGGCTCAGAGAAAGACGCGGATGGCTACATAAGTAAGATGCGAGAAGTTAAGGAAAACAAAAGTTACGATTCCATGGAGATCTTGTCCGCGAATGTGTCGGTGGGCAGATTCAGTGATTTGCTATATCCTGTCAGACGAGTTCTTGGCGGCGAGCATATCAACTTGAAGATTGAACGCAAAATCAACGATCTGCTTCGTCGTATATGTACCGGCATCACGCGAAATGCAGAATGTTGCTCGCAGGAGGTTATATCTTTCTGCTTGACACTCTGCTCGGAGAATCCCCAAACTTGGAAAGCAGACGTGTCGGAAAGGTCTGACAAAGGAGCTGCCCAAAAAGGTCGATTATTTTTAACGAAGAAGGCACAGATACAGAAGAACTTGGCAGATAATATGCATTATCTGCAGCGGTTCGGGCTGGACGTCATCAAGAACTGCCTCCGGAAGAATCGTGATCTGATTGGGGCCTTTGAACTTCAAAAATTTGTCAAATCGTTGGAGCCCTATCTTGCTTCGCAGCACGAAGATATCCAGCTGTCGTCGTTGAAGCTGCTTTCTACAGCTGCCAAGTATTCTTCACTTCTCGAAGAACTCGACACTAAGTTCTTGTTTACATATGTGGTTGGTGTCGTCCAGAAGTCTACGTCGGCGACGACTGAATTATGTCAGACTGGTCTTAAGTTGCTCGCTACGCTATTGCAGAAGAAGAAATATTCGACGCTAGATGAGTCCTCGATTGCGTACATAGTGCAGAAACTTCAACTCGATTTCAGTGATCCTGATAAGCAGAGCCATTCTTTTGCATTCATCAAAGCCGTTCTTCTCCAGAAGATCGTTATTCCTGAAGTTTACGATGTCATGGACAAGATCCGTGAAATCATGGTGAACAGTGGGTCCAAAAATACACGCGAGGTTTGCAAATCGCTATTTTGTCAATTCTTGATGGACTATCCTCAGGGCAGGGGAAGATTAAACAAGCAAATGCGTTTCCTAGTTCACAACCTTAACTACGAGCACGCCACAGGTCGCGAATCGGTCATGGAAGTTCTATTCGTCCTGCTGTCGAAATCGAAGAACGATGTAGTACAGGATATTATTGAATTATTTTTCGTACCGCTCACAATGACGCTCGTGAATGATGAATCGATGGAGTGTAAGGAGATGGCGCTATTGTTGTTCAGGACTATTATGCAGATGGCCGATGTGGATAATTCGCAGTCGATGATGAAAAGTTGTTTGCAGTGGACGAGCCAGAAAGATTCTCCGGAATTGAAGGAAGCTGCGTCTCAGATTTTTGAGATTTTAAGGGAATTTGGAAAAGGTTTGTACGTACTCAAATTAGCTTCGAGTGTGGGAGAATGGGCTAACTGGGCTGTCGTTAGGTAGCATTTAGGAATTTGTAGCATTCTTTTATGGCATGGGAAATACTAAAATGGATTAAACATAGTTTTATTTTGTGGGTTGTACTATAGACAAAAGTTATTATATATATTGTATTGGGAACACGGTATTCAACGCCGGTGAACCGAATGTATATTGTCTTATACCCACATGCCGCACAACGGCGAGTATATAAATAATCTTTCATGCAAACATGCGAGATAAATTATATACCTAGAATAGGCATCAGTAACGGATTAGTCCTCTTTGACGTAACATATAAATGCGACATTGGATCGCCAAGGAAAGCATCAACTGCAATGACGGAGAAATTGTTGTACACTCTAATTTCGATTCTCAGTACTGAGTTACTCCACCACTAATACGGACATGAGTAATGGAATACTGCAGTTTTGTGAATGTCTTTGTTAAATGGGAGGTTTGTTGCGTTTGGTCGTTGTCGATTGGAAGGGACTCTCGTTCTGCTGTTGGATATTCATGGGGTCAAATTATTCATCTGCATACTTTGCTACAATGAGTCAGTGACAGGGTCACAATTACAATAGTGTGACACTCTTGACAGGCTAAGATCCTCCATACGCAAGCTACTGCGCCAAATTAGCAAGACAGGAAAGGAAGCCTTGACAGCGTTTGACGTCGTCATCAGAAAGAACAATGTTAGGTTTTCCCCCCCGGGATTCCTTGTTTTCCCCACACACGTCGTTATTTAGGTACAAAAACTGCTGAATTTTTTCCCAACCCTGATATCACAAGACCTGTCAATGCTTACAGATTTCGTACTGGTCTTACTATTTCGTACCACATTTGAATAAACTTCAGCTATACTTTATTTGAACTAGCAAACCACACGTGCAGAAGTTTGATCACAAGAAACCTCCGTCAATAAATCTCTGTGCAATCTATTAAGTCAACTGTATTTACATCATTACCCCGCAAAATATGTATGTCAGGAGAGGTATCGGGTTTGAACCTTCTGGCAAATCTCTCAGCTAAAAGGAACCATTCCCTTCCACCTGGCCAAATCTCTTTTAAACTAATCAACATCAATAACTATAAAATCGTGTTGTCGCTATAAGGAAAAAAGTGTGGGCCTCAAAAGGATTCGGTTTTAATGAAATGCTTGAAAGCTAACAAGATTCTAAGCAAAATCTCATATACGCATAAGACGAAAATATTTCTGTCCGGCTTGGGGACACATTACTCTTACTACAACTTCCTGGTACTACTCGCAAAGTGAACAATGACGACGAAAAGCAAATATCTAAGGGGAGCGATAGTTTCAAACAACTGTCCTGAAGTGTTAGTATAGTACCAACTCTATGATGAATTTTCCTTCCCATAATCATTATTGGGCCGCATATAATAGTATGCTTTGAGCGCATTTTTCATTGTATGGCCCTGAGTTGCTCTTGAAGACCCTAGAGCCTCTTCATAAGATCTCTTCAATTGTTTAATAAGTTCTTGGGGATTTCTGATCAAACGAGAAATGTCTCGTTGCAATCTTGGGTTATTCTCAAACTGACCACCAGTTGCCCAATGAAGAATCCGCAAAAGCTTTATCGTTATCTTCTGTAACCTCTGGATTCTCAGACAGCGGGAGTTGAAAAGATGCCAACTCTTGTGCATAGGCAGATGGTCCTGTGTCATCATCACCACTATCACTCAACTCGATGCCGGAACTAATAGTCACGGGCACGGTTAGATCAGAGTCATTGAATTTAATCAGTGGCAGATGTTCTTGAAATAAATCCGGTGTAAATGGCGGCGGTGGCTGCACAACGTATCTTCCGTTTCGGTCCGGATGTGGAGAAGAATAGTACGACACCAAGTGTTTGCAGAGATATCGCGAATTAGAAACAAATGCCGGACAACTACAAACCCATTTGTCCTTGTCAGTAAAATAGAGACCGTCGCGCTTGTCTATAGTGGCCTGATCAACCGCCTCGGCACACTTTCGCCAAAAGTGTACGAAGTCCTTATAAATGCTTGGCTTCTCTCGTCCAGCAGCGACCTGCAAATGCAATTGAATCCAAGAACGAACAAGACCGCTACAAATAATGTAGCAAAGTACGTCAAGTCTCGGTCTAACCAAATGTGAAGAATAGTCTTTTTTTAAAATTCGCCAGTGACTCTCCAAGCGCATCGTCGTGCGCGAAATTGGAATGCAAGCAACCGAGCCGGTCTGCCACACAATGACGCGATCTCCCATCGCGAGCCGACGTTTCCGAACTCTGGTCTGTACCAGTTACTCCAAAAGTACCGGAAGATTTTGGCCTGATCAATACATTTGCAGTAAGTGAGAAGTTCTTTGATTGACGAGGCATGGATTTCTTCATATGTCTCGTAAAGGACTGTCTGCTGGGTGTCAACATTATCTAGAGCAATTTTGGGCAACAGAGGATGTCTTAAAAGATGACGCTTTACCATGCCGCGAAGGATACTCGCTTGCACCGACGTGCATTGCTTGGCCTGTCCTTTTGATAGGACCCAGTGGGTCTCGTCTGATAAAAAATGTAGGTATTTGGGAAGAGCACTCATATGTAAAGAATTGCTCCCACTATGAATTGGGGTCCGAACCTTTCACTTCACCTGTTAAGTGTTGGTCGATAGCTCGCAAACTATGCCACGGGCATAGGTGATGATTATAGTTGCTGTTATCTCGCTTAAATGTAATACTGGCAGCAGTGATTTCTATTGAAATTATTTTCAAACCCGTAAATAACAATTTACACTGATATTTCTTACCAGCAAAGTCCTTGTCGGTGTGAACTACATGGGGACGTAATCCTTCACGACGCAATGCCGTAAACCATGCCGTTAGTCTGGATCCCCTCTTGCCCTCCTCCTGGATCCCACGAGTATCCAGCAGAAGGCAAGACAGAGGTAGCGAAACCAGGTCATATTCAGTGAGAATGCAATAAAGCTCGTAGCTATGCTTATTTGTACCGAACGTCGAATCGATGAAAACTTCCGTCATTTTTGCCAAACTATATGTCGAGCGGTCAGTGAAACAAGGAGTCAAGAAGGCCAATGAAACTCCAGGTTCTTGCAGTTCTTCAACTAGTCTGTACCCATCTTGCTCTGCTAGTAACAACTGCGCGGACTTATAGTCGTTCGCGGCATCCCTTTCCCATCCCGTTTTATTATGGAACGCCAGACGTTATACACCTGCTGCCTCGTGATCGTATGTAGCTCGGTTCTCTCAAATTGAGAGCTGTCTATCATTCGCAGCAAAATTCTGATAGATCTGTCGCGGTGCAAAATGTTTATGTGCGTCATATAGCATTTGACTTCAGGTGTCATGTGGAACTGGGCAGTTTGATGTCAGCAATGTTCGTAAATCATGGACCGCCGACCCATTGGATTTCGAAAAGCTTATGTGCAGCTCTCCCCGACAGTCCAAAATTCTTTGGAGTCTGAGCAAGAACGTTTGGTAATGTTTCAACTCCGAGACTGTAAAAATGAATACTTGTGCCAGTATACCGCGTAACGCTCAATGGATCGCGCTCAGTCTTCCGCTCGACTGAGCGAGAACAACTCAAATGGAATTTGGGTCCGTCTTTTCATTCAGTCACCCTACGTAAATGAAAGAAATAACCGCTAAATAAGCAGGAATCCTCTAGGCCGCTAAATCATGTAAAATGAGTTAAACATTGCCTATTAAAGCTAGTTTCAAAGATAATAAGTACGGCCCCTGAAACGAATTTTTGAGATGAACGGCAAAAAAAAGTAGAGCTTTCGAATAATTCGAATAATAGAAAAATATGGTAGGAAAGCCTTGCGAATTGTATAGAAGGAGGGAGTAAGGCATGTAATAGCTTGAGCAGATACTAATTATGTAAGTAATACATAGCTTTAAGGCTCCTGCAGCCGGAATCACGTCTACTGTGTAAATCGTTCAGCACTAATCTCAGCCTGGCTGGACTGAACGCTGGTATTGACAACGCCAATCACATCAGACAGCTATTACTGTAATAGGCCTATACGAAGGGTTGGGACTTTCTGACTTCTTGACATCCCAATCGATTCATTTCTATACGGATGAATATGTAATAGTATATCGAATATCGAATATCGAATATCGAATATCGAATATCGAATATCGGCACGATATGGAGAATATTATATTCGGCGGTCAAAGAATGCTCCGCATATTCGCTATTCGTACTCGCCGCTCGGGGATTGGCTGATATCGTATCCAACGCCGATGATCGTTCGAATAATATTTCGCCAAGACAAATATCGTCTCTCGGGTGAGTAGCGTGCGTTGAGGCTTGTCTCCTTGTCATCTGTCATGCATGTTGGTATCAGAGCTCGGCATTTTGTTCGAAATGTTCAAAATGCCGAAATTTTGTAACGTCTAATGCAAGTGGTGTTTCAACTTTAGCATACAATCCATTAATGAGTGCCCTCATGTGCACCACATAACCGCCCAGAACTCCCCTGCCTATATAGTGCCTGTAAACAAGTAGTAACTCTATAATACAACTTAAACATTTCTAACTCAAGGGTAAAGACGAGACATATAAGTGCGTCTATCGCTAGACGGATTCATAATCAACGGTGCACATTCCCGGCGCACAGTCTCCATATACTCCTTCACGGACTTTGAATCTAAATCTTCTCGCGCGCGAAGGATGTCTTCAACAAATTTTAACGGCGCATCAGGAAAGTTTTCCTTCAGTGTTCTAAATCCTTCGACCGCGCCGACTTTGTCGCCTGATGCTAAGCCCATGAAAGCTTCGATGCCACTGAATTGCGATTCAACATGTTCGCTGTCTGTAAACGTTGTAAAAAAGGGATACATTATCGCGACGTCGCTCTTGATTTGGTCCAGTGAGCGTGGCGATAAAGATGCACCTTTGTTCTTGCTGATTGCGCTGAGATAAGATACAAGTGTCGCTTCCAACAGGTCGTCAATATAAATTTGAAACAGATCGGGATTAAAATGCTCCGTGAGTTCAGAATTATATTCCTCAAACGTTCGAACAACCTCTTGAACCACGAGACTAGCTGGCGACGATGTGATGGTCCCGTCTGGGGCGGTCGTCGTCACGGGCGGGGTATACCACGAGTTCTTGAACAGGTTGGCGAAGGAAGGTTGTAGATCGAACATTACCATGCCGACCATCTCGAGAACACAGGATTTTGCGGTAGCGATAAAGCCATCCATAGCGTCTTCCAATTCCTGAACCATCTTCGATTGAACATTCCGATCATCGTCTGAATGCACCAGAACATCCACGTTCACATTTACCTGGCGGGTTATGATATTCTCGGTATAGTCTGCGCCGCGAACCTGATCGTTTGCAACGGCAATACAGTATTCGAGCAAACCGCCCGGTACCTCGTCCATAGACGCATTCGACTGCTGAATTTCGTCGCGCACGACATTTATCCATTTCTGCTGCCGAAGAAGTAACTGCCGTTTGCATTCATGAATTACACCCGACACAACACGAATTTCATCAGAGTCGATACCAACATTAATCTGCTGATTCAGCATCTGGAAGACGATCGGCGTGTTTGCGAGACCGTACTTCGACTCGGGGTCAACATCAGGAGCCTGTATGCGTTCGATAAATTCGTTGCATTCTGTTTTTTGGAGATTTGTCATCCATTCGTCGATCTTGCGGCAAATCAAGCGCATATAATCGCCGAGAATTTCTTCCTCTTGGCCGTCTAGCAATGATGGTGTCAGCTGTTCTGGTGGGATTTTGAGCTCATTGACTAACGTGTCATTGTACTTTTGAGACCAACGCACGATTTTCAAGAGTAACCCCGCTTCCGTCTCCCTCGTAACTAGATTTTTGAATAAGACGTACATTTCTTGGTGATACGCCGCGACGAACCGGTTCGTAATTTTCCAACTCGCCGGTACACACTTTGTTAAATCCGTTTTCGCAAACAAAATGTCTCTGGTGACCCAATACAAATTATCCAGTAACGTACTAGGATCGTCCGGAAATGTTGACACGCAATTCTGAAATACATCTCTGGCGCCGAGTTTAATGCATTCCGTCAACTTTTCGTCGTAATTCCTCAAGGAACGAGTCATCCCCATCGACTGGCTGTTCATCGACAAATGCCTCGCCAGCTCCTTGTGCGATTCTGACGCAGAATTGAGAATCTTGACTTTTGTGTCCAAACGCTCGTCCGTATCGATGATTTTTGCCCAGCGTACTATTAAACTGGAATTTCCTTCGCGTAAAACTTCCAGTAAGTTCTGAGCGATGTCGAAAACTATGGCATCGAATTCTTGGATTACGTTGTCGAGGCGGGTGAAATACTTTTGCAACGTGCATGTTGCGTCTTTGCTGGACCTTGCAGCCTGAAACATCGCTTGGTCCCGAAAGTCACGAAGTCGAGACAATTCATAATGTATTCTCAGGAAATTTGTCATTGGCCCAAAAATATCTGGAATCCATCAGGAATTATTCTAAACTTCTAGATTACATAAGTATGGAAAAATACCTTTGCCATCCGCGTCAATCATTGCTTCGATTTCGTCCAGTTTTGCTGGTAATTCTTGTAGATTTCGCTTAACGTCTTCAACGGCGAGGAAGTTTCTTCGCACCTTAGAAACGCGGTTTATCTGACCGAAGCCAGGAACCATATTCTCAGCCTGTGCACACAAGGAGTTCAGCTGTTCATATATAATTAGCTGTGACAACCTTAGTAGCAATCGACGTCCACTGACATTCAGTAACTCCATTCTGAGCTCACCCACCAACGATTTTGCATCAAGTATGTTTTTAAGCCCATTCTGTACAATTCGATTAGTCCGACCGTCTAAAATATATATATATGTAATTGTACGCACCGTCGTTATATCTAGCTGTGTTTGGACTCCGCTTTTAAGTTGTAAATCCATTGCCGCCTTGTCGCGCAGCAGACGCTCTTTGATCGCCGATATCTTTGCAAGATCCTATGATCTTTAGTATTCAACAACAATTATCTAATTCAGTTACATACATCAGGATATCTCAGAAGTTCAGCTAAACTATGTAATAGTCAGATTACGATATGTCTCTAGGAATATATTGGTACAGTACCTGCCAACTGCATTATCCGCCGTCTCGCCCATATCGCGAATTTTCAATACCTCTTTGGATGACAATCAAACCCTGTTTGAACCACTATAACCCCAGGTGTACATGTAACACAATGCTCATCCGTATAAACTGGCACGACCAGCAGATGGGCCATTCAAGCAGACGATGCGTGTGATGCGACCAAAAGCTGGACACGCGCACACAAACCTGTTAGGGTTACAGTTCCCTTTATCACAACAGGCAACATTTTGTTGTGCACGTAACAGGTTAGTGCGTAGATTGACTTTTACTGCCTAACAACAATATGCTATCGCTTCATGGATATTGTGGAGATGAACAGTTTCACGCTTCATGAATATTGTGGAGATGAACAGTTTCAAAGTCCTTGATAGTTTGGTGTGGTTGTTATAAGATAATCTCACGAAAAGCGACGGGAACGTAGAACGCGAGAGAGAGATAAACCGTAAGTCTGGGGGGACATGTTCTGGCAATTTACAGCCGATTATCAGCAAATCGCAGAGCAATTCCGCTCATCGCAATGCAATCCATGAGTTATGCGATACTGCCAATATCAATGGGTTTCGGCTGGTGTTGAAAGGAAGGTGTACGATGGATGTAATAATATCTACATTGATTCTATGCACGTATTGATTGTATTGTACATGGTCGTTGGCATCCTCAACAGCCGCTTAATTTGTTTATTCCTTATAGCTGATACCGTTACGTACGTAAATTATTCTCAAATAACGTATTTGGTTAGGGCCAATTTTCTAGATCGTTCGTATGCGCGTGCCTTGGTCTAGGCAGACAAGCCGCACGAAGTACGGATTTGTTTTGGTTGCGGGTGTCCCGACTGGGAAGCTACTGTCACGTCCAGCTTGAAGCAAGGTTACATCGAGAACGCATCAACCTCAATCATTGCAGCAATATAAGAGTAATAGAATGGTACGCGTTGTGAAAGCTGAATACAATTATGGAATTACGCTCACTCTTCTTTTTTTTCTAGCCGAAATCCGCCAAAAGTAGCACGGCTACCAAGAGGAAGACACACAGTAAGTCTAGTAAGTCGGCCGCACCTGATGTAGCAGCAGTAAGAAAGTCAGCCAAGGTCGCAGCATCAGCAAAGCAGCGGACAGAATCTTCGACTGCATCCGGCAAGAGCGCAAAAAATTCAAGGACTTCTCTGAAACTGCGGCCGGTTGTTCGCAAGGTCAATCAGAGCGTGATTCAGAATGACTGGATGCAACTCTCGGACACGGCGCGGGAAGAGGTTATGAAAGTTATGCAGTCAGTCTCGCTTGCTGTTTACAACTCAGTCACTGGCGAAGAGAAGAAGAAGGAGGCGCAGGAGCTGGTGCAGTCCGTTTTAAGCAAGTATGTTAGCTTGGCTCATGTATTGTGGACGAGGCTGATCAGATGTAGGATGGAGCGGAGACTGCGTCGATTGCCAGTCCCGCCTACAACAAAAGATCGGAACTTTCAGTATGAGAAGATCCTTGAACTGAATGTACGTCGACAGCAGCCGGCAGAGAAAATTGAAAGACTGACTTTCCTTTAGGCTAGTTTAGAAGCAGATTTAGCAACTGATCTGCAACAGATCTCTGAATTAGAAGCTGAGATCGCTGCTGAGCAGAATGAATTAGAGAAAGACAGAGGATATCTGCAGACCCTGAAGCATAATGCAAAGTCGCAAGAATTGCTACGAGCCTCCCAAAAGAAGAAGGTATGCATGGTCTACGTCGACTGTGGCTGTACTAATGGTATCAGCTTAACAAATTGCTCAAGGATGTTTCGAACGTTATGCCTACAAATGATGATGCAGAAAGTATTAATCTGGTTGACGCATCGACAACAGTATGTGTTATCAAATTTTATTGTTGGGCCGTACTGAAGTTCGCAGGACCCGCAGATCACAACCGATAACGACCTCAGAAATCTCATACTTCGCCTAGGCTCCCACTTGACAAGCATTAGCAACAACATTGCAGGTTTGGAAGAGGTGCTTGTGGCAACTCGTCAGGTCGAGGGAGCATTAAATGCCGGCGACAGCATCTAAGGGTTGCCGTGACGAGTGACACGTGCCGATCGCTTTGAGCCAAGGGTTAGGGTATAGGTTCTTCCCCTCCCCCCTCGGGAACGCAGCGAGGACAAGAGGCCCTTTCCTGGACTTCCCGGCGACGGCCGTCACCACCCGCAGTTACACTCGCCCGCAGACATGACCGAGCTGGTGCACAAGGAGTCAGCAGATCCTTCATCGTCACGGCAGAATAGTCTCACTCATCTCGCGTCCCTGGACGCAATCAATTTGCATACTCTCGCAGACGCCACTGTCGCGAATCTCCCCGCAGTGCCGCTGCAGAGCAACGACGGGAAGTCAGGGCAGAACACGATTACGCAGGTTTCGCCGTCAAGTTCGTCCCCGTCAGGATCGGCCCAGAGCAGCACAAGCTCGCCGGAGCCGTTAGGGCACAATAGCGTGTCAGCAGTCGGTTATCATCAGCCAAAGGTTGACATACTCGAGAGTACAGCAGGATCCATAGCCACGACCTCTCAGCCGGCGAAGCGTCGCAAAGTCGACCACGGTATGTTATTGCAAGCGATTGCTGCCGCAAGTTTTGCGAGAAAGAATGTTGTAATAACAGTAATAATAATTGCAGCGTGCGTTTATTGCCGTAGGTCTCATATGACCTGTGATTCAGGTAAGTCCGATAGATAAGTAGATGATAATGATAAATGGTAATGACGAACTATTTAGGCCGGCCTTGCTCCCGTTGTGTCAAGCGAAATATCGGACATTTGTGCCACGACGAAAACAAAGTACAGAATCAGAGGTGGAATCCCAAAGAAAACGAAGGAGCATCATTAATGTCAAGAACAGTGAATAATTCAGACAGCAAGGTGTCGTCGATTACATATGGTATATCAAGCCAAGGTACATCAGCGCCACTTCCGATAGACAACAAGACGTCGCCGAAAGAGTGGTCAATGCTGAACAGCTCGACTAACATGCTGACGAACCTGACGCAATACCAGCCGCCGCTCTTCTTTTCTGAGCATGCGGGCAGCGAGTTCTCATCGTTAAACGACTTTTTGACAATGCTAGAGGACACGTCGATGCCACCGCCTACAACAACTTCACCGAGAGCTCTGGAGACAGCGACGGATCCGCTGATGCTGCGCGCGAGCTCAGCGACGGCGGATGCGGAGGGAGACGGCGTCGCGAACGAAGAGATCTCGAGCCCCTTACAAGGGATGATAGCGCCGGTAACGAGTGGTCAGACGACGTCGAGCATAAGCCATCTGTCTGCCACAGCTAACGGCAACCTGACGCTGACGACGCCTTCCAAACCGCCACAGGTACCGGAGACGGCGAGGGACAAGTTTTTCTTGACAGCTGCAGACCCTTCTGACGGACCCGAACACACGCCTGAAGAGCGTCTAAAGCAAGTTATCAATGCGAAACTAGAAGCTGGTCTTCTTACGCCATTTAACTATGTGAAAGGATACGCGCGGCTGCAGCGATACATGGATCGACACATGTCGCCTGCGTCCCGGCAACGAATTCTGAAGCCACTGTCGATATTCCGACCAGCATTCCGGGCAATTGCGCAGACCCTGATTGACGTCGATCTTGTGCTTGTTGAGGAAGCATTTGAGCGGATGCTACTTGACTATGACCGTGTGTTCACATCGATGGCGATACCGGCGTGTCTATGGCGGCGGACAGGAGAAATCTACCGAGGAAACAAGGAATTCGCAGCGTTAGTGGAGGTCCCGGTGGAAGAGCTACGAGACGGTAAATTGGCGATATACGAGCTGCTGAGCGAAGACTCAGCGGTGAATTACTGGGAGAAGTATGGGAATATTGCGTTTGACTCCGGGCAGAAGGCGGTGCTGACGAGCTGCACGCTTAAGTCACGGGACGGCACGCGGCGGTCGTGTTGCTTTAGTTTCACTATCCGTCGGGACCGATATAATATTCCGAGCTGCATTATTGGGAATTTCATTCCGATTCATCCCTGATGAGGAAATTTTTATATGTTTCTTGTACAGTATTTAGATGTTGTGGGTGGGTGAGGTACGATAGGGTAATTCAGTTTGTGGAATTGTTTGTATATTAGGTTTAATTTATTTTTTTTCCGACTTATTCAATAGTCCCCGATTGAATAGATGGATGTGGATGTGCGGCAGATTGGTTAATACGCTTGAAATGCGGGCTGTGGTCCCGTTGCGTCAGAGTCGCAGTGACTTCTTGTGTGAGAGTCACATGGACATTCAGCAAAAAGCTGAATTATTTGCATAAGTATTAAGTTGAAAGCGCAATTGCATGCATTTGTGAACAAAGATGCTATATCCGCAGTTCGGTGTATGGCCATATGAATCACCTTCAAGCACGTACCCTAACCCACGCCACAAAACTTGTCGTCGAGATGGTATGCTTCTCAGAAACATTCTTATCTTTCGCCTTCTCCTTTGTCCCATACACCAGCTAATGTCTGGCCCCTGCTGAAGTTGAGTTACATGCCATGCTGGTCCGCAAGAAACCCTGTCTGTGGGTCCTGCTGGTGTTTGGGGCGCTCTCGCTCGCGTGCTACTATTCTTTCCATGCTTTCGTGACTTTGACCTCCGTCAGCCTGCCTTTTCACTCGCACTTCTCACCGTCTCCGAGTACCCTCCCAACTCTCGTCGTTTTTGGAGACTCTTGGTCTGACGACGCCAGTCGACCATCGCCAGCCGACCGCGCTGCGCGTGTTGACGGCGACAAGTTCTACGCTGAGGAATCTAGAGACGGTCGCCGTCCGCGCAGGTTCGGCGCGGGATTCGGCGGCAGATGGTCCGACGGCCCAGTATGGCCAGAGTACTTTTGCGAGGCCGCCGGGTGCGCTGACTACCTCAATCTCGCCTTCGGCGGCGCGAAAGTCACAAACAAATTTGTCACCTCGCCCGTTCCAGACCTTGTCGAGCAGAGGGATCACTTCCTCGCGATAAAAGAAGCAGACTTATCTGCTATGGATAGACACAGTGCGACCGACGAACTGGCTAACAACAGGCGCACACTCTTTACCTTCTGGTTTGGCATCAATGACCTGATCCAGTACAGCTCAATGCTCCCGACTCCAGTCGACCGCAAGCGAGCTGTCGTCTCGTCCGTCGCAACACTCTTCGACGTCGCCACGGACATCGCAGGCAGATTTCCACAGTCCAATTTCTTATTCATGTCTGCGGTTGATGTCACGCTCTTACCCATCTGGCGCCAGCGGTTCATGGCCAACGATTTGCAGCTCCAAAAGTACAAAGAAGTTGTCGGGTTATCACAAGCATGGCGCCAAGAAATGACAATGCACCTCGGGAATTGGAACCACTCACTCGGATCGGTCCAGTATTGGGACGCAAACGCCTGGTACGCCCGATCCGTCTCCGGCGTAGCAAATAACGGATTCGAAAATTTCAAAGATCAGTGCTTCGATCATGATACTGGCACATTATGTCCTAAACCTAACAAGTACTTCTTCTGGTCTGTCCTCCATTCATATTTATGCTTTTGCATTATACTAACAATGCCAGGGACTACGTTCATCTCACGACCGCGGCCCACAAAGCGATCGCCACCAGATTGAGCCACATGAATCTTTGGCCCGCGATGACTCAATACTCCGAGTCCAGTTGAGCATTATGTCTGCATCACACCATCTGCCGGATACAAGCTTGCCTTTTTAAATGGCATTTGCTATGACGTGTATTTTATGAATTTTGGGTTTGGTCGAATGTTACGCTGTGGCGAGCCATGATTTAACTGGTTGACAGGGTTTGGAGTTTAGTTGTGTCTTGTAATTTGGGCTGTCATTTTTTTTGTACATTGTATGCTATTGGACTAATAATCTCCTTATTGATCCAATTATATTCCGCTAAAACTTCAATATTATGCTAAATATTGATTAACTATTGGTGTTGTAGGCGTACAAGGGAAGTTCATATCTTCGTCCTCCTGCTATTTTGGTGCCTTTCTTCGTCCGGATGTATTCGTCTGTGAGTCTCTGCAAATTGCGCACCAAAATTACTTGGTTTGCTGACCAATATAAATCAATCTTGGCCACTTCAAAAACCTTGGTATTTTACAATTAAGTATACAATAATCTCCTATGTTGCACGTATATAAACAATAATAAGCATTATATACAAATCTACTTCTGATATACACTTACAAAGATGCATGCGGCCCCGCACGACACCATCAGTCCATATTCATCACTACGCTTCCCACTCCATTCGCCATTCACCTTCACCAACGTTTCCGACCTAGGTAACCCGAACATATTCGTCAAGTCCGTCCCTCCCGCAAACCAGACGCAAAGTTCGCGCGTAATAGAATTCGACGAAGCCAGCACAATGAACCCGTTACCCACCGCGACCGACTCAATAACAAAGTCTTCGTCCTCGTCGAATTGGTCTATAATGCCTGCGACATCGTCGCCGGCGTTCGGGAGTCCGATAATCCGTGTGTCGGGAGTCCACCCCCAAATATACACATCCTTCGTATCCTGCGACAAGCACGCAGTCACAAACCCATTCGTCGCGACATCTCGCATAGATATTCCTTCCAATGCAGGCACGACCCGTGGTCGCACAACCGACCCACGTGGTTGCAACAGTTCGCCGTGGAGGCTGGCACCCCAGGTATATACGTGTCCTCCCGAATCCAGGGCAACGAAGTGCGCTTCGCCCGCCCTCATACACGTGAACTGCAAATGCTGATGATATCCGAATTGTTTTCGACTGCCCACCCTCCATTCCTTCTTCTGAGTCTCAGAGTACGCATAGAAATCGGGTAATGACGAAAAAGTTGTTATAGCAGTCCCGTAATTGTGCAGAACCGCGACGTGCTCGGTACCTGTTATCGTGACGCGTTGGACTGTGTTATCGAACGCGGAAGATAATTCTTTGTCAACGTACAGGATGTACGTCGTCGTGGCTTCGGGCTTAAATTGCCAGATTTGGCCGTATGAGTCGACGATACCTATGAGATCAGCCCATCCAAAGCCGGTCACGACATTCGCGCCATTCGACAGCTGAAGGAGTTTGGTAGTTTCTGTTTCATATGCGCTGAAGCCACGTAGTTCTACGCGTCCATCGATTCGAACTATCTACATTAGTTAATGTATACTGTAAATTGCTTGAACAAATTGGAGGGAAGGGATGTTAACGTACGCAATGTCTCGCTCCATCCGACCCACAACACTTCTGCCTCAAATTCTCCCTGCGCAATACACCGTGGTCGAATCAGTACCTCACCCGTATCCATCTCATTCGCATTTTCGTCTTCATTGTCAATCTCATCCTGTATTATTTTCCTTCTTTTCCTTCCCTCTGTCTCCGCGCTCTCGCCAGAGCAATCCCTATTGTTGATCGCTGTGTGTGCATGCTTCGATGCGCCTGAGAGTTGGGAGAATATATTAAGTCCTATGGCATACACCCATGCTTTTGGCATCTATCTTGTTATCTTGCCCTATGTTTTGTCGACCAGATAGTCGTGTGCTGTGTCTGAATATCATAGAGCAATCATAGCGAGAGAAACAATGGTGAGAACCCGGCGCAATACGGCAAGGCCGGGTAAACAAACAGAAACCTGGGGTACTCAGCGAGGCAGCGCCGGGGTGACCGTCTGCCGAACCGCCGACCGGTAGGATTTTTGAGGTGAACTCACAACTTGGAAGTAAATGCGAAGGGTCAACAGACGATTTCATGAATCTGTTCGAAGGAAACTGATGCAGGAGCAGAATATCATTATAACGCGAATATTTTACCGCAAATTTTACCCTGGCTTATGATGAGCATACAAATCCGCGTATTCTCTTCGTCGGGAAGCTTCTTCTCACTACGCCACGGAAAATATAATGGTCCTACACTAGCGCATGTACGTCTGTGACATACCTTATGTGCTCCAGTTGATAGATATGACTGACGGGATAGTTTATGCAAGCTTCTGCGGCGCGTCAGTTGTGGCGGAAAACGCTTCGCACGATAAATGGTAATCGAGCGATTATTGCCATATATTGGCCACTCGAGATTAGGCTAACAAGTACATTGTTGTATAGCCTTAGGTGAATCTGAATTGAAAAAAGACATGCGGATGTGGGCGCGCGAGGAATTCGAGCGACATAAAAACGAGAGAGACCTAGTAAGTTATGATTGTCTTGCGTTGGAGAGCATCATCCATTAATGATTCCATGAAGGAACAGATAAAGTTCTTTATTGCCGCGGGGAAGAAACAGCTCGAGGTGATGACCGAGACATTAAAACGGTCGCGATTGTCATGACCATGTATCAGATAAAAGATTAAAGAAGGACGGGGTGCTTGACCAAATCGATTTTATTATATTGTAAGTACAGTGGTATACGCCAAGGGAACGCCAACAATGCAAATCCATCGAAATGAGTCATTTACTGAACCGAAATTTCAACCCCTCGTCGCTATCGCTATCGCTAGGATCCGATACAGCGTCGAATACCATGTCATTGTCCATATCACGGGTTACTCTACTTCGAAGTTTACTCGCTCCACCAAGACGGGCCAATATCGTATCGTCACCATCACTCTTGACCAGATCGTCACCATCATCATCACTGCAAGCAAGATTCCGCAAGACTTGACGCGCTAATGTTCTGCTGCCGCTTCCAGAGGACGCTGTCACCGACGACTCGTCTTCGACATCGATGTCTGGCCGCGCACTCATGCTGAACCGCAGCGAATCCTCTGTCGCATCCGTGTTGCGGTTACGTAAAATATTACGCGCCGTCTGCGGTTTAGATGTCGTCACTGGCGACGCATCGCGAGGTGCAGACCAATATTCTACCCCATTAGCCAACGAACAAAATTGAAACCTTTCGTAAACCAAAAGAGAGAACAGACATACCGTCTCCAATGCCGAAATTTTCCGGTTGGTACTCGACAAAGCTTACATAGATCTTCCCACTGTCAGCCCTCTGGACCGAGTTCTCTTCATTCGCTCGCGCACCGTGAACAGATTTTCGGAATTTTTTGTAATTAGGTCGTCCATTCCAACGCACCTGCCATCGCGTACTCACGGTTGGGGACTGTGGTAATTCGAATGATATGGACGAGCTAGTTGGAGGTCGCGAGCGCATTAACTTCGCAGAACTAATTTCCTCGACAGCGTAGGATTCTTGTGTTTCAAACTGCTGGTCCGCATCGATGACGGCATTATCCACGACAGTTGGATCACCGCCGTGGTCGTGCTCTTCCATTATGCTCGACTCCATCTCTACCTCTGGCTCTCCTGCCGCATCGGCACATTCCTCCTCAGAATCGGGAACCAGAGGCGACTTATACGACATCCCTGTAGGTTCAGGCGATGTGACAGCTTGAGTCCCTCGTAGCCGCGACATATGGCCCGTGTCTGCGGGCATACTCTGCTCGTCGTCTTCATAGATCATGCGTTTTGGTCGTCGCTGTTGCGGAGGGAGATCAAAAGCCACTTGACCATGCTTCCTCTTTCGTGTCGACGGACTCGTATCTTCAGTAATACTCGTTATTGCACTATCTCCCTCCCCACAAATACCGCTCTTTGCAGCACTCCTGTTACTCGTAAGTGACGGGGGTCCGCGAAGCTGGGACGACCCTGGTGGCGGAGCAAACATCGTCGCTAACAAATCCTCATCGTCATCGCTGCGCGGCTGCGACCTAGCCTATCCATTTTCGTGAGCCTCACCTTCATCAAATGTTACCATTCTGCTGGGTATGCGTACCTGTTTCAAGGCAGCGATGCGCTCCTTCAAACCTGTCGATCCCGGTTTCTTTGGCGACTCGGTCTGTATTCGTGCGCGACGCAGGTCTACTTGTGTTAGCAGGTTACAAATATACACAGACGAATGTATTATGTTTACCATGTCCCGCAACATAGTGATGCCCAAGTTGACTCGACGCTAATCTTCTGATTAGATACATTATATAAACACCGTCGCACAAGTAACATACGCGGTTGTGAATCTGGGATGACTTCTGATGAATTACAATAGTAGATGTCCTCCATGTACCGAGTGACGCGAGTAAAGTGACCAGATAATTCGTTTTTGATCGGGGAGGATTTAGGATGGGGATCACCTGCAGATATGGATGGTTTATGCTGCGTTGGATTACGGGTTCGCGAATATGCTGGCCCAGAACTCCAGGTCAGCATTGAGGTGTGGATACCCTAGTTATGGCTGAGACCCTGACCCGCTTTAGGGCAATTTTGAAGTTGTCATTTGCTTTTGGGATAGTTAAATAAAAAGTTCGGCACTTCAACTGACATTAATATTACATGCTACTAACATTACAAACTTATTATTTAATGCACTACAAAAATACGTATGAGTGTATCCACCGTGGTCAATATTCCTCAACAATAGCTCCGGGCTTTCACCACATCCTCAATTAGCTACTAATCTGTTCGCCGATGAAACGACCTTGAATCCCTCCGTTACCGCTTTCTGAATCTCCTCATTCTTATGAGGCAACAGCGACAATGCGTACGTAACGTCGCTCCACTGTTTTTCGCTTTCACACCGCGGCAATCTTGCGGCCAATTTCTCAGCAAGCTGTTTTGCATGTTTTTCCTATGGCAATGTTAGCATTTCGTTTCCTAGAAGTATTCATACAAGTAGCGGACTTTTTCAATAAAGGAGGACAAGAATTTCAATATTCTTCTGAAACCATCTTCTTCCAGACCCTGGTCGGCTGATAGCGTGCTGAAGATATCCGTATATCCATTATATATGGCGTTATCCTTACGAGAAAGCTCCGTGAAGAACATCTTGGCAAGGTCAGCAATGCTCTTGTCGCTGTCTTCGAGGCATTTCGCCATTTCACCAAGCTGTCCCTTGACCTTGACTTGTCCTGCTAAAATAAGGAAGGTAAGAGTCATCAAGCATGTTCGCTGGACGATAGAATCAGCATCGTGTAGTCTGCGGTAAAGGAAGTCGGTGTTCTCGTCGATGATGTGGTTGAAGCAGACGGCTATGTCGCCAAGTGCAATTACTATGTTACTTCTTGTAACTGGATCTCTCGATTTCTCAAGGATGGTGAGAAGAAGAGGCAGATTTTGTTCACAGTATGATGCTACATTCCTAATTAACAAAATTACCAGTATATCATATATGAATCTACTTACAAGATACACACATTAGCTTGGCAAGGCACAGCGTCGCGGAAATCTGGAGCTGAGGATCCTTGAGCTAGTCAGAATAATTCAATCGGTGCAATAACAGATCTTTACATTGTACTTCAGGTTGTCAGAGCAGATCTCTGAAACCAATTTTCCGAATCGAGGCAGTAGCGCCATCTCATCGTACAACAGTTCTCGTTCTCTGATATGGGTAATCGCCTCAGTGAAATCGTCTTCAGAGGTACCAGTAATAAGATCCATTTCGTCCTTTGGGCGCTTTTCGGCTTTTTCTATTCCACTCTTAGCACTGCATATCGTAACAGCTAATATTCTTACCTTTCTCCGCCGCTGCCTTGCGTCGCTTGAATTCATTTTCGTACGCTTCCATATGAACAATTTGTTTAACTACACGAGTTAGCATAAATCAACAATTCAAATCAAATTTTCCTGTATACTGGCAATATGGCCGATCAAGAATATAAGCTGCGACAATGCACAAGTTGTCGACATGGGCTTAGTGAAAGTAGTGTCAGGTTCAGTAAACACCACTCTCGTCATGTGTCGAATCACCTCGGCACACAGCAGATCGGGTCGCTTGGCTAAGCTGTAGATAGCGTTAATAGCCTGCTCAGCAAGTGCATACCTGCGACGGTTAGTAACAGGGTCATCAGTGTAGCTGGGAAGAATATAGCTTACCATTCACGATTCTCGGAGTACATATCGATAACACTAACAAGACGTTCCAGAATAGGGTGATGGTTAGCAAGCTTCTGAGCTAATCAAGGGCGTTAGCGGGTCTTTCACAATTTTTACTACTTCTGTCTTACAAGCTGACATTATTCGCTGAAGAGCAACGCATGTGTATCGGGCAAGCACGAAGTCATGCTTTCCATGAACACCGAGGCCAACTTGGAACAATGTATCCAGCTCCCTGACAACAATTCCACTGTCAAAAACAGCTAGCATTCCGAGAATAATGATGGCACCGCGCCGTTGGATCTTTGAGATATCACGCTGCTGGACTCCGTAAACTTGCCATAGCTTCTGGATAACCAGGTCGGGCATTTGTTTGTTCTTCATCATAACGTAGAGCAATCGCTCAAGAGAAGTTAGTTCTGCCGCTGTGGCACCGTACGTCAGACTGATCAGATTCCGAGCAATGTATGTACAAGTATCTCCTTCTGAAAACTGCTCAGGTGCTGTGAAAAACAGTGATTTGTAACACTCAACCAGGTGAATCTGGACACCTTTGCCTTCATCGCTATTGGCCTTTGTCCATATCAAATGCAGCATCTTCCGGATACCCATCTATATCAAAGGTTAACTATGGATCATTCATGAAGAAAGTCAACGGTTACCTTAGCAGTCTCAAGCTTATACGCGTCAGCAATGACAAAAAAGTCCATTGCTTCAATGACCTCAGTCTTATTCTTTGCAGATAGCAGCGAGCATATTATTTCACTGGCTGCGTGCAAACTGTTTATAAATGTCAATGCCTCAGTATAGTACTGCTTGGTCAGTCTCAGTCTGTTAATCGCCTCAGCATTAGCATACTGTTCTGCAGTTGCTGCTACTTTATCAGTAGTGTCTGCTTCCTCGTCGTCTGTTGGACTGTCCAAGAGATCCTCGTCAATTTTTGACAAATCACCTGGAGTGTGCTCCTCCTTCGCTCTTGGCTCAAGCAGCGGCAAGAGTGATTTTAATTCAGCATTCACATTATCTAAACGGTCTTTCCATTCTTTCAATGGCAATTGACCACCATGCAACAGACTGAAGGGATGCGTAGAAATGAGACGAGACAAGAGCTTAATGGCATGCCTACGGACGTTATTGGACTTGTCCTCCAAACTCTGTATAACGAGATCAGTAATTTGCTGGCGTCTCTGCGTGAACTTTGTCTCAAGACTGTTTGTTTAGCTTAACGGCTATACCGGATAAATTGTTGTCGAGACTTACTCGCAAAGCTTGAAGAGCACTTGTATAGCTTTCGATCTGCAATATGGATTGACGTCCAATATTCGTTCCTCGAGCACATCAAAAAATGAATTTATCTGCGTCTTGTGTGTTTCCATTGTCTCTTCCTGTCGCGAAAGATCTAAGATAAGATTACCGCAGATTTCGATAATAGCACAGCGCAGGGTATAAGACTATCATGTGTCAAAGAGGAACTTTACGTTGGGTACAATATTCCTCACCTCGCTATCAAGATGCTTCGCAAGTAGTGTCATCTTTTGCATGACCAAACGTGGGGCAAGCTCGGAAAATCTGACTAAGAATGCCGAGACAGGCTTTGGTCCTTTAGAATCGTTGCTATTGAACTCCTTATTGCTGAGCTCTCGTAGAATCTCATCGGCAAGTTGAGGGTAGTCATATTGCTCGTACAAAATCCGCAAAAACTCGGCAATAGTGTCTGAGAGGTGATCATAGTACGTCAAATTCTGAAGCAGTGAAGTTTGAGCGCCTAGGGATGTTAGAGTGATTTAAAACCGGAAAGAGCACTTACCGAAACCATGACCGTTGTTTTTGATAGCTATACATAGAACTTTGAAAATATGCATTTTCAGCGTTACATTCTTCACGTTCTGTTCGTTTTCCAAAATTAAATAAGCTGATCGAGTATACAGGCTAATAAATAGGTCCCGCTCAGAAGTAGTAATGAACAACTTAGATAATTTCAACCTCTGGACTTTGCACATTACCTCTAACGCGCTCTGCAGATGTTCAAATGCCGCCTTGGTGTCGAAATCCCCTTCACTAGTTGGCTTGTTCTTCGATCGAGGCTTTGTAGCGCCCTGGCTGGCTTGAGCATTGCTAGTCTCAACTGCCGCAACAGTCCATTGGGTCAAGAAGCTATACATCTCAAGTAACTGTCGTTGCTGACCAAATAGCTCATGTTCATCGCCCTCAATTAGCTGTTGCGCGGTCTCCGCTTGAGTTGAAAGGCCTGAAATGATAAGGTCCGCCAGCTTCGCCTTGCACTTCGACGATAAGTTTGGGAAGTTGCTATTGAAACCGTCAGTAAATTCACAATCGAATTAATAAATAATCACTAACAGTAGCATAGACTCTAATGTCTCAAAATTATTACTGTGAGCGAGAGCGGCAGAGTCAACTGCGACGGCATCAATCACGGCATCCAAAGCATCATCAGGATCTTTAACGTAGTCCGCCGACGCGAGTGAGCTAGGATCCGAGAGATATGCAGTCAAATACTCTGATAGACTGAACCCATTCATCTCCATCATCGCCAATTACAAGCTGTGTGGCAACGTGTGATTGTGTCGGTGCTGAATCCAAGATGTGGTGAAGTTCGCCGCGGTCGATGGTGTCGCGTCAACTTGTTTGTTTGGCTCCTAAGCGTCGTTGCCTGAGCAACATATCAACATACCACAGAGTGCTAGGTTTGAATCTAACTTTTAATAGCATTAACGTCACCAAATAGTCGCGCGATCATCGTACTGCACAACACATTTAGCAACTCTAGTCAGCGGTAATTGTACAAAAGCGGTTCTGGTGCATTTAATGGAACAAATATGGGCGCATATGAGACACGGTCTACATTGGCGGGGAAACGCGTCGATGATGACCACGATGAGAGGGAAGAGTGGGATGTAGCATACGAAAAGCCATCGCAAGAGAAATTCAAGAAAGTAGGCAGGAATGATACGACTCCTGAGGTGTTCATAGAAGGCTTCGATGAAGAGCTCGTCAGTGACGATCAACCTCATAATGAAGGCCAGAAACCGCCAGACGACGAAGCTGAGGAAGACAGTGAGTGCAATGGCAACGTTCATGGCACGGTACATATGGGCGAAATCGACGCGGATGGCGAGCAGGCAGGCGATGTAGAAGATGAGGAAGAAGATTATGATGAGGACGAGGACGGTGATGAATCCGAAGGAACTGGCGACCAGGACGCTGACAGTGAAGCGGACGAGGATGATGAGGACGAGGACGAGGACGAGATGGATCCCCAACTAGTAGAAGAGCTTGATTTGTTTGCACGCTCTTTCAAAGATGTTGCAAACAGATTTCGACTTATTTCAAAAATTGGCGAAGGTGGGCCATAGTCTGAGGCGATGTACTTCAATGAGTTAATGTTTTCATAGGCACGTTCAGTTCAGTTTATAGGGCGGAGGATATGGAATACGACGCCTTTGACAATTCTTGGGACCTAGATCGGAGTCCGGAAGGCAAAAGACGACTGTCAATGGGAGACACGCCGTCACCCATCGCAAAGAGGCAAAAGAAGGTGGGTGTGGGCGGTCGCAAGAAGTATGTCGCGATTAAGCGAATATACGTAACCAGCAGTCCGCAGCGCATTTTAAATGAACTCGTACTGTTACATACTCTCTCAAGGTGTGATTCGATTGCGCCACTTATTACGGCATTTAGGTCGCAAGACCAAGTAGTCGCGATCCTACCTTATTACAAACATGCTGACTATCGAGTACGTACAATTGTCGAACTCAATATTGGTGACGTTGGGCTAATTGCCTGCTAGGCGTTTTATCGTCAATTACCACTAACGGAGTTCAAATACTACATGAAGTCTCTGGTCACAGCGCTCGAGCATGTTCATCTCCACGGTATACTTCACAGAGATGTTAAGCCAACGTATTGCTCTCGATTGTTGTTCTTTAATTCGCGAAGATCATTGTGCTAACGCGCTAGCCTAGCAATTTCTTGTACGATCCGGACAAGCGACGTGGTGTATTAGTCGATTTTGGACTAGCTGAGGTAAGATTGCCAATGGAGCTTCGCAGTGTATAATAGCTGATGTTTCAGCGTGAATCGGTCGATCCGTCTTATTGCACATGCAGAGGGTATGGGGAGAACAACCACATTAGACATATTACAGAGCGACAGCCGATTGGTGGCTATCTCAAAAACGATCCAAGGTACTCTCTAGATCATGTTGCTTCTTGGTGCGCATCCTAATGTAATCGTAGACCAGGAAGACGAGCAAACAGGGCGGGAACAAGAGGCTTTAGGGCACCCGAAGTTCTGCTCAAATGCCTAAATCAGACAACGAAGATTGATATGTGGTCTGCTGGAGTAATTCTTCTGTCGTTCATGTCCAAGCGATTCCCGTTCTTCAATTCTGCCGACGATATCGACGCCATGATCGAAATTGCCAGTATTTTTGGGAAGCCCAAGATATCTGCTTGTGCAAGACTCCACGGTATGATAGTGCAATGTCTCGCGATGATCTAATGTCTAATGAGTTATGTAAAGGCTCCATTTTTGATACCAATATCCCAACCGTTCCAGATCGTGGATTCAAGCTGGAGGATATCGTTGACTGGGCTGTCACTGGTACGGACATTGATGAGACAGAGGCTAGCACGCGATCTCTTGTCATCGAAGACCCTGAAAAAGATTTAGCCTTTGAATTTTTGACGAAATGTCTAGAGGTTGATTTCCGAAAGCGCATTTCAGCCCAGGACGCGTTGCGGCATCAGTTCTTGGCTGGAATTTAGAAGGTCAACTCCTAGAATTTGCTTGCGTATTGTATATTATCGGACGTTTGGAATAGTGAGCAGTAGCAGCAGTTTTCACATCACTTGCATACCTGACATTTTAGCTATGGCCACAGTCTCTATAAAATGAGTAGGAAAGATCATAACGCACACATAATGTAACATTATTTATTTACTTTTAGGCATTGACCAACCTTTTGAAATCCTAAATACTACAAGATACAAAAGACAACAAAGACTTATCAAACATGTATAAAGATATTTATGCAACAAGCTCAACCGCACCACCGACAGCCTTGATCTTCTCCTCAGCAAGCTTAGAAACGTATCGTGCCTTAACAATGACCGGAGTGGAAGGTAGGCGTCCCTTTCCAAGAACTTTTCCGTAACCCATCGCTAACGTGTCGATGACTGGAGCGACCTCGTCGCTAGACACAGCCAAGTACTTCTCCCGGGCCTCGGCAGGGATTAGGGCCCACAACTTATCGACATTGATAGTCGGCTTCCAGAACTATATCATCATTAGCGTCCAAAAATTCACTCCCACCAAACGTTTTGAACATACGTGGTTCTTCTGCTTGTGGAAGTATCTCATACCAACTTTACCAAAGTAACCGGGATGATACTTGTCGAGATTGGTACGGTGATGGTGTGCACCACCAGCAAGACCACGACCACCTATAATAAACTGAATCAGAACTCAACCCTCATAACACATCACATCCCCACGAATGAGTTCATCTTCCCAACCCACAACTCTAACCATCCTACAATTCCATGCTGGGATCAAACAATAAAATCTTAGTTACCAGGATGCTTGCGGTGCTTGCCGATACGACCATGACCAGCTAAACTTATGTTAGCTCTTGCGTTCGTTCTATAAGACCGAGAGAGTTAAATGTACGGATGCAATATCCAATAACCGATTATGTCCATATTTCATCTTGTCATGGACATTGCTAGCCGTAACAACATCAACAATTTTCATTAAACATACCAGAGACATGTCCTCTAAGTTTCCGGGTTTTAGTTGTTCTGGTCGGCATCGCGAATCGTTGCTGCTGAATGTCTCTGGATCGTGGCTTTGGTAACAGGCAGTCGAGGCCAAGTTAGTGACGAACACGTACTTTCGCTGTGTTGTGGTTCCCAGCCAAGGCACTAAGCAGATTGCGATCAGTTTACCCTGCCTAAGATGTTAAAAAAGCAGTCACTCATCAAACGTTAGGGTCGCGTACTTAGGGTTTATTATCCGTAATTTCCAGTGACAACTTTTTTAAAAATAAGGCAGAATACAACTTTGGCCTGGTCAGGTGATATAATGACGTAACGAGTCGGCGAAGCGCTGAGCGCGTTACGCGCCTAAGATAAACAGACTGGTTCCTTAAAGAGGCAATTCATCAAATACGTAAATTGCCTCCACAGCCGAGGAGCTCTCGGATCAATTTTCAATCTGGAGTTGTTGAACTACTGAATCACGACAAGTGAAAGGTCCAGATTGTCCACAGTTCGCAACCAGAATATCATAACGATGTCACAATTGCAAAGTTCCAAATGGGCAGCCGTCCTCACCCTTGCATGGATGTGCTGCTCCGACCCAGTGCGGCTGCAGTCCTACATCCCTAATGCTTCTTCTCTCCGCGATTCCACTTTCACCATCTACTCCGCCGGAATAATCTCCAGTTTTGTCTGCTACACTACTGACCACGGGTAGTGGACTAGCTACTTCTCATATGTATGACCGCGCACGCCGCTCGACCATCTCTCCCATGCAGGCTCGAATCGTTTCCATTGATTTGACTCGCAACACCCACGAATAGAGATACGTTAGTATTGCAGGTTCCGAAGTCGCCTAGCCCAATCGCCATAAGCGGAAGTGGGCAGATTCCTAGGCAGATAAGATAGTTGCCATGGGGAGGTTAGATGCTATATTTCGATTCACGATTGCAAACGGAATTTTAGTACACCTTGGAACAGGCATGAATGAGGATCAATTGGGGAGGATATGGTCATGAAATTGCACATGATTCATTTGATGCCTAGAGTATCACCACTACTTAGTAGCCGAGCATATTATATTATGGCAAATGGGTTATATAATGTACTGTCTCCAATGCAGTTCTTAATGCCATCCATCTAATCGACACGAACATATGCGAATAAATACAAATCATGCGATCGTACAAATATTCCAAGCGACCTCGTCTAGTCTACGACAAGCAAGACTCTAACTTCAGCAAGTGTTCGCGGGAACACTGTCCTTGGAAATTCGATCGATTCGACAATAGCTTTCTCCACCTGAGCGAAATCATCGACAAATTTCTTAGCAGCTTCCTGAATGATGCTATTGCCCAGCCTAGGTGATGCAAGACGTTGCAAGAATGTCTGAGCGTCCATCAGGGCCGACGGCAGGAAGTCGTCCAGTGCAATCGAGAGCTGTGTTATGTTGCTCTCCTGGAATTGCTCCAATGACTTTAACGGAACATCGAATGCCTTCTCCTTCAGTGCCGCTAATGTCGGCTTGAGTTTAGAATCTGTCAAGTACATATTGTGCAGAATGGCTATTAACGATAACGAGTGAGACCGGATCTGCTGTTCAAATTCAGACAATTTCCCTTTGGTGAAAGAATACAAATGTAATACAGACTTGTCTATATGTTAGCAAGGCAACTGCCAAATATGGATAGTTTGCGCCCACCTTTGCCGAATCAAAGCAATTTATGAGGAATATGTCCTTCTCCGCCACGCTCAATGAACTTGACTCCGACATCGAGATACAGCAAGTTAAGTAGGGCACCAATGCGTCCTCGATAATCTTGTCAAATTCTTGGTCTCTGTTCTCTGGGGCGACGGCAAACGAAGTATCGAAGGACGTCATCAAGGTTTTCATTTCTATTAGCGACTGTTGCAAAAATTGCGGCGGTTGGAGGTCTAAGGTAACATTCGGAAGCTCTGCTTGAATGAGCTGTATTTTCTCGCGCAATGACCGATGGAATTGATTCATTGAGGAGCTCTCCAGTCTATAGCCGGTAAGACGGTGACTTCTCGTAAATGAAATAATCAGAAATAGGCGCTACATACACTTTTAGGACGTTTAAGAGCTGCGAGTTCTCGCTTAAGTACTTCGAAAATATTGATCTATAAAACTCAAAGAGATTGAATATCCTGTATGCGAGAGTGGAGTCGACGTTGCCTGACAATGACTGGTCAATTCGTGCCTAATGACTATAGTCAGAATTGTGGCTAATATGTGGACTGCAAGTAACTCTACCTTCAATGGCTTGCATATTGACTGCATGTTCTTGTCTGTCAATTCTCCTATCGTCTGCTTTAAATCGAACTGCTCAGCCCAAGGTTCACTGGCAATACCGTCCTCCAGACCATGGGCTAAGTTACTATCTTCAGCAATGAACATAAGTTCAAGCACTTCCTTCTCGTTGACAGTCTCTGAATGAGTCCACGCAAGCATGTCACCAATATAGCGAAATGGATCGTACGCAACAAGTTCGATAGGTTTTGGTCCCTCCGTCAACGCTTCTAAAAACTCTCGTAAAATAATCTTCTGTCGTAGTTCTGAGAGGCCGTCTAGACAATTCTGCAACATTGTTGGTCTTCCTGCTAGTAGTCCCAATGCTCGCCGTATATTTTGCCGAATTTTAAGATCATCGACAGAAAGGTGTCTGATTTCACGTTGAATCCAATAGTACAGCTTGTCGAATGCTGCGTCGATGTGCTTTGACATTTGATCCATAATCTCGACGCTATTAAATTCGTGAGAATAGTTTTGCAAATACAACCGACTGAACACACCCAATTACAGGATTCTCGCTGGCGAGCAAGACCTCACAATCCGAATAGATCCGTTGACCTCTTTTGACGACATCAAAGAATCTATTGTCAATTGGTTCTGCAGACGATGTCAAGACTTCAATTTCGGCATCCGCCATAAAAAAATGCGCCTTCACTGCGTCAAGAAGTGACTGCTTGATTTGGATCTCATCCTTCTGCTGTGATAACCATTCTTCCTCTGCAAATAACTCTTTCGTCTGCTCCCTTACGGCAGATACGCCGTTACTCAAATCGTCCACGACTGAGTTCATGTTTGCAATGGTCAGCCCGATTGTCTCTAATTGCTATACATCATTTAATGGCAATTGGCTAATGTTATGAAGTACTCTCTGAGCTTACCATTGCGATCTTTGAGAATTGCTCAAGCACCTGTCCGTTTGCTTCAATGACTTCCGCTTCGACGTTCGCCCGAAATTGTCTCCGCATCTCAGGCGTGTTCTCCTGAATCCGCTCGCCCAATAACAGCAATGCATCTCGAATACTAGAGTCAGAATAAGAAGATGACAATATTTCTGAGAGCTTGAGGGACAGCAGGTTCGATCGGGACCCTCCCGACACTGATAAGGGTGTGGGTGACTTGGCTGTTGCGTCAGCTCCGGGAATGTATGGATCCTCCGTGCCCGTGAAGGACGTCATGGAGGGCAGTTGATGCCACTGATCAAAGTGGTATATTGAAAAGTAGCTCTAGTTGACGGATGACTACCAGATGTTCACGACGCAACGTTTCTAACGAAGCAATCTGAAAGTTGCGCCAAATGCATTCCTGAGCCGCGCGATCATGTCCCAACCCCCGTTCCAACTCACTCAATCGTGGGCTATCACGTAATGAACCTGGCCTGACTACACTTATATTATTTACTATTCAGAACACTGCACCACATTAATGCGCCTTCAGAATTAGCTGGCTACGTTGGTGATCGTGCCGACGATATCACTGTTTATATTCTAGTGTCGCTGGGATTTTCGTTCTAGCCGCCTATGGCGAACGAATTCTTGACCCGGTTCTTCGGGCAAGGCTCGATATACCAGACGCTCCAGCATGAGGATGAAAACTTTTACCAAGAGCCCGATATCGAAGCACACTTTGGTGAATTAACCGGCCTTGGAAGCAGTGACGCGGAGGCCGCCCTTCGGTATTCCTCAGGCGACTCGTCTGCTGGCGTAACATCAGCATTCGGTGGTTCCTCTCATGATCTTCCTCGAGGTGACAATGATATATCAGAAAACAGGTTTGCCACGGGGTATGATGACCTGGGTTACGCGAATAAAACAAAGGCTCCCGATGTGGAAGTGTCCAATGAAGGTGGAGATGATGACGAAGTTCCCGCATCGCTGATGTACGAAATACCCCATCCACAGTCCAAGTACAGAAGAGGAGGAGAAAATTGGCATCCGTCACCCGCAGAGTTGTCCTTTCGCTTCTCGAAGAACTCGTGGTTCGGACCACCCGGCACATCCTATCCGTTGCCTCCGGCTCCCATTGATCTTCCAGCTCCTCCAGCGAATATCAAAGCCCCACAAGGAATCAATCTCGAATCGTCCTACATGCCAGGCTATCCTGCTGGACAGAACTCTGGGACATTGCATTTAAATCTTCCTCCGCCTCCATCTCGAATCGGAGATTCTGTGATGAATAGGAGAAATCAGCAACAGCATGAAGACGAGACGACTCATCAGGCTCGATTTGGACTTAACGATCCTCGTGAACGAGCATTATGGAAGTGGGCTAATGTGGAGAACCTTGACAACTTCCTGCAGGAGGTTTATGATTACTATCTGGGTAATGGCATCTATAGCATCACGTTGTCCAGAATTATCAACTTGGCTACACTAGCATTCGTAGTGGGATTTTCAGTGTACCTCAGCTCTTGCATAGATTATTCGTTGATTCGGAGCAGCACGAAACTGTCGCAGATCCAGATTCCCGAGTGCATGTCTCAGTAAGTGCATTGCATATTTACGGGTAGTCGGGTGACTAATGATTTCCTAGCCTCGGCGGCTTCAAGACTTTTTGCCTGTGGGTTCTAAGTCTTGTGTGGTTTCTTAAACTGGCACAATACATCATTGATATAAGAAGACTAACAGATCTTCGCAATTTTTACCAGTATCTACTTTATATCACGGACAATGAGCTGCAAACTATCTCATGGCAACAGGTCGCTCGAAGGTTGATGGCATTACGCGACGATAACCCGATCACATCGAATGCCATAGCGCGACAGTATCTTGGCTACCAATCGAAGCAGAGGATGGGAGAGCACGATATTGCGAATAGAATCATGAGAAAAGAGAACTATTTTATTGCTATGATAAACAAGGATATTCTTGATCTCACGATTCCATTTCCCCTACTTCGTAATGCGCAGTGGCTCACGCGAAGCTTGGAATTGAATCTGAGTGTCTGCGTCATGGACTTTGTGTTCAACGAGCAAGGCCAAGTTCGATCCACCTTTCTCAAAGATACACATAGGAAAGCTCTGGCTGAGGGCCTTCGTCGTCGGTTCATATTTGCTGGCGTAATTAATATCATTTTCGCACCTTTCATCGTGGTGTATCTTATTCTCCTCTATTTTTTCCGATACTTTGATGTAAGTGTTTAGCTATTCCGATCCTACTGTACTTCTCACTGACGGTTATTTAGGAATATCATAAAAATCCGAGTACAATAGGATCGAGGCAATACAGCAGGCTTGCTGAATGGAAATTTCGCGAATACAATGAGCTGTATCATTTGTTCCGTCGTCGATTGAACCTGAGCTATTACCCGGCATCTAGATATGTTGACCAATTTCCGAAAGAAAAGACGACTCAAGTATTTAGATTCATAGCGTTTGTGGCAGGATCATTTGCGGCTATTCTGGGCATAGCTTCAGTGATCGACCCGGACTTGTTTTTGGGATTCGAGATTACCCAGGATAGAACAGTATTGTTCTATATCGGCATTTTTGGTACAATTTTGGCCGTGGCTCGTGGTTTAATTCAAGAAGAGACACTAGTGTTTGACCCTGAGGCTAATTTGCGATACGTTGCGGAATTTACTCATTATTTGCCCCCCGACTGGAATGGGAGACTGCATACAGACGAGGTCAAGAACGAGTTTTCGCAGTATTATGCATTGAAAATTGTGCTCTTAATTCAAGAAACTGCCAGTATTATTTTGACGCCGTTTGTGTTGTGGTTCTCGCTTACCAATTCTTGCGAGAAGATTGTTGATTTCTTTCGAGAGTGTTCGCTTTATGTCGATGGCATTGGATACGTTTGCTGCTTTGCTGTGTTTGACTTCAGCAAGAAGCCGCGATTGCAGAATCCACGTCATCATATGTAGAGGTAATTCTAGGGATATACTTGTTCGCTTTCGTTTGTGATTATTTGATACTGGCTTGGTGTTGGTTGGGCGCATTGACGAACTGGTGTTTTAGGTGTCGGTCTCGATTACAGTATTAACGCGACATATTTGTTAATTAAATATAATACATGGTCAAGGTCATCTTGGCAAGCGTTTGCTGTATACCTTACACAATGATTCTGGCAATATTCCATAGTAGGGTCGCTGGGCCCGCAAACATAAAAAATTAATGATCCTACGCGAAAGCGGTTGTAACGTTCATGGCACTATAATACAATTAATATCAATGAGCGATGGTGCCTGTAAATTGATATTTCGCTTCGCAACCCAAGCAGCAATTCTGTCTCGAGAAATCGTCATCGTTGGGTTGCCCTCAACATCTGTCGCGTGCAAATTTTGCATGGCATTCATGCTCTGCAATGAGTCTATGACATCATCCTGCCGTATACCAGTAGCATATGATATGTCGTTTATTGAAACCCTCCTCTCGTGCTCAATATGTGGAAGTATCTTCGCAATCGTCGTACACCAATAGAGCAAATAACTCTTCCGTCCGTGGTCAGACAACGGCTTTTCTGGAGATCCAAGCTTTCCTTCCAATATCGATAATTGATACGAGAACTCAATTAGGATTTGACCCAGTCCCTGTCCCTGGAACGGTGGGAATATTAAGATACACGCCAGATTGTTCTCGTCCCATGACAGCTTCTCTTTGGAAAAAAACCCAACTGCTTGTTCCTTTTTAGACGAGACATGATGAATCAAGATATAGAACTTGAACCGATCTACGGCAAAACAAACTGATTTGGTGTCGACGAACAGCGCCGCGAATAGACTGAGGCATTGACAATAAAGCTTTCCCACGAATAATTAGCGAGTAGTTTAGCATTTTCGGATAAGGGTAAACATGCCTTATCCTTTCCTCCATCAACTTCCCGTATCGAAAATTGATTGTATTGATAAATAAGTTTTCCTGGAGTAGAGAACGAGCTACTGCATGCGATCTACATAAGTATTGTCAGGACAAGAAATCCGCAAAACAAAGGATATCGCTTTACCAAATGCTGGCCCATCTCAGACCCCTTGGAGGTGTACTTGAAACATCTGCTGCACACATATAGTCTCTCTAAGAGATTCCTTGCATACTTCTTCCGTTCCTCATCCGAAAAATACGATGAACAACCATACCATGCATCGAATTCGAATTCTTCGCCGAAGACTACTGTCTTGACATTGCGAGGATCAGCGACCGATGTATTCGAGCTGGAAGAGTCGTTTTTGGAAGATACAGAATCTCCCATTACTCCTACCTTCCAATCTGCATCTCCGCAATATGTGTCGGAACTTGGTGAACAAACCAAACCTTTTATGAAGCGTCGTTTTGTGGTTACGTGTTGGGGCCATTATTGCACTACTAACCTGACCCTAACCCAACCCTTCGCAGCATTTTATCGATACCGTAAGTACCAAACAGGAATTGCTAATTCATTATTGTATGACAGTCATTACTCACATTATAGGCGAAACTATAGATCGGCAAATTTGAAACTTTTGTTTCCTCATTGACGTGGACAATAATAGCTAAAGGCAATTTAATAATAGTCCAGACGCTGGACCGTTACGAAACTGGCCAATACCAGCGGCAGCATATCATTGTGCCAAAACTCAATATAACAAAAATGAGATTGATAGTTGATTACGCATTATTTACTAAAATAAATAAATGTTGCTCAATACTTAGGATAATGGTTATAAGATGCGTAGTTAGCTGAAATAAGATTTGATATACCTAAACCTTGGATACGACGATGCTGATGGTCCCTAACTTAGCTCCAGAATCCGAAATAATATGTATGCAACTGTGAAGATGTTACTGGCTGGAAGCAACGCCGCTCCGCTGTTTTACATATTTGGACGAAGCGTTTTCATAGTTAAATTCTACGGTTAGTGATAATTGGAGAGCGATTAAGTTATGTAAAACTCGCGACCCCACATTGTAAGATCACATTTTAGCATGATCCGATTGGAAGGGGACGGCGGGACATTTCAGCCTCTATCACGGTATATGATTGGTTTGTCATTCCATGTTATCAGCAACTGTTTACTGCATGGATGCGCGCAATGACTTCATGGAGCCGAATGATCGAAAACTTATACAGTGCCGAGCGGATGACTCGGCAGCCATGGTGATTCAATCCGATTGCGACCATTGATTGGCCAGCCACCTTGTCTTCGAAACCGTCAATGCCTGTCGACGTTTCGTATGACGGTCGTTACCTTGCGCGTTTCGGTTGGTTTAATAGTGATACGATAATGATTTCAACTGAGAACATCAAATGATTTGTTTCTGTGAAAATGTTGCCACAAATGGAGTCACAGTGTCTCAACAGGTTGAGATCAACATTTTTTCTCTTCAGGCTAAGTGCCGCGAGATCCCTACTTCGGCCGGGGAAGGCACTGAGTTTAGCCAGCTCGAATTCAATCGCCGGGAAGGGATCGTGACTTTGCTCGTGCTTAAACGGTGCAGCCTCAAGTTGGAGGAGGAGCGGCAGAGGCGTCATCCCAATAGCATGGATCGCCGTTTCGGACATAGTTACCGGTAGACAAATGCTGCTGCCTAGAGCCATGTGCTCGAAGGCGGTGGATCTCAAGTGACTGCATCGTCAATAATATGGCCCGCCCATCGTTGCCTCAGCAGCCAAGTCCCTAACCCCGGCCTCCTGACTTCGAGTTAGCCAAACGCTCGACAGGCAAGTCGTCATTCAGACATCATCTCTAATTTTGTTGCGTCTCTCGCCAACGTAGCTCTCCGACTGCCCATGCCTCTTCCGGCACCTGTTCATTTCGAGAATGCCTCGTCGATTGTCGTCATAGACTCCTCCCCGGGCATTGATTGCGATCGTCGGCAGATCACAATGATCATGTGTACCACTCAGTCTGCTCTGCTTCCGCTGTCCTGGAGAGACCATAAATAAATCCCGTCTGCCCTTGCTCTGCGTTCTGTCCTCAAAAGACAAATTTGAATTGGCTATACCACACTTATATTATCAACAGATTGAATTTCGCAACAATGTCCGGCAAATTCCAGGAATTTAAGAGCAAGCTTTCTGGCCAGTGCGTTCACCGAACAGTGTATTATTGCGTTGCCAGCTCCTAACTGACCTGTATTAGAGGCGACACGACCGATGAGAGATCCCAAGGTCAGCAGACTCAGTCTGGCATGTCCGACATGCCAGACACTCAGGGACGAACCACCGGTGCGTCGGGTACACGTTCTGGACAGCAATACGGCTCCGCTCCTTCTGATACCTATGGCTCGACCCGTTCTGGTCAGACCTACAGCAGCGACCAACCTATGAGCGGCACCCGTTCTACTCGCCAGACTGCTACTTCTGATGAGCCTTGGAGCTCCCAGGGTACTCAACAGTCCCAACAGTCCCAACAGTCCCAACAGTCTGACACTCTCGACGACCCTCTGATGAGAGGTACCCAAACAGGTCGCGAGGCCAGTGGTATGGGCGAACAGCAAACTCAGGGGGGAATGTATGGTGACCAGCCGTTGTATGGGTCTGAATACCAGACCCAGTCAACCACGGGCTCAGGTGACACCCAACAGTCTGGAGGCGGTGATACTGGTGGCCAGTATGGGCGCAGCTCCGGCCAGCAGCACCAGCAGAAGGAGTCGCTTTTGGATAAGGCTAAGCACTTGATGAAGTAAACGCGTAATTGGATATCCTGTGATACTCTCTTTGATTGACGGTTGTGCTACGTGTTTGTGGTCGTTGGAAACTTGAGTAGCGGAAGATTCATGACTTATTTTATTGATATATATGGTGATCAAGTTCAAATTTATTACCACATCCGTCGTCGTGGATTGCGATTATGTTTGATTCAAAATTGAGAATATAACGACAGTGCCAGCTTTGCAAGCATACAACCTGGGGAGATTGTTGAAAAGAACAGCGCCGTGACGCGAAAACGCGTAACACTGACACGTCATGATGGCGGGCACATTTGTACTTTGGGTACCATGATTGTAGCTTAGCCGTAAAAATCTCTGAGACCATAAGTTTGACGCACATAGACAAAGCTTATATGGCCTAGCAAGGTTTTGAACGCGTTTGTTGACCGCGCTCAAAACTAGCCTTCATACGATTATCCTACATTGCCTACGATCGCGCCGTCCACCGCCATTCTATCACAGCCATTCTACAGCAATTATGGTGCGACTGAAACGCCCTGCTACTGCTAAGGATTATAGCGAGTCTCCCGACAGTACTTCGGAAGGATATATTGATTCTGAGAGTGCCGAGGCTGTACGTTGGCGTCCCGCAATTCAATCATCCTGGGACGCGTATTCCCGCTAACACATTTACAGGAGCGTTCCACGCACGCAGCTAAGCGTTTGAGGTCTGATGACAGTATCGCCAGTTCAGAGCAGGAATCTGGATTAGAGGAGCAATCGGGCGTTTATGATGGCGTCGATTCCGAGGACGAGGCGTTCGATCAGCTGAATTTTACGCAGGGTCCCGATGCCGACGTAAGTATCATGGTCTATCTCTATTGATGATGTATACTGAGCGCATTTCAGGCTGTTGCAACGGCCGGTATTATTAAATCAGTTGAGCTCGTGAACTTTATGGTATGTGTCCCCAATGTTATCATACTCGACGCGTCTAATTTCACAGTGCCACAAATTTCTCAAAATTGATTTTGGGCCCCAAATCAACTTCGTTATTGGCCACAATGGCAGTGGTAAAAGTGCTATTCTGACCGCGATTACGGTCTGCTTGGGCGCGAAGGCTTCCGTCACCAATCGCGCGTCGAGTTTGAAGTCGCTCATCAAGGAAGGTTGCAAGTACGTGAATATAACTGACCTTACGCGTCAAAAGGATCGCACTAACTTCAATACAGCTCTGCTTCGGTCACTGTTGCTATTAAAAATGAAGGAGAAGGCTTCAAGCCTGAGAAATACGGGAAAGAGATATGGGTCGAGCGAATAATTCAGCTCAACGGCTCGAGCAGTTATCGTATCAAGAACTTTAAGGGTGTTCAGATCTCCAAGGACAAGGAAGAGCTCACCAGTATGCTCGACTTTTTTGGACTGATGGTCGACAATCCAATGACGATCCTGTCGCAGGATACGGCACGTTCATTCTTGAGTAGCTCTACACCCGAAGAGAAATACAGTTTATTCATGAAGGGTATCCGTCTGGACAGTCTCAGGAATGACTATGACGCTTTTCATCTGTATGTGGAGAAGACCATTGCTACTGTTAAGGGGAGAAGAGAGGCGCTGAATGAACTTCGGGCTCGGAGGGATGAGGCGGCCGAGCTGTACAAGAAAACTCAAAATCACCGTGAGGTCAGGGACACTCTCACTCGTCTCCAAGGCCAGTTTGCGTGGGCAACAGTTGTTGATAGCGAAAAGGTGGGCATCAGAGCATGCTAAGTTGCTAAAGAAATATTACTGACAATGTGCATAGGCGCTAGCCGCTCATGATGAGAACGCAGAGACGGTGGCACAGGAAGCTCAGCAAGCTGAAGAAGCAGTCGCGGAGGCAGCCGCCAATTACGAGAAGTCTAGAGAGAAGTTCGCAGAATCTCAACAGGAGCTGCAGGACTTTCATGCCCGCCTGGAACCACTGTCTCAGCAGATTGACTATTACCGTGGCCAAATGAAAGACAAGAGAGATCTTGTGAGGGAAGCTCAGGTTGTCCACGCAATTGGCTCTATTAGTGTATTTGCTTTCTAACACATTATCAGAATGATGAGAGGAACATGGCTATGGCAATCGCGGCCCTCCGGAAGAAAGTCGCCTCTTCGGACAATAAGATAGCTGAAGAGCGAAAGCGATTAACTGATCTGGACGGTGGTAGGCGAGCCAAACTTGCCGAAGATCATAGTAATGGTCAAAACCGTCTACAGCAACTGAAAATGGACCTTGAACAAGCAATAATTGACGATCGGAAAATGCAGAATGAAATGGAACGGCACCAGTTAGAAGTTGAGACTGCTAAAAACAAGTTCAATAATAAGCAGCAGGAACTGAATGATGTCCAATCGCGTATAGGGAGGTTGCGAGCCCACCAGCAGAAATACATGACAGTTTTCGGACAAAATATTGACAGCGTCCTAAAAGCTATTGAGCGGGAAAGCAGATTCGTCCAGAAGCCTGTTGGTCCTATTGGTAGCCATATTCGCATGAAGCAGCCAGAATGGGGCCCTATCTTAGAAGCCTACTTTAATAGGACTCTAGACTCTTTTGCTGTTACCTGCAAGGAGGACGAGGAATTGCTTAAGAGAATCTTGAACCAGTATAGATTGTACGTATAATACCTATGTAATCAATGGCGACTTTACTTGGTAACTAACTCATCCTACTAGCCGTTCCAATATTATTATTCGCAAGGACGAAAGATTCAATTTCTCACAAAATAGTCCTGATCCGAAGTTTCAAACAGTCTTAGACTGCCTAGAGGTTAGTGATGTCGATTTTACTTGCGCCAGTATTTAGTATTTCTCATGATTCAATAGTTTGAGGACGAATATGTTAAGTATATCATGATTGATGTTCATAACATCGAGCGCGTTATCTTGATTGCGGACCGCAAGGAGGCGGACAGAGTTATGTACACTAATCCTCGAAATGTCACGTTTTGTTTTGCCAAGTGGCCTGGTAACCCAATGGATGGCTACCGATTGAATAACAAGTGCGTATATCGTTAGCTCCGCAGTGAGGGTATCTCCGTAGCTAATTTTTGCAGACGAGGTGCTTCTGGCACGCAACCACAAAGAGGGCGCAGAGATCCTCCGCGAATGAAGATGGACAGCGACATGCAGATGAGGTATGTCTCTATACATGTGATTGCTTTTGCATTTCTTACCTTGTTTATAGATCTCTCATGGAGGAAGAACAGAAGATTCAAGAGCAGCTCAACGGCCTTCAGATTGAATGGAGACGGCTGGATAACATGAATACAGATTTTAGAAGGCGCGAGCAGTCTATCGCCGTGAGTGATAGCTATTGAATTCGTGGTATGCATTGTTAACGTTCTCAAGACAAAAACAGGACATCTTAAGGCCGATATTCAAAATACAGAGACTGAAATCGACCGGCTGGCTGTCCTAATGTCTGCAGCGGATGAGACAAGTAGGCTTAATGCGCTGGAGGAGAGTCGTGATGTAAGTGCGGTTAATTTGGATAGCATGCGGATGCTCAATTTCTAACAAATCGTATAGACGGTTCTCGCGGAGCTAGCAAATCTGGAAAATGTCCAATACCCAAATATTATTATGGAGAAAGATCGACGTTTCATGGAACTGAATGAGGTTACTAGTGAGCTGGAAGCAAAAAAGAAGGAATTCGAGCAAGCTAACATCGAGGTGGCTGAGCGACAGGTACATCTTTAGTTCTGATACTCAACTTCACCAGTCTAACGATATCCACATATAGAATCAAGTTGGGAAAGCAACGGAAGCGTCTATTCAGCTTAATGCTATTGTGTCATTCCGACGGAAGCAGCTAGATGAGAGACTTAGCAAGCTGCAGAAGATTCTTGCTGAGCGAGAAAAGCTTGTAGCCAATCTCGAAGAGGTTACGAGGCTTACCCAAAGCATATACCCGAAGAGAATAGAAATTGAAGAGGGAAAGACTGCGGACCAGTTCAAGGCAGAGATGATCCAAGTTCAGCAGAGTTACCAGACGTCTATCCGAACGTAAGTCGCTTATTGCTGCCCTTGCCATATTCTGAATTCCTAATACAATGATAGTCTACCCAAGCCGGTGGAGCAGATTATTGAGGATCATAATACGGCGCAGAGAGAGTATAACGATGCTGCAAGAGAACTAACTAATCTCACGGCGCTGATGAATGTATGTGACCCTCGTTTGTTTTATCTTAGCGAGAGTGTGCTAATAGTGAATAGAAATTGAATGAGACCTATCTGGAGCGCCGGGATAGATATTATATTTTCCGGAACCAGATTTGCACTAGAGCCAAGGATATTTTCAGACACACTCTCGACGAGCGCGGATTCAAGGGCCGACTTTTCATTAGTCATGAAAATGAAACATTAAACTTGAAGGTATAATTCCATGTCCGGGAGATAACTGATCCAACAAAGGAATATGAGTGACTAATGGATATGTAGGTTGAGCCAGTTGATAGCGCAAAGTCTAACAGTGACAAAGGCAAGCGGAATGTCGCTACGCTATCTGGCGGAGAGAAGTCTTACACTCAGATTTGTTTGCTGATGTCACTATGGGATGCCATGAACTGTCCATTACGCGGGCTTGATGAATTGTGAGTGCAATATTAGAAGATACGTGATTTCCGTGGTGCTAACTAAACAACTACAAGTGACGTTTTCATGGATGCGGTGAACAGACGTATCAGTCTGAAGATGATGGTGAGTAGTCGTTGTGTGCTAGAAGAAGGGAAACTGATATCCTGCATAGATTCAAACTGCTCAGCGTAGTAGCCAGACTCAAACGATATTCATAACGCCACAGGATATGGGTAACATTAAATTGAGCGACGACGTTAAGATTATTCGCATGGCTGACCCTGAAAGAGGAGCAGTCGGTGCGTAAGACATAAAGCTAATATATATATATATATATATAGTGATGTTGCATTGTGTTTGGTTATGTACGTGCTCATATTTCTTGTTCTGTATTACTAGAGATAGACGCTGTTGTGGCGATAGATGGCGTAATTGTATCCTCCCGTTGACAGTAATCACCAAGATGACGAAGACATGGCACACAGATGGCAAGTTGTGACCGACAGTTAGTCCTGACGGTTAATCCTATCCCTGGTGGCATTTTTTCTTTACAGCGTTCGAAACGAGAAATTATGAGGGTTTGAGAATTTAAATGTTTAGAGCAATGGCTGTATAACTTCATTTCTCTCTTGTATTACACGACACCAAACCCGGGATTTTTGAACCTTACGAACAAAATGCCGAGGTCTCATGACCACCGCCCTGCATTCTTCATTTTCTCAGTGTCATAGTCTGGCGGGCTCCCAGTATTTTTCCATTAAATTCCTGAAAGGTTCTACAAAGAACACGAGACAAACAAAGCGCAAATACGAAGCCAATCAAAAGATATTAAACTCAACGCGAATACCAACCGAAACAACACAGCCTTAATACTAAAGCAGCACCTTCAGTACGCACCGGTCTCTGCACGTAAAGTTCGAAGCTCTCTGGAACTGCGATTGAAGACTTAGTCTTCATCTGCAAAGGTTGCGATCCTCGCAGGGGGTCACATGACCCTCACCCAACTGCTGTGGCGATGGGAGTCACGCAGCTCTAACCAAGCCACGACTTTGTTTTTCTGCTTGCGTTTTTCCTTCTCCACCATCCCCCACCTACTCTTCGAGCTCATCCATCTTACCATCATATTAATCCAATCTCATAACCGTGGCTCCTCATTACTTTTACTGAATTTTGTCGATTGAATCACTGGCACTTCCACTCATAACATATACTCCTTTTATTTGATAGAGCGATATTTCACGAATCTTCGGACCTTTCGAACGCAATTTGATTTCTCCATATCCAACTCACAACATATCTCAAGATGACTACAGCTTTAGCTAACCAATTAGAAGCGACTTCACTTGCGTAAGTGACACACTTTGTCTCCGATTGTTTGCCGTCGAAGCTACTGGTTTGGGGCGTTGGACTCCAGTTTGAGATTGAACCGCCTGTGCTAACACTTATATCGATCATTCAGCTCCGACACCTGGAAATCACAAATAAATCGACCAAAGAAAGACATTCGACCACAGACTGAAGATGTTACAGATACTAAGGGTAGTGAATTCGAAGACTATTATTTGAAGCGAGAGCTGTTGATGGGAATCTTTGAGGCGGGTTTCGAAAAGCCGTCACCAATTCAGGAGGAGTCTATACCTGTCGCTTTAGCCGGTCGGGATATTCTTGCTCGAGCAAAGAACGGTACCGGCAAGACTGCCGCATTCGTTATTCCCGCGCTGGAAAAGGTGAATCCCAAGAGCGACAAGATCCAGGCACTCATTCTTGTCCCCACACGAGAGCTTGCCCTCCAGACCTCGCAAGTTTGCAAGACACTTGGGAAGCATTTGAACATTAATGTCATGGTCACCACTGGTGGTACCACCCTAAAGGACGATATCGTGCGCCTGCACGACACTGTGCACATCATGGTCGGCACTCCAGGTCGTATCCTCGATCTTGCCGGCAAGGGTGTTGCCGACTTCAGTGAATGTCCCATGTTCATCATGGATGAAGCTGACAAGCTTCTTTCTCCCGAATTCACCCCTATCATTGAGCAATTGCTCTCACACTTTTATCCTAGCCGCCAGATACTGCTTTTTAGCGCTACCTTCCCTCTTGTCGTCAAGAGCTTTATGGTAAGTGAATGTGGCGAATACTTAAGTGAAGTCGGTGCTAATTCGCAAGTAGGACAAATATCTTACCAAGCCATACGAGATTAATTTGATGGACGAACTTACCCTTCGTGGTATCACACAGTATTACGCTTTCGTTGAAGAGAAGCAGAAGGTCCACTGCTTGAACACTCTCTTCTCCAAGGTAACCTAATGTTATGGCAGTGATGTAATGTGTGCTAACATTGTACTAGCTCCAAATCAACCAATCGATTATCTTTTGTAATTCTACCAACAGAGTGGAGCTTCTCGCCAAAAAGATCACCGAACTTGGCTACTCCTGCTTTTACAGTCATGCGCGTATGCTGCAGGCGCACCGCAACCGTGTTTTCCACGACTTTAGAAACGGTGTTTGCAGAAACTTAGTTTGCTCCGATCTACTCACCAGAGGTATTGATATTCAGGCCGTGAATGTCGTCATCAACTTTGACTTTCCCAAGAACGCGGAGACATATCTTCACCGTATCGGTCGATCTGGCCGTTTCGGCCATCTTGGTCTTGCGATCAATCTCATCAACTGGGACGACAGATTTAACCTCTATAAGATCGAGCAGGAGCTAGGAACGGAAATCGCGCCCATTCCACACACCATTGACAAGCGTCTGTATGTCTATGACTCCCCTGAAACTATTCCTCGCCCACAGATTCCCCTGCAACCGCAGCCACCGCAGCAGCAACAGAACCATCAGCAACAGCAATTACAACATCAGCAACAACAGCAACACCAGCAACACCAGCAACACCAGCAACACCAGCAGCGCCAACAGCGTACCCCACAACAGCGAAGTCATGGCGGCCACCCTCGACAGCAGGGACCACGACTTCAAAATCGTCGTAATTGATTACCTGGACTGTTGAATGGTGATATAGGTGGTAATGCATTTGTTTGTGTGGTGTTTCTGCTATGTTATGAGATACGTGTTACGATGTTATCGAGTAACGGAGGACGAGAGCGATGGATAGCTTCATTATGGGAGAAAAGCATAGAAAAAAACGTTAAAACTTATAAAACGCCTGTTTTTCTTTTAAGAGAGGGATTCGTGGTGTCTGCATGTCGTGTTGATCATGTTGCAGTGTACTTTTAGTATAAGGTTTGTTTTAGTCTAGGTTGTATGTACAATTCTGCAAGAATATACAGATATCGCGGTCTCCCTCTTACCACTGGTTCCCGTAGCGCTTTATAGATTATGTCAGTAATTTTTGGCATTGCTGTGGAGGACTTATTTTCAAAAGTATATGACATTTATTGACGTCGAGTTAGGCATGTTGGCAAGTGCATGTAGTTACCGAACCTTGTACGGTGTTCTAATCTGCACGGAAAATAAGTTGGCTTGTAGGAAGCACTTCGATTGTGGGACAGTCATCTCCCAACGCGAACATTGAAAGATCAACCTCAAACTGACACCCGGTGGACCTCGAAATATTCACAAGATGTCAGCCCATACTAGCCAAGATGTAAGTATTTCGAAGTTATATTCGTCCAAGAAAGAAATCCAAAAGATAAAGTCACTGTATGGTTGTAATTGACTGTATATACGTAGGGATCTCTCCCAAGATTATTGGCCGCTGGTATACTCGCAGGAACGGCAGAGATTGGACTGACATGTAAGTATCTAGCACTCATTTATATTTGTTGTTTTATTGACGCGTGGGAGTGCTGGGAAACGAGTTCGCGCTGACGAGTTGTAGATCCACTCGAATACCACAAAGTGAGAAGTCAGTTGCCGACGGCCTTGATAGACAAAATTGGCCGGCCGGCTCTGACATTGAAGCTGTTCAGAGGATGCGGGACTATGATGCTTGGCAATGGAACCAAAACTGTAGTTAGGTTCGTAACGTACGATTTCTTGAGTAAACAGATCGCGGATGAGAACGGGCAAATTTCGGCACCGAAGTCGCTGGCGGCGGGATTATTGGCTGGGTTCTTGGAGTCGACGGTGTTAGTTCCTTTTGAAGGTGTGCAGTCAATCTAAGCTCAGAGGAGAGGTGTTGATACTAATTGGGTCGTGTAGTTGCGAAGATTAGACAGATTAGCTCGCTTGCGACATCTCCTGCCGGTACGTTCGCGACTTTTAAGCGGATAGTGCAACTCCACGGACCTCTAGGCCTTTTGTACGGATTTTTCCCGACATTATTGCGGCAAGGGGCGGCGTCGGCAGTACGATTCACAGCGTACAATTCGCTGCGGCAGATGGCGGATGGCTTCGTGACACCAGGCGATAGACTGTCACCAGCCTGGGCCACATGTCTCGAACTCCTAGCGAGCTACGCCGCTGTGTAAGCAAGTCTTTAATTATTGATCTCTTGGTGCTAGACACTAATTAAAGGATAGCATCACGACAATGCCCATTGACGTAGTCAAAACTCGAATGCAGACACTCTCGGGCCGCGAAGCAGCACGCGGTAACAACCTTCTCTGTACTTACCAAATTTTCACTACCGAAGGCCCACGGAAGCTATTCAGTGGTATGATGCCACGACTATTTCGCGTAACTATTTCCAGCATGGTCATGTTCTCGTTTTACGAAGCCGCTTTCAAGGCGGTTTCGTTTATTGACGAACGACCCGGGGCCAGAAATAGCAAGAGCGAAATCAGTCAACCATTGGCTGCAAAGTAGTATGCTTGTAAAAGATTGTGACATATAATTTGTATTTTAGCTGGGATACGGAACATGTATATAATATACCACGCCATTTATTGTGGGAGTAGGAGTCCAGTTTTCTGATATAGTACAAAAGCTTAGATATGGATTACGCCCCCAACAACGGATCGATGCTGCATTCAGCACTGGCATAATATACAATCCTCTACTGTACACTAACTAACTAAGAATTATAGATATAACCACCATATATAACGCCGCAGAGTATTCCCAACAACAAAAATAGCGCATACGTAAACACCCTAAAAGTACAGTAGAATCTTCCTCCGATCACGTAGTAACACTTCGTCGCCGTTTCTTTCCAGCTCCGCTATGGTCCGCACGATCGTCTTCCGCACGGACAATATGGCGAATACTCGGAACAACATCGCCACGCGCATCATCATGCACGAGACAGTACACGATCCTCTCGTTACGCCAGTACTCAAGTGGTTTGACACGAGTACGACCTGACCGCCGACTCGGTTGCTCTTCAGGAAGAGCGCGAGGCTGTCTCTTGGCACGCTTGAGCGCCGATAAGGCAGGTGGAGTCACAGACAAATCTGCATTTTGAGATCCTCGAACGACATTTGCCTCGTTACTATCTGACTCAATGATAATATTTTGGCCCCATGCCGCTCGCTCTGATGAAGGCGCATTCGCTGGACTGGCAGATTCAGGTTCAGATTCAGGAATCTCTTGTGCGCCAGACTCCTGCACTGCCATAACTGGCTTCTTCTGATTCTCTTGCGGCTCATACTGGTCAACGTGTTCGTCTGAATCCGATTCAGCCTCTGTGGATGGAGACGAACGCTCGCGGAGCGATCTTCTGGCAGAATTCGTGACAGATTTTGACGCATTCTGGCCCACCTGTCGCCCTATAACACTCGATCGCCCATGCCGTCCTTTTTGTATCCCTCTCCCGCGCAAGACTTTCGCCACAGTTGCTGGCGCGCGTCCGGGCGACGTAGGACGTTTTTTCACTTTCCTCCTTGATGAGACGATTGGGCTCTCAGACGATGCTCGCGACTCATAGATTCCAATCGAGCTTAGCTGTGGTAATGGCTCGGGGATAGAGATCATTCTATTCTTCTGCGTTCGCTTTGCGATTGATCCAGAAGGCAATAATCCTTTCGTAGTATTTGCATTCGTAGTAGAACTGGCGCTGGATGGCGTAAAATTTGATGAAATGCTGCTGTTACTGCTCAACGACTGTGAGTCAGATGCGGCATTATCTATTAGAATATCGGTACTAGGTTCCTTCTCTGCATAAAACGTCTCACTGGCTGTACTTGCTCGTTGAACAGGCGAAGCTTCATTCAAAGGAGATTTTTCCGGCTCAGCAGAATGCCGTACTCCAGATACCAAGCTTATTAAATCACCAATCCTAAATCCGAGACCCCTACTTTTTGGCGGCGCATCGGGAGGTGCCGACGGTACTTCACCTTGCGGTGTAGCCGACTTTGTCGGAACTGGCAGTGGTGCTGGCATAGGCTCATTCTGCTGTGGTGGTACATGTGCTGGTACTGGAGGTGGTGGGGCGACCGGCTGTATTTGCCGTGGCGGTGGTGAATGTCGGAAATTGTCTTTCGGTGCTGCTGGCGGTGTTGATTTCCAGGAATTGCTGTATCCTGGCGTGATTGTCGCACTGGTGTAACTTGGGCTCACAGGCGCCGCAACAGTGCCCAATCTCGGACTCGACATTGTTAGATTGTACCTAGTGAGAGCGGGATTTGATATCTTTGTCCCACAATTAGCATCACTCAAGTAATGGCCAGCTATCAAACAATGCATACCCGTGGCATTGGGCTCTGATAGAACAACTTCTGCAGCTTATTATTCGCATCGCCAACACTCGGTCTTCGCGCGCTAGGTGCAATTAACTTGGTAGCTGACGTCGGTGGCTTGAATGCAGACGCAGGTTTTGGTGGAGCAAACATGGGTGGACCAATCCGAGCAGGACGACTCGGCGTGGACGACTGCGACACATTATTTCCACGCGGAAATGGTGACCGTAGGGATAGATCCTTTTCGAATAGATCTTTCGCTGAAAGTTCTGGCATTGTGGTGCGTTGCGATGGACCGACGTGCGACGAGATTGTGATACACTCGCTGTTGTGTTGTACTCGACGGACTCGAGTAACCGGTGAACCACTAGTGCATGTATGCGCCCAAATTGGAGTTGGATTGAATGAATCAAGCTGGTGATAATTAAAATTAATATTGAACACCGTGTGTGTTTGCCTGCTGGTTAGAGTGAGGTTATAACGTTATTCAAGCTCTAGAGTTTGGTTGGGAAGTTACGAAGGTTTTGGCGGCGCGCAGTTTGAGTGAGGCGAACCGGTGATGAGATGACGTTCGGTCAAGAAGGTTCTGCAAGTCAACGACTAGATAACCAAACAGTCTAACATTATCTATAACATCGAAGCAGGCAAACGAAGACAACGCAATAACCGAAATTAGACACCTAAAATGCCGTACGACCATATCCCTAGTTACACATCCATTTATAATAAAACTCGTCGTATTCCAGACATAGCAATATCATATCTCCTTGACAGTCTCCTCCTGATGTTGAATGACATTGTAGAATGAATCCGTTCCCTGCGTGTAAAATAATACAGCCATCTCCTTGCCGACGTTTTCCAAGCTGTACGAGTTGCCTCTGGGCACCAGAAAGTGTCCACCTCGCTGTATCTTGAATGCAACTTCTTGGTTTAAGACGACCTTGACAGTCCCTTCCAAAACACAAAATGCGAGCGCATTGGCACGCGTTCTCCGACATCCTTTGGATCCTGCATTGGTTGGTAACCTCACGACACCGGTAGCAAGGAATCCCCCTTCTTCCTCAAATGTCTTAACAAATTCAAAATTCGATGATTCGTTAGATACAGTAATATATGAAAGGGACGTAGAAGGAATCGCTACCCTTCTAGTTATTCTCTCCCCGCTAGGATACTCCTCCACCTCTGTGACAATTTCTTCTCCGGCACTGGCGTCGATCAAGTCGAACTCGCCAGTTACATCGCTGTCAATGGCTCGCTGAGTTTTGACTGTTTTGGGTGTGGAATCCGTTTCCAATGGAGTAGGATCCGATCTCCTCTTTGTACTTTCGGGCACCTCCTCGTTGATTTCCGGACTAGCTCTGATAATAGACTTAATTGTCGGCACGGCTTGTCCCCTCTCTTCATCCCGCACGAGGTTATAAACGATTCTTTCATTTTTCCAGTACTCTAGCGGTCTCATCCTCGTCCGCCTCGATCGTCGCACTGGCTCGTCCTCGCAGTTCAGTGACTTGCGTGCTTTCTTCGCTGGTGATATCCGTACGACATCGGATTCAAAAGCGGCAGCTGTTTTCCTGATCTTTCGGCTACGGGAGCTTAGTGGCGATTCGGTATCAACATCCTCCACGAACGGTTCAAACACTGTCGAGCCGGACAGAACGCGTTCGGATCGGTCGCCTACGGCACCAGCTGGCATAAGCTGTCGGTCGGAAACAATCGGATATTTGGGCGGATCCTCTAGCGAAACGGCGCCGTGACGACTATGTCGAGCGCCACGTATGTCTCCGCAAGTATACTCGGTATCAGCGTCTGCATTTTTGTAATCCTCGTCTTTAGAGAAACTGGCCGAATAAGGACACCTTTCTTTCCATTCTCCATATACCACTGCGTCCTGAGTTAGAGATGGTCTATCAGGATTACTCAGCGGTGATGATGGCGGAGACGACGTCAAAGATGGCGTCGCAGAAGTTATTGTTGAGAGTGATGGTCCGGACGGAGTGCAGAGTTGCTTTGTAGATGATTCTTGACTGGAAATAAACGATGCATGCTGTTGTATAGGCTACCATATAGTTAGTGACTGACCCAGGAGTTATGGCAGTAGGAGGGACGTACAGTAGGAGTTGTCAGCGGCATCGCACTCTTCAAGGCATGAGACCGCTCCGCAGTGCCCTGCACGCGTGATAAAACCTGATCTATGGATACTAGAGGCATTATGCCACCTAGGAAGAAAGCCGCAGTAGCCGAAGACGACTTTTAAATCACGGGTTTCAAATATTATTGATATAGTTTAAGCGATCGCGATTGAGGTTGGAAGCGCGCCGCGCGACGCGTGTACAGATTGGGATTTAGTCCCAAGAAGCTCGTCAGACGCGTCCGCAAGTGAGATGAACCCTAACCTAAACCCTCATGCCCTAACTTAAAAACCCTAAGAATAGCAAAACACAGTCACGACCGCTGCATAGAAACTTCAGACCACTACTTAGACTTCTGGTACGCGCTGCAGTATGGCAAACTGCGGTACCCCGGCCACTGACAGCCAGACGAGCACCATCGCCGAAAGTGCTTGCGCACCCATGCAATAAGTCTGTCTGTTTGGCATCTCACCATCACCTGTGACCATCAATTCTACACAATACCATGAGCTACGACAAGGAGAAAGCTGCGGGCTTGGAGGCGCCTGACCTTAAGAAATTCCGCATCACCATGACCTCGCGAAAGGTCCAGCAGTTGGAGAAGGGTATGTTATGGACTGACGAATGACGACTACGGGCAGGCAGGATGGGTCTGATGGCATCTTGGTTGGAATCAGTGAGAGGATTGAAAATTAGATTGACGATTCTTGACACAATGATATTGACTAAGATGCTGGACATCTGCCTGATTTGGATGTGATCGCTATTCGCTGATGGACAGAATAAACTGACATGACCGTATAGTCTCTAACGAGCTCATTTTCCGGGCGAAGGAGCAGCACATGAAGGTTAAGGGACCGGTCAGACTACCTACCAAGGCTTTACGCATTTCCACCCGAAAGAGTAAGAATCCCCTGTATATCTGCATTTGAGAGGTGCACGAGCTGAGATCGTCTATTATCTACTTGTGACCTTTGGAAGACAAGGATCTAAATATCTTTGATTTTGATAAGAAGCTAACCTTCTGTTTAGCCCCTAATGGTGAGGGTTCCAAGACCTGGGATGCCTACGAGATGCGCATCCACAAGCGCTTGATTGAGTACGTCCATTTCAGTATCGTCTTTTCAAGTGCCAATGCTAACGGTTCTATTAGTCTGGAAGCTCCTTCTGGAGCCGTCAAGCAAATTACATCTTTCAACATTGAGCCAGGTGTCGAGGTCGAGGTTACCGTTGCTGCTTAGATAAGAAGGAAGGTGCTTTGGGTAGGGTTTTTACGTTTTCCAGTTACATCGCCACGAGACATGTATTGTAATATTTCTTTCAGTCAAAAGTAAATACAAGAAGTCAAAAATAGCCATTTTGCGTTCGATGATCGTGTTCCAACGAACATACAATCTCGATTTCTTAACGCCTGATGCACGTCAGACTGAATGTTGAGAATATGATTTTGATCAGGTCAAATTACCGCATTTAATTTACAATTCATGAACGAAACCTGACATTATACTTATATACACCAAATTACGCATGCCTTAGATATGCACAATACTGATACGTTGTTTATGTGTCTACATATACTGCAAAGGTGGCGCAATCTCCGGCACTTTCCCAAGTTCATACGTCTTCGCCTCAAACGCGGCTTTCTCTTCCAGCGTCAGGTCGCTGATATCAGGCAAGTACGTGTCACCTGCGCTTTGTAAAAACGCGGCATACCCAGTATTGGGATTAATCATGTCGGGCTTCAGCGTCTGGCGACTGTGCTGGAGGAAGTACGCGTACATCTGTTCCATCTTGGATCGCGGCCGCGGGGGTAAACCAGGGAAGTTATTATTCTCTATTTCTTGGGAAGAGATCGGGAAGCGTTGCATTGCGCGCGTAGTATAGTAACCAGTTACCACCTTGCCCTGCGTCGACCCTGCTGTTTGGGCCTTTGCCTGCATTGAGGCAGCATCTGCCCCTCCTATAGTCCATTCTCTTTGTCGTCCGTCCATTTCTGAATCGTCCTGTTGCTGAGGTAATAATGATTGTGGTTGTTCCGTTTGTACGTGTGTTTGCTGCTGGAACTGCTGTGCAAGCATAGACGCTGTGCCAGCGTTTCCCCGTATCGACGCTGCGTCAATAGGCGATGGTGCTGCCTTATCTTTATTCTGCTGGGTCGTAAACGGTGCAAAAGGCCTCGAGATATTTTCATCCAGCTGCGATATCGCGGTGAATGGTGTCGGTCCGCTCTTCTGCTGCTCCGCAAACGCGCCAAACGGCGACGCAGTACTACCGCCAATTTGTGCAAATGCTGGAAACGCTGATCCGCTGCCCATAGAGAAGGCAGCGAACGGCTTTGACTGATCTGCCGTGGTCTTGTCTTCCGGTCTAGCAGTGAATTGGGATGCTTGTTGTTGCGATGACGCGAAGCTGCCGAAAGGCGACGCATTGTTCGCAAATGCAGATAACCCGGTTTGCCCGAACACCGGCTTAATTACTGCTGCTGATGCCGGTGCAGAGCCGAAAGTGGATGATCCAAATGCGGGAGTCGGACGTGATCCGAAGAACGATGAACCGAATACGGACGCTGAGTTGTTTGCTAACGGCGGCGGGGGGACTGACTTTGTAGTTTCGAACGATCCGAAAGCAGATATGGGAGATTGCGTTGTGGAATTTCCTAGATGTCCTCCAAATGAAACTGGCGAGGATTGTTGAGCTGAGGGTCCAAAACTGCTGAAAGACGATAGCGAAGAGGAAGCGCTTGTATTACCACTGCTGGCGTTATTTGACGCCAACCGTCCAAACTCAGAAGCGCCGCTTAGAGGCGCTCCAAATGCTGCTGGCTGAGAGGTAGGCTGTGGTTGAAAAGATGAACCAAAAGACGATGATCCAAAAATCGAAGAACAGGGGTTTGCGGCTGCCGGAGGAGGGACTGCGAATGCCAACGCGTTCTGTTTACTCTCTGGATGCGCACCCAACGTAGACGTTTGTGCACTTGTTGGCTGTTGTTGGAGGGACGAACCGAGCGACGAGGATCCAAAACCTCTTGGGATATTATTCGTTGTTGGTGGTGGCACTGGAGAGGATCCAAAATCTGATGATAAATGGGCAGTGCCACCCAGTCGTGCACCAAATTCAGGCGCTTGCGAAGGTCGTGGTTGCCACGCCTGCTGTGCGTTCCCGAACGGCGACGCGGGTTGCGCAACACTCTGTCCAAATGTCGCAGTATTACTACTCAGAGTACCGATCCCATCGCCTGTTTTCCTCTCTTGAATTCGTTTCTTCAACTCATTGAACACGGTTGTATTCCCTTGCAAAAATCGAATGGCCAATAATCCAATAGCATTATCATTATGAACCTCGTCTGGTGGTAAAAAGTTCTTGATTTCAGAGTCCGACCGTTGCCTGGCGATCTCAATATACCGTTCTGCCTTGTCCATATTGTTGTTTATAAATTCGAAGAGATTAAGCATATCTTGGCGTGCAGTATCTGCTATTGATTCCTATATTCCGTTAGTCCGTTTACTCTTTCTGTTGCTTACTCTGTCGTAAATAAAGTCGTACATATATTTCGTATTCACCCATTTCCTTCGATTCATATGCGAAATACCGTAATTCCTCCGGCGAAATGTCGCGGTCATTGATAATACCTCTGTGACCACCTTTTGTGACCGCGAAACTGGAATAGTAATATACAGGAGGCCGTGACACAGTTTCTCGAAATTCTTGTCGGTCGAAGTCTAGAATTTGGTTAGTATTGGTAGTTCTACGCCACTCCCAGATCAGAGACAACGCGGGCTAATTTACGAACCAGAAAGACTGAAATCGGAATTATCAACGACGTTTAGTGCGTTGGAATATTTCGACTGTTTAGCTTGCGATTGTGCTGCATTCGCTCCTTCATGGAGGAAAGGACAGCTGTTGCCTTTAGCACAGTTTCCTAATAACAGATTAGCAACATTTACTCAATATTGTTACGGTGATATCCGTTTAACGTAGCTGCTCTGGACAAGTAGGGAAAGTACCTTGTTTGTAGAAGTAGCATGGCGTCTTCTTGCTGCTGCTTTCGCTGCCGCTGTTGGAATGATCGTTTAGATTTTTCTGCTTGTTCTTTTTCTTTGTCATGTTGGTATCTCGAAGGTTTGAGTAACTGGCAATATTGAGATGTGCAGTGGTGAATCAAACTGCCCGAGATGTGTTACTGACATCATCCGTTCTGTGATGCACTCAATTTATGCGTCAACTTCCAGAGATGTCCCAACGAATTTTCTCTCACCTTAAGATATTCAACTTCGACGACGCATCATCACGAGTAGACAACGATAATCACAATGCCAATCAGCAGGCGATTAACCTACTCTAACAAGGCAATCCAACTTATGCGACACAATAGTCAATGGAGCGCAAGCTCGCTGGTAGACGAACTCCTCCGCGCGACACTGCGAGAAACGTCGAAATCGCAACCCACAGATTCCATAGAACAAGCACAGTCCGTGGCAGCGCAGTCCGCCTCGATAAATAGCGAGGATAAGTTAAGTGGATGGGACTACCTAAAAAGCGAAGTTCCGTATGGCGTTGCGGGAAATGCGCGGTCAGTGGCATATTATTCAAATAAGGCTTCGGAGGAAGGTCAAGCGGAGAGATACCAACGTCGGCAAGCGCAGTTGCGATCAAATGCTGGCGCTGCTACTGTTAAGGAGAAATCTATTTTTGAGTCGTTGTTTGGACAGGTTTTGAAAGGGCGGACCGAAAGACAGAAAGAAACGAAGAAGGAGAAGGCTGCGAACAAAGCTGGCAATGGTAGTATGCCTATGAGTTCGGTGAAGGGCTCGATGGTATTTCGAGCGCGGCAGCATAGGAATGTAGAAGGAGTTGATTGGAATATTCCGCGGGTACAGAGGGCCATTGATCCGTTGTCGTGGATGCAAATTTCAAACGTGGAGGCCGGCGTGGAGGCATATCCGCCATCTCTGAGAGAACTGTCAGCACGAGTGAGGAGACAGCGAGGTGAATTTGGAGAACTGCCGCCAGAGTACATGGATAGAGAGACCGAGGAGGCCGAACGGGATCGCATTGCGTCACTGAAAGGCATGATCGAGCGGATGCGGTCGTGTCGTACCGATAAGGAGCTGGATACAATGCTCGAACGCGAGGTCTACCAGCCGTTCAAACATGCGGCAGAGTATTTCGAGCGAACAAGCAAAGAAATCGTTATGGCACCTAATATCGCAAAGAATTACCCGTATCTGTTGACTCGGGCCATGCGGATCATGGTTTCTAATTTTCACGATGCGTATGGCGCGCTGTCGGTGTTCGATCGGGCGCGGAAATATGGAATTCAATCGTATATTATGGGATGTACTATCGATGTCTATAATGAGGTATTACAGCTGAAGTGGGACTATTTCATGGACCTTTTTGGATGCAAGTCCTTGCTGGAGGAAATGATTGTTAACGGTGTTGAGGCTAACAGTCGTACGGCGAGCATATTGAAATCAATCAGAACGCACATTGCGGTGAAGGAGGCGGAGAATGGGGAGGGACATCTCTCTGCGCTGACGAGGGAGGCCATGATCGATGGCGCCTCCTACCGCAATATCCGGTTTGCATAGAACTTAATGTTATGTATAGACGGTTTCACTTAAAGGCGGTAATATAATTGTCATAAACCCTCACATATCGGATGTTAATTGGTATATCATAAAACTATGACTGTTTATTTTATATACATACATCACCATTCCGCCATCCCTTAAGTCAAATAGAACAGACCCATCTATACCAAATCATAACCCTTAGATTGTAACCGTCCTAGATAATAGTGACAATGTGACCGATAGGACGATTTTACAGAAATATAATGATTTATAAATTGCCACGATGAATAGCGATTAACGGTACTGAGAGTCGGCGTCGAGCCCAAACTGGATCTCCTGCTCCCACTTATCGCCGTTTGCCAGCAGCTTCTCCTTGTTGTACAGCAGCTCCTCGCGAGTCTCGGTCGAGTACTCGACGTTAGGAGTTTCGACGATGGCGTCAACTGGGCAGGACTCCTGGCAGAGACCGCAGTAAATGCACTTCGTCATGTCGATGTCGTACTTTGTCGTGCGTCGGCTGCCGTCTATGCGCTCCTCTGCGTCGATAGTAATGGCGAGGGCCGGACAAATGGCCTCACACAGTTTGCAAGCGATGCATCGCTCTTCGCCGGACGGATACCGCCGCAGTGCGTGTTCACCACGGAATCGTGGGGAGATCGGGCCCTTTTCGAAAGGATAGTAGATGGTGTATGGCGCGCGGAAGTACTGCTCTAGAACGACGTACATGCCGCGGAAGAGCTCGGTCATGAGATAGAGGCGGCCAGCGCGATCGAGCGCGGAATCACCTTCGTCCCAGGCCTCGGGACGCGGTAAACGGAATCCCTTGGGATAGGCACCAGGTGCGGGCTCCGCGGCGGCGACAACAGACACCGAGAAGGCGCGGACTGCGTTGGGCGAGAACGCAGTTCTCAATAGCGGCGTCCTGGTGGACCGGAAGAGTAGAGGCACTGTAGACAGGACCATTGTGAAGATGGCGATGTTGTGTCTACTTGCTGCAATGGACGTGATCTTCGAGATTGATTTAGTCAGTTGCTGTAAACTGAAGAATATGGCTCAGTTGTGATTGGTCGGACACTGCCGTTAGTTAATTGATCACAGATCACACATGGTCACAGTTGACTCACAGAATGACAGCACAACGAAATTTCTGTCTCCGAGTTGAATTCACTCGTCTGGTTTCTCCCCATCACCACTTCTGTTCTCCTCCATCCTCGAATTAACACGATATAATGTTGCGCGCTCAACTCCTCCGACATGTCCGGGTGACATCCCGCTTGATTGCTCCCGTCTCCGCTCGCCAGTTCTCGTCCATTTCACGCGTCGCTAACCGACCTCTTGCCGGCTGTGCTGTGTTCCGACCACGCGCATTCGTCCAGCAGCGATTCTACTCTGCAGACGCTGGTCTCTCTCGCGACGAAGTCACCGCGCGAATCATAGAGGTCGTCAAGGCCTTCGACAAGGTGCGTCTCCCGATGAAGTGAACTGACAATGCGTGCTGACATCTACTTCATAGATCACTTCTCCCGACAAGGTATTAGAAGCGCCAGGAATCGACAATTGTACCGAATAGTACTAATCATGCATCAGATCACTCCTAGTGCTACATTTGCCAATGATCTAGGTCTTGACAGCTTGGATGCCGTAGAGGTCGTTATGGCCATTGAGGAGGTATATTCGGGCGTCATTGATGTAACAGAGAATATGCTGACAATAATGCAGGAATTTAGTATTGAGATCCCAGAGTAAGTTGATGCTGATCTGAGTATCGAGTAATTCTCCGATTGACCCGTCCATAGTAAGGAAGCCGACGAGATCAAGTCCATCGGTCAAGCGATCGACTACATCTTAGCACAGAGCGACGGTACGTCTTCAACCTAGGTGTCCGCTGAGCACTCGCATTTGGACTGTTCGCTAACAATGCATCTAGCTGTCTAAATAGTTTATGATACAAGAAAATCTCGCATCGATAGACGCGAGGTACCGGAAAAGATGACATTTGGGTTTGATGCGGTTGGAATACATAATAAATGAATTACCATGTAATATATGCCTTAGCATCTACTTACATATTCTCCATGACAAACAATTAAATTTTGTCGTCTAGATTGCTTGATAGTACCCTAAATTTTATTACTCTATATTTATTTGTATAGCACTTTGCCAATCTCTTACAGCATATTTACTCAAAAATACCCTATTTACAACATATTTCTTTGCAATTAACTAACGATCCCGTACACCTAGCATGAATACCTAAATATGAACTAAACATTAGCATCGTGACTTACATGCCGCTTTTAATAACATTTTGTTCTCATCATCCTGCAGGCATTTCACGATCAGCTGCCGCAAGAACTTTGTGTAGTCATGCTTCCGGCGGCTCGCGTACGTCGAGTCCTAAGATAGGCGTTAGTCAAGTCACCAGGTGAAAAATAGTCTGATTATTCGAACGTACAACGCTACATGCATGAGAAAACTGTCGTTGAGACACTTGCGAACGCAACATTGCCAGATTCTCTTCCTTCGCGTGTAGAATGTCTATCAGTGCGTCCACACTGTCTTCCTCACGAATTTGTCTGACTTCGGCACGGTCATTGGGCAGTAACATAACCAGGCCAGACTTGATATCTATTGCTACCCGGTGTCGCCCGGGAGGCATGATTTCTTCCCACTCAGGCGCTATCATATCCAGCCGCCTCTCAACTGTCTGCAGAACGATCTCCGCTGCCTTAAGCGCTCGCTCTGACTCGTCGATTGACTGCTCCTCAGACTGGTCATCACGTACCACGGCCATTAAATTAAACCGAATTTCATCCAGAGAATACTTACTAATCCTCTCCTGAATATATGGTAGTGCCAGACCCGGCCACGAGCATATATCCTCCATCTCCCCCACTTTAACTGGATCGTTTCGCAAGCCATCGAGTTGCCAAACAGCTCCAGACACGGGCACATACGCGATGAAATGAAAAGTTTCCTCGTCTTCTTCTTCTTCATAAGTTGATCTTTTCCGCTTTGCTCGCTTTGCGTGGAGGTGCAATCGGACACATTCTTCTCGTAGTTCAGAAGCTTGGGCATACTGATTATGTATTTGCCGCAGGAGATCAAAGTTCGTGAGCGCCATACCCCGCGCAGTTGGATTAAACGACTCCGTAAATTCCCGAAACTGCTGCAGATGCTCACCAATCTCCAGACGACTTTCACCGCCGTTCGACGATGCGTTAAGTACAATATTGAGCAACGCGACAGAAGCGCATGCGTTATCGGGTACTTGATTCGCGAACCACGGCTCTTGCAAGCCACCATGCTCTGTGTTCTCATTTGATTTCTTCAGCTGCTTGGTCGGTTTCTGATCCTCCTCGTCTGAAGTCCATTTGAATAAGAAAATCAGCCCGAATATAGGCGGTAGCTCGTGCAGCGAGTCTGTGTCCATTGAGTACATCTCCACGACTTTGGCTCCCTTTACGCCAACGTCCTTTAGAATATTGGTAAATATACTCTAATTTTCAGTATTTAGAATTAAATAAGTATGCCACGTAACTTCGGATTACTCACAGGATCGCTCTCGATTGTTCCCCATCCCTTGTACTCGAGTTTCTGTCGCAGAACCGCCTGTGGAGACAGTGGTAGATAGTCGATCTCTGCACCTTGCACGCTCTGATCCTCAGACACCTCAAGTCGGTGTCGCGACCGCTTCTTTGTCATATCTTATCGCCCGTATTGCTCACCCGAAGATTAATTTATTTAGAATGAACAGAGAAGAAGAAATGTGGGGTTTCAATCGATTGCTTGCGACAAGGGTCTCGCGAGTACTGCGGCGCAAATCCGGGTAACCTAAGAGCCTAATTTCTCACGCGTTCACAAACAAAATTATCAACTGCAAACTACTAAATCGATCGTGCGAGTGATCTCGCACTCCCTAGCGATCTATATTCTATGATCTATCGTTACTGATACTCCACTGTGGCTACTGTCAAAACAACATGACACCGCTGAAGTCTCCGCCACACTCAGCTACGCGTCGGAACCCGTTACTATCCCGAACTCCTCTACATACACCGCTCAGGGGACCGTCTCTCCCTCCCGAAGCGCCAGATTATTTCTCTCAACGTACCACGAGATTACCGTCTTCGTTTCCACCGTCGCCGCTGCGGCGTGAGATGAATACTTCTAGACCTGCGAACACTCCATCAGCCTCTGAAGTTCGTGTATCTCCATTAATCCCGGAACAGTACATTGATGTTGGTTCGCAACGACTATACGCGCTTAGTATATTTGCATTAATACAGGCATGGAAACTTTACGATCTGACACAAATTCACAAAGCAAACAGCACAGAGGCGGAGCTGTCGTTTGCATTCAAATATTTGGTTGTTGAGGGGCTGTATTTATGGGTATACAAAATATTGGATTCCAATAAATGGAATGAACGCTAACACGGCGTAGGCTCTTCCGGTGTTTAGAATTCCGTGGCTCACATTTTCACCAGCGGTCACGGTTCTACAAATTGTTATTTGTTCAGTATGGACAGTATTCCTGTCGTCGGCGTCATTCATTCCGATCTCCGCTTTTCTATCTGCGATATGGAGAGCGATATATGATCGCGAGCTCTCAATATCTGAACACCGGGTTCGTGCGAAAGATATCGTGCACGGATCATCACATATTTTGGGCCGCCACGTCGTGCATATCCTTCCAGAAAGTACCGCAAAATTGAATCCTCGGGCGGAAACATTCTGCATCGACGAGGTTGGAAGTACAGTGTACCTTCCTATAAGATTAAACGCGACCGAGCCGAAACTGGTACAGATGTATCACGTTGTCTACGACGATGCGTCGTACACGACCTTGAATTTCACGCGGAGGGAACTTCGAAAGATGACCGAGGTCATCAGTGTCCCCGCATCGCACGACCATTCGGGCCCTGCGGCGTCGAAGATTTTGGAAGTCAAAGTTCCTGTGAAAGAGCCGGGGTTGTATCGCCTCGCGCGTGTCGTGGATACTACCAATTTGGATGTGAAGTTATATCAGGTAGATGTGCTACTCTCGCCTTGCCCTAGCGCCAAAATTCGCGCGTCAGGCGAATTGTCAGATATTCAGGACAGATGTATCGGAGGAGTGGATTCACCTGCTCTCACAGTATGCGGGATACCTCCATTACGCGTCAAGTACAGCCGTTCGATCAAAGGCCGCGATGCGATGTTTTCTGTTCAGAGTATCCAGCCGGATCACTTCTCGTCTCCACTATTACAGGGCAAGATCTCTCGGACTGGACGTGTATGGCATGCTGGACAACCGCTTGAATGGTGTCTACCGCAGACTGTTGAGATCGCTCTTGATACGACTTTGGGTACCGTTGGCCGATGGGCTTATATGATTGATGAGGTTGAGGATGGTCTGGGTAATTTGGTTAACTATTCCCGAATTTATGAGGACAAAGATCGTGAAGAATCGCCAGTTTTGGCTAAGAAAGGATTAAATTATGGATTCTTGGTACATCCGAGACCGACCGTTCGATTCACAACGTGCAACGCCGAGAAACCGATAAATCTCGCAAAAGGACGAACAGCCTATGCGCAATTACAGCTCCAAGGAACATTGGAGGAGGGTCCTTATAAAGTCAAATTATTGCACACTCCATTTGAGAACGCGGGGTTGCCTGAATTGCTCGAGTTGCCTATGATCACCGGTAATGAGCGCTTGGCGATCACAAAACCGGGATCATACGCGATCGAAGGCGTTCAGGGCAAGTTCTGCGAGGGAGACGTTTTAGAATCAGCCACGTGTCTGGCATTAATGCCGGCGGAGCCTACAGTTGCAGTCAAGTTCGAAGACATTGAGGACAAATGTGCGGGATCTATAGGTGTTACAGCCGATCTGACGTTAACTGGTACACCGCCCTTCGGGCTCCGTTATCGAATTGTGACAGACGGACACAAAGTCAAAATGCAAAGCCTTGTCATCATGAAGACTCGCCACCAGCTTCAATTCCGACCCGACTCGGCCGGACATTACACCTACGAATTCTTAAATCTTAACGATAGCTTATATCCAAATATTCCATTGGATCCGAAAAAGTTTCGAACCGAGCAGACGGTTAAGGTTTTGGCAAGCGCCTCGTTTTCGAGAGATTATCTGAATCAGAAATGTTGTACTGGTGATTCTACGCCGCTCATCGTTAATTTCCATGGAACAGGACCATTTATGCTGACGTATGAGATCTTACACGGGAATAAACGGAAGCAGTACAGCATTTCTGATATCAAAGGTCCTACGCATACATTCACAACTCCTCGTTTGACAAGTGGTGGACCATATGTTGTCGTACTGTTGTCAGTTGAAGACGGAAATGGATGCAAGAGAACGTTGAGTGAAGCGGATGCCAAGATTGAGGTTCGAATGCAGCGGCCAGCAGTTCAATTTGTCCCAATCGACGGCAAGTTGAGCGCAAAGGCTCGTAAAGGAGAGAGCGTTAATTTGCCATTAAGATTGAGCGGCGAGGCGCCCTGGCAGGTTACATATATTTACAAGAATCGCTCGGACGTGACTGTTTCAGAGACTATGATCCGGCATAATGCGAACGGCGATACAATAACTGTGCGGGATGAGGGTATTTATGAGATTACAGGCGTTGAGGATGCCTTTTGTCCTGGTGCGGTGTCTAGTAGTGCAAAATCATTCGAGCTGAGCTGGTTTGAGCGGCCGCGACTGGATCTTGTTGAGTCGCCGTCGCTTGTGATTCGGGACGAGAATACGGTCATTCGAAAGGATATATGTGAAGGTGATGAGGATTCTCTTGAGGTTGCCCTATATGGTGAGTAAATCGGCTGTGACGAATGAACTTACAGATAACATGAAATTAAGGATCACCGCCATTCTCAGTATTGTATGAGCGAGAATACAAGTCACCAGAAGGCAACACCAAGGCTGCCATGTTTGACCTGCAAGCTGTTACCAAGTTCGCCTATATTCATATGGAGACTGAGAAATACGGCACGTACAAATACTCGTTCAAATTAATCTCGGACTCAGTGTACGATAGCACCAAGGTACCGAACGACGCATTTACTCCGATTGTGGTCCAGCAGCTGGTTCATCCACGTCCTGACGCTGCATTCGTTAATCCAGGCACAGTGTACAAGTCATGCCTCAAGGCTGAGGCTGAAGATTCTTCAATAGAACCTATTGAATTAAAGCTTGTTGGTGTATGTATTTATCTCAAATGTCAGATGTTAAAGCCGTTAACTGTAATTAGCTCGCACCATTTGCGTTAACGCTTCAGGTGAAGCACGAAAATACAGGACAATCTGACACAGTCACTATCTCAAACATCAAAGATAACCACTACTTTCTCCGTTCGATATACAGTTCTCTAGGCCTGGGCCGCCACATCGTTAGCATCGGCAAGGTAACAGACGGTAGAGGCTGCGCACGCGGACAATTTCGATTGTCACAGCAAGTTATCGTTAGCGTATCCGATGTTCCAACAATCTCACCCAGTACTCCACGCGTAAACTACTGCGTCGGAGACCGTATTTCATTTATCTTGACCGGTGTGCCACCATTTGAGATCGAGTATGAGTTTAACGGGAAGCGACAACGTGCGACCACAAATTCGCCATTCTCCAGATTAGCGTCTACGCCAGGGAATTTCACAATCGCGTCAGTCAAGGACTCGGCTTCGAGCTGTAAAGTCTCAGTCCACGGGGACCTCACGAAACTAATCCATGACGTGCCGACTGTGAAAGTGTCAGAAGGTACTTCCATTATTCAAGACATCCACGAAGGCGACCGTGCAGAGATTGTATTCAGATTCTCAGGAACGCCACCCTTCGCCTTCACATACACGCGGAGTGAGAAAATTGGGCGGTCAGCTCGCGAACGGGTACTCGAGACACACACTATCTCGGACGTGACTGATTACTCGTACAGTATTTATACGTCAATGGAAGGGGTGTACGAGGCAATTTCGATTGAGGATCGTTATTGTCGGACACGAGTTGTTTCGTAGAATATGTGCATTTGACATCTGAAAATTAGCTGCATTAGAATTTTTGTGTCATATTATGTACAGTAGATAACTATAATAATTATAATGTATATATATCAGAATAAGTATCTATATGTTTCTTACATATGCAGATCAAAAATTACACCTTTTCAAACCATGGAAATGTAGCCTTTATAGGTAACTCACTTCAATACCTCAACTTTGGAAACTAGATCTCCACCTAGTCTCTCCATCTCACGGACCATGGCAAGGATATTAGCCTTAACAAGCACACTCTTGTTGTCTGCATTAGCTGCCTCGGTTGAGCATGGCTGAGCTGAATATCCGAGGTACACTTTCCAGTTGCGAGCCGTTAGAATACGAGGGTCCCATACTCCAGCGATCACATCATTTTTGAGAACATTCCGAAACAATAATACGTTTCCATCGAAAATAGTCTATGTCCTAATTAATGTCTCGAAAGTCCAAAGCGGACAACCACAAACGTACCTGAAGTTCATCGCAATACAAACCGACATAATCACACAAACTCTCCATTCTCGGTGGATACGACAACTCATGACCAGCTTGCCCATTCATTGTCTTCAAATGAATTATAAAATCGAAATCCATCAAATGAGACACGAAAATTCTGCCAGCTGCGCTCTTATCGTTCGAAACAATAGCGTTGCCAGTCTTGAGAACCCCGCAACTCGCTCTTGCTAAGGCCGTGATCCTACTCGCAATGACTTTAGAGGGATTAGGCGATGTCCACATTGTTCCGCTCTGCTCATAATTCACGGCGACGAACATTGCGGTTTGGGCGCATTCTGGATCGTTTATTCTGAGAGATTTGAAAGTGTCGCGGATGGATTGAATATCGCCAATTGTGAGCGTATTGTCTACGTCCAAGATTAATGGTTCGGCGCGCCAGTCCCAGTGCGCCAAAAAGTATAACGTGCGCAGAAATCCGGTTGTAGCGCTCGCAGGAGCCGTCCAAGGGAATGGCTTCAAAAACATGGAGAGAGTGACAAGTTCGATTAGAACATCGTCAACGTGAGGCGACAGGTAGTGCGAGTGAAACCATTTCTTAACTCGACGGACTGTCGGTGACAGGAAAGGGAATCGATGGCACATGGTGTGGAATTCAGTGGTATGCCTCGCCGCCAGTGAAAAGTTCCGTTCGAAATTCCGGTGCGCGCGACGACCCAGGTCTTGGTCTGGTTTATAATTCCTCAGCATAATAGCCTCTCGCTCCGTCTGGATACGGACACGAAAAGCGTAACCGCTGGGAAGCAAAATGTCAAGGTATGAGAAGCTTTCAATAGTTGCAAGATCACGATCCAGTCCAATCTGTGTCAAAATTGCAGCATCGATGTTCTTGATACTCTCCGCAATGCCAATAAGGAATGCAGCCTTACTGTGCTGAACAGCTTTCAAGTCATCAGGCCATTTCGACGAAGTCTCTAATTCGATCACGACGTCTGAAAAATCATGCACAGCTGTAATTGAAAATTCCGCTGGCGATCGGATACTGGCATATCGAAGCGCTTGCGACGCGGGCATTACGGAACTAACCCTCAATGGTAAATCGTTGATATCAATTAGCAACTTTCTCAAAAACTCGAACTCATCAAGATTTTTCTGGAAATTAGTGAATGCGCTACCTTCGCCCAATTCCTTGTCCCCCGCAAACATTTGGGCAAGTCCATCACCGACAATTGTCATACTTTTAGCTGTCGCCTCGCCAAAATGACGTTCAAGAAGGTAATCGATAATCTGACTGACAATGGACCGTTCAGAATGCTGCTCCCAGAGGACACTCTCGATGATACTGCCATCCTTGAAACGGCGAAGCTCCGACTTTTTGCCCCAGAATTTGCGGAATTCCTCTGCCTGGGCAGTTTTTTCCGCGGATGGCCCATGGACAATTAGACGCTCGCTGTGCTCAGGATCGAGAATTAAACCCAGGGTGAACGTACCATCGCCAAGAGATGATGGCCTGGCGGCTGTGAGTGGCCACTTCGAGGTTTCCGAGAATTTGATCGAAATCAAAGAAGCTCGCTCGCCCAAGCCCCGGTGTAGGATACGGTAGACCTTGGAGGCGAAATACGCGTAGTATGAAGGGTTGAAGACACGTCCTATCTCGCGATATACCTTGTCATCCCGCGATAATGGAATTTTAATTCTAGACAACGTATTAGCAGATGATTGAAACGTAGTGGCTAATAGGTACTCACAAAGCAGCAAAGTCATATTGGTAAATCAAACTGTCTACTTTGTCCAAGAATACAGAGTCGAAATGGTCGCCTTTGACATCATCCAGTTCCGTCACCGTTAATGAAGCCTCATGGCGTAGTCGTCTGTAAGATGAGACTGACATCCGATATAACACATTGAAATTGATGTCGTTGTTCACCAACACAGGCCCATCACCAAACACTCCCATATCAAATGCTAAGGGCTCCTTCGCTATACTAACAGGAGTCTCAGTGAAATCATTTGAGGCCAGGTAGTTCAAGGTGGCTTTGAACAGCTGATAATTACTAAACCCCTTTGATAGAATTCGTGATCCCCGAGTTCCGCCACCCTGAAGTAATGTTGCCATCAAAATACCCCACTCCCATGAACCAAATCCACCACCATCGACTGAGGAGTCGAATCCTCTTTGCCTCAGCCAAATTTCTCCTAACTTGATGGCATCCTTGAAGCCGTCACACGATTTGGCCGCTTTATGTAAGAATACCGTACTGGGAAAAAGGTAAGTGTCATTCAAAATGCTAGAGTTGTAGTATGGTGTCGGATTTAGTGATTCAGCGGGATTCTGCATATATCGGACGCAGTTACGGGATGGCAAAACTTTGGTGAGGGTGAACACATCCTGGTCAATGCTCGGGATAATACGTATGTAGCACTTCGCTCGATGGAAGTCAAATTCACCGCCGTCTACAATATGTTATTAGCGCCAACGAATTCAGCAAGCTACTGTACCCATACCTTTCAATGAATCTAACCGGAGGACTGGTCTTAGGTGATCTCCATTCAAGAGTTCGTAACTCAGCTCGAACGGTAACTCCTTCTGCGATTTCAAGTAAGCGGCAATATAGGCCAAATAGAATGCACGCTTATGGAAGTATCTGTAGTTCAGGGTGTCTTTTTCGTGAAAGATGCTTTTTGGCATGTCAAGGACGACATCGACACCAAATCGCTCAGGGCTCTTAATCATCGTCTTTAACAGGTAGCAACCGACCAAGTTGTAGTCAGATGGACTCTCATACTTAAATCTATACTGTGCATCTTGTGGTGGCCTGGGGTCTGGAAAAGGGATGCTGATGCCGGACTTCGATATCAGTTTCTCAGCATCTGACAATAGTAATTCAGAGCTGTCCTCAATCTTCTCAATACTTTCTTTAAGCTTGTGCAATATCCTATCAACCGGCTTCGTCTTGTCTTCATCAATCTTAAGCTCAGTCAATAACTCGTCAATTTCCATTTTGAAAATATTCGACTTGTAGAGCTGAACAGCCTCTTGAAGATTGTGTAAATCGTCGGCCAACTGGCTCACTTTTACTTTCATCTTCGACGTCTTGCTTGACTTTTTACCGTCCGCCGCTGACAATCCGTTGCCAGTATCCGATTCTTGCTTCGACACGTCGGACTGGTCGCCGTCGTCCTCGTCCTCGTCAAAGCCGTCGGAATATTCGACAGGGTGACCTGATTCTTCGCGATCCAATTCTTCGTTCTCTTCATTTACTAGTTGACGGGTCCCCGTGGTTAAAGTCGCCGCGGACTTGAATTCTGACCTTTTCCGCTTTGCCATACTTAAAGATATTTTAAACGGTACCACTACTGACTTGTAGGGCGTTGAAGCATGGGATTTCGATTCGAGTAGGAATCCAAAATTTTTTGTGAGGCTCATCGCTCGGACAGACTCCCAATTCACGCTACTAATCCAGATCAGGATAGCGGAAACCTTATTCGAAGCAAAGTGATTATGATTCACTTTTCACAGCGACGCTGCCCCAGCCCCGCCGCCGAAGTCACCGAAATTTTCTCCTCTTCGCAGTGGAAGGTTGACGTCGTCATACTGCACTTCGTATTAGATAACTAGCCAAACTCATATTGCAATCTGCTGTCACACTCTCTCCATATATAACTACATATTGAAGTGCCCGGTGATATATATCTATACCACGGTTGCTTCAACTTCGCTATGCCGTCGTTTGACCATCCGCCTACAGCCCTCGGCTGTCCAATTCCGGCGAACACTCCTCATGCGGTGAGTGTGACTCTACCGTCATGGAGTGCCACTGTTGCCTATGAGGAAGGGGAGGAGTGGGTCGTCAGTAAAATGAAGTCCGGCTATCCGAGGTCAGTTGGAAGTATAGTGACGAACGCAGGTGGAGGCTGATGTTAATACACTCGATAGATTTTTCTTGCATGAAAAGATTCAGCAGGTTTGTTACCGTGTAATACATACGGTTTGGGCAAATACTTACTTATAGCTAGCTTGTCAGCCTTGTGGAATCTCGTTACGGTAGCACCGGCGAGAGGGCGATCATTTTTCCGTCCTATAAAGTAGCGTGCAAGTGCCGCACATTCATGCATCGTTTCACGAAAGTTACGGATTCCAACATCCGGGTCGTCGAGATCACGGTCCCACCGCCATGTCAAGGCGTACATTCTAACATTTCGATCGTGTTTTTCCCCGAATCTGAAGTCGCACTAGCAAGGTCATTCTGGCAACACACTGGTCACGGTATATCATCTCGCATGGCTGAATATTGTCTTGAGCGGCTTAGAGCCACAGAGACTACCAAGTCCGAGTCAAAGTCGAGCGCGGATGCGTTCAAACTGGCGCCCCATACCTTCAGGCGATACGCCAAGAAGTTCGACTCTCCCAGCGTTGCGAGTTCAGAAGACGAGAGCGACGATTCGCGAGAGTTTGCGACCTATCTAGAGGAGCGATTTGGCAGAAATCTCGATATCTCTTTTGTCAGACAAGTCAAAATTGCTCTGCGACGGCGAATTGCGGGTACATTGGAAGACAACCTTGATATCTCGCAGGTTCTGCAGACTCAACCTCACGTGTCCACTCGGAATGTTGAAGGCTTGACTGAAGACGATGTTTTCCTCTACCCAACTGGCATGAGCTCTATTTTCAATGCGCATCAGTTATTATTGGCCGGTTTAGAGAACAAGAAGAGCGTTTGCTTTGGGTTTCCTTACATTGACACTCTCAAGATCCTGAACAAATGGGGACCAGGTTGTCACTTTTATGGTCATGGTGAACCTCAAGATTTGGTTGAGTTCGAGAAACTTTTGGAAGGAGGTGAGCAGGTCATGGCCTTGTTCTGCGAGTTCCCATCAAACCCGTTGCTCAAGAGTCCTAACTTGAGGGAAATCAGACGGTTGGCAGATAAATACAACTTCGTTGTCGTCGTGGATGAGACTGTTGGCAATTTCAAGAACATCCATGTTTTGGAGTATGCAGATATTGTCGTCAGTTCGCTAACCAAGGTTTTCAGTGGAGATAGCAATGTCATGGGAGGTAGTTTGGTGTTGAGCCCAGCAAGCCAGTACTATGATGTTTTAAAGGAGACAATGGCGAAGGAGTACGAGGATAATATGTGGGCTGAGGACGCTATTTTCCTAGAACGCAACAGTCGCGATTTCGTTTCTCGGATCCGGCGAATCAATGTTAACGCTGAAGCTCTGTGTGAATTACTTCTCGTGGAGCCAAAAGGTGAGTGTGCTTGGTTTATATAAGTGCGTACTTTGCTAACAAAGATACAGTCAAAAATGTTTATTATCCGAAGTACAGCTCGACTCGTCAATTCTATGATAACTGTCGCACGGAGGACGGCGGCTATGGCGGTCTTCTATCGATCGTGTTCCATGAACCACGCCACGCACAGGCCTTCTTTGACGCTGTCAAGGCTGCGAAAGGTCCATCGCTGGGCACGAACTTCACCTTGCTATGTCCATATACCGTCATCGCTCATTTCTTAGAGATGGACTGGGCTGCTGAGTACGGCGTCGATCCGTTTTTGGTCCGAATAAGTGTCGGCTTGGAGGCCACCGACGAGCTGGTCGAGACTTTCTCGAGCGCCATGAGAACTTTATCGTAAATCCGACGATTTACGCTTTGTCCTGAGTTTGCAATCAGAACGGGCTTTGTGGAACCTATTTAGGCTGTCATGTGTTCACGGCCAAAAGGCTGATGTTCAAGGACCATAATACTAATGTGGTTTTCGACAGGCCACGGACTGGTTTCGTGATTTATATTTTTGTTATTTTTGTTTTTTAAGAAAACTAAAAGTAACAAGTTCCTTCGCTGGGGCGCGTTATGTAAAATAAATAAAGTGGTTAGATGTTTATTTATTTTGCTATCTATGATTGACACCGTAGATGCCGACCTTTGTAGAACCGTCATTGTTGATTAGAGAAGACCAAGCCCCGGATTGTAAACATTATGAACAAAAATGCGGGTATCTCATATCTTTCCGTCCAATTGCCTTTTGCGAAGAATTCCCGCTTCCCAAATCACAAAGTTCTTACCTTCATAGACGGGAACCTGTACACCGTCGCTGCGTCACATCTATGCTCATCCGTGGGGCGTCAAAATAAGTCTGAACTGTTCAAGTCCTGCAACAAACACTTGTCAAAATTTCTTCGAGACAATTCAATAAATTCATTGACATATACATTGAAACGAATGGAATTTTCAAATACAATGAGTAAGAATTATCATTCATACATCCACAAATATCTAATGTACAAGGGGTTAAAAATACCATTACAATGACCGAACCCAAACAAAGCAATAAATAAATCACACAAATCCCATCAATTATCAGACACAACTAAAGTCACATCCAACAACCAATTACTAAACTGACAAGAGATCCATATTCGAGAAACGATAGAGGCGACAGGTGGAGACCAGAGGAATAGATGATACTATACAAGCTAGGGAGGCGTTAACAAGCTTACAACTCTTGACTGGCGCCCTTGGGTGCCTTGCCAGACTTCTTGGGCAAGAGATTCTGATGAATGTTGGGCAGAACACCACCCTGAGCGATGGTAACGTGGCCAAGCAGCTTGTTCAACTCCTCATCATTTCGGATGGCGAGCTGGAGGTGACGAGGAATAATACGAGCTAGACTATGAGTAAACAAAGGATCGACAGACTAGTCTGGACAAACACAGATGAAGAGATGGACAAATCTCAGTACAATTCGATCATAACCATCTATCGTATCAAAGAATCAAAACATACTCTTCTTGTTGTCACGAGCAGCGTTACCAGCCAACTCGAGAATTTCAGCAGCCAAATACTCAAGGACTGCAGCGAGGTAGACTAGACTAAATCAGCGTCCCGATCACATTACAAATTTATAATCAATCCACACCAGCGCAGCACCTTCAAAAATTTCTTAATAGAAAATACATACCAGGAGCGCCAGCACCGACACGTTGAGCATAGTTACCCTTGCGCAACAGTCTGTGAACACGACCGACGGGAAAGGCAAGACCAGCCTTCGCCGAACGGGACTGAGTAGCCTTAGCACCTGACGCGGCCTTACCACCAGATTTTCCACCAGAAGACATTGTCGATTTTAATCGTTAGATTAGAGCGATAGAGAAAGTTGGTTGTTGGGTGCACAGGGGCAAGTAGACACAGAAAGAGAGCGAATATATGGACAAAATGGAAATTGCGCGGGGAGGGAGGGCCACTGGTATTTATATGTGTGGGCGGCGCGGGCGCATCAACAGAAAGTTTGGGAGCTAGTGAAGCGCGGCGACGAACGACGCGGAAGGGTTATAAGTTGTGTGGTTTTTTGTGGTGCGCGCGTAGCTCCCAACGCTGAGCGGTGCTAGCCACAATGCGCAACTTACCTGAACGTTGATGCACTCCAGCCACGCACACATATAAAAACCCGCGCCAACCCCCCGCCCGCCCCTACTGCTCTTCATCCACACCCACGATTGCGTTCTTGTTGTCTCGACCCATACCTCACGTTCATATCACTTCAAGTCACTCACACGTCCATTTTTAATTCGAAATGCCACCAAAAGCTGCTGAGAAGAAGCCCGCCACTGCCGGCAAGGCTCCTGCCGGAAAGGCTCCCGCTGAGAAGAAAGAGGCAGGAAAGAAGACTACCGCCCCCTCTGAGAAGAAGAAGCGAACCAAGACTCGTAAGGAGACTTACTCGTCTTACATTTACAAGGGTATGTGTGTTAAATCCTGATCCGGATTTGTAGTTGGCTCGATTTTAATGTGACGTGATCCTAACGTGTTTCTAGTCCTTAAACAGGTCCATCCAGGTATGCCGTGTCCTTCTGTTATCTTCGTGCCGCGTCCGCGTTGCGTGATCCATCAATTGGATTGTTACTGGTGAATTATGATTAATAAATTTTTTTTTTCAGATACTGGTATCTCCAACAGAGCTATGTCCATTCTGAACTCGTTCGTCAATGGTAATTTATCTTCAGTGTTCTTGGTTGTGACGTGGGATTCTAATTGGGTTGCAGATATTTTCGAGCGTATTGCCACGGAGGCATCCAAACTTGCTGCCTACAACAAGAAGAGTACTATCTCGTCACGTGAGATCCAGACTGCAGTTCGTCTCATTTTACCTGGCGAGCTTGCTAAGCACGCTGTCTCTGAGGGTATGTTGTTAAATGGTTTGCTTGGTTGATCATTTCCTAATTCTTTCATAGGTACTAAGGCAGTCACGAAGTACTCTTCCTCTGCAAAGTAAGAAGGTCAGGTCTTTAAGATTCGTTAAGATAGTCGTTTGGTCGTCATTGTGTATGAAAATATAATGCTATGGTGTCCTTTTTCTTTTGTTGGTTATGGTTAATTATGGGCTGGTTGTGTTTCTAAAGTATCGCGTTTCCGGTTCTTTCCGCGTGCTTTCTGTTTTATTAGTTTCGTGTACATTATGTTTGTAACAGTCTATGTTAACGTGTAACAAAGTAAATATACTTTAATTATCTCAAGTTTTAATGAATATTCAAAATTTCGTTATATAACGTACGTGTTTGTGTGTTATTATGGCGCTCGATGGGCTTAATCAGTTTATCGTTTCGGTTTTGGATGACTATCAAGGCAGTAGAGTTTCACTCTATCGCAATGTCCATTAATGAAATAATTATTTTAATTATTTCGTAGTTTGAAATTGACGTTTCCATAACCTTCCATGTCAGCACGATATGGCAAATGGAAATGTGTCTGGTTTACCAGCCGAGGTTTGCTCGTGCAGAACCTTCGTTTTGCGAAAGTTATGTCACTGCAACATTATTCCAACATGTTCGCGGTCCAGTCTAATTATGCCACCGTCTAAATACACAAATTAGAATCGTCGCTGCATATTTAAAAATGGCGGGGCTTATTGCACGTGTTGATGTTGACAACATATCTCTGCAATGCGTCATCAATGCGTGCTGGAATCTGCGTAAATGACGTCCCTCCGCGTACGTTTAGGCACATGAACTAAACAAACAATCAGATTTTGCGCCATCGGGGCTGCCAGCGTTCTACGCGCCATTTTTATTAAACAAAATGTGAACGCGTCAATCACTACGGACGCGTTAGTTGTTGTCAGCTCAAGTTTTGCCTCGACTGTATCCAGCGCAGGAGAATATATTATGAACACCCGTTGACAATGCCCACTCGCCAAACCTGCGATCAAATATACACCTATTCACTAATGTTTATTAATCACGGACGACTAACTCTTACTCAGCACCGCCATTAAAGCATTTCCAACTACGCCTCGCAGCCGTACGTCTTTGTTCGGCAACCCTGGCGGCCACGTCTTTCTGGCGTTCATCGCTGCGGAAAATAATACCGCATAGGCGATTGAAAAGGTCACGCATTCTGCATATTCGTGGAATTTATCGAAATCTTCAGGGAGAAAAGCGCCGAGTGCGCGCGGTGCGACTGTAAAATGTTAGCCGGTAATAGTTTAGAGTTTATTAAGATATTTACCAAATAGTGCTAGTTCGCCTCGTCGTCTGGGGTTCTCTAGCAGAACGCCTACAGAACGGTGTCAACTCCATCTACAATAGGAGTGGCAGAATACTTACTCCATCCACACATAAAGCATCCCAATGCTGGTCCAACTGTGTCATCCCACCTCAGCCTTTTAACTTTGGGAAACAAATACGGGCCAGCCCTTGTTCTTGTAAAGCACACTGAATACCAGGCAAGCGCGACAAACATGCCCAAGAACGAGGCAGACCTGCAGGCGCTAAATAGAGCACCCGTCATATGTTGTAATTTTGGCCTTGGACGTGCGCGAAACAAGAAAGCCATATTTAATGGAATATAGATTGCCAAGGCTGACGTAAAAGCCCGCAAAAAACGCAACGCAGCATGGACTTCGCAATTTTCTGTCTTGTTAGCATGAACGATCGAGCATGGAATAGGAACCGTTACTGCCGGGTCACCGTATTCCGTGGGCAATCCAAGCTTGTCACAGCTAGGCGCCAGTATATGTGCGCATCCTGTATCTTTGCCGTAGATAAAGTCACCGGATTTGACGAGTCGAAGAGCGGTTAATAGATTCGTGTCCATCTCCGCGAACTTCGTGATCCAATGGTTGTACGATTTCGGCAGCCGCGTTGGATGGTAAAACCACGCGTACATCACGACTGTGGCGGACGCTACAAATCCGTAAATATCTGTAGTTCTATAGTCAGGAGGTGATATGCCATGTAGTGATTTGTATTGTGCCGCGACACCAGCACGTCGGTAGAGGTAATCGATCGCAGATGTTACAGTGAACAACGTGTTATCGATTGTACGTCCGTGCTCTTGTCTTTTCGTGACTTGTTCCTCGGCTTGAAGGCTAATATCCTTTGTGGCATCCCGCTTGAGAAGACGCTGATGCCAATGTAATGTGCAGCCGCTAGCTAGCATCGTCGCAATGAATGCTGATAAACGCGAGTAACGCTCTGACTTTGACAGCTTGAAGACGATGATCTCTGTAATTCGTGAAAAGGAAATAGATGATGCAAGTAGTGCAGCCCAGAAAATTGGAAGTTCATTAAGAGCTAATGCTGAAAGTAGAATATGCTTCACTCCGCTCAAGTATTTACGCACGCGATCTGGTCTGCGAAGAGCTAGTACCGTAATATTCAAAATACGAGGACCGACCACTGCTGCAAACGAAAGGAGAAACGCTCGCAGTGCGCTAAATGCGCACGTTAGAACCGTTCAAGTACATATAGCCACGAATGTGTAAACATACGGCTTAACCGCCGGGTTTCGCAAAATTGCAAGAAGGACGGTCTTCTGCGCCCTCGTCAAACTCCGCGGAGTGGAACAGATTGTTGACGGCATGTCCAAGTATATACTTTCTCCTCTAGTGTACATAAGTCTGTCGCATTCCTACGCAGTTGCGATGTGGACATCTGTATTCTGCAGCCCACCCCTGCAATCTTGATCTGAACTCCGCGAGCGTTTACGCTAACCACCTGAACCCAATTACACTTGTCGACTGCGTAGTTGACACTGTCATCAGATCCTGCACAGTCACTTGATAATCTTCCTAGATTGCCAGCCGCTGGATGTGGTATGAATCGTCACCTCGTATGCAATCCACATTCTTGACGTGCGATTGTGGAGTCCCCACATGCACTGCCGTCTTACCCGGCTCTAAACTGCCAGGTAGAAGTTCAGCTCAGTTAACTTGCATAATTAGGCACAATTAGTGATGGCCTTCCCTCACGTGCAAAGCAAGTGTTTTGATTCTCCGTCGACGCGTCCAGACATATACAGTGACTAATCGCGTAGCCGGAAGACTGGTTCGACCAAACTCGATTTCTGGCACTATCAAAAGAAATTCTTTTCGAGTCTGACACACAGACGCGACATATAAGCAAACAGATATTAACAATCAAGACTTACGTCTTCGGTGGAGGCAACGCGGCGACGAGATGGATAATGAAGCGGCCGCTACATTGTTTCCTAAATCCACCAACAGCGCACCAGGATCTAATTTAGAAAAGAGGATTCAGAATGTTCGAGGTACGTTGGCTATTAGTATGGTGTATCCTGCATGGCTAAAATAATAAAATTATGCGTTACAGATCAAGCCACCTCTATATGGGATAAACTCAAACGCAATCCTCATGATCGCACTATAACAGCAGCCGCTGAATCGATGATAGTGGCTTTAGAACAGCTTGCATTCACGGTATCTAAGGGGAAACATACAACTATTAATGATACTACGTTAGATGATATTGGTACTCGACTATGGAACGCGACAACGATTTTGATTAGAGAGGACGCCGAGAAGATCGACAAAACAGCTGTCTGCACAGGTGAGCCGAATACGCGGATGGCAAAGGCACACCCTGTATTGATGAACACTAACGTTGATATAGTGCGATGTGCTGCTTCTTTTATAATTGATTGTGCGGAAAAGTTGGCAAAGACGAACGCGAGTGGGTAGACTGCTGTTGTGCTGCTTGTCGCGGGCTAAACAAGACATAGGCGAATTTCGGATATTCAAGTGCTACCTTAAAGCGCTGAAAATGTGTTTAGGTAGGCTTTTTCCTGCTGCTGTCAGTACAACATCGGCTAATTCGAACAGACCATGAAGAAGGTATTTTAGCAACAAAGCTAGTTGATAGACTGTCGAAGGTACGCCTGAATCGCTAGAGCCAATATACTTGCACGATAGTAACAGACGTAGCTGTATGACGCTTTGCTCAAGAGGGAGACACCACGATCCGCGAGCGACCAGCGGACGTTCTCTGTTGTCTCTATAGAGTACTATATGTGGCGCGTCGCACACGCGTGGAAGCAAGAGAATACAGCCCTGATGGACCTCCTGTACTCCAAACTTCCTCCGCATCTCTCGTCGGTTAATATTCCGTCTAAGAAACTCGAATCGCTAGTCGACATATTCTATCAAATCGGCACCGATTTCCTGCGAAAAAAGCAGTATGAGAATGCGGATAAGTGGCTAGGTCTAGGAACAGACCTATTTCTTCATATCGATTCGGACGGAGACTTAAGCGAAACCGCAATTGAGCTAAAATTTAATGTGATGCGGAATCAAAGTAAGTATTGATGGTCACGTATGCCATCTGACGCTGACGGCTGCTAGTTCGCGCACTGTATAATACTGGAGGGGCGGATGATATTGCGAAGGCTAAGAATCTCTTGCGAGATATGGAAGATGTATAGATTAATGAATTCTGACAATTCCTTCAGAACGAGTATTAATGGGCGGTTACAGGAATTCCCAAGTACCATCTGGTTTTTAATGCTGAAGTTTGACGTTGCAAAGAACGATAAAACCGGCTCGCCTGATGTCATGTTGGATGGTACGCTACCAAGGATATTTGAGCCGCAAAATAAAATATCTAACACTGTGGAATAGTCATCATGCAGATGATATTTTTGGGGAACTTGACCGCTACATCGTTCAAAATGTAAGAATTATTGCAAACAGATTCGCGCCTGAGTATTAACTTCATATTTTAGAATTCTGAACACGATACAAAGTCTTCTGAATGAGAAGTGAGTCTGCCAAGTATATTTGCCGTGGGCGCAGTGTGCCTAACACATATTCCTGTGCAAGTGCTGTTTTGGCGTGCAAGGCACTAGATTATCTCCTGACGAAGAAGCTGTCTTTAGTCGATCGGCAAGACTGGCTCCAGGAAGCATTCGTGCTTCGAGTGACGGCTATTTCTAAGGATACATCTATGCAGCAGCATGATTCGATTAATGCACTCACCAAATTATTCGCAGGTGAGACTTATATGGCGTGCTACCAGGCGTCGTAGCTGACTCATGTTTAGCTATGGAGAAATTGATATCAGAGCCATTATCGGCAAAAGCCGTGAATGGTGGCCAAGCAGTAAGCTTTTTGACCGTGCCCATCCTTGAGCATCGCTGAGCTATTTCTTAAGATACTGTGGAGAACCGGCGAGTCCTTTTTCGCGTCAGAGAAATTCGAAGCCGCGTTAGAATGGTTTAGACTTGGACTCCATCCTATTTTCTATAATTCTGGCGAAATTAACAGGGCAAAAATTTTTCGGTATGGTTTCTCAAATCGCGTTTGTATAGATTGACTGCTAATGACTGCTTAGGAAGGTGATGCTGTGCGACTTTAATTTACAGAATTATACTGCGGTCAGGGGGACATACAGTGAGATGCCGGCTGCAAGCCAAGAGTCACCTTTAACACAGTATATTCTGTATAACACTGCTCTGACGACATTTGACGATGAATTAGGTATGAGCTATTATTTATAATCTGAACGAAACGAAGCCGACTAATTGCTGATATTTACGATTAGCGCAAAATTGTTTGAATAAGATCTCAACTTCGCCAACAGCAGATGCGAGAATGATGTGCGCGTGCGCTATGGAAGCCCAGCAAAAAGACAACAAGTCAATAACACTTGCAGCGATGAAATTTATTGTGCAGAAATTACAAGATAAAGATAACGCGAGCCCACGTCAGGAAATCCACGTGCCCGCCCTGCTAAGATGCGTTATACGGCTCATGGTGCTTGAAATCGAGAAAACTGTCCCTAACAAGGCAGTAACTGAGATAGATCAGTTATGTCAGTATTTTGAAAACTGTAAGTGGTGACTACTTGATTGTTTGTGTTTGTGTTTTTGCTGATGCGTCCAGCGCATGCTCTCGCCAAGCAGTCACAGTCGTCTCAAGCAGCTGAGGGCAGTTTCGACGCGAATGAATGTGAATGGTTTGCAAGAAATGCATACAATACGGCGCTGAAAGGTTGCAAGCGCTGGCCACCTGAATCGACACTACGACTATCCGACTGCTGTCTTAAATTTATTGGACTATATCAAGGAAAAGTGGATAGAAATGACGCGCAGGCAATGGACATAATCCTGTGGCAACGCATTACAGCGCTGTTCTTGTCTTCATCAGCAGCGGTTTACATGGCTAGATTAAAAGAGCATATTCCGGAACAAGTATATTAGAACGATTTGACATTTGTACTGGTTAATTAACTGTTTTTCTATTAGAGAGAGTTATTCCAAATGGCACGTCGTCATGTGCGAACATTTCGACAAGCGATCGCGGAATATGTTCAGTTCATTTCTACAAGGCCAGAAATCAAAGATAATATCGAAACGAGACAACTTGATCTACAGGCAAAGTTGGCGGCGATGCTGGCTTTTGATTTTGAAGCGGCTGCGAATTTGGAGATTTGGTCTGAGTTGCCAAGCATTACCGAGGTTTGTTGATTAGTTGTGTGTAGCGGAGTGAAAGCGGACTAAACAGATAGGAAATATTGAAATTGAAGCCAGAACTGCGGACATACGAAAGTTTGGTTGATGTTTTGCTTGGTGCATCGAGCCCAGTGGACGGTGGTTCTCTTCGTGTTTTGACATATCATGATTAACAATACTAATTGGTCGTAGAAACACTGATCGTCTTACAAGTACCGTGAACTCTAGATTAATTGTGGCAAATCTGGTTATTACTAACAACCCCCAGATGATTCTGAGCGCGACACTTCTAGACCAAGACAACGAGATCGAAAAGCTATCTCGATGGGTGCGCTGCCTAGTGACGGTTTCACTACCCCGACGACAAGAAGTTACGGAGCAAATTCTAAGCCAAGTGCTAATTAAACTTGGTGATTTCAAAGAGCGATATCCGCAAGAAGAAACGCATTGGCTATGTATATAAATATGGCTGCCTTCACTGCAGCATGTGTAGTCGACAATGTAACTAATTCCGTTTTAGCTACAACGTGCTGGAACTACGGTGTCGACTTGTACTGCACAAATAATATTCCAGGCTGTAAACGATGGTGCGAAATAGCTATATCTTTGGCTGGCTTCGTGAACGAGACGATTGAATACCAGGTTCATATTTTATTTAGTTTCAGTCTCATAGTACAAATAGCGCTAACCGACATATAACTTAGATGCAACAAAATTATCTCAGGATATGCAATACTAACAATGCAGATTTAATGTAATCTATTTGCTCCAAGATTGTATTTTTACTGTCAACCATTTAGTTTAGAGAGAGTTGCCCGAGTAATTGTATAGGAATCTTGCTTTGACCAATTTCTAGGTAGATATTGTTTGACTGTGACGAAGAGCAAGCGAAACTTTTATATTACAAAACCACCCAAATACGCTGACAAGACAATACTACCTAACATCCCGCATAACTTTGCTGCGCTTTAGCAATGCTATCACAATCGGAGGCACATAATTCACAATTATTAATAATGAGCTCCCATGTTTCAAACTTTCAGAATGTTGATGTTCGAAGCAAAGTCAGCCCCCATAAAACCGAAATAAGTAAACAATTTGAAAACCCTCCCATAGCCATTTATGTGTATGTACAAGAGTATACTAAAATTACAAAATGTATCTTCGAGAGTGACAAAATTTACTGCGAACTAGCCGCTGTACTTGATTGTTCGATGATCAAATGTTCGTCCACATTCTCGTCGTCTACAGCAAACTTACGTTCACTGACATGTTCTTCCTCGTCCTTAGATGTCAATCCTGGAGCAATCCAAACCTTGTGGGTAATCTTCTCTCCTTTCCCATTTGGATGTGAATACAAGCAATCCGGATTCGTACACGATCTATCATATCGGCAAGGGATGCTAAGCGGGTGCGTAAAGACACAATCCAATCTGGTACATTGAGCACCGTTACGGCAGAGGACAGCTGATTTCGGATGGCGAAATTTACAGTGTGGATTCGCGCAGTAGGGGTAATACTTGCACTGTTCCAGACTTCGTCCGGAGTCTTCAGGTGCGTTTGTCATTGTGACTTCGTCGGCTCTCATGGACGCAGGTGATGGATGACCCTTATCACACTGTGTTAACGTTAGCAATACTGATTGACGCGCAAATAATAATAGAACGTACATTCTCATCTGTGCATGCAATTCCATCGGCACACACTTCGTTTCGAAGAATAAGGGCCGAGCTGTTCGCCGGTGTCGGATGTGCAAATGAGCACTCCGCATTTGCACACTTTAAACCAAACTTGCACAAAGGCATCTGTTCGTCACCATTGTGCTGTGGAGCACTCGACTTGGTCCAAGTATTCGGCTTGGCTTGATTGTAATTTTGTGTCTGCTTGGGGACTGACGCAGGCATTGTATACTGAGGGAATGCGGACTGCAATTGATTTCCACTGTTCTGAAATCCACCATACTGTTGGTTCATAAATTGTTGCTGTAGCCGAGCAGCCATCATGGCTTCGTTCATCTGATTTCTCGACCATTGCGTGCCCATTTCGAATAGTGGTGTGAACTGGTACTGACCTCCAGATGCAACATACTTCGCAGCATCTTCGGCCGACATATCTTCGTCGACGTGGATCTTGGCACACGTTCCTCGCTCATTCGGACAGTTAGGATATTGCCTATATACCGCTTAATATAAAAGCCTTCTTGCCAACTACTCCGTCATTGAATCATACATACTCGCATATCTGGATAGGATGAGGAAACTTGCAAGGTGCCATATGATACGGCCAATGTCTGCATCGGTTCCTTGGCGTAAGCTCGACTTGTACCTCATCACCCCGCTCATTGGCATTGACATCGTGCCCGTATCCATTGTTACTTCGGTATCCATTTTGGAAATTGCTTCGGATAAAACTCATTCTGTCACCGAATCCATTGTTCATACCACGACCACGGTAACCAAAGCCACTCTGACGTCCGTAACCGTTACTTTGTTGGAATTGGTTGAATCGTTGTGGCGCATTGTTCTGCTTGCCTATCAAATACTGCCCCCGCGCACGATGAAGATGGCCCTCGGGTCGCTGCTGCATGGCATTCTTCATGTTGTTGAAGAGCCGATTTCTAATCGGTCGATCATTCGATGGTCCCGTGGGTCTAGATAATAGTACATCAATATCTGCCAGAAAAAAGAAATTGGCAACATGACGCTGGTGCTTACATGCTGATATCGCTATCTACTTGCATGGCCGACTGATCGTGTGACATATTATCGCCACCTTGAACATTATCCAAGTTCATTCTTGAATCCTCATGAGACGGTGCCGAGATATTCTGTTCCTTCCCTTGATTCTCTGTATTCGATAATCGCTTTAATTCTTCGAACAGCCATGTAGTGAAGTCATTGGTAAATCGATCACGACCTAATAGCTCGCCAAGTTCATCATGGATCTGCTCTGCACCCTTATTGTTGCACATCATCACAGTAATGAACTCTGATATAAATGGCGTCTCATCCTCTGCGAATCCTTCGTTTTGCAATCGCTGTCCGATAGATGCTTGAAGCGCCTCAGCGAGAGGCGAACCAACCGTTAAATTCGCATCCATTTTTCTTTCAATTCTACTTGACTGAATGTAAGCCCAAGTCCCTCCAGGAATATAAGGAGAACCAAACAGTCGTTGAATCTGACCGAATCTGCTTCCTACAATAGAGGTGATGGATCTGATTCGATTCAGAGAGTGACACGTCGAGGAGTGTCATATATATGAAAAGCGAGACTCGCTTGGCTACGACTTTCTTCGTGGCGTTCTGTGCCCAAAAGATGACCAAGCTAATCACGTGCCTCTTCGTTCGTACTGCACTCTATCACTTCCCAAATTAGAGGTTTTCGTACCGATTCATATTATTGTGGGGCAAGTTGAGTCGGTAGGATTTCGAAACTCGAAAGCCCTGTACCAAACCCGGACTGATGCAAGTCTTCGAAAACCCAGCCGCCTTCCGACCCTCATCAACTTTGCTAGCGGAATCGTTAAATTCCTACGTAAATTTTTTGAGGAGTTTATCCGCAGTGTTAAACTATGGTTCTGATTAATGAGACAAAAGACTATTTGTAGAGAAAAGGTTTAACTAAAAATAAATAACGCCTCCGCCACCAAGTTACCCGAAAATGTGATAATCAACGCATAAAAAACCCCTTTAGCAACCATATGATAAATATGCAGCGCTTAGATACACTAATTAGTCACAACATCACAGGCTCACAGCTGTAGGTCACGCACATGACCGACTATATTGACAAAGTTTCTTCTTCTATAGATCCATATACTTCTTGTAGAGACGCGATTATGTGAAGGAGACCGTCATTGATCGACATGGTAGCGAGGACTCACTATGTTAGCTCCAATTTACAGATGACAAACCATATAGTGAAAGACTTACTGAATGCGTAAAACAGTACAAAGTCGTCTTCTGTTCCAGCGTCCTCGCTGAGCTGCTTCATACGATACTCGCTTACCTTAACAATCATTCGATCACGAGCGTGTACAGTATTCGGGAGATCATATGGAAGAGGTAAATTCAAACGCAATGCTGATGCGATTACTAAAGAGCGACGTCATTAGTTTTACCTCAACTGCATATGAAGCTCGCATCACTCACGGTAAAATAGCAAGAAAATTCGATTGCTTAATTCTTTACGTTCCTCGATCGTGTAAGCAATCATCTGTGATTCCCGTTCCGATGCATAAAGATCTTTCGTGATCATTGACTATCGATATATTTAGACCCTTCTCAAAAGTATTCTCATCAACTGTCCAACATACATTCATGTTGTGGTAAACGTCCAAGATCTCCTGTGTAGCCTTCATGATACTATCATAGTGCTTTGTTGGAAACGGGCCCTTGAGTCGAAACTCATTCCCAGCAGCGAACATCAACGTGCGCATCTTCAACAGCGATTTCTGTAATTTCTGCTCGTCCTGAATGCTGACATATGGCTTCAATGGCTCACCCCTAACGGAAAGGCTATTGAGGGGATCATTCTTCCAAATCAATCCCATCCGAATCCACAGAACGCTCAGTTTACGTTTCAAATTCGCTCGTGCACTGTTTGGCCAAATATACAAAGTAATGAATAAACTCCACAAAACCCCACTAGATACGGATATCAGACGATGATCTAAATTGGTCAATATTATTACACTACTCAGACCATATTAATAAGACTCACAGGCGATCTCGCTAACGATTGGTTTCACTCCTCCTTCATCTTCGTTGCTGTCATCACGGTCAATGTCGTTCTGTGATAAACTATAAGAATACAGAGCCGTAAGATTAAACGCCAAAAGTATAAATCTGGATCGGATTAGTAGAAGGTTTGTGAATGTTGCGACTTAGATATCTGTATACCTTCCGAAGGCACTGTTATTTTTCCAACCATGAATAATGCAGAAGCACGGGAACGCAATAAGCAAACCCGTCAACGCCAAAGCCACACGATTAGATGGGAAGATGAACCAGATTAGCCAAGCAGAGTAGCACCCTATAGCCGTCCCGCAAAGCCTAAGGACAGAACGTTAGCATTGCCTTCACGCACCTGTTGTAACCTACTGGCGTACCTGTAAATCACAGACGACGTTGTACCTCCGATTGAGATATTCATCATAAGTACAAAAGTTACCAATCCCCACTCTCCTCGGTAATGGCTAAAAACTTCTCGTGATTGAGGAATGTAAGCAGGAAGTGTGAACAGTAACGCACCAACGCCGACTTTGATCCCAAATCGTGCATCGTTCCTTCGGAACATTCGTAACGCGCGCCAAAGTTTCAATGTCCATGGGTCACGAGATGTATCCTTCTGATTTTTAGCACCCAAATTATCATCGCTAAATAAATGAGCCAGGTTGGAAGGAATTGTAACGTCCTCTTCTTCTGAGCCATCGTCGGCCATTTTTAGATTCTTCGGATTTGTTCTCCAGAACACAAGCCACCACCAAGACCTTGGACGTCCACTCGACACATATTCTTCATACTCTCTCAAAATATGAAGAATGCTGTGAATTTCTCTGGCTAGGTCTACAAGACCCTGAGAAAATTGGCCACAGGTGGAAGCCACTTTCTCTAGGTGGATTGCGAGTTCCGCGCGATTTGATTGCTGTGCAAATATTTCCTGAGAATATATCTCCTTCAGAGCTTTCGTACGAGCGGAAGAGAAAAGATCAAGAGCCTATAATTTGTCAGAATCTTACAATCCTTGTCATTCGTCGGTCGTGAGACATACCATATTCAGGCTAGGCCCAAATCTTGAATTCAAGTGTACGTCGTACGTTGGAGAATTCTTATCGTCAAAAGGCAAAACTTCCAGAATACCTTTGATAGTAAATGTAAGTGATTTCTGCATATATGATTAATATCTCTGTATAAACTTCCACGTAAAGAATATAAACATTAATCCTACCATTGGTGGGCCCAAGTAGTACACGAAGATATCAAATAGCTCGCCACAAGAAGACCGAGTATCTCCCGGATGAAGATTTGTCAAATGCCATTGCATTTGCAACGAACTTCTCAAACCGCCAAGATGTTGCGTTAAGCTTTGGATGGATTTGACCAGTCTCATCTGTAGGAAATATTCAGTTTCCGTGCCGCAGACGTAATGCTCATATTTGGCTTCTTGGATGGTAGTATCGAGCGACGATATGAGACTACCTGCAACATTGAATAATTCTTCGATTTCAGTCTTGCTGACCTCAGTACCCGACAAAAAACTTCTGGTTATGATCACCAGCTTGATTCCAAATGTTAGATTCATGTTGACCATGTAATATATTAATTCAAGACTTACGATATGCGTGTAGGTACCCATTAGCTTTTTACAAGTCTTTTTCAGTCTACTAATTGCAGTCACGGGAAAGACCAAAAAGCACACCGTGGCTGAAATAAATACGCCGAGGTTCACTAAAAATCCGACCTGCACAATTTTAGAGAAAGACACTGTTCCTTCTTGCACCGATCCCTCGCGCACTAAAATTCTGGTGAACGCGGTTGATGCCACAGAGCACGCAGTATTGAACGTCTGTTTCCCCATTTTATGCTTCATAAGAGCAATTGATCCTAAGCCACCGGCGCAAAAGACGACCAGCACTATAGCGTGCCCAACCCATAGCAGATCAAGTTTTCTGAAAAACGCCGCGGTCACCATGCTGCAGCAGGAAAGAATGGTGCTGTAGACAAGAGCGAGTTCTGCAAATGTAAAAGCTTCTATCATACTTCCTATTGTTCTCGATGGGTGAAAATAAACCGTAACTGTCGCTGTCAAATGCTTGCCATCGCCCGACCCAAGCAGTGATGATATCGTTGTCGAAAATACGGTCAAGGAGGCAACGAAATACGTTAATGAGCATTTGAGCGGTCTCGCAAACTCCTGGAATAATATGTTGTCGTATATCCACCTGATGCACCATATCGCCTGTACCAGACGCATTAATCGTCGCTCGAATTTAGCGTAGTAACCCGATATCCATCGGAATATGCGAGTGGTCCTTGGAAACCACACTCGTGACCCGTTAGCACTGCCGTCGATCAGGAAAGCCGTATCTTCCCCCGCTTCGCTGTCCAAATCATATTCTGCGACTAAACTCTCCCGTCCTGATGCTTCTCCTATGGAATCAAACGGACGAAGAGTAATTTGTCTCCGTACTCGTTCGCCTGTCTCTGGGAGGATCAAGGAGTAGTTTCTTAGCATAGCGTATCTGGGTCTCTCCGATGTGGATCCTGGTTCCGCGTCTTTCGCGACTGATCGTAGCGGATTTATATCGCCATCCGCCTTCGCCTCCGTCATAGGAGTGCTTCTCGGACTGAGTCCATTCGACGTTGGCCGCGACACCACTGCTGCCGCGGTAACATCTGGCACGCAATCCGCACCGTCTCGCACTGTGGAGAGCGACTGTCCCGGATCCGACATTAAATTCAGTAAAAATGGACGTTACCGATGCGACGCGGCATATCAACTTTGGATAAGTGTGAACTTGCGTGGAGAAAACATCACACTTTTTTATAGGATTTGGTTGTACTATATTGACTGGTATAACAACATCGAGTTGGACCCCATACCGCCGCACGGTTGTCCCAAACGCGAGCTGCAAGAAAAACGGGAAATATCTGGGACCGTAAGGTTTCCAATTGATCGCCTTGGAAGGCAAATTCATATACTATTCTATAAATAAACTAGGCAATCCAGTAGCGGCCCTTGTGGTTCAGATAAATTGCCATCCTCAAAATTACATGTGAGAACACAAGTACAAGCACTTAACATCTAACATACAACACGAAACCGAACAAAAATGTTACAAACTATCAACATATAGACAATGGCAGCGACCAGGATAACAATAAGCAAGTATATATGTAACAACTGATAAATACAACGCAGTCCGTAACCAGTGTCTAGAACTTCGAAATTTCATTACTCCATGACTGACTCATTGAACATAATATATATAACACGCATCCTACTTGCTGTTTTCCAATTTCCATTTAATCAAATTTCCCGCCACCGACTGATGAAGGAATAATGCTATGACTACCATTCGACACATTCCGTGAAAACCGTCGAATTTTACCTTTCCAGTACCACGCAATAACAAGTGTTATACCAATTCCAAAACTCACAAGCGCGAACGCATAACCAGCGTCGGCCTGCTTGATAGTATTAACAAGGTTGACAAACTTACTGGTAGTAGACTTTGGCTTTATTTTATTTCGGTTGTCAATTACCGTCCGCAAAGTATCCAGAACAACCTGGCGAGATGTCGGAACAATTGGCTGACCATCAATGGTCTGGTCCCAGTATGCCTTGTTATCCTCGTCATTAATAATGACACGCTGACCAGACTGACGCACGTCGATGCCATAAGTCTTCTGAAGCCACCGCTCCCAGAACAGACCGTCAACCCATGCGAATCCCACCTCTTTCCTGGGTGACAGCACAATGTGCATATTCTGTGCCTCCTTAAGAGCCTTCTCGTCACCCTTGTCATTAGCCTCCTCAATCTTCATCTCCTTCAACTCGCGCTGGTTTTGACGCTCAGCTTTCTCCTGCCCAACACGCCTGTCGATCCATTCCAAAGCAGCAGCTTTCATCTCCTTCTTGGACAGCTCAAACTCTTCGTCCTTGGACTTGTCAAGGATACCAAGAACGACGGTACGCCCTTGCATAATCTCATGAGAATTGGCAGCTGATAGCTCCGGAAGGATAGGAAGCCACACAGTTTTCATCCAAGCCAGGACCTTCAGGTGGTCGCGCATATCTTTAGGCGAAAGCGCAGTATAGTAAGATGGACGGCCATCGCTTATGGCCACAAGTCGCGGGAATGTCGTCACACGGAACCGGGAGGCAAGGATTGGAGAAGTGGTGGTAAAGAGTGGTGCGTGGCCAATTAATGGCAACGCGAACCGGTCGAGCGCATCCTTAATTAACTGTTAACATCTGCATTGCCCGACCTAGAAGTTACACTTACAAAATCTTCTTTAGCTGTATTCTCGTCATAGAAATACAAGAAAATAACCTCCTCCTTTTTCTCAATTTCCTCAAACTCAGTCGCGTCGACCGAATGCACCCTGGCGCTCAGTGCCTTGTTGGCGAATGCCACCAGGTCGCCAACACCTCGAAGGCCATCGTATTCGACGCGTTCAGTTCCGACAAAGTACATGAGCGACGGGTAGCCGCGTAATCTAGCATCCTTGCACAATCGGCTTTCTTCGTCGCAATTAACTTCAGCGATGTTAAGCTTGCCCTGCATCTGACGGGCAAGTTCAAGCCACGCAGGCTCCAGTGCTTGGCAGTGACCACACCAAGGAACGTAAAATTTGATAAAGAAGCTCTCACGGGTAGAAGTTACAAGCTTCGTAAACGACGAGAAGGTGAGTGGGACGGAAACACCATTCGGATTCGGACTGCTAGTGGTGCTAGCCTCGAACTTCTCAGCATTGGCATTTTCCTTTGATGTCGCGGATTCCTCTTCAGCTACAGCCTTTGCACTTTCAGCGCCCTCAATTTTTTCCGTTGTCTGACCATCGGTCTTTGCGGCGACACTCTCCGGAGAACCCTTGGCAGCGCTAACAGTATTTTTCGTCATGTGTTTGAGAGTGTAATCCTTTAGGCCATCGTACGTACGCGCGCCGGTAGAAGGATACTTCTCCACCATTTTACCGTCCTGATACAAAATGAACGTGGGGTAGCCTGTGACGTCGTGCGCGTCGCAAAGGTCACCATTGGCAACACAGTCAATGTTGGCAAAATGGAAGTCTGCAGCCTCGGCCTCGCCAGCCAGGTCGTTCGACAATTTTGACCAGATTGGAGCCACAGCTTTGCAGTGGTGGCAGTACGGCGAGAAGTGCTTGACCCACCATGTTCCCTTGCCGTTCGTAACTTGTGACGCGAAGGACGTTGCGTCGAAGTCAATAGTCGCGTCCGTAGTTTGTGAGCTCTCTGTTGAGTCGACAACAGAATCGGCGTGGCCCTCAGCTGGAGGAGGAGAAGGAGGAGCGGCGGACACGGACACGGACAAGATTGATAATAATAGCCCTATTGAAATTACTAGGCTGGTTAGGGAGAGCGACCGCATTGTGATGTTGCGGTCGCGCGGACGAAGTCAGGGGGGAAGTTCGAGAGCTCGAATGTGCAGTCCCGCGAGTGCAGAAATTAGCTAACAACAGCAAGTCCAGCAAATGTATGTCCGAGCACTGGCGACCGGGACTAAGGCGATTGTGGACGTCTGTTCTGGCTGCGTTGGCCTGAAAATGGTTGCCTGCTTGAGGGTCGTGACTTGAACAGGTTATATCACTAACCACTGGAGATTTATCATCGGTGAGGCAGCACGAGACACGAAAGTGCAAAATGCGATCCAGCCAAAAAGAGCACAAGATAGAGTTGTTGCACCAGTACACCCTAACCTTGCCAGTCGGCTCAGAACCCTGACCCATGCTAATCAGTCTCTACAGCTTTGCGATGGATGGAACTCCCCCATAACGGAGTCCAATGGTAATATGTCAGCAAGCGCACACTATACCATAATGAATGATCCGTTACGACTTCTCCGTCATGCTGTGGCAGAGCACTTGCTGCCTACAATGCTGGCGTCGGCAGATCCTTCTGGTCCTGCAGTCGAGGACATAGCAACAGCCACGCATCTGATATTCCCCGCAGATTCGGCCGTTTCCCCTTTACCTTTGTCGACGCCGACGCGATTCGTTCGAAAAGCAGGTCCCAATACGACTGGTGGTGCTATCGATTTACGAGCAGCCTACTTTTGTTGGTTATGTCGCGATGAGAACGTGGCGCAGTATATCGCACTATGTGGTGAGAAAGATGTTGTCAACTTAACTTTTTTGGAGCGTGCATCTCTGGTTACATGGCTGGAAGGTGCCGATGAGCAGTCAGATTATATCGTCGCCGATACTGGCGTGGGTGCTGCTACTGCACAGGCTTTGTCTGAACCAAAAGCCGCTGCGGCGACTTCGAAGATTGGAACCGCGGAGGGTGCCGAGATGAAGGCGGCGGCGAAGGTCAAAAGGCCAATGGACCCGCGACTGGAACGAACGTATGCAATTGAGCGGGTATTGGTAAATAGGAATACCGTATTACGAGGCATCAAGCAAACAGTGAGTCGAGGTCTACCGCATAGTGTCGTCTATACAAGGGCTAACACTCTGTTTATTAGGACTTTTCGTATGTACGGAAAGAAGCAATGGAGTCATTCATTCGTTCCCATAATCGTTCGGCAACCGGAGCACAAGCAGCACGCCAACGTGGCGCTCCATACAACACTCAGCGTGGCCCATCTGCGGTGACGGCTCCTACCCCATCATCAGGACCATCCACCAAGCGACGCGATCCCATCATCCTGCTTTCGCCATCTGCATCCTCGCTTCTCACAATGTCCAACATCAAAGACTTTCTTGAACGTGGAGCTTACGTGACCGCACCGCCTAGTGCCTCAGCTGTCAACATCCAGATGATCAACCGGACATCGAATCGACTTGGCCAGGTGCGATTTGTAGTCGTGGACTCTTGCGAACGGTTTAAACCAGATTACTGGGACCGTGTCGTTGCCGTGTTTACGACTGGTCAGGCGTGGCAGTTTAAGTTGTATAAGTGGCATAATCCGCACGAATTGTTCCAGAGGGTTAAAGGATTCTGCGTGACATTCTCTGGTGATCCCGTACCGGAGAGCGCACGTGCGTGGAACGTTGACGTAGTTCAAATCGACAAGGTTCACAGATTTAGAGATCGGGAGACAGTTGAAGGATTGTGGGATGTGCTTGAGAAATGGATGGAGGCGAGAGGATGGTCCGGAAAAGGAAAATCTGCGTCATAGTCATGCCATATGAGTCTGACGAATTGATTTTGTACTAATAGACATCTGTAATTAATAGCGTTTCTTTGTACATATGATGGGCATTTTGTTGTAGTAAATGGCAAAAAGAAATCAATTTGGATTCCAATTTCCACATCAGTGCATGACCAATACATATGACCATAAATTCCGTCAATTCCAAAATTGTAGCAGAACACCAAAAGAATAAGTGAAGGACAACATTAAGAATCGCATAGCAACAAATCAAAAACATAGCAAGTCCATCTATTAGTGATTAACAACACATCACAAGACAATCGCAAAATCCATAAGCTATCTGTATTTGTATGTAATATACCACCATCTAACAAACCAACACCTCTCACCGAAATTTCACATAACAAAGAAAGCAAAACATAACATAACCAAACATAATGTAATGTAACAATGAAAATGAAGAGAACCCACTGGAAAAAGAGGAAAACAAATCAGCTCAAATGGAGAAAAAACCCTATACACGAAAAAATACACCGAGAGATAAGTATCTTATATTCGACCACTTAATCAATGCAACCCTTTTTAAACGGCATTCTCAGGCGACTGAGCAGTAGCCGTGTTCGAATTGTTGGAGGACTCGGGGCCACGGAGAATGACCTGTTCCATCCTTCTGGCACGGAAAAAGTTTGCCATCGACTTAAGTAAGATAAACCAACCAAGCAACATCAAGAAGTAAGAAAACCACTCCGATCCAGCGGATGTTCCGGATGCATCAGGGCCATTAGTGTCGCTAGCTGTTTGCACGTTGTACGAGTTAGGATCGATGGCGGCGTTGGCGGCAACAGCTGCTGAATTCGCACCGGAGCCAACACCAGTGTCCTCTTCAGGGGCAGATCGGAGGTAGAAACCATACTGGATCAAAGTGATACCAAGACCGGCACGGGATCCGTTTTTCGCAGCATGAGTGGTATGCAGAAGATATGTAAGTAAGAAACCGACAAACTGGAAGGACATCGAAATGAGCATGTTCCAAACAAAGTTGAAAAAGTTTCCGACCGGCAGACCATCAATGAAAATTTCATCCGAAGACATTCCCGGCGCAATGATAGTGGTTTCCCAATATGGCGGAGTAGCATCGGCAGCAGCCTCCTCGTATGAAGGCGGATGCTCTTCGCTCGGTTTCTCACCAGCCTCAGGCTTGGCCATAATGTTTGCGAACACGCCATCGTTAGAGTTGGCAGGAGGGTGAATGTGGTGCGACGAAGATGCAACAGACGATGATGTTGACGAGGATGATGACTGTGACGATTCAGATGCTGTCTCGGACTCTATGGTCGCGGCGACGGTATTGTTGTCGTTGTGAGGTTCGTCCTTAGGCAAAAGTCGTGCCGCTTCTTCTCGGCTCCGGGCTCTCGGACTGCTAGATGAAGCACCCGCACTCAAGGAACCTGGACGTCGTAAAAAGAAGTCGTCGTCGCCGTTGTCGTTGTCGTTGTCTTCGCCTGCCGGAATGTCGAATGATCGAGCAAGCGGATCGTCCGGCTGGATTGGCAAGTACGAAGCGACTGAGCGGAAAGAAGGCGGAGGTGAAATGGGGACAGGCCTGACAAGACCGGACTCTCCAGAAGCACTCACACCTGTATTTGCTGGAGTCGAGGTCATTGAGATCGCAGATGCGGCGGAAAAGGAGGATGCTGACGGTTCCCGATGAAGAGAACCAGCGGGATTGCGCGGCAGCTGTTACAATGTTAGTAGTGACAATAAAAAAGGATTTCCCATATACGTACTCTAGAATACTTGCGGCCTAGACGAGCCATAATGGTTTGAAGATGAGTTGGAGGAGAGTGTGAGTGATTGTGATGATTAGATGCTGAGAAATGCACAGAACGTCGCAGTCGGACAGGACTAAGATAGACTCAGGACGGTGGAGACAAGGCGAGCAGTCGTGGCGCAAGGCGCAGCTGACGCGGTGACGCGAATCTATGGACAAAGAACCACTTAACACGTGTGTATAACTGTACAACGATTGCATGTACCAGCTTTAAATGTCACTTCAATTGATGTTTAGGGCTTTGTGTCCATGACTGGAACTCTACATTTACAACGCATATACCATGGAGTGCTACGCCAATGCCGTGATTTGGCACCCAACACATTCATTACTCAACCGACAATTTTCAAAATTGCCGAATACGGAGAGCCTTCTGAAGATACCTCTGATATAAATTCCTCATTTCCGAGGATATATAATATATAGCACAATGCCGGGCAGATTTCCGAGACAGGTCGACTTTTTGGCGAGTTTGTCGATTGGCAAAGGCGCTCTCAGGCTACCAAATAATGTCGAGAAGATGACGCTCACGTTCAAGAAGCTGAATTCATACGGGCATATGGGTGCTCGGTACGCCGTTCTTGAGATTCTTAATAATCTGTGCTATTGCTAATGTCACGAATTAGGAAATTCTGGCGATTGTATCTGCCAAAAATCCAATTCCATAACCCGAATCTACCAATATCTGTTATCCGAACCGAGGCGTCTACCGAGGCAGAACATAAAGCTGCGCCGTCTACATTGACTATCTCATTCAGTAAGTTCAATTGTCATAGCACTGGATGACACTGAATAATAACGCCGATATCATAGAGGATCGGACTCCAGTAGTCTTGAACTTCAAGAACAAACATTCTGACAGCATATTACGAGACGTCGTCTCTGCAACCAGAGCTGCGCCAGTGAAAGACACGACTCCGCCTCTCGGGAAGCCAGATATGAGAATTAAATTGAACCCATAGAAAATTGCTAATTGGCGATGTTGCGGATGGTGAAGAATTGTACGGTGCATCACGGCGTTGTGGGAGTGTTTGAGCCAAGAGACATACTGGCCCCATGTTCCATGTATATATGTATTCATGATGTAGATAGGGAATAATGCGACACGAAGGGTTGTATAGCACAGCTGTGACAGCTTGTTAGTTATAAATGTAGACTGGACAAGCTGGGCCAGTGAGAATGCACTTTCAATATCGACTGCCCGTCGTAATTACAACTTCGATTATACAATAATACACACGTCAATGAAACGCGGTCTGAAAGCAAATCAATGCTCGCACGCATCATATGCATTAATTCTTTCGAGAATATTCCCGCCGCACTTAGATTCAACACAAATGTTAACGCCCGAATGACCTTAATCAATGACCAATATATCTCCTTGCATAACATACCTATGTCCATTACAACCAAACCGGTAAGTGTAAAGCCAGATTAGTAATATAATCTCCTATTGTTATATATATCAACTCGTCTAGACGGCGCTTTTATTATCAATCTTCGTGAGTTTTACTACAGCCTCCTACGGCGATGGGTCATAATTTTGTCTTCTGGAGTTTCTCTCTGTGCCGAATGCATTCGACCGACTGGCGCGTATAGTCTCTTATTGCACCGCGGACGTCTTGGCCTAAAATAACGATGTTCTCAAGTTCTTGGGTTTGGCGTTTACAACGCATCCTTTCCGCCAAAGCCTTGTCGAATTCAATGGCTGTCAGGCCCGAAGTCCGCTGTAACGGTTTGGATCGACTCAGGTTGGTAATTCCACATAAAGGGTCAGTATCACGCGGCAGCTTCCTCTTCTTTCCGGTCGTGATACTCCTTGCAGAGGCTTTTGAAATCTTCGCGCTAGATCCAGGTTTCTGTGATAAATGCTTCTCGTCACGCGTGATCTTTTTCACAGGTTTTGTATGCCCCAAGGACAAACAAGTCTGTTTCAAAAACAAACTCGGTTGCCGCACGCGTAAATCGTCGATCCATCTGTCACAATCGCTCTCAATATGGTAATCAATTACTCCTTTCCACGAACTAACTGCCGGCGTAGTGTTATTGACGAATATCACGATGCCACCGCGCTCGTGCACTGCTTTTGCAGCTTTCCGGATAAGTTTCTTGACACCTAGGACTTTCAGAGATGTGCCAACAATAATGAGGCAGTCTGGACGGGATTTTATATCTGAATCAATGCACCGGCCAATGCCGTCACCGTCTGGATGCTCTTCACCGTAGAGCACGATATTTGGCTTGCCCAAGCGTCAGACCATGCAAAATAATAAGTACGTAATACCATGTAACTTACTAGAAGTCCCCCAATGCGTGGGCATCGCTTTCCCGCGTTTGTCCGTTCCTCAGCTGGACGAGCACGTCAGATCGAACTTACGTTCGCATCGATTTCAAAAGGCTTACCTTTCTCTGAGCAGTTGCGGCACTCAGGCACATTTCCATTCTCCAACGCATCAAAGTACTCTTGACTCCAAGAGACCTTCAGTCCGCACATTGTACACTTCAACATATGAATATCACCATGCAACTGCACCACGTCAGCCGATTTCCCTTCGACGCCTAGCCTCAGCCCGTCCTGACCCTCCAGGCCATCAATGTTCTGCGTATAGCACCGCAGCAGTCGATTGCAATCATACAAATGCTTTATAAATTTGTGGACTGCAGTAGACCGCGCGCTGAGAATACAGGATCGCAGGCGAGCCATGAAGGTGCAGAATACGGAGACAGAAACTGGGCTATTGAACAATATCGCGTCAAATAAGTCGCGCCCTTTGACGACGGCTGTTGGGTAGTCTTTTTTGACCATAGCGTATAGTCCCTCTTCTGAGCGGAAGTCCTGCGTTGTAAATATTAGCTTGAGTAAACAAACCAACAAACACGTCTCGGTCGACGCACCAACTCTCACGAGTCGATATGAAAATTAAACCAAAAATTGTATTAGAATAAAACTTGGGGCCTTACAGGAATACCAGCATTACACGAGATTCCAGCACCAGTGACAAGCAAGATACGCTTCGCCTTCGCGACAGACGCCGACACTGCACACAACCCTAGCGCGGCCTCCGCTTCTTGGCTCGCATCTCCGAGACGTAGAGTTTTTGGGATGGCATTTTGCTGGGCTAACTTCGCTGCTGCTGCCATGTAGTAGATTGGCTGATAGCGTTGGCAGCAGGAAAGTGTTCTCGCGATTGGCTGGTGTAGTAGCAACAAACAGCACAACAGGGGATCTTTACTCGTGCGGCGCTGATTCGAGCCGGCCCAAGGGTCGTGCACGGACCCTGGAGCCGGCCCAATTAGGGGATAGTGTAAACAGTCAAAGTCCATCAAGTTCGCATGACTGTTAATAATTATACAATATTAAGATGCCTAAAATATTCCCAGACTCGGAAGCTACTTATTGCGTAAAATGGCATATACTAATACACATGACATAGTATACATTCTTCGTAACATGCACTTCATTATCGCCAATTTCCCCAAATCAGCCCCGAGTTGTCAAACTACTAGACGTCAATGCATCAATTGAATTGTCAACTACACAATCCGTCTCCCGCGACCCATCTGCATCAGTTATACGGCTTTTTCGGCGTAACGTCCGTTGCCATTCGTCGCGATTCTATTAGAAGGCACTATATGCGGCAGCAAACCCCTGCCCAACAACTCCTGCGTATCCATAACCGCCGCCCATCCAACCCGTTTCAAGAATACACGCTCATCGCTCTCACGATAGCGGTCCCAATAATCGATACCCTGTTGAGCAGAGATTGATAGCGTATCATATCCAGTCTTGATAATGTCCGACACAAGTTCAGACGAGAGATGTCCAGAGGAGAACATCGAGCGTTCTTTGATAAGATTGTTGTAGTGTTCTGAAATCGAAATAAGTGTACCAACGGAGGAATTTTCTCGCGCCATATCGTAAGCTGCTGATAGTTTGCTAAGTAATTCGCCCGTCTCTATTAACTTGTAGAACAAGTCGTCGTAGTCGGCTGCTCCGGAAAGAAAAGATTCGCCCGCTGAGAATGCCAGGACGAGTACTCGGATTGTATCGTCGATTAATACCGGCATACCTTGAATACCACGAAGATGTTTAGAAGAGCCTGTGACGAATCGCAGGAATGAAAATATCGACTTCCAGAGTTCAGACCAGTAATATTCTAAATACGTGAGCACATAGCTATATAACGTCTAAGTTCTAACAAGCCATACTAAGCCGTACTCGGAGTCGCTTAAGCTGAGATATTATGCGGTGAATAGTACCAATAGCCAGTCTATGAATATTAGCCAAATAAGTCTTGGGATACCTTACGAAAATAAAGTATTATACATATACATAGGTACATCCAGTGCCTTCTTCATGTTGTGACGTACGGCGCCAATCAAAACATCGAGAATTCCTTCGACTAAAAACCTCTCGCCCTTGACGTACGGTAGACACGGTTGCCGTTGCCGACAGAGCCGCATTGACGACCGACACTCTATACTCACTAATTTCTGCATTGTTATGGGATCTTCGACCAAAATTCTGTGGACTAGCATTGCGATGCGGGCGTAGGATGCGTGACGCTCAGAGCGATGTTGGTGTTGTAAGAGGTAGGATGACAGGGAGATATACGATCCGAATGGCGTTTCTAGTGAATCAGTAACAAGATAGAATGTACAATGCTAAGATTCATACCTTCTTGAGCAATGGTCTTCGTTTCTATGAGCACCTGTGAGAAATATTTGTTCGCATGGACAAAGTTACCGGTGGCGAGGAGAATAGTAGCTGATAACGGTGGTCTGTCATATGGTAAGTCCTATCCATTCCAAAGAACAGTGTATTTACTCACAACGAGGCGAATGCGTTGTTAGCCGCCATCTGATGGTCCTGCTGCAACAATGCTGTCTTCGCCTTCTTGGCGAATCCAGAGTATGATGAAATCATCGACTCCAGTGAGAATCCGTCTGCGGCGTCATCTGCAATTGCGATGTAGTCCTCCCTTGCCTCTTTGCAAGTCTTGCCAACCGCGACGACGATCTTCTGCATCACTGACTCGTCTACAAAATCTGCTAGTCGAGTCTGATAAGGATTGTATGCTTCCAATTTGTCGTAGTTCGATAGGACACCGAGGAGGACAAAAGCCTCAAAAGTGTGTGAGGTAGTTGCATTATCATATATTATTTGGACTAGAACGGCAAATAAATCGCGCTGGATGAAGAAATTGATGAGACTGGTTCGGTAAGTGCAGCACACTATCGATAAAGTTGCTCGTAGAGCAGCGATTCGTAGATCTAGGAGTCAAGAGAGTCAGGGTCTAGCTGTATGCAAGTTTGCCTGAACGATGAGTTACCTATCGATCCAGTTCGCATTATGCGTTCGAGGGCGTCCACGAACTCCTGCAAGCAAGTTAGATGTTTGCTCACAGTACCACAGTATCCTCAAACTCGCACATACCGTAAATTCGCGGTCTACCCTGTCTAAGCCTACTAAGATCGTAATGACCTCTGAGCTAGTGAATTGCTTCGCCAATATTTCTCGAATCAGAATCGTAAGGGTCTGCCATTGTCAGCCTCCGCTTGCCAACCACCAGCAGGTCTGGAACAATATCACTCACGTCCAATGCATTGGCGACAATTGTCGGATTACTGTCACTTAGAAATCTGACTCCACGCATGAATACCGTACTTGCAATGCTCTGAATTACTGCATTAATAATTTCCTGGATATCTCGTCCCGTCAACCACCACACACCTGCATCTGTAATAGATCCTCGGCAGAGAATTCGGAAAGTATCACCGATAATGCCGATGAATTTGCTTTGAGTATGAAAAATTCGACCCAGAAGCCATCTGACTCGGGAGGCTTCGCTCCTTCCTGCAACTCGCTCCGTTAACAACATTCGCCTTCCACATCCGACAAACGTCCACCATCAACAAGCGACAGAATAGCAATAAGGAAGAACTAGACATACTTTAAATAGCAAGTGATATAATCCAATTATTTTTGGCTGCAGACTTCCTCGCTCGACGCGCACAAGCGGCGATTCTAGCGCTGCCATTCCCGTTCCCCGATGCAACTCTAACTATCGCTGTTCCAAATATTCACAAGTTTGTCCCAACAGACCGAAGATGGATTAGTAGTCGATCAGCTCAACTGCACTCGAGATCGGATCTGGTGCTGGACGGTGGCTTGCTAGTGGCATAGGCTGCGTCGTAACCCTGATAGCATCAGCGAGCCGCACACTTAATGATGGTACGAGGCTTAGGCGCGCTGAAAGAAAGTACATATTCCAGGCACGTGATCGAGAGCTCGCGAAAGGTTGCTACTTTCGATGAGAGAAATGTATGGTTATATCTGCAACAATATTTTATTTGAAATTGTAGGGCCTGTCGATGAAATATGGCTTTGGCATTTAAAGAGATCTTGCGATGATGAGTGCTATTGTCGCCTAAGGATATACCGCCTCCAGTGAATATATTTACCAGAGATATCGCTCACAGGGGCTCACGCGTCTACCGTGACTCTCAAGCAGCGGATACTGCGCTCAAGTCGTCGACTTTTCATTAAGTACATAATTTCATCTAATATTAGGATGTGCTTAGATTGTATTGTCTCTCTGCAATGAGAAGATTGACGTATCGTTGTATTTAGCCGATAATGCGCGTATCACAGGGAACATTATTAGGCGCGTTCCATTATATCACACCCGGCTTTCTTCATAAATCACAGCTTTACTGGTTCGCGATGACGCGCTGCCGCTAGGTAACTTATCATACGGCTTTATTATGACATAGGAACAGTCTGACACTTGTATTGCTCGGCCACCCAAACCCGGACTTTGAACATTACGACAAAAAATGCCGAGATCTGGTGGTCCCGCACGGCACGCCATCTGACAAGGCCAATGGCAAGGAGACAAGCCTCAGCGAACAGCTACTCTCCCCGAAGGGCGAGTAGCAATGCTCGTATATGTATATATAGAAAGGAACATCTATTGGACAACGTCGGGAAAAACAAAAACCCAGTAGGAACACAAGAATCCAGGAGGTAAAACCTAACGCTGTTCCTTATGAGCCTGTCACAGGCTCCCCTCGTGACGCCTACGCCTTGTTCGACAAGGCGTCGCTAGGACCGGTAATAGGACCAAGTGGCTTAGCGGCATGTATTTGCTACTCACCCATGCCGCTTCGGAGTCGCGTGCGCAAATCCCGACTTTCGCGTTGAGATAACTTCTTGCCAGCCACTCTTGTTACGCGACGCTAACGCGTTTTATTTTGTTTTTTGTCATAAATGGCCGCAACCAACGGTTTTGCTCCCGGAAAACCCGGCAGCGGCTGTGCACATTCTGCATCCCGATCGAGAGGCTGAGGCAGTCAGTCACCTTCGAGTCTTGATTAAGGGTTCTTCCTTAATCACACTCTCACTTAAAATCTCGTAGTACGTAAGTTCCAGGCGTCTGCAAATCTATCGCTCAAAATTTGCAAGCCAAGAATTAGCATATTAGACGTTGGATAGAAGATGGTATGCTTAGTGGTTGTTGAGGCTGCTCGGATGCCGGCAATTGTCCCAGAGTTACACAGTGCCTGTGTGATCCGCGGACCGTCGGATTCTCCGCGGAGCCGCACGTTGGCTTTGCATACATACCACCTTGGGAATTGTACAATCCTCACAGCCAAGTAAGGGTTTCAAATCCGCCCGTTGCTTGACGCGTCATGACCACGCTCAGACTTCTCGACGCGTTGGCAGACAGTCTGGGGTTTGGTAACTCGTTGTCTGTCCACTATCCAATAAGTAGTTCCCCCTGGTCTTCATCGCTTGCTTTGCATCCAACACACAGCCTATATGCAACTGGCATAGCACATGGTTCCCCTCGCAATTTGACCTGAAACGGATATTGACAGTGGTTCACTGTTTATTCTAATTTATTTTACAATTGCTTGCAGCGCCACAGCTTAGCACAGTAGTCGGCAGTCGCTTATTCTGTTCTCACCAGGAGGTAACTAATAGGCGAACCGCGAAGGGCTTTACTATTACAGTCTAAACCTTGGTTTGCTTCTCTGTAGCACCGCTCTCAACGGCAAAATGCCTAATCTCAAGAGAACTGGCAGCAATCAACATTGTCGACGAATTCGTGTCACTCGCTTGCTGGCTACCCCGGTCTCGTTCTTAGCCTCCTGTCTCTCTTCATCCCATCGGCCCAGTCATCACGAAAAATGGAATGACTGCTCGAATAATCTGAGCGAAAGCTACATCTCCACGACTATCATTTCCACTAATCCTCCTGCGTCATTCTCATCCGCCGTTCAGTCGCCCACTCCAGCACAAGTGGCCAACTCAACGTCAACGCCGAAATCGCAATCGCCGTCAGTGCTGCTCACCCCTCGACGTGCAGCTAGAAGGAAATTAGAAGTTGAGAACGAGGAGGTTCTCAATGATCATGTATATGACCACATCTTGAACTCTGCTCCGCATTCGCCGCCAATCGTTCTCGACGCGTACGACCTCCTGGGCGAGAGCTATTGGTCACCAAAATTAGGCCGGCTTAGCTCCACGAATGGGAACGAACAGCTCAGCGAGCGCCACCTGTCCAGGTCCGTGAGCGAGAGTGTTGCAGATAGAAGAGCTCCACTGGCGCTGTCGCTGCGGAATAAGTCACGAATATTAGGAGCCACTGTTTCAACAGACAAATCGCTGGGAGACATACAGAAGTTCGCCGTCTGGAACGATGGCGAGGCCGATTTTGTATGCTATCTCCGCTTCCGTACGGCTTGGCAGAGCTAACATATATTTAGGAGACAGCGTCGCAGAGGGAGCACCCGGTGTCCGAAGCCACGACAGTGGTCGTGTCGCGGTCTACAATTCTGTCTGATATCACAAACACTGGAAATTGCAACACCGGTCCGGTCCTGAAGGTCGTTAATCGACGATTCAGCGTTCAAATCCCCAATGAAGACATCGTATATAGCCTCCCTTACGGATTTAAACTATTGTTAACATCTATTAGAAGCGGATTGACGCGATGGTGTGGCAACTTTTGCACCGAACCGATACCTTTGCCTTCCCGCCCTCCATCGCAGCCATCAAGTCATCCGTGCTCCAACGGCATCCCTCTATCCAGCACTACTTTACCCGAACGGACAAGCAACGCACACGTGACAACATGTCAGACTTTCTTAAGTTGTTAACACAACGACTGTTTGTTCAGCAGGAGCGATTCTTGGACGACATGTACTCTAAGCACGCCGTCACGGTCGGGGAACATGCTGGCTGCAGCACAGACTGCTTTGCAAGCCATTTATATGCCGAGTTCTTTGACTTTGACCAAGATTACGAGAACGATGACGAGGAGGAAGAGAAAGGGAATATTCGGCACCGCTATCTTCAATATGCGGCGCTCTGGAGACGCGTGGCCGAGGAAATTGATCTCGAAGGACCTCATATGGCTGCTGAATGGTGGTCTCTTGCCGAACTCAAGTTCAAAGTAATGAAAGCGCGGTTGCGACATAGCTGCATTGACGAGATGGAGAGGTTAGCGCTTCTTGCCTTATTCGCGTCATGATAATTCTCTAATAGCTGCTTAGGTATCTCCAGCAAGTCTTGGATGAGGATTAGTGTGGTGCCTGCTACGCGACATACGACGATTGAATGTAGATTTGTTACGACCCCGTTACGACAACATATAAATACAAGAAAGGAGAACTTGCGCATTTGCACATGCAGCGTTAACGACGAACTAGATTATATATGCACAAATCAATCTGCATCATTATTAGTGAAATAATTACATCGAGAGACACACCCTTATGATGGTAACTACTATTATACCTGTACAAAATGTAACGCAAACGTAAAAAGCCACAAAGATCAACACGCTAAGCGAGACAAAACAGCTAAAACAAAACCTCAAAAAACTCCCACCATTATAAAGCCGCATAAAAGAGAGATTTGAAGTAATCCTAAGCTGTAGATGCGTTTAAACGGCCATCTCCCGCTGCAGCTTTCTAAGCTCCTCTTCCTCGTCCTCGGCTTCCTCCTCAACTTCGACCCTGGTCGGTGTCCCCAGTTCAGGCAATTTCGCACTCGGCACCCGGCCAGCGTTCAGCATCTTGGCATCCAACTCCTCCTGCTGCAACGCCTCCAACTCGTCCTCAAGCTCGTCCTCATCGACAGACTCGCCCAGTGGTCGTGAAATAGCTTCGCCGATTTCGTCAGACAACGCAACCTGCTCGCGGATCTCGTCCATCGTGGCGTCGACCTTGTCAATGTTCATGTTGCCGTGGATCTGCTTCATTGCCTTCGCGCCGGACTGCATGACCTTCATGGTCTCGAAATTGATGTTGGCTGACTCGATTGCATTCGACTGCGCCTCTAGTGTCGCGATTTGGCCCTGTACCCGTTCTAGCTCGGACTCAAACATTTTCTTCCTCTTAAGTGCGTTCTTTGCAACTTCACAGTGTGTTAGTATACTCTATCGCCAACAACATCGCCGCCACCTAGTCCTTCACCCTCTCTGACAAAGGGAAATACATACTAAGTTTATTCGTATTCACATTTTTTCGCGCAAGTGCCTCCTGCTCTGCTATCTTCTGTTCGGTATGTTTCTCCTTCTTGGCCAGCATCTCAAGCTGCGCACGAAGTGCTATGATCGCCTTCTTCGGCGCTTCCTTTTGGCTGGCAGAACTTCCTCCGAAAAGATATGACCACATGGCTGGTGTATGGCAAATATATGATGATGCGCTATGCTAAATGCAACTGCGTGATGAAGATTCTATCAGACAGATTTCGAGCTAACTTCCAAATTACGAGTTTCCAATCGTGTATCGTTATTGTCGTCTGCAAGTTCCCCCTATACCAAATACCCGTCACAAGTTTTTCTATCTCCTAAATACTTCAAGAATGAACTTTGGATCTGCACAAACTTTACGCGGAAACTGGAGCAGTGACTGGCGTACAAGTGATGACCATGCGCATGTGCGTTGCGGTGCTCTGCCAGACTGGGTCAAGTATGATGTTGGGCAGCTCTGCTACATTCCGCTCCGTGCTGCGAACCCTTGCCCTCCTGAGCTCCACGCACTTGCGTATTCAACATTATTTCGGACAAACACATTGTTGATAGCATTGAAGACTACGGTCTAAATACGTGGTGCTAGAGCTAGAATAATCCTATCAGTATCGTAGATAGTAAATATCCAGCGGCCTCGGTCGCACACACGGATCACCGCTCTTCGTAATATCAAATTGCGGACACGTCAATATTGGTAATTCAATCCATTAATGTTTTCAAACGCATTACGCAAAATATTGACAAATCTATACAGGTGCACATTGATCAACACACTTGCTCCTACATTTGTACAAGCGGGGTGTCCGTCTTCTCTTCCTCTCCTCGTTAGGCGCCTAACTAGATGCCATGCCACCACGCGTTCATACCTAACAAGAAGACAAATAAGCAAAAGTCCGTGATGATGTTCGCGACTATATGTGTGTATCGTGCAGCTAATAGCAAGTATGACGAATATGGTGCGGGTATATATGGTGCCACTTTGGTAAATATCGACTTTGATGGCGATCGACCCTACAACGTTTAGCAACGAGGGTGTTTACAATACCACAACCGTCTACTCACCTTCTCAATCAAAAACCGACTAGACTGCAAAAGCAGCTCCGTCGTGGCAAAATACCAAAACACAACGCCATTCCCACTACCCAAGCTTTCCAGTCGCGAGATCTGAGATCCGTTCAAGTCGAGCTTGAACACTGCGAATAGAGCAAGTAGGATAATCGACACTGCATGCGCACTCCTCCAATATCGACTATTGTCTGACATTAAGTTTGCACTGTTGGACGACATGGTGTTGGTGCTGTTGGGTCCAGCCGGCGAAGTGGCACCAGGTGATCCTGGAGTTTGCGAACCGTCTGATGAGCGGGACATGTTCATCATAGCTGAAAAAAAATCGAAATCAGCTCCATCGCCTGTGTAATTACTTAAGACCGTCTGCTTCACGAATTCTTCGAACCCAGCATCAGGACTCTGTGGGCCAGTCCCGCTCCCTTCCGCACCAAGGACCTGCTGCCGCCCAGCGGCAAGCAACTTCAGAATCGGATTCTCCGGCAACGTCGACGACGAGCTGCGTCGCTCCAGTCCGCCACCTGAAAATATCGTTGGGGAAATAGCGAGATCTGGCGCGAGGTCTGGCGGATCATCATATATCGATTGGGGGACAACATGTTCTTTGTAGGGCGTCGATGTGTTGTGCGCAGTGTTGGTGATCTTGTTCAATCTGTCGGTTCCACCGGCGAGGATTTTGGCCTCTCGTCGTTCGCGACGGAGACGGGCTTTGTCGGCGACGGAGAGGGGAGGGGTGGTTGCTGAGTCAGTCGGAGTCGTTTCTGACATTATGCTATGCTTGGAGTTGTTAAACAGAAGAAAGCGAATGAGAGAAGACAAATCTCAATTCAACAGTCCAATTGTTACCAATGATTGATAGATACAAAGCCTCAACGATGGCTGATAGAATTGTGCTGATGTCGATGATGAGATGGTTAATGCATCGTAGCAGGCGAGATCACTGGAGTTGCTCAGGTTGAAGTTAGTGCAACCAAGGCTCGAACCAAATTTCTGACCGGCCGGTACGTAATTCCAAATGAGGTGATTCCACGGATTCGCCATAACCGCTTCCTACGCAAAGATGTTTATAGCCTTAAATGCCAGCATTGCCATCCTAAACTTTATTGCTCAGGGGTCTCGCCAAAGCCGCAAGCACCGCGAAATGTGACTTCCGCGTCGTCGACTCCATCTCGAAAATCGAATGTTACTTTTACGCGTTATCCTGTGCATATCCTCATCTCAAGTTTAGAATCAGCTCCTTTGTACGCCAACGTTATAACTCAATACGTGCGTCTGTGAAATGACACTGGACCAAAACAGATTGGTCTCAGCATTCGCGTCAATATCAAGTGAACGATTGACGAACCTATACGGTGGTTCACTTCGGCTTCCCGCAGGTGGTACACATGCCGATACCGCGTTTGAGTTGTCTATGCGGAGATGGGATGATTTGTCGTCTGAGGAATTTACGGCTTGCTTTGACCTAGTAAAGAACAATCTGATGGGCATGTAAGTCGATCCTCGTCTGCTTAGTCACCCAGGTTAATGGCTTGTTTGATAGGTATAAGAACTCGACAATGGGCTGGTCGCCGAGAAAAAAGATGGCAGAGATGAAAGAGAGCGGATTGATCTACATTTTATTAAAGTCAAAGTCAGCAACGGTGGGGTTCATAAGTTTTATGGTGACGATCGAAGAGGACGAATGCGTTGTCTACTGGTATAAATCTTCGGAAATAAATCATCGTAAAAGTCGCGATTTTAACTATTTGCATAGCTACGAACTACAGCTACCAGAAAGTTTACGGGGTCGGGGGTTGGGTAAGGTGTTACTCTCTATAATGGAAGACATAGCTGTCAAAGCCGGCGTACCGAAAGCCATGGTCACAGTCTTCTCATCGAATCCTGCACAGCATTTCTACCGGAGTTTGGGGTACGGTATCACGGTTTTATGTGTTTCTATATCGTTTCATCGGAAATTTGCTGATAACCTGAAATTGCAGCTACAACCCAGTCGAGCACTCACCACGAGCAAAGAGTCTACGCAATGGAGTAGTCAAACAACCATCCTACTACATCCTCGGGAAGTCACTCCTATAGCACTCATCACTTTGTTATCGCAATCTCATTGTATCTTACATGCTAACACAACTATTTACACCCAAGCATTTTACGTCATCCCCAGTTTAAATTTGTATAACAGTCTTTGATGGATTGTCCGTGCCTTGGAATTCTATAAGCAACGCCGCGCGGAGAGTATCCGTTATAATGATGGTCATGCCAATGGTATACACCAAAGTGATCGCATAAAAGAAGTTAGCGTTGCCGGATCCGAGGTATATCCACAGATGATAGAAATTAGGTGCGAGTACGAGGGAATGTAAGATTACCAGTGCCGCCAAGAGCGCGTAGCGGACGTCTGCGTTGCGTTGCGTCAGTATGAGATGTATATTATTTCCGACTAAATACATACTTGGAAAGATGAATTTGAATAGTGATAGAAGCGATATATACACCCCGAGGTCTCCGACTTCTGGATAGGATTTGGAAATGGTCGTAATGCCCACGATACATGTAATGGCCACTAATGGACAATTACTGCAACGTCTCTTGTTAGCGTCCAATAATACCTGGAAAGGTAGTTCACTTACTGTAGCCGGAACGTAATAGGAAGGACGTATATCAACGAATATAGTTGGAATATATAGGTAAAAAGGGGACGGAAGAAGTCAAACATCTCCATGAAGAAATACCACCATAATCCCATATTCGGTGCTAAGTCCTTGAAAAACAATCTGCAAACTGCTTGTTAGCTGGGATATATTGTCACTAGGTTACTACGTGGACATTGGCATACAAGGATCCGTATGTGGCCGAGAGATACTGCAGCGAGCCCGTCATAAAATAGCCGATAGAAGTAAGGCCAGCAGACATAGCAATATAAAAAATTAAGTATTTAGTGACTGACGCCATGGTTGCGCCTGTTGCTGATGTCCATAAGAGCAGAAACGGAGGGAAAAGGTAGGCCGTATATATATTTGTGTGCGATGCTAGAGCGAGAAACATGACGGACAAAATGTTCCTATCTGTAATAAGCTATATTAGAATACACCGGCAAAAGTTAGTTGCTTATTAAATCGACATACTATAACATGCATATGCAATTGAGCCAATCATGGCTGCATTCGAAAGCACAGCCGTTGACCTTGAAATGTTCGTAGCCACTACTAACGGATTGAACAGATATCTTTTTGTTCAAAATCAGCGCAACATATTCGCATACGCGCCTGTATTCTTCTTACATTGATGCAATGACCCAGTCAGCTAACTGATTCGTTTTAGCTAGACTTTGCGACTTTGATATTGCACACAGGAAGTAGGCTGTGATAATGTCGGTGAAGACGTAGAATACATTGATGGTAGGACTATTGGGCGCAGTGGAACCAAATTTACCGAGAAATTTGAACAAAAGCAGAAATATAGGAGCCTATGCGCGTTAGCAGCGCTCTATCACGATACTTTCGAATAATATGTTACCTGGTGGTATACGCCTCCATCGTAAGGAGAGATCCCGATCTCGTATAAGTGAAGCCCTTCCTTCACTGATCGTCTAGCCGTCAATATTCACCCTTTCCATCGACTCAAGGTACATACATTGTTTGAAAGACGTCATGGAAGTCGTGACTTCGACATGCTGGCCCAGTATAGAATGTAGTGATGGAAATAAAAAATTGAGAGACAGTTTCAAGACGGCAGATGCCACAAAGACCGCCCAAGTTTTCGAATCCATTAATGGCCGTGATTTATAGTAATTAAGCGGTGTATCATATCATGTTCTCCGAGTAGCGAGTGTTGGTCAACGGTGTGTATGAGATCAACGCTCAGTATGACTATTCGTGTTGTTATTCCAAACGTCGCGTTCGCCCATCCTTTGGAATTGAAACCTTATCAATAGGCGTCACCGAAGACCATTACGACATCGCCTCGGCAACTGACGGTCCAGACCTCGATGGCACCCAGGATAGTCGCCTTAATTGGCGGCGGTCAGGCTGCTGGAAAGGTACATTCTCAAATTATTTCATAATTTGTTATCTAGTTGCCGACAAGCTCACTGTGTTATCTAGAAATCTGTGTGCAACGCCATAGTCAGTCGACTCCAATCATGGAAGGTCACAGACGTAAAGGTTCTGAGTCTCGACAACTTCAAGAAAGCGAAAATTCCAAATAATGTGAATCCTGAAGGACCAGGTATGTACACTAATGTCTTGCTCAGGTTGGTATAGATGGTGATTCTAGCCTGCGAAGATACGTATGATTTCGTCGCAGTGGCGTCTGCGATAAAATCCGAGACGACCGACGTCCTATTAGTCGAAGGACATTACACTTTATACGAAGAAACATTGAGACGATTGGGAACAATTAGGATATACATTGACCTAGACGCGGATACACGGTTATCGAGGCGAAGTACGTGCGGTGTTTCTGCGATATACATTATCGTCTAACTGGGATAGTTATCAGAGATACGACACAACGCGGACTTTCATTACAGGCAGTCTTGGATAATGTGAGTAATGGTCAGAATTTATATGAATCGCGTACTAATCACGGTTGCTAGTATCTTGATTACGGTAAGATTGCCATGGAACGGTACATACAGGGAGTAAGTTCAGGCTTATATCCGCGAAGTGGCCATGTAATAACTGATAGCACCAGACAAAACCTACAGCAGACATAGTTCTCATGCGCGGTACGGAACCATCGGGAATTGAGCTAATCGCTGGTGCCATATATGATAGATTGGCAGCCGACAGGGCCGCAGCGAGCGGCGATAACACGTTCAACGTCCTTTCAGACAGCACGCCGGCGTGGCAGGCACCAAACGGCCTTAGTTTACGGCATAACCTACTTGATTCGGAGTTTGAAGTCCAGACAGAGAACTATTATGAGCTTGCATAGAATTATACACAATTGTACCTTGAGCATATAATGCAGCGTCCTGTTTTTTTACCTTACAGAATGTATATACAATCCAGACATAAGAACTTGTCAATCAGGCTCTGTCTTCGTAGCGGTGACGTTTTGCTAGCCTTTCTTGAAATTCTCGTTCGCGTTCGAGTCGGCGCTGTGCGCGGCCCGGCGACATGGCACGCCCTCGCTCACGTTCGTAATCCATTTCGTAGTCCCTTGAGTGTCTTCGTCGAGGTTCTGGACTACGGGATCGACCGCTGTCCTTAACGCGATAGCCAGAGCTGTACCGTCTATCGTGGCTAGACTCCCTGCTTCGTTCTCTGCTTTGTTCACGTCGTCGCCGTTCCCTACTGCGATCCCCACTTATGTTCCTAATTCGATCTCGGCTTCGGTCTCGATATCGACGATCCATGTCGTCGCCACGATCGCGACTGCGATCTCTGCGTCGCTCTATGCTCTGCTCTCGTCGACGTCGTTCCCTGCTATCGCCTCGACTGTAACCACGTTCTGGACTATAATCCCTACTGCGGTCTCTTCGGCGGTAATCATCTCTGTTTCTGCTGTGGCTTCTATAGTCGCGCTCGCGTCGCCTTTCGCGCTCACCGTCAGGTCGCTCTCGTTCGCGGCTCCCATCCAGCCGTCTTTCTCGGTCGCGATACGACACCGGGATTCGCTTCTCGTCAGAATAATGCGGCACGTACGTATCGGCAACATCAGTCGGATTTTTGCTGACTCTTTCACCTTCGTGTGTCCGCGTCGTCTCTTCTCGTTTTCTCCTCTCGTCTCGTTCCCTCCTTTCCCGCTGGCGGATCTCATCTAGCTTCGCAGAGCGCTCATCGTCAGCCTTTCTCCTTTCCTCGAGCGTAGACCGTCGCTTGAGGGCTTGTTGAACCTCAATCTTCTTCTGCTCAATCAGTCGCGCGGGAATTCCCGACGGCGAGTCCTGCGCTTCGAGTAACAGGTTCCAGAGGATTTTGCAAAATTTGGCAGCAACAGCGGAGGAGGGAAGGAATCCTTCGAGTTGAATCTGAATCGCTTTGATATGTGGCTGGATGGTTGTTAATGGATTGCGTTGGCGGTTGGGAACGGGAGGAGGAGAATGATATGCGTACCTTGTTGTCTTGCTCGAATAGCGAGACTGTGTATTCTGTGACAATATCGTCACCGCCAGCGATCTCCGATATCTAACGGATCTTAGCCATAATCCCTTCGCTCACTCAATATTCGGAACAGTCTCGCGTAGAGTAGGGTACGCACCTCGTTCGCGATCCACGTCTTAATGACGGGAAAATTAACCTTACTCAAATCAACGGCCTCATCAAACTCTGGTGGATACTTTGTCGTCCTGAGACGCCGTTTATCGGCCTCGGACAATAATCCTGTCTCCGCCGCACTCTCAGGGCGCGGACGGAGAGACATGTTCTCTGTTGTGTCGTGTCGAGGCTACACTTGGCCGATTTAGTGTGGCTGAGTGTAGATAGATTCCATTCGCGTGGATGAGTGGCGAGGTTTAGAGAGATGTATCTGAGATGGATAATGGACGTCTACTGCTTGTGGATGGAGTGGTAGATGCTTCGAAATCTGGACGTCCACATTAAGTGAAGTGATACCGGATTGGGAGGAGTTCAGCTATTCGTAATATGACCCACGTACGCCCCTACGACGTCAACTAGATTATGCTGGCCACCTGAGCAAATCTCTTTCTAAAATGCCAATTCTATGCAAGGTATCCATTTAACCAACGAGGTAATACAGCTACGTATGTGTAAAGTTGATGTAAATTCACAGTCGGCTAGTATATCACACAACGTTCATTCATTAGTTGGGAGTAATTTACAATCGCATAGGAATAAAAAGCAGATATCTATACACGACGGACATTTACGATATCATGTATATCCGCAACAATAATTTCGCATTACCAATATCAGTACGACGAGGCAGTTTGCCTGCAAAAATTGGCCCAATTAAAGACATGAGACTTATGTTACCTACAAGACCATGGACTAGCAGAGGAAGAGTAAACCCTGACCCTGATCCTGATCCGGAGGCAGTGATGGATATGAGAACGACGAAAACCAGGACAATCAAGTTGCTTGCCATTATATTCCCCGTGTCAGTCGTCTTCCTGGAAATGCGGTAGAAAGATTGTGAGACCAGATCCGCCAATGAATATGACATAAAAGAACAGACGGGGACTTCCTTGTACCGCACCATCATTCCCGAATGCACTTTCTGGAACGTCGAATTTTGATACCAGACTATTGCGCGATGTCCCTGCCCATTTTGTTTCACCAAGGGAGTAATTGCTCGTAACAGCAGAAATACTATCCGTACCTCTAACAACAAGGGAATGCGCATGAAAGACGACATTGAAGACTGCCATGAACTTCAAGACCCAGCTAGCTCAATTCAAGATTGATGAGCATCAAAAACCAGATTGACACTACATTATCCTACATAATAAAGTGCTGAAACTAAGAACATCAGACAAGCTGTAAAGAAAGAATCAATATAGAACTAGCTTTTTTCTCTTGCAGTAATAATTAAACATCCTGTTGCATGTTCCAAAAAAAGTACGATGTAAAAGGTCTCAATTACGGTGATTCACGGTGATCACGGCATGGCGCGTGTAAGTGCAGCTCGATATCATTTGAAAGATGCCAATTAGGTCGCAAACCTCTCATTATAGATGAGAATCACTGTGAAAAGACACTACATTTACATTTAAGTAGCTGGATCTGGAAGATAAGGTTTGCCCGCGGCGGGTAAGATGCGATAAGTAGCCGTTAATCCCCATACCCCACCGCGGCTTCTTCGGATTGCTCTCTTCGTTGCATTTACGTCGCCATATGACATTTGCATGCACGTATGTGGCATATCTAAGTTAGCATCGAGTGTAATCTTATATGCACGCAGGATTGCGAGAAATATGCGAGTGCAATAAAGTTTAAGGATGGACGGACTTTTCGGCGCAGACTTTGCCGATTGCGCCGAAGACAGCGCAAATGACGATTTGCCGGTAGCACGTTGGATTAAGCGCGAACTCTAATGAATCTGGTCGATAAGCAAATCTATCTGCGGTTGTTGAATGGAAGGCAGTCACTTACATTCTAACCATGGTCATCGCTAGGTATAGTACTCTTCATGTTGCTGCTTGTCGATGACAGACAATCTGATTAGATTTCTCTTAATACACACTCAGTCACATATATTTATATCGAACACCAATCTACTCACAACGGCATAAGCAATGACTTCCGTCTACGGCGCAGGCTCGATCCTGCGCCCACAACCGCAGTCGCCAACCTCAGCAACGAGCGACTACATGGCCAAGCAACTCCCCGACGCAGTCGAGTCGCCCGAGTTCCTTGCCTCACCGTACTCCATATTTCGGGACATCATCCGCCCGTCATCTCCGCCGTCTCCGCCATCCCTTTCCTCGACAGCGACTCTGTCGTTCTTGTCGACTGTCCCTGACGAGGCATCACCGCCGACCAGCTCCTCGCTCCGAAATTCTGCAGAGACGGTGGTAATCCCGGCGAACTTGCACACGAGTCCGGATGCGGTCGTGCAAGGGCTTGTGGACCGCTATGGCGGGCTGGGCGTTGTGCGGCAATTGGCCAGGGATTTGGCCCTGCGTGAGAAGGAGGTCAGCTACCTCTTGCGAATGCATGACGAAAAAATGAAGGTTTTAAGTCACATGCTACGTCACAGAGGTGTGTCCGATGGCGAAATTCGCGGGCGAGTAAGAGAGGTCGAGATTCGGCTCAATCGGGAGAGTCTGGACGATAGCGAGGAAGGTAGTGAGAGTGTTGTGCTGGAGAGGGAGGATGGCGTAAACAATGGTCTCAAGGAAGGAAGTACACCGGAAAAGATGGTCGGCGTAGCAGATGGTCCGCTGTTCAACACAAAGGCGGGGTCGCAAGAGGAAAAGCACAACGACGGTGGGGTGTTCCCGACAATATCATTCCGTCGCACTGCCTTGAAGGGGCAACAACAGCCGCCTGATCCACTACAGGAGGTGCAAAGGCTAGATAATCGTACAATCCGTAAGACAAAGTCAGCGTTCAGGTTACCGTTTTTCTGGAAGTCGGATTCTGACGAAGATTTACCGTCAATATCGATCACCAAACCCGCCTTGCTCACAACGTCGACACCGTCGCTACACCGTGAACACGTAACTTCGTCGTCCGCATCCACGCATTCCGATCCCACCGCCAGACGCAACCGGCGCGCATTTGCTGTACCGCTTTTCCCCGAGGAAGACATTCTACCGCCTGTCATAACTACGTTGTCGCCTAAATCGAGTGTACGCAACAATGTGAATAACTACTTCAGGGCTACAACTGAAGCTTCGGTTAAGAGCGCTAGTAGACGGAAGCAGCAAATCGTTGCACTAGAACGAGAAGACGTGGCACATGAAGCACCAATAGTGCATAGTGATTCCCAAGTGGAAGGAGATAGCGACGATGGTGAAGACGTGGACAGCAGCTCCGATGACCTGGCTAATTCGGGGTCATTCAAAAGCGCAGTTCAATCTCAGTACGACGTGGAGTCGCCACGCTCAGCGGCTGATCTCACTGTAGCCAAAAAACTTGATGCTAGGGCAAAGTCTGTCGATAAGATGAGAACCAACGATGAAGTAGATGATGACGAGGAAGAGTACGAAATCATAGACGAGAAGAAGCTAGAAAAGTCTGGTGGCATTGATTCGAGATTCTCGACCTTGCGCCATCGATCTCGCTCAGGATCTCGTGCGTCAGTCCGCTCGCATTTGAGTCAGAATGTGCCTGAATGGTTACCGCATTCGCTGAAAGAGGGTTCTTCGAGTGCACACACTCATACCACATCGATTGGTGACAATGGCCCGGTCGAACTGGGCGATATAGTACCGCAGAGCATGCAGCCGCCAACTCTCCTCCAAAGCTGGAACAATCATTACCGATCCGAAGATACTTCCCTCTTGACCGACAGATTCGGCTTTATTTACGACCGACAACGCAGACCGGTGCTTCCTCCTGTCGAAAGTACGGTTGGTTCGCGGTTACTTGACTTGGACAGTCTCGACTTCTTGTTCGATCACTCTGACGAGATTGGCAAACCCGAGCAGGTGCAGTTATCGGATGAAAAAGACGAGTCACGATTCGGGCCAGGACTGCTGATTCCGTCCTTGAAAATCCCGATCGGTAGGACGGCAAACCGCGCAGCGTCACTCGGGTCGGCCACGTCCTCCGCCGAGTCAGCTGAGGACGACACGCTTGAAGCCGTGAAGTCACTTCTCAATCAGCTCACAGATCTCCACGACTCCTTACAACGTGTTCAAAAATCCCGATGGGACGACTTCTTACGCAAGATCAACGCAGACGGATCTGAAGACTCGCCGTTCGCGATCGAAAACGGAGAACTCTTCGGGATACACGGCCGCGTGCTGCATGCGAACAAGCACTCCCGTTTCAAGGAATTCAAGGCGCTCGTACTCGGCGGCATTCCAGTAGTTTACCGGTCTAAGATTTGGAGTGAGTGTTGTGGCGCGGATAGTTTGAAGGTGCCGGGTGTGTACGAGGAACTTGTGCTTGGCGAGCACGACCCGGAGGCTTTGTCGCAGATTGAGCTTGATCTGTACCGCACGATGCCTAGTAATGTATTTTTCGGAGGCAAGGGCCCTGGTGTGGGGAAGTTGAGGAGGGTATTGTTGGCATTTAGTAAACGGAATCCAACTATTGGATATTGTCAAGGGAGTACGACCCCATATTCGTTTACAGGGGAGAGTGGTAGAATTATTTACTGACATGAGTAGTGAACATGATCGCGGCAACCCTTTTACTGACTCATGCAACCGAAGAAGCAGCATTCTGGTCGTTCGTCGCACTCCTCGAGAACATCCTCCCATCAGGCTACTTCGACCCGCCGCTCCTCACATCTCGAGCAGATCAACGTGTACTAAAGCATTATTTGAAAGAACTGCAACCAAAATTGTATGACCACCTTGTCCATACTCTCGGCATTGATATCGAGGCTATTACATTTAATTGGTTTTTGTCTTTGTTCACGGACTGTTTGACAGCGGAGCTGTTGTTCCGGGTCTGGGACGTGTTTATGTGTCTCGAAGGCGAAGTGTATGTTCCCCTTTTTACCTGTTACTCATTCGCTCTCTCTCTTCTTAGCGCAAGAGTGAACTAATTTTGTATAGATACCTGTTCAGAGTCGCACTTGCGCTATTCCGCATCTGGACAAAGAACTTAATGCAGCTGACCTCTGCCGCCGAAGTGTACTCGTACATGAAGGACATGGCGTCGCACTCCATCAGTATCGAGGGCCTAATCCGGCTCATTGATTCGTTGCGGCAACAAGTCCGGTTAGAGGATGTCGTTGCGAGACGAAAAAGGGTTATTGAGGTTATGCATAGGGAAATGGGGTTTTAGTTGGTCTTGATCAATTAACCAAAACTTTTAAGGCGGGCGTTGGTTAGAAAATGGTGCAATTGTGGGCAGTTTGGGACGGTATCAAAAGTCATTCTTGCATATCCTGTTTCACTTTGTTATATCATATTTTAAGTGTATTTAGAGGGGTTTAATATCGTGTGGAAAGGTGTATTTAAAGCTTAGCGTTGCATGGAGATAGGAGGGTTATCAATTGGATGTAATGACATGTATAATTCTAATGTACAGCAGCAATTTGGCGTTTGGTGATATACTGCAATGAAAACGTACAAGGTCTATCTCACTAATCAAACGAACAAGGAAAGGACGCCAACAAACGCCGGTACAAACCCAGAAGTACCAAAACCCAAATGTCAACAAAGATTAACGTAATCGCATTGTGTCTTTTGCCGCTACTTCCGATTAACATTAACGATCCCATTTTCAATATCCGTGACAACACGCACGCTTCGTAACCGCGGGAAGTTTCCCAAATGCCGACTAATCTCCGCGAAACTCCTAGCGGCACGCACGCTCAGCCTCGCAGCATCATTCGGTCTTCCCTCGGCTGCCGCGGCAGACGTGGCCGGTTTAAGCTGTGCCAACTGCGTCTGGATGCCCTGAAACTGTCTGACGAGGTACATAAACCACGTCACCGCTCTGAGTAAATTCGCCGTCGCGTGGAGTTTCGTGAGTGCAGAGTATATCGGCAACGCGACGTTGTACGGTTTCAAGACTTCGTTTTCGAGACGTTGGAAGGATGTTGTGACGGATGAGAGCGACGATTGTGTTGTCGCTAGGATATTTGAGACCTGGTTTATTTTCGCCGCATGCGGAAGGAGTGTGGCATGATTCTGGGTGGTCTGGTATGGTACGTCAGTCCCTAGTTCTCTCGTCGTTCGTCCTTCGAAACACAATCAAGTTACGCACCTCTTTATGCAACAACTTCTCAACCTCTTCGAGATCAAACATGACACGCTGTTCCGCAGGCGCCAAGTCGATTTCCGTATCAGCCGCAGTCGTCGTCGCTAGCACTAACGAATTGCAGAATGCGATTGGCGAAAAGTCGGGGGACGTAAAGAGTGCATAGTCTATGTATTCATCTTCTGCTGGATGGTTGTCAGAGGTTTGAGGGAAAGATGTGGCTGGTGGTAGACCGGATGTTGCCGGTTGTGATGTCATTGCCTTCGTGGGATAAAGCGGTGAATTAATGCTGATATAATATGACCGCGTATATTGTGAAAAATGTCGGTTTTGTGCTGACGGTTAGGAATCATCACCAATGGTCGCCGCGCAACTAAATGCCAAACCTTAATCATATCTCGCTAGCACCAGTTTGCAACAACCTTTATAGTTTTAGATTTGGACAACAAGCCAATGGATATTTGATATCATTGATTCTGACTATAACTACACTATCGTACATATACCCCCTCATACTGTAAGTCAAACCCGTACACCCAACAGAGCAAGAAAATACACGTGTTACAAACGCAACACACTCAATATACACCAGAAATAAGGCGATAAGCTATAACGCTAAAAAATAATAATTTACAATAAAGAAATTAGAAACATCCTTTAAGGATAACAATAAATAAGGAAACCAGCATGAAAACTTTTTATTCCCAAATATTCGCGTCAAGGATCACTCCTCCTCGCTACTCTCGCTCTCGTCACTATCTTCGTCCGATGAACTCTCGTCCGAGGATGAGTCGCCGCCTTTCTGGAAAGACTTGAGCTGCTTCTCTAACTGTGCGATCTGCTTCTTCTGTTCGGCTTCCTTGCCTTTCTTTCTTGATTTCGGCGCAGGAGCAGAGACGGCAGACTTGACAGTACTAGACGGCGAGTTCTTGGTGACGTAGTTGTAGAGCTTGACAAGGGTAACGGGGTCAAGCTGATCGACATCAAGTTCGATTTCTTCTTGACCAGCCTATATTGTGTTAGCCACTTATGCTAAAATACAACCGTAAACACCAACATACACTCTTTAAATGAGGCATAGACTCATGAATCATCTTGACAACGTGCGTCAATTTCTGGCCAGAGAGCGTCGTGATCTTCTCTGATAACTCCTTCTTCATGTCATAAGACACGTGCGGCACCGGCGCGGTAGCTTGCCCCGCACTACTCTTTCTCTTCCTTGGTGCCGATTTCTTGCTCGCCTTCTCCTTCTTCTTCTTTTTGCTGCCATCCTTCTTCAGCTTCTTCATCATACTAAGCTGGTTCTGCATGGCGAGTAACTGCTGCTCCAAGTACGAAATCGTTTTGTCGCTCGGATCTTCCTCCTCGTCGTCGCTTTCTTCTTCGCTAATCTCACTCTCATCAGGCGATTCGGTGGCTCTCTTGTCGCTGGGTGGTGGTGGCGCAGGCCTCTCTTCCCACTTCTTATCAAACACCGCTTCGAGCCGACGACCCATCGCATTAACCGGCGAACCTTCCGGATTAAACTTGTAGCAATTTCGGAACATCAATCTTATATCCTCTTCAAACTCTGCACCAGACTCATACTGATTCGTGTTAAGCTTCTGCTGAATAGTAGATAAATCCATCGGCTTCTTAATGACCTTGAAGTAGCTTGGGCAATTCAATGCGACCGGATCGACAGGTTGCAAAAACGGGAACGAGAAACTCTCGTATTTCTTGCTGGTTAATTCCTTGAGCACGGTCTGGCAAAACTTTAGCTCGGCAGCGAACTTCTTGCGTCGTGGCTTTGACTCTGCGTACGGCAGGTCTCTGGGCTTTGGGGGATGAATCTCACGCTTAGGACGACCAGTCGAATCCAGCGAGGCTGAGTCGCGACGGATGATAGGAACGCCGGAAGGTGTGAGGGCAAACGACTCAGTAGACTCGCTCTTGCCGAATGACTTCTTTCGCTTTCCAGGTCCACTTTCGGGTTTAAAAACCTCAGCTGGGGGCATCTGCTTCAGTTGACGCTCGAAAGAGTTCTTCAAGTTCCGACCCATCTCAGCAATTTTCGACTCGGCGCCATTGAACTTTATGCAGTTTTCAACCATGAGGTTGAAATCGGCAACAAACTGTTCAACAGTAGAGTACTGGTTGGACGAAAGCTTCTTCTCCATTGTGGAAAGGTCCATAGGCTGCGAGACGAACTTGAAGTAATCGGGGATGTTCAGCTTGACAGGATCGACCGGGACCAAGAAGGGGTAGGCATCTTTTAGCCTTTTGAGTGACCGAATCATCGAATGAGCAAACTTGTTTTGGTGCTTTGCAAGTGGAGGTCCGGCCACGACATTGGCGACTGGAGCTGGAGCAGGCACTGGCTCGGCTGCCGGAGCATAGTCTGCTGGGGTAACTGGCGCGGTAGTGGGGACGGCAACCTCATCGTCGGACTTGATACGTTTCGTAGGTGGCTCCTCGCCACCGACGAGCTCGCGCTTCTCTGTCTCGGCGACTGGAGTTGCGGCAGTACCAGGAAATTCAGAGTGCTGCAACGGCGGGGATGGAATTGGCGGCGACAAAGGCGCAGAACCCTTTGTGTCTTCGGCCTCTTTCCGAGATTGCAAGACCTGGTCAGAACTGCAGACAAAGTCAACACATGTACTCGATAGCATTTGATGTAGACAAACAGCAAGACCAACGCAACACACTCGATGCAACTGTCGGTCGAAGCTGTTGGGCAGGAAGGCGATAAATATGTTGATAGTATTGACACGTAAAACATATACAACACTACGAGACAATAACGCGCAGCAAGATGACAACATGTACGGAAATTCGAAGACCAGTCTCGATACAGCAACGCTTTGACTCTTGTTTCACCACGGTTTGATAACACATGGGATAATAATGGACGAAAACAGATTGAAAGTAGTTGACGGGGATTTATTAAACACTGATACGACATGGCCGATAGACTGAGATGCTGACGACAGTTGCAATGGGCATCGCGGTCGCCAACGCTGGTATACAACAACAAAACAGACAAGGACTTACTCTAGAACATCAGAAACCGGGGTTGTGGACAAAGCATCCATGGCGGCCGGCTTGTCGTGCGGCAGGACAGAAGGGTCCATGATGGCCATGTGGAGCAGGGTAATAGGAGGCGCAGGGCTAGGGGACAAGTGTAGGGCACGCGGGAGAAACGAGCTGCGACGGGACCGGGGACGGGCGTGAATTTATTGGAGGCCGGAAGCGGCCAGCGTCGCTTGCGACGGCGTTGCAGCGAGCTCGTTATATTTCCCGCCGCCGGACGCACCGCCCACCGTTGTCCGGCCAACCCCGCTCGCTCGGGTCCTTATTGGCCCACGCTCCGCCACCCAAACCACTACGATCCTTGCACCGCCACAACATTGCCTGCGTAGCTGGCATCCCGCATGCGCATGCTCCTTCCCGCCGCCGGAAGTACGCAAGGGGCGCGACCGTGCGAGAACTAGCACGCGCTAGCCGCATCTGGCATGGCGCGGTTTCCCAGTAAAAGTACGACTCCCCTCTGCTGACAAGTCTGACTGGAGCTGGTGACGCACGCAGAAACAAGGCCAGGCCACGACGACGATCACAGGTTACCCGGATGTGAATCACATGACAATACCGCAGAAAGTGCCAGAATGAATGCACATCTAAACGCCGGGCCCCCTTTTCCTTCGGTTCCATAACCGGCCACCCCCAGCAAGGTCAAGTAGCAGCCAAATATATCCCCACTCCACCTAGTCATAAATAGTAAAAGTCCGCAATACTAGTAAGCACATTTTTCTTTTCTCGCCAGTCCAGCAGAATGGTATAGTAAACGCCTATGTACACGACACGATAGTAGTGCTACCGCCCTTCAGCCCTCGTGAGGCATACAGTCCCATCTATGCCGAAAGGTATCTAGACATTTCTGAAATCGTTATATCGCCAATACGCGTTTGAATCATACTCATTGGCAGTGCGACTTGTATTCTCTGGGATCACCTAGATAAACAGTATATATTAGCTGCCAACTTTGATCAACTACTCTGCCTTCTATCAGTCTAGCTGTCGGTGCCTCTAAGTCGTTGTTGGTCGCTGAACCTGTTCCGTGTGGGCTCTTCCTGTCAGTAGCTCTGCCGGGGCCAACTAAAAATCTCAACCATTCCACTAGTGTGAACATCATACGTATTCTTAATGCGTCCAAGTCGCACGCAGTTAATATCACATTGTTCATAAAAGTGATAAAAGCTGGGGTTGTGAAAGTGTGCCCAGCAAGTGGGATCCGCAGAAGTGAACGAAAAAGACTTCCAAAGTCCAGCAATCGTCACACACTCACTCTCAAGTTCGCTTAGTCCTCTTTGGGTGTTTCGTGCATTTGCAACTTTAAACTTAATACCGTGGCGCATCCGTCAGGCATTTTGCACAGTTGAGCTACCACCCTTGGGAGATCTCCCAAAAGCTCCTATAGAAAATTTGTTGCCTTTACAAAAAGCAAGGCAAACAGAGTCTGTCCACATAATCTATCTATCCCGAATTCCCGTGTTCGCATGTCGCCGACGGGATTCATTTCCGTTGTGGTCTGAGTCCTTACGCGTCAAATACGGAAAGATCAGTTCTGCACTGGAACACGGTCCGCAAATTATAGCTAATTCGAAAAAATACCGAGTCCCGTAACAATCTCATCTGCAACGTACAGAATGAAACCGAAAGCTACGGTCGTGAGGACGAAGGGGAAGAGTAGTAGTAGTAGTAGCGTCCGGGTATGTTGATTTGTATTGAAAATTTTTTAATTTTTGGGCGTATTTATGCGTAACAGTGGACTGAGACCAATACTGATTGAGTAGCCATTCAAGGACAGCGAAACGAAAGTGCGCTCGGCTGAGCCTCTTAAAGATGTCGATATGCTCGACGTTTCAGACGCCATCTCTGCAGCATCTAACGCGTCCGAGTCCGAGAACGAGGAGGAGATAACTCTTGCAGACCGGGTCACAGCGCTCGAGACAAAGTCGAAGTCCAAACCACAAACGAACGGGAAATCGCCATCAAAGCCACTAGATAAAGACTTCAGCGCACATGGAGGCAGGACGGGTGCTGTGCCGACTATAGGGAGTCTTTCAACCATTTTGACCCAAGCGCTCCGTACGAACGATCAGGCCCTTCTAGAGTCATGTTTGTCGTTCGCAGATGTCTCTGTCATTAAGCAGACAATTATACGGCTGGATCCGACACTGAGCGCGACGTTGTTGGAAAGATTGGCGGAGCGGATAGCGCGGACACCCTCGCGTGCGTCGCAGCTGTCTGTGTGGATTCGGTGGATCATGGTTGCGCATGGTGGATACCTCGTTGGGCTTCCTGGTCTAGTCAATACCTTGACGAATGTGAGAAGTACGTTGGCCCGAAACGCGGGCACGCTGAGTCGGTTACTGGCATTACAGGGACGGCTTGAAATGCTGAGCGCTCAGATTGATATGCGAAAAGAAGGCTGGAAGGACGAGGAAGAGGAAGTTGACAGCGATGTCGAGTACGTCGAAGGCGACGAGGAGGAAGTCGTGCTTGACGACGCAGGATATATCGTTGGAGAAGAAGATGAGGACGAAGGCGATGAGTCCGAATCTGAAAATGAAGAAGACGCCGATGATGATGAGGATGAGGATGACGACCTCGACGAAGTCGATGGCGGCGCCGCCGATGTTGACATCGATGAGGACGCTGACGAGGAAGACGATGACGCTGAAGACGATGACGATGACGAAGATTAAGTTTGTCCACAATCCTCGTCCGTTACAATGGGAACTATCTTGTTATTATCGGCATTTTCACGGGTTTATATATACAATCGTTCGTACTTTTTGTAATGTTGTGCGTGTTCCGCGGTTTGGTAGAGATTACGGATTTCTTAAAAGTCTTTGTAAATTGTCATCGTGCTACTATTGTTGATTGTATATATTTTTGGTTTGGAATATGTACTTTTAGAGTATTGTCTCAACCGTACTGAGCACAATTAAATTGATAATAACGAGCAATTCGACTTTAAGTAGCGCTTTGATAGTCGCATAGCTGATATGTAATGAATATGCGGACGTCGCCATTAATTGTGGTGGCCATTTCGCAGGTGCTCGCCTGCATCTACTTCAAAGACCCTAGCGACGACACAAATTTCTCCTCCACCAAAACCCAACTTCACCAAACGCCAACCACACCACCCATACCTCCAACTTCTCTTCACACTCTTTCGCATCGCTGTCCTACTTCTCTTTTTTGTCAAAAAATCTCGTCAATCTATTCAAGCGCAGCTGGCCTGCACTCTCGTTCGTCTACAGATCATATATCAGATTCGTGATAGTACCATGGTCAAAATAAACGAGATCAAATCCTCACAGCGCGATAACCGGACCGCAGCACATACCCACATCAAAGGTCTCGGTCTCGATGAATATGGCCTCGCCACGCGAGTGGATGGCGGATTCATCGGACAGCAGAATGCCAGAGAGGTAATTCATCTTTAATCAATTACTTGCATATTAGTGCATTTGAGTTGCTTGCATTGCAAATGACATTTATGCTAACGATACAGGCATGTGGTCTCATCGTCGACATGATCAAAGCTAAAAAAATGTCCGGCAGAGCAATCCTCCTGGCCGGCGGTCCCGGCACTGGCAAAACCGCATTGGCACTCGCCATGTCCCAAGAACTTGGCCCCAAAGTCCCCTTCTGCCCGATCACCGGCTCCGAGATATTTTCTACCGAAGTCAAGAAAACCGAAGCGTTGATGGAGAATTTCCGGCGTGCGATCGGGCTGAGGATCAAAGAAACAAAAGAAGTTTACGAAGGCGAGGTTACGGAGTTGACGCCTGAGGAGGCGGAGAATCCGTTAGGAGGGTATGGCAAGACTATTTCTCATGTTGTGGTCGGCTTGAAGTCATTTAAAGGTACCAAGCAACTGCGGTTAGACCCCAGCATCTATGAGTCGATCCAGAAGGAACGGGTGGCTGTTGGCGATATTATTTATATCGAGGCTAATACAGGCGCGGTGAAGAGAGTCGGTCGGTCAGACGCTTATGCTACCGAATTTGATTTGGAGGCGGAGGAGTATGTCCCGTTACCAAAAGGCGATGTCCACAAGAAAAAGGAGATCGTTCAGGATGTTTCGTTACATGACCTGGACATCGCAAACGCGCGACCACAAGGCGGCCAAGATATCATGTCCATGATGGGCCAGCTCATGAAGCCCAAGAAGACCGAAATCACAGATAAACTGCGACAGGAGATCAATAAGATCGTCAACAAATACATCGACCAGGGCGTCGCTGAATTGGTTCCCGGCGTTCTATTTATCGACGAAGTACACATGCTCGACATCGAATGCTTCACATATCTGAATCGCGCGCTGGAATCGTCAATTTCGCCCGTGGTTGTCTTGGCGTCGAATAGAGGAATGGCTACTATTCGCGGAACGGAGGATATTGTCGCGCCGCATGGGGTTCCGCCTGACCTAGTCGACCGGCTACTGATCGTCCGCACGCTGCCCTACAATAAAGACGAAATCAGATTAATCGTTGAGAAACGCAAGAACACGGAGAGTCTGTCCATCTCTAACGAAGGTCTGGACAAGCTCGCCGAGCAGGGCGTCAACTCTAGCTTACGGTACGCGTTGCAGTTGATGGCGCCTGCGGGTATTCTCGCTCGCGCAAAAGGACGAGCGGAGATTGGTGTCGCTGATATAGAGGAGGCGGAGGAGTTATTTATTGACGCCAAGCGGAGTACTGCGATAGTGCAGGCTTCAAACGGCAATTATTTGCTGTAGATGTACTATGAATCCATGTAATAGTATTAAATTGTTTTGTGTATTGAATATTGATACAATGACCGGGTAAAGGTGTCCACATAGTCTAAAATCTCTTGCCATAATTTATACAAGCGGATATGTCACAAATAGTGTAAAAATATGTACAGGTTAATTCTCGCCCAAATCAATACGGGCAGCATAATCTTTCAACTTACTCACGAAGCGATCCTCAATCTCGTCCCCCTTCCCAGCCGCAACCTTCAGCACCAACTCATTCAACTCCGCGCGTCCGAGAATGTCAACATGTTCAGCGGTTTTTGCACCACCGCGAACGTCGAACCGCTCTGGCTCGTGTGGCATCTCGACGATCGTGACCTTACTTCTGCCCGGATTAAATTTGCTGTGCTCATCTCGCCATCGGTGGCACATTGAGTGTGTGATGAGCGACACGGTACCATCGCCTTCTCCCATAATGACCGGCTCATACATCCCTCCAGCCGCGATCGAAACATTCAATTTTACCAATCCTTTATCTTTCTCCTCTTGATATACGTACGCCCGCTCGGTTGACTTGCCGACGCCATACAGACAGAATATCCGCAAATCAGGTGCATTAGGCAACGCAACTTCAAGAGGATTAATCCATTTCCGTGGATCCGCCTCATTAGCTTGAACTTCCGCTCTAGTTCGCGCAAGCCCGTGACTGTAGTTCTCTTCCACACGATCTCTAAACCACCCCGGGGCCTGCGTAAACAAGTACTCAATGCTGTCCGGAACCGTCAAATTTTTGGCAGACAGTTGTGACATTGTATTCCTGAATTGAATGAAATTTCCATAACTCACGGTCTGGTTACCCATATCATCAATCGCGAATTCAAGACTTCCCCATACGGCTTCACCTCCCTTTGGCAGCATACTTGCGATGCCTGGGAATGAGCGCAATAGCAGCGCACGTTCAGCTCGGGAAAAAAACTTTTCGAGACCATACACCGCCAATGCATTCAATTGAACGGTATCCCTCATCTCGCCGCTCAGTAATGCGACAATGCTCTTTGGCGTGCCCAACGACGAGCCAGATACATCGACAAAAGCGTGGATATGGTCGTTAACCCAGTTTTTACCGCCGTTGCCAAAGTGAAGCCCATCGGCTTCGACCCATTTGAAAAAGTAAAAGATCACTTGGGAGCCCATGCTGTGGCTTACAAGAACAGTCTTTTTCTTAAGGCGATGCTGGTTCTCTTCGATGATACTTTTTAGTTTGGAAAAGTAGCCATCTTTGAGTCGTTGGTCAATGAACAAATAGTAATGGTTGGCACAATACTTACCACGAAGCTCTAGGTCCATGTAGGCGAGACGCCAGTCGTAGGCAGCAGTGTGCATCATGTTTGGATCCTGCTCTTCTTAGTACAGTTTGCACAACATGGAGTGCTGCACTTACGTAGGCAATAGCAGCCAAATTCTCAAGGATTTTGTTCCATATCCAGTAGCCGGTAATGAAGAAGTCCGCTATTTTCAACAGTTAGTTCGTCGCCGCTTCACAGATCTATACGCAGAAACGGACCTGCTTCCAATCCCTGAGCGGCACGCAGTTTGTATCCTTTCGGATCAAGGCCCGTAATAGGATCAAGCATAATGTGCTTCTATATACTGACTTAGCCAAATCAATACCTCAATGCAGTAAGAGTACTTACGAGCCAGCAGGTCTTGTCAAGCAGCATTGCTCGTAACATGTTCCAACTTCCCTATTCGAGATTGTCAGCTCAGCTTCCAGTAGAGATCAAGCGGAATGTGTTCGTCAGTACCCATAGCCTCTTTCTGAAGTATGGCTCGCAGGAGCATTCGTCCGTGTCGGTGACGCTCCAGGATTCCAGACCAGTCGAAATAACACCGGGAACCTAGCCAGTTAGTCTAAATTACAAAAACAGGTGGTGACATACCATGACAACAGGGTGTTTTGCTCTTAAACCATCAAGATACATCGCTCTCCCTACCGCAAATGGTTCTGTCTTTAGCATAGTCTGCTCTTTCTGAGAAATGTCATTCGCCTCTTTTAATATTCCGTACGGTAGCTTTCCCTTCATATCTTCGAAATACTCCGCAAATGAATCCAGATTCAAGTCGTTTAGGCTGTCGAGCGAGAACTCGGGCGAGGCGGCGAAGTACCATGCCAGTATTATGCCAAGCAGAGCACCAAGAAAAAACACGACACGACGAGACTGCTTAAGCGGTTTCCGGTGCTTGCGATGGGGCAGTTCTTGTTTTGTAACCTTGTCTCCGTCCACACTGGTAGTAGTCGTGTCTGTCGCAGACGTCTCTACTATCGGCGTATTTGCTGATGATGACGCGTTATCCTCAACTGAATGCGTGCTGACATCTTGGATTCCTCCGTGACCTGAACTGGGTGCATCAGACACTTGCTTGCGTCGTCTGGGAGGCATTGCCACCGTCTGCGAAGTTGGTTCGCTTGAATTTCAAAGGTTCTCTCGATGTTTAGACAGTCCGTAGGCTTGTCTGCTCAGGGGCATTGGATCAGCATTAACATTAACCTTCGCGACTAGACGCTATGAGTTAGTTGGGAGGTTCTGCAACCGATTCTGGGGACAATAACCCTTGCCCTGGATTCCCTTAAGTTCCACCATTTCGCTGATTCCCACGTAAAACTTCAACATCATTTTTTTGCAACTTTACCTTGAAATGGCGGCGCTAACGGATAGTTTGAGTTAGCAAAACCTTCTTTCTGGGCTCAAAAGTTGCTCGCTTGCTATGTTAAGCCAACTTACATGTCCAGTCCGGGTAACATATTTTCGTTGGGCCGGGTAATGCCATCGACATACTGCTGTCAACACCGCGGCTCGCGATTATCGCTTCTCGCCGTCCACTAGCAACGTCAACATCAACCTCTCATATTGAGGAGTGTCTAGAAGCTACGAGACTCCGTCTTTTTAGCGTTCTGCGTCTGCAAGGGCCATACCTTGACATTACTTTTTGATTCTTGTTGGGGAGGATCACCCACGGATAATATGCTGCGGCTGCAGTCGACGCTGTCGTCGTGGCGGGAGTATTTGTCTCCCGTTTCACATGTCTCAACTTTTAAGCAGACTGGGGAGATTACCCCTGAGGAGTTTGTGCTTGCAGGTGACTACTTGGTGTATAAGTTTCCGACTTGGTCATGGTGAGTGATTCGAGTTCAAGGGGTATGGACACAGTGTGATACGCACTGGTCGGTATGGTTATATGATTGGATTGCTAACTTTCATGGTTACAGGTCATCTGCGCCTCCATCTAAGCGGAGAGACTTTTTACCGCCAGAAAAGCAATTTCTCGTTACTAAACATGTAGCATCACACGTCCGAGCACAAGCGGCTTCGGGCCCTTACGTAGGCTCGTCCACCAACGCCGAGGAGCGAGAAGACGAAGATGGCTGGACAATATCATATGTGTCTCGTTCCAGCTCTTCGCCGACCATGTCGCCGTCTACTTCAGCATCCTCGATAGTCCAGCCCTCCACTAAGCACGAGGACGATGACGATTCTGTACTCGACATCGATGACATGGAGGCGAATGAGTTGGAGGACTCCGGTTACCTCCAGAATACGACGGCCGACACCTCCTATCCCGATCATCCGTCATCGTCAGCCGTGACAACTTCCCTACCCGATCGGTCATATAATCTGTACATCACCTATTCAACATCGTACCGTGTACCGAAGATGTATCTCTCTGGCTTCAATGCAGCTGGTGGGCCATTATCCCCTGACGAGATGTTCGAGGATATTGTGTCGGAATACAAGGATAAGACAGTCACGATTGAAAATGCTCCGTTTTTGGAATACACAACCATGGTCTCGATCCACCCTTGTCGTCATGCTGGTGTCATGAAGATGCTCTTGTCCCGTGCAGAAGCCCGGCAGCGGCGTATTCGTGCGGCACAGAAGGACGAAGAAAAAGCGCGCCTTGGGCAGGAAGATCTACTTGCGGGTATGGACGGTCTTGGACTTGATTCTGAAGGGTGGGAAGATGTCGCTGGTGTTGAGCACGAGGATGATAGCGAGGAGGCGGTTCGCGTGGATCAATATTTGGTCATTTTCTTGAAGTTTATATCGAGTGTGACCCCTGGTATTGAGCACGATAATACGATGGCGGCACTGTAGACGTTGTCAATCGCCGTTCTGTTTATATGCTTTGGCACATGTCTTAGAGTTCAAGGTTGCCGATATGTGGGGAGGTTTTCCAAGATGTATGCCTCTTCATGCTCATATTTATATATGACTGTTATGTGCTTTTATGTGTTTTACGTGTTTTATCGGTTTTCTACCTTTTTGTCGGTTTTGGCAGTACAGCGTTTAGGGCAAATGCAAGGATTGCGTTCGGATATGGTTGTTTATGTGCTCTTATTGCGTGGACTACTTGCATATGTGTTGGCACAGCTTCGCGCAGTCGTGATTTTTTTTGTTATCTTGCTATATATTACTAAGTTTTGTTCGGGGTTCAATTGTTTTTTGTTTATGATTACAAGTAGCAGCCACGCAAGTTCCGACTATTAGGGTGGCAGACATTTTTCTGGCTTCTGCACAGGGCATTTAATTAATATTCAACGATTAACTCCAATTTTCTGTCCGTATTCCAAGCGACTCAACGAGTGCCACCTTTTAACGCCAATCCCTTAACCATATGCAAACCATAAGGGGGCGATCATTCAACCAGCTTTCTCCCCCTGGCGTAGTAGTACTCCACATCACCAAGCGGCACATAAGACACGCCGAACAACCGTTCTCTCGTAAGGTGGCCTTCAGCGTCTTTCGTGTACTCGTATATGTATTGGTCTTCGTTGACGTCGCCCACAGGAACGAACATCTTACCTGGTGATTTTAATTGGTCGATCAACACTTCCGGAACCACTGGGATGGACGCCCCCACACTACTCTAGTGAGCCACACATTCCAAGCGATAAGCGTGATGAACTTACTGAATCGCGTCGAACTTTTCACCAGGACATCCTCGTCTTCCATCTGCGGTTTGAAACACTACTTCGCCTTTCTGCAGCAACTCCTTCGCCAGGGTGCCCTCTGCTGCCACAAATCGTCTCTCAGCAGCTTCGTTCAACTCCTTAATATGCTCAACCCCGACCACTTTCCCGCCCGGTCTCACCAATTTAGAGAAGACCGCTACCAAATAACCGCTCCCACTTCCGATGTCCAGCACGGACGCACCAGGGCGCAACATCGGTGCGAGTGATTCTAGTGCATGGCCGTGCATATGCGGGGCTGATATTGTTGCACCGAATCCGAGCGATTGTGGAGCGTCGTCGTAAGGTCGGCGGGGCGAGTAATGTGCACGGTCAGTGGCTTTCATGGCTGCGATGATACGCGGTGTCGAGAGTATGTTTGCGGTTGTGAGATTGTCGATGAGACCCGCATTTGTAGGCGCGCTACATCGCCATGCCATGATTACTGATACACTGAAGATATTGAGAAGTATTAAAATATTGATATGCGTGGTTGCGGTGTACGATCAAACAATATGATGTTGAAATGCAATGGATGACGTCGTCGAGATGAGCGTTGGGACATGATCAGTGTGGTGGCGCAGGTTGGGAGAAAAGACCAATCGTTCATGTGGGTTGGCTTACTTCAATGTCAATTCCGGTAGCAGTCTCATATCAGAGTTACTCTTGGATTCCCACACAAAAGTTTAGAAGAACCAAGGGCCCCGTTGAATTGGGATACTCGGATATTGACTTATGGAGTAATTCCAGACATGATAGATCACATTCATCGGCTCGCGATTAACATCTAATATACATGGAAATTTCTTCTTTGTACTTCTATGTCTCTCATCATTTCACACAGGCGCACCCTTCTCGCGTCTAGCTATAATAGCAGCCTCATTCTGCTCCCTCATAACATCTTCCTCCAGTGTTTTCAAATCCTGCTCCAATTCATCATTACCCAACAGCCACTGATTCCGTCCCACTAAACTTATCAAGTCAAGATTATCTTTTCGTATTTGGGTATACCCTAGCGCAACATATGCTTTTCGCAGATTTTCCTGCTTTTCAACCGGATCATCTGCTTCGAAGTCAAGTGAAGAGTACCGGGACAGATCTATCCCGCTAATCGCAGTGATATCCCCGTTCGCTTGCGAAACTCGGGTTAATGCGTCTTGTATTAACGGCGTAAATTTAAATTCTGGGAGAGAAGGAATTGAGGGATGGAGTCCCGTCTTCGGAGGCGGATGTCGTGCGAGATCGCGTCTTATTTGATCTTCGACTTGTTTTCGAAGTTCTGGTGATGGTTCTGGGGCCGTGTGAAGTTCTATAATACAAAAATTAGAAATCTGATATATGTTTACCAACAGTTATTGGCATTTGTCAACTTCCGTGGATGCACGTGTTGGCAAAATGTGAAGTGATGATGGGCACCTTAAGTCAGTACATACCGTGTAAAATGTCAATCCACTTATCCCTCGTTGTCATTTTGATTCCAAAAATTCAACTGTATTAATGGTAAAGAAGGGACTGCTAGTCAATTCAACTGTGAGTCAGCTTTCAGATTAGCATTCTATGTATTCGGCAGTCGTTCAATCATAGCGCAGAAGATATGAAGAACCGACGTAGGTGAGGGGGCTTGTACCGATATTGGGCAGTGTCCGAAAAGCACTCATTGCATGACAGCATTACCGCTCATCTGATCTTGATAGGAACTAAAACCTAAATGGAAATACCCAGATTTTTGTCGATTGTACGTAATGCAATCTATCATGTATTTACACCAATTATCAGTATATACAATAGCAAAATCGTGAAAGTAATTGAAATCACCAATGATCAAAAGGCCAACTCCAGTAAATGTATTCATATAAAGTAAGAAATTCCGATCTATGACCATCCGTTTACCACTACATAACAATCATTTTAACCCATTCTACTGATTCTATACTGTTCCTCCGTAATTGCCTGATAAAACAGAATATATGCGCTAGCCAACCCGGGTTTGTCACCAAAGAAATTCTGAACATACTGCTCATCCACGCGCTCGGCCATTTCATCGTCGAACAAGACCCATCCTGCGTGCTCGGTTTTAACAATGGAAACGTAATGCCCATGATACGGACCGCCACCAACATGCACGACGACAGCGTACAACTCGTAAATTTGATCCGGATTCTCCACGTCGTCCGTGGTGTTATTGAAGAGTCGTAAATGAAAAGGGAAAACTACTCTGTAAAATAGCTTCATATTCCGTTGCATGTCCTCGGTAAACTTGAATCGCTTCAAATGAAGTGCAAGGATTCGAGGTAATCTCTTGATCTTAATTCGCCGCTGCGCTTCCTGCAGACCGCAGCAACAATCGCAATGAAACTTGTTGTTCTGGCATAACAACTCTGATGCTGAAAACTGTTGTAAGCAAGCTGTCACAGAACAATGATCCTCGAGATCGATAGACAAGTCCATAAATTGCTCATCACGCGTGCTCACATTCTCGCACGTCAGACACTTCGTCTCACTAGTGAGCAAACCTTCAAATAAGTCATGCACCCAACGCGGTCCTATACTCGAACCTTGGGAGCCATTGCATAATTTTGCATCGTAATCTTTCACATTTTCGATTATTTCGTTGAGCAAGAAGTTGAAGAATTCATGGGCATCTTGGTGCATAGATGACCTGAACAACTCATTTCGCCGCTTTAGCACTTCGATCAACTTGGCCGGAGACACGACTCCTGTGCGTGATCTGTTTTCCATGACAGCTTCAAACAGGTCTTTTAGCGTCGCAAAAAGCGTCTCTTCCATACCGTACGACGAGGCAAGTGAATGGTCCAAATTAATTACTGGCCCGTTCTGGAGTGCGGCTTTCTTCTTTTGCTCTGGCGTCTGTGCTTCGTCAGGTTTTGGAGGAAGTTGCATATGTAATAGTGATGTAGATGTTGGTACTTGTGTGTTGATTGACGTCGAAGTAGACTGACTTGATAAAGACGAGTTCGACGATGATTGGAATGAACGTGGTGGGGGTAGCGGTTGTTGCGCTAGATCCTCTCGTACCGCAGCACTACTTGACCGGCGCTGCTGCTTCATTAAATCCGTCGGAAGCCAGACTGAACTGGATCTCGAAAGTCCCTTTCCACTGTTAGTAGAATTCGCAGTACCGTTCATGCCGTTCTCTTTGTTGATGGTATTTGGAGATGAATTATTATTACTTCCAAGCGAAAAATATGAAATTCCAAATCCACTTTTCGGTGTACTACTACCAGATTGACTCCTGCTGTTCGCGTTGTTCTTGGAATCAGTGGAATCAGCGAAAGGATGTGGCGTCTTGCCGCGGACGGAAAGGCGAGGTGGTCGCACAGTTGCGGAGTGCGTGGGATAGTTGACTACCATTTCCCGAAATGGCTTTGTGTAATATAGACACTGAATGATAGAGTTGCAATAACTAAAACACTTATTAACTGATTGTCATATTTACGGCGACTAGTTGCTCGGAATTACCAGGTGTTTCCAAACTATACACAAACATTAAGTTAACTCGACTCCACGTTTAAACTATTCACATGAAAGGCCACTTACATTTTCCATGCCAAAAAATTTGTCACTTCCGTCTATTTTCGGTGGCAACACATCCATTACCTGCGACGGGGTGCAAGTCCCACTGGCGTCATTGGAAGATAACTCATTTGCCATTCCACTCGTATTAACGGTAACATTTGGCTTCGGCGTTGACGCAGGAGACGCAGTCGAGGCGGCCTGTAGTAAGTAAGTATGCATCAGCGCGCAATAGTACATCATAAAACCTGGTGGTCCGCATTAATGACACCAAACTGTACTGACCGACCCCGACATCCATTTGAAAAATGACATCACTTGTTCAATTTCTCCAAAAAGATAAAAAGTGACTCCTATATTACTATGAATCAGCGCTCCGAAGGTGTTACAGGCGACAGGGACAATTGAGAATATTAGAGTATGACTCGCAAGATGACATACTTCTGGTCAGCGTCAATGATCATGCCATGTATTCCTCGAGGCGGCCCCCACTATGAATATATGACGCTTCGGGGTCGTTCTGTACACGTCCTCTTTAGTGACGTGTCAGTGCTTTCCTGGGACTTTTCTGACGAGTGGTCGATGTGTATAGTATTTACACTGTTTAATTGGCTGACGAAACCATCCGACGCAGCCGTTCACGATAGATTGATAAATTGATGCGGCTGCTTATCAGATAGAGTTTCTCGAACTCACTTGGGATATTCGGGTCCTGAAGAACAGGAGCACAACCAGTCACCGTGTTCCATTCACAATATCTATCAACAGCATTTAATAGACCTGCAACGCCCAAATATGCATATGCAGGGCTATCGTGGGGTATGAATGCCAATTGAGAAAAAATAAAATAAAATTTAAAGTAAAGATTGCGTCAGCCCGGAGTCGAACCGGGGGCTCGTCGATGGCAACGACGAATTTTACCGCTAAACCACTAACGCTTAGAAACTACATCAACCACTCTTGCCGTCGGAGCCTAGTCACGCAATAAGGGTTAGGGTAATAATTGAGAATGAGACTGCATTGGTTTCTTGAAAAAAATATTAGCATACCTCGTTCGTTGTCTAAAATAAGAGGACAGAAAGGTTGTGCTAAACAGTATTGCTTTTGGAATAATAGACTTTCTAGTTACAAGTACGTGACGGTGAGATAGTCCAATGTGGGGACAGTCTGTTAAACTGGGAGTCTGCTCGAAATATCTACACTGATTCGGGATCCCCTACGCCTCCAGCGGCCAAACGAATATTGTACGGGAATAGGTAACACCACCATCCATACTAGTGGCAATATCGGTCGTACTTATATCCGAGATTCGATTTGTATTCTCTTCCTCGAAGACCGCAAGCCTGCCAGTATATGCGCACAATTGACGAATCTCACCAGTCGTATATCCCGGATGCCCCTCGCCATGCCCAAACACCATGCCAACGCAAACACTTTGACAAAGCACTACGCTGCTCTGAACAGCAATTCGTCGTCTCGACAACACCATCAGCAGCCGAAGTCGGTCAACGAATTAATCCAGGAATCTCGCGCTCGCTCGCACGCCATAGCAGCAGCATCGTCGTCTTCTGGGACCGATGATCTGACAATAAGGTCAGATACAGCTGCGCCTATAATTGAGACTTATCCACTATCTCTGTCGGCTTACCTCACTGATCCAGTGGCCGCGGATTCCTCATCCACAGCTGTTCCTGTTCGTAGAACAAGGCGAACTTTCGCAGGACCGCCACCACCTCCAACTTGGCTTGCTCAGGAACGCAGTAACTTTGCAGTTGCGCCTGGAAACCGTCATAAGCAACGTATAGATCAATATGAAGCTATGACACATATGAGGTCACAGCCTCAATTTCAGAGATATCGGGAAGAACGAAATGTGCTCGCCAAGAATCTACCTGCAACTCCATTATCGTCACTGTCGGAGTTGCTACCTAGGCGAGGTAGTCTGCTGCATTGGTGCTTGGTACGACTGGCTAGGGATTGGGAATTCAATGCCGTTTATTTACAGCATTATCTTCCAACGTTGGAACCGACAATGAAAATGGTATTGGTCGCGTACCTGGGCCGATATAGTCCGAACGGAATCGGACCGCAGGGACTACGACTTTTATTTGATCCAAAGTACGTGGCATATGAGTGCGAAGAGGTCGGCGACGTCGACGACAAATATGCAGAGGACTCAGAATCAGAGGACGAGCTGGAATTATCAGTTGACGACAGCAACGACCGAATCACGAGTCTTGACTTGACCTTCCAAATTGACGACTCAAACCTCTCACTAGCAATGCTCGCAAAATTTGTTGCGCCAAAGCAGTCGCCATCACCCGTATTATCATGGCAACATTCGCTGCCTACAACCCGTGCATTTCCATTCTTGTCTGCGCTCTCATTATCACATCCATCCACATCGTCGCCGACTAAATTGTGGTCAACACTGCTATCGCTACTTAAATCAAATCCGACGTTAATAGCTCTTTCATTAGCGAACTGGCCGATTCCTCCGGACATGTTTTATTCATCTCCAGATGCGCAGGCACAGATTTACCCCGCACGCTCATGTATATCAACCCTGAGATCGCTCAGCAAGACAAGCTTTTGCCTGAAATGGATAGATTTCAGTTACTGCTCATGGCTGGACGAACAAGTGATTATGTCGGCAGAGTGGGACAGCGGCTGGCGGAATGTCAAGACTATTGTATTACGAGGATTAGAAGGAAATGTCTCGGAGAAGATACGGGAAGAGATATTAAAGGTTAGAGGAGAATCTGGAGTGGAGATAGAAGCTGTAATGGATTAAGGTTTTGTTTATTGTGGTGTATCGTGAGGTTATGGTGTTCTCGCATGGTTTGTTTTGGGCGTATCGATGGCATTTATGGGCTGGCATGTGCTGGTCCCAGAATGGCGTTTATAGTGCATGAAATATTCACTACAAAATATAGTGACATTCATTCTGGCATATCTAAGCGTGGCGCGTAATGATTGATTCATAAAATAAGTAAATTATGACCGCTCCATCGTCTCTATCATATCCCTTTTTTGTTAGTTACATTCAAACTTCATTGTGATTGACAAATCAAAAGCGCTCATAAACGAATGAATGAACTATTAATTGCACACAACTGCACTTGACAGAATAATCTACAAAGAATTATGCGTTCTCCTTTTCTCCTCTCCCTTGAAATCTAGCCTGCCACCGTTAACTGTAAATGCCTTGGGTCACAAGTTGGAACTGGTCATATAGCCTTGTGTACATGCTGCCCATACTTCTATTGATTAACTGGTTGTCTACAAATGCGTCCACTTCCGTTTCGGACATTTGTAGCTGGAATCGTTGGCGGAGCAAATGAGCTGTAGCGTCACCACTCATGAAACACGGAAGCGGAGATTCTTTCTGCATCATTTCTACTAGGACAACGATATCGTCTGCCTGCTTCCGAAGTGCCTTGAACGCAATTTTGACGAGTGCCCGGAATGATTCGAAGGCTTCTGAGCTGCCACCGTCCATCAGTTCGATGTATTCTTGGGTGAGTTTGAAAGGGGCAGCTTCAAAGCCCACACTGCCCGGTGTGTTCGACAGCAAGAAACCGAAGTCAATGTCTAATACCGTGAGCAAGGCGTTCTACTATCAGCCAAGATGCGAGGTGAACTTACGAATCACATGTCCATCTGTGTCCAGCAAAATGTTGCCGTTATGCCGGTCTTTGATTTGGAGAATATAACAGATAAGCGAGTACGCCGCGAGCGACTTTATGAACGCTGCCTGCGCCTTCTTAAACCGTTCTGATCCACGCACTCCAAATACTCTGAAAAAATATTCTGACAACGTGGCGACCTTTCCCTTATGAGCAGTCTCAGATCGCCCCATCATCGACGTTGCCAACGCCTTCTTCAGGGAATGTATACTAACACCATTAGTGATCGTCTCGACAAGACCAGACCCGGCACCGGTAACAAGAATTGTCATTCGTCGGACCCACACGTCAACATCTGCATCTTCCCATATCCGCTTAATAGCATGAATCAACTGGCATGCAAAGGCTTCTTGCCGTAAATCGGATCCCGTCTTAGCGATAACTGAGACCAGATCCCAGGTTGGCAAATGACCATATGGCGACAATTTTCGTATTCGCTCCTTCTTGGCGTTCCATTCCTCGCCGAAACCAACAATACTGGCATCACTCTTGATCACACCAGTTTTTATGTCATTCTCCAAGCGCCGCTCACCGACTTCTTTGTTAACCGCTGGAGGACCGCTGTGACTAATAGCCGGCGGAATTTCAACATCCACGAAAGCGTTCTGCTCTTCAAGATGCTGCATGCTGCTGACAATTCGTGACTTGATTTGCTGAATTTCGTCTTTAGGCAGCTTTGTGCCTCCGTTCGTGCCTTGTGCCAAATCCAGCTGTGCCAACATCGTGGCGGCGGTCCGCATGTGCACAGCTACATCATTCATTTCAGCTATATTCTTAGCCACGGGGGGGGATGGCCGGTTAATCTGGTATGACGGTGCAAAAGACAGGTCAGACGTACGAGGGGTAGACGATTTTGATGATTCTTCTGACAAGACAGGGACAGGAGTAACCGGGTCGACACCACCTAGAACATAGTCTGTAGCCGTCCCATTTGACAATTCGGTCAATGGCGATGCGGAGATATCGCCCATCTCCGACTCTGTAAATATCGCCTTTGGGTTAATTGGGCCCTTCGGCAGGGTGTTCTCGACCTCAATATGGAGTTGGTGGCTGGAAGGGGAGGAATAGGCAAGGTCAAAGAGGCTACGGTAGTCAGTTGGATTATTGAGAATTTCCTGATTCCGCGGTGTATCTGGATCGAATGTAATATCGTCTCGTAAGACTTCGATCATGAGCAGAAATGGCACTCGCTCGGCTGAATTCAGAATTGTAGCTTCGGCTGGCGATATTCTGACGATCTTATGCTGCCGAGGAGTCGCTCTGTAGGTGTCTGTCTCCAGAATCATAGGAATATCAACCTCAGCTGGTAACTGGTTATTCAGTAATGTGATTTCTGCACGCAAAGCGGACAATCTTGCTGGTTTGGGTACCAGCCGCAGACGAGTTGAAATTGCCTGGAGCGCGTATGCAAAGGATGTCTCGTATCGAAAGTAGTTCGTTTTCAGCATGCGCACTCTAGCCGAGGGCGTCAGCGTTGTAGGTGCGATTCGATGGATGTGGTGACTATTGTGGAGTTTGCTCATGAATGACTTTTTGGTGTACACTGATGTGGATGACAACGATGCTGACGATGCCAAAGTCTCAGAAAGCTTGTGTGACCTTAGATCGGGGAGTGAGGAGATGCCGGCGGTGTCTAGACCATAGAGTCCTCCTAGAGGCCGGTCGCCTTGACTACTTCGTGACCCCGATGCTTCGCCATCCTCAAGATCAAATGACTCGTCATCCTCTTTCTGTCCATTTGAGGGCGATGTCTCCTCATCGTCATCGTCATCCTGCTCCACGTTATGTCGCACGTTGTCAGTTTCTATCTGAGGAAGACGCTTAGTCTGCGATTTGCCTTTCACAGCAGTTCCATTCGAGATCTTAGAGAACGACCGCGACTTTGCTAATTTCGGCGCCAGATGGAACACACGCAGTCTGGGTTTTCGGGCTTGTGCAATTGTGATGGGACCCATAAATTCCGTCACCTTGGGAACAGCCGTGACACCCATTACGGCACTGGCAAGCACCAACGCTGGACCGGGATTTGATGTGATCTTGGCGCTGGGTGGCTCACCAACCCCGAAGAGAATGTATTGCACTTTATTGTACACTCGTCGGCATATCTGGAATGAGCGTGACTCAGGATCGTGAGAAAGGTCTTCGAGGTGCGCTTGTAGAAGCCAAAATGACTATACAAATATGTTAGTAATTAGAATCTCTGGAAGAGTTACGAAAAAGTGACAATTCGCTCTCCCTAATCAGCTACAGACTGGGCTAAGTCAAGTAATCTAACTAAGTAGGTGACAACACATATGCCTACAATGACTGTGACAACGATATGTCGACCGATGTCACAGCTGTTCACCAGGCAATATGGCGACGCACGCACAATTACGACATTACTTACCAAGACAGCACTATGCGTGCTACGATTGCACATCTCAAGCAAAAACTCTTCCAGTGCCACCGACTCGGTGGGTACGGTCAAGATAATCTGACATAGTTGCGGCAGGAAGAACTCAATCTCGAGGTACGAGAAGGAATGAAGTTTCCGACAAAGATAATAGTGAATGCCAATGTTGTCGGCGTACCGAGCCAGATAAGCGATGCACAGGAAAAGCGAGAAATGATTGGATTCAATAAATCTCAGTAGCAGGTTATGCCCTGTATTCTCCATGGTGATTAGTGCGGATTGCTCAGTCTGGCCCTCTGGCAACGATGCGCGATGTATCGAGGGGGGAACACAATTTAGTCGGACTGTGAATGTTGCTATAATCACCACAATTAATAAAAGCAGATGGAATTGCTTGCAAACACTGGGACACGCGTCAGCATGACGCTGCAAAGAGAAGATAGTGTTGTAGGAAGTGGGTGATCGTCACGACGAGGGCACAGTAGTAGTATTGATTCACCGTGGAGCAGCACTGCTGTGACTGAATACTGTTGGCGCGCAAATCGCGAGAGCCAGCGTCGTGCAACTAAGGGTTTAACTTCTTGAAGCATTCAAGATTGGGAAGTCACATGATTGCAAGCCGCACAGAGAGATCTCTAAGTCCCGCTGTAATCTCGTGTCGTTGGCAACATGCTAAACGTGATTGTACACAAATTGTGTTTGTAACTCTATCACTTGTAGACAAATGCATCCACGTCGACAATCGTCCAAACCAGCCTCCGTCGGTTCACTCGCAGCTTATATGTAACCCAGGAACTCAGCTATTTTCACAAGAATATATAAGAGGTACGTATTAAAATGCTACATTTTCAGTACCATGGCGTCTGTTATATAGATTGTCGAGAGAATTCGTCTAAATTCCGTTTCATCGGCTCTGAGCCGTGTTTCCAATGTCCCAATGATGATTGCCAGCAATATGGGTATATTTGATATAGAAGCACACTCGTCTTCAGTGTTATCGAAAGCATGGCTGTGGGTATTTGCATAGAGATATTTTAATAGGCAGCCATTGAGGCTAGGAAACGTGGCATTTTAGAATTCTTTTTGTTGGATGACTACGCCGTTTGTTTTGTCAATGGCTAATGCGAATGTTTCATAGCTCATGCGCCTCGACTTCTAGACAGTGTATGGAGGGTCATTGTATAGTTTTGTCCCTCCGGCCCCCGGGTCGTATGCACCGAGCGCTGGTAATTCTTATACGGAGTCTGGCGATAGTTGCAGCTCTTCCTCTAATTGCTGGCCACCGTTTGTCGTCGGATGCATCGATATGCGCCTATACCACGTCTAATCACTTCACGTATCCCGAATGCTCACGAACGCTTGTGTCGGCAACGGAAACAATCCTTGCGACGTCGACCGCGATTGGTGGGACGGCTAGTACAACTCTAGAAGTTTCTCCCGCTTCTGAGAGGAGTGACTCGTCTGCGTCTTACATACACGAGCGAGGGCCTCCTACCTCTCAATACAAATCATATTCGTCATCATCACAAGTGGGCCGCGGAGGGTCAGAAACAACTTCGTCGTCTGCGAGCCTGTCGACACAATTGTCTACAACCGAGGTACCTCCAGATGCGACTAAGCCAGAGCGGACCATCAAACCCGATGACACCGACGCAGACAGTTACTTGGATCCGTCCTCCTTCCTATCGTTTGACGAATGGAAATCACAAAATTTCGCAAACGCAGGGCTTTCGTCAGAAGATATAAATAAACGCCGTGCGGATTTGGCGTCAGCTGCACGGAGATCTTCGCCCGAGCAGCCTCTCGACACGATAGGCGATGACATGGAGGTAGATCTTCCTCTGTTTAGTCAGACGCAGGATACCGCAGACGAAGCGGCAGCGTCGATAATGGCTGCCGAACCGGAAAAGTCACCATTGTCAGAAGAAGCTCGAGGACGTTTAAAGGATGCTGGGAAAACAAGCGGAGAAAGATCTAATTACGCGTCTACAGCATGTGCGGCAGGGATTCTCAAGACGAATCCGGAGATGCGAGGGGCCAGCGCAATACTGTTTGAAAATAAGGACACGTATATGCTGAATCCGTGCTCAGTAAGTAATAAGTTTGTCATAATCGAACTTTGCGAAGATATCCAGATCGATACAGTCGTCCTCGCCAATTATGAATTTTTCTCGTCCATGGTTCGCAAGTTCCGGGTGTCGGTGTCAATTCGATATCCTGTGAAGGCTTCAGGATGGACAGTCGTGGGCGAATTCGAAGCGCGAAATGTGCGGGAGATTCAACCTTTCTTAGTACGGAATTCCCTTATTTGGGCACGGTTTTTGAGGATCGAGTTTTTGAGTCACTGGGGCCAAGAGTTTTATTGCCCTCTGTCGCTGGTTAGGGTTCATGGAACGACCATGATGGAGGAGTATTGGTACCAAGAGAAGCTGAATCGCGGGGAGGAGGACGAGCGCGAAGATGTCGTCGCCGAAGCTGTTGCGTCAGAGGTCTACGCCGAACAAATGCAGACCAAAGAAGGGTCCGTCCTTGTCGAATCACCCTCGTCTGAGGATGCAGCGGTATCGGGTGAAGTTATGCAGGTCGCGCCAGTTGTGGGTGAGATAAACCCGGATATCGATATAGGCTTTGTGTTAATGGAATTGCCGTTTTGTCCTTGTTTGCCGGATTTATACATCCGCAAGTACTTTCTGCAAGTATCAGACTCTGTTTTGGATGCTCCACTTGGAATATTTGAGTATTACGGTGACGAGAATGCAGACCCTAGACGTATGAAGCCAGTTATTGTTCCGGCGCGAATTATGCCGTCTAACACCTCAAGCCCAGAGGAGTCGAATGGGGCAATCTCGCGACCTGAACAGGCACGCTCCACTAGTACGACAATGACGTCTGCGGAAAGAACATCGACAGAAGCGTCATCGGTGATTGGGCAGGATACGCAGCCATCAATTTCTTCGAGCTCTGAACACGACTCCACAGAGAAGGAGGATACCCACGCGGATCCCGGCCCGTCATCCCCACGTGCAACGACGTCTCTAACGTCTACGTCGACGACAAGCATATCAACAACCTCCTCATCTTCATCATCGCTCTCATCTACGCCGAGCAATCCTACTACTCAGGAGTCCGTTTACAAGACGATCATGAAACGTCTAACATTGCTAGAAGCCAATGCGACGTTATCGTTACAATATATAGAGGAACAGAGTCGCATGCTACGGGACGCATTTTCGAAGGTCGAACGGCGGCAGAACTTGAAGATCACAGATATGTTGGATGGCTTGAACGCGACAGTCACATCTCAGCTATACGTTTTCGTAAGTTTTCTAATATGGAATTTCGACATCGGACTAACGGCTATAGAAACAACAATACGAACAACAAAGGCAGCATTACGAACAGTTATGGCAACAGACAGTCACGGAATTAGAAAGCCAGCGGAAACGAACCGAAAAGCATCTAGTAGAAATCGTTATCTTGCTTTTCTGCGTTTGTATGATATGTGTGGCATTTGACGTTTACATTGTCATGAAAATGAAGATAAAGATACTATAAAGATGCACATGATGAGTGCAGTTCGCATGTTTTTGAGTAATATTATACGGTGTTCGATTGCGCTTAACGTGTTGGTTTTGTGTGTTGGATATTTCGCATTCATGTCTTGCATATATTATTTGGTACTTAGTGTATTGCTATTCAGATTTGGTAGTAAAGTTACAAAAGCGACATAGTACCAGACGGCATCCTTAGCGTTGTCATGGAACGCTACGGACTGACGTGACCATGAAGCAAGACCATGAAGCAATGCCATTAATGATTGTGATCGCTGCCATCAAACAACGCAACTCGGAAAATATATAAAACGACAAACTCATTATTTCCGCCCCTATGCCATACATAGACAAGCCGTTGCAGATATACAATATACACCCGCAATTTCAAACAAACACCTAAAAACAAGATCCAGTTCCCTGATACGTGTACAACCCCATACAATTCAGTAAATTACAATGTCGATAATGTTCTGCTATTAAAAACATCAAGCTCTGCTTTTCATTGATATTCTTTTGATCGACCAACCCAATGCACGCACGCAAATAATAAACAAAATGCACACAAATTAATATGGTTATATATACTCCGAGACCATCGGTGGCGGCGACGTCCGCAATTCAAAATTAGGCATGTTCGTCCGCGGTTCGTCTTCTACTATGCCGCGGAGTAGTCCAAGATGACTAACATCTGCAATCCTTGTCAGATCCCACATGCCCATGGACGAATTCGTGCAGTTGCTGATATCTTCGTCGAATAAAAGGCCGTAACCCGACCTATTACGCTTCTCGCCTCCATAGCCATAGACTGAGGTGTATTCGTCCTTGCCTTCGGTCTGTCGCCGTGGGACAGCAACTGATAAGCTAGCAAGGCCGAAGTCCACTAGTATAGGTTTGCCCGACAACGCTCCAACAAGAGCGTTACACCCAGCACCGTGAGTTACAAGTATGACGACCGAGTCACCGGTGGCAGGACCGGCGTAGCCCGCGACGAGATTGCTGATACCGCTCGAAAATCGAGTATACATCGTTTTCCACCTTTCGCCGTACTCGCCTGATCGTCCAAAAGCGTTGAGCGGCCACGTGAGGTCGATAATGTTGCCTGAACCGTTTGAGAGTAGCCACGACATAGAAGACGTGGCAAGGAACGAGTGTCCATCTTCTGGCGGTGGTGATATGCTTGCGAAATAGTCGGGAGTAAGCCACTCTCCTAGGAATGAGTCGACTCGGATTTTGAGATTTATCGTCGACGACGCCGACGAGGACGATAATGGAGCCATAGAAATCAGCTGTTGGGCAATGTAATGTGCAGTCATAGCACAGCGCAAGAATGGCGACGTGTGGATATAGACAGTGAGCGGGGCTGAAGAGGAGAACGCGAAGTGTGACGCCGAGGCGACGGACGAACCGATGGTCAATGCTGATGACGCGTCAGTACCCACGGAAGACGAAAGTGATGCGTCCGAAATTCGCGATGCCGGGCTCAAATCTCGCGCGGCCGGTTTTGGTATGGGTCGTGGACCTATAGATGCTGCTGTATCGAGGGTGTCAATGGAGGAGTCCACAGACGCAGCTATTTCAGTCCCGATGGCACGTCCCAAAGCAGCAGCTTCGAGAATACCAGACTGCGAAAGTGGCGAGTCATATGGAGTAGGCGAGGAGTCCCTCCAGGATAGATCCTTCGTGTCGAGTCGCGTAGAATGTCGGGCGACGAGAATGCGCTTAAGAGGCATTGTAACGGAAAACCACAATAGGAATGAAAACAGAATGCAAGGTTCTGAAGTACTGGTGATTGTCGCTTCGAAGCCGACTTATAAATAATAACACGCAGACTCAGGGACCAGACTGTAACGACTCGCCCTGAGTTAGGCGGAGGTCTATATTTGAGGGCGTATGGATGGTTTATTAATCTGAGTGGTTCGCGTGCAAGGAACAGAACATATTGCGCACCGGCAACCCTTATTTTTGTCAAAGCCACCGCGCTGGGACAGATGATACCAGACAAAGCCCGCCCGGTCACTTTCACGTGTAATTTTCCTACGCATGTGCCGATGAGCTGTGCCCACGTCTACGCAGTGCACATGGTCCTGGCAATACCAACATCTAACGTACGTAATTTCCATCACGGCCCCTTAGTTTATTGAGCCGATGATGGGTTCGCGTCATTGTGCAGACTATACATAATAGCATCGAGTGAGAATCACAGGATACTTAGCCTGCTTAGTTACTTACATTCTCGCTATTATTGTATCTACTTGCACTATGCTATGATAGTCAGACTATCTCCCGTATTGATGACGAAAATGAACCGGCACGGCAGCCCGAATACGAGACGCACGGGGCACAAAGCTCGAAGTGTTTCCTATAATTTACCGTGCGTTCGGAGATTCCGTGCCCGATTTGTGATCTCAGACATCCAAGACTATGTATCTGTCTGACTCACGACCCTTTTTGGTCAGCTGCTCAAAGGGTTTTTGTACGCAACCCTTGTTTCATAATAGACGAGAACTTTATAATCATATGACAGTTGTCGACGTGGCGTCAGGATACCTATTTGAGTAGTAGTAAGCATATAGTTAATACATTTTATAATTGACAACTTAAATTACTACCAAGGTAATACAAAATTTCCCATGCGTAACAAACTTTTGACAATAAATAAAATAAATACACTGACACAAAAACACCATGATATGCTATTAGTGCTTCACAGCCGACGCACGATCAACCTGGATGAACAAGTCTGTAGCACCCTTTAACGCACCGCATAACCGCGCCTCCACCTTCTGTCGAACTACTGCCGCATCCGCCTCGCCAGAAACCTGGACGTGAATAATTCCTCGGACCGCGCCCGACGTTCCGTCACCCGTAGGCCAGAACCGCGGCAGGGAATAACCGACTACGCCAGGGACCGTAGCCACGTCGTTCAGCGCGTCTCTCAGAACATACTCCTGTTCTGAGGTAAGTGATAGGAGAAGTGAATTTGCCGACGATATAACTAACGGTACGGCAGACATGAAGATTAGAATCGAAATGAACAAAGACGCCAAAGGGTCAAATCCAGGCCAGCCAAAATAAGAAGTAAGCGCTGTCGACACGATTACGCCGACAGATCCCAGAGTGTCAGCCAAGATATGCAAGAATAAGCCGTGCATGTTCTCGTTGTGCGTTTGTCGGGCTTTGTCTTTCTCGGTCTCATGGTCGTCGGCGCAGGAAAATGTAGATGATGGCGGAATGATCGGTTTCTCGCCCATGGAAGGCGTCGAGAAAGGATCGTCAATCGTCCTGCTACCTTGACTGTCATGTTGGTCGTGGCTTTCATGCAAATGCGAGTGGGATGTAGAACGAGAATGGGAAGAAGAGTTCGAGTGAGAGTGCGAATGCGAATGTGAGTGTGAATGCGAATGCCCTGAATCCACCTTTAGTCAAATGCATATAACCAATATTGATCAAATACGCACCATGCCCGACATGTCCGTGATTAAACGCGACTATTCCAACCAAATTGACAATCAGACCTAAAAAACTAACCACCAATAACTCCGTAACCCTCTCAATCACAACCGGTCTCCATATCCGTTCAACTGCCTCAACCACGATTCCTGCTGATATTCCAACAAGCAGTATCCCATTAATGAATCCAGACAGTGACTCAACCTTACCTAGACCATATGGGAAACTAGCCGATGGGGGCCATTTGGCCATCACACTCGCTAATAGCCCGACTAATAACGCCACGCAATCCAATAGCATGTGTATACTATCAGATAGTAACCCCAAAGAATGAGATAATAGCGAGTATATAAACTGAACAAGCATAAACGTGAAATTGAGCACCAAAAACAGGAATATGCTCCGTGTGTCCGAATGCGCAAGCATCGTCTGCACTAACAATACTGGCTGTCTGATTAATGACAGCGACGGTTCGGTCACCTCGCTCTTCGTAGATGCCGTCGATGACGGAAACGTAGCTGTAGAAGTTATCAGCGGAGACGGCCTTAGTCGTATCGTTGATGAACTCGAATTGCCAGTGTGCTCATGCACACCGTGATAATGTTTGTGCGACTCCGACATCTTGATCTAAACTAAAGAGTCGTTAGACAATCTCCAAACTACCCGGATGAGTTCAAATCAAGCAACTCACTAATTACCGGTCGTTTCAACAGTTGCAACAGCGGCCTACCTCGGGACCAACCGGCAAGGTTACTGCGGCAAAAAAGAGCTTCGACTGATAAAGCCCTTCCGAACCTGCTCGATCAGTTCAGTGGACTTAGGGTAACCAAAGATACAACTAGAAAGATCCCAAACAACAATTGTACAGAGTAAACAAATTAATCCGCAAAAACGATCACCGGTGCCGACGAATCCATATGCTCTGGGAAAGACCGAGCAGCAGGAGCACGTGTAACCGGAACAAGTTTAGCGCGTTGTTCTTCCTAACACCATCTAGGTAAACCGTTAAAGTTTAACTTATATATCTGGCCCAACTTCCCTCTTTCCCCAGAAATCATCGCTGACTTCATAAACGTCAACCGATATCGCAGCGAACCTGGCTTCGATTGCTGCAAACTGACATCCAAACGACGAATGGCAATTAGTACGACAGTGGCGATATGCCTGGGGACATATTTCTTGATTCCCGCGATGTTGTACTGGTTATTACCACGGGACCCAACAATTCACCCGCGAAAGCGTGCCATTGTGCTGGTGCTGGGGGACATAGGACGGTCACCGCGGATGCAGTATCATGTTCTCAGTTTAGTCGAAACAGGATTTTTGGTAGACTTTGTGGGATATACAGGTATGCATGTTTTAACTCGGATCAGATCGGCCAGTTTGTTGGGATCACCGGCCAAGGCTGATATGTGGTTCTTGACAGATACTGCCCCGCTACAGTCAATTACCGAGAATCCGGACGTTAAAATACATGAGATCAAGCCTGCTGAAAAATTGAGCCTACCGAGGGGTCTCCCGTTCATTGTTGTGGCGGCGATTAAGCTCGTGTATCTCACAAAGCAACTGTACCAAATTCTTCGATCACTGAAGAATGCTGAGTATCTCTTGGTACAGGTACGGTAGACACACTGCGTGATTGAAGACGCATTATTAATTACTGCCTTAGAATCCTCCGTCATTGCCGACAATGTTCGTCTGCTATTTTTTCACTACCTTCATGTCTCGACGGACGAGATATATCATTGACTGGCACAACTTTGGTTACACGGTTTTAGCACTAAAACTAGCATCAGAGAAGAACATTTTAGTACGAATTAGCAAGTGGTACGAGCACTGGTTCTGCAGATACGCGTTTGCGCATCTTTGCGTCACAAAAGTCATGGCTGAAGTTTTAGTGCGTGACTTCAAGATCAAGTAAGTCGATCCTATGCAACCATATAAAAGCTACTAACGCGATTAAGCGCATTCCGTATTATTCCGTTACCGGACCGCCCTGCTATTCAGTTCCAGCCATTGTCAGCGGAAGCGAAAGCAAATCTGTTTGCAACCAGCACAATATTCTCTGGATTTAACCCGGCAACGGATAAGGTTGTCATTACATCCACGTCTTACACACCTGATGAAGATCTCACAGTCCTTCTGGACGCATTGTCACAGTACGACAGTAGTTCAACACCGGAGAAGCCACTTCCTAAGATTCTTACAGTGGTAACCGGCCAGGGCCCCCTCCAAGAGCAATTTCTCAGTGAAGTTTCGAGGAGGTCGTGGAGTAATGTTCAATTGCGAACAGCATGGCTTCCCGCGGAGGAGTACCCCATCGTTATTGGTGCCGCGGATATTGGGGTATCGCTGCATTTGTCCACGTCGGGGTGGGATTTACCTATGAAGGTCGTGGATATGTTTGGATGCGGTGTTCCTGTTATCGCACGCGATTTCCCAGCGTAGGCCAACTTATTAAGCAATTCTGATTATTATATGCTAACAAGATTAGATTATCCGAGTTAGTGGTACCTAATCGCAACGGTCTGATATTCAATACTTCCGACGACCTAGCGAAACAGTTAATAGACGTCTTCACAACGCCGCAATTGCTGCGAACCATACAGAAAGGCGCCAGGGTGGAGTGTGGCAATAGATGGACTGAGATGTGGCGTATTACTGCTGGTCCAGTTTTCCATATTCCGAATCGCGAGGATTTGACCGAAGTCGAAAGTAGTAGCAGTAGTGATGACGAATACTAAATTTATGAACTGTTTATTGTATGGCTGCTGATGACGATTTTGGGCAACTGCATACTCGGCATGTGCTTGTTGTTGGTCTTTTGAATTGGCTATTGTCTTGTATATATGTATAGTGTACTTGATTCTTTGTAGTAATTTTGATACACGCAGACCGAGTCTATAGGGCGGAAAGCCCACCTGATTCGAAGGGGAGCCACCAAGATCACTTATAGTTACCATATCATACCAGTTCGACGTTAAAGTCCCCTAGGAACCCCTAACCAGCAACGTTCTCATGAATGCCGGGTAAATGCACTATTTAAACTCAAAACGAGTTTGATAATCCCGAAGTGAACAGGCGGGCATTGGACTGGCAGGTGACAACCAATCTACCCACGCTCGAAAATCGCTAGTTATGATATAAGACCAAGTCTGCACGTGTGGGCGAATATGCTGTGGTATGGTACAGCTTACATAAGAGAGTGTAATTTTGCAGCTCGAGCGATCCTTATTTCGACTAAGTTATCGTGGATTAATGCTGCTTCCTGCTGCCCTTTTCTTTTCCTTTCTTCGTATACCTCGCCCAGGTAACCCTGCATCTAATCTTTCCTAAGCTTCACGACCACTGGGGCCCGATCTCGTATGGCCAGCTTGGTCCGCTTCCCTACTACACCGTGGGAGTGAGGGGTCAGGAGAGCCGGGAGAGAGGGAGGTGGAGGCTCGCACATCCAACTTGTGGTTGGGAGAAGTACAACGTGCGAAGCGCCGCACTACTACTAATGGGCAGCAAGGTGCGTTTCTGATCTCCACGGTTCATATGCACATTCAGTTTGACATCTGTGCCTCGTTTAGCCGATAGCGCACTTATATGATCCTGAAGCAAAAGATTACACCTAGACAGACTCTACGGACTAAAAACGTTCGGACTCGTGGCCAGGCACATAGAATTATGTTTCGCAGCTCCAGTGCTCTATACGCACATACACCATGTCCGGTGTTGCCACTTTGTCGACTCCCGCACTGTCTGTTCAGTCATGGACAGCAGCACCAGTTTCAGCGGCCCGTTGAACGACCTGTAAGGAAGCAACAGCTCGCCAACATTGCCAGCGCAGCCAGCTGTTGTGTAAATACTGGGAAAGAAAGCGATTCTAGCAGATCATCAACAATCCAATCCGTTAAAAGCAAGAACAATTCCTTAGCATTCAGAGAAACGGCGAAGCGAGATGTGCCTGCTACCGAATCAAGCACTCTTCCGACAACACCCTTGAAGAGGGCTCGACAACAAGTATCACTACCTGCAAAACCGACAAAGTCGACAGTCGCGACATCAAGTTTGACAGCGTCTGAAGATGGAGCAAAGGATTCGTCAGTGGTATATATATTACCGGTCAAGCCACATCCGCCTGCACTACACTCGCAACGATTGCAACTGGCAACTGCGCTGGCGAAGGCATTGCGTGACAATAGACTAAGTATGACACCAAATAATGCGGCGAGTGCAAAAGAACTTGAGATTGCGAGCAGGACCACGTCCTTAACATACGCGAACACAATGAAGCAACATATTATTAGTCTGGGTAAGAGAGGAAAACAGCCAGCGAAAGTGGCAAACGAGGCAAACGAGGTACCAACTGAGAGAATCTTGGAGTATCTTCCACAATTTGTACATAAAGAATGGCAGCTCGAGGAAAACAAGTATATGACTTCATTGCCTAGCGAAAAGCATATCGATGAAGCTAGAGCTGCAGCCGCAAGTGGATATGAAATCTGCGACAGATGCACCCGTTATTTCATGGTTGGAGCAGATGGTCAAGCCGAATGTGTTCATCACTGGGGCAAGCCTTATCGGGTGAAGGGTTCAGACAAAAAATTTAGCTGCTGCGGCGAAATGGAAGGTATGACGGCCGGCTGCAGAACTTCTCCAAAGCACGTATTCCGAATCACGCATTATCCAAGATTAGCAGCGATGATCCCGTACAGAATAGCAGCAAGCGGAGATAAGTTTCCGGCAGCGGTTGCTCTAGATTGTGAAATGGGATACACGACTCTGGGAACTGAACTGATTCGACTTACAATTTTGGAGTTCCCATCGAACAAAGTTTTATATGACAGTTTAGTTAAACCAATCGGCGACGTGATCGATCTTAATACACAGTATTCTGGTGTCACATCTGTCGACGAACCTGGTATTCCAACTTTTGATGCAGCAATGAAGACAGTTTTGGAAAATTATATAGGCTCGGAAACCATTCTTATCGGTCACGGCTTGGAAAATGATCTCGCTGCAATGAGGTTATTCCACCAAAAAGTAATTGATACATCTATATTATTTCCGCTCGATAATCCTGAACTAGTGTCCCGTGGTTATAAAAGGAGTTTGAAGTCCCTTGCTTCGTCATGGCTACAGCGTGACATTCAGGTCTGTTCCAGGTCAGCCGCTGTTGTCCAGTCAGCGATAGCGGAAGTTGTTAGCAAAAGCAGTGTAGCCGACTCTGATAGTGCTGCGCCTAGTTCAGTAGGGGCACCTGAGGCATTTACTTTGAAGCAGGAAGGTCATGATAGCATTGAGGACGCTAAAGCGGCTGCAGACTTGGTTGCTCTGAAAGCCAAATTCATGTTGGCTCTGCAGGACCAAAAGCGTGCAGCGACGACTTGCTAAGTGTCTACATGAGTTGGCATTAAATAAGTTTTGTGCATAATTAATTATAAGTGGCGTTTATGGATTGCATATGTTGTATATAAAGTACATCTAGACGGATTTGGTAGGTCGATGTGTATATATGAAAGCATGCTGAGGCTACTATTATTACTGTATGTCGTTGATTGTTAGCAGCGATGTATTTACCTATATTAAGCGTGTTTGATGTGTTTTCGTCAGTTGCATTATTCAAATGGTAATAGCTGGTGCAAAGCATCTAGTATGGGATGTACTTACTTCGCAAACGTAGCACTTTGCACAGTTAGGGCAGGATCTCCGTTAGGTTCGAGAGCCCTTTATATTGAGATGGTCCCAACAATGGGAGCTTCCTCAACGAAGTTAGTTCGTCAATATTTCGTTAGCAGAATTCACAATTTCTACTTATTGTGCGATATTATAAGATCGACGTCAATATTTGCTCCCTAACCGGTACTTGGTGTTTGTAAAGGGCGAATAGCCGGTTAGTGAATGTGACATTTGGAGCTGCCGAAGTTGTATGTGTCTGCGATTATAGGCGACAATGGCGTCTCCAGTGTCATCGCATACTCCAACCATCAAGGACAAGCCGTCTGCTGTCCGGCATTTTCTAGATCGGCCAACCGCACAGCGCAATGTCCCGATTCACCTACATCGATCAGTTTCATCCGGAACCGCATCAACAGTATCATCGGCGGCATCATCCATGTCGGTCTCCAAGGCATCAAATGTACAGTCACCTACGGCTATGGAGGTCCTTTCCATGGTTGGCACGAATGGTGATAACAATGGGTCTGGTCAGCGTAGTAACAAGAGCGGACTGAACCGATCATCGTCTATGCGCGGACCGCGTGCTCCGGCAGTTGAGCTCAATGCCGCGTCACTAAGTCACGTACGACGCCTTTTAAGGCAATTACTTCAAGAACTTCATCTTACGGGTCCTGCTACGGTAGAGCAATGGGAACGAGCATTGCTTCCGATATTGTTGCAAGCAACAGATGATCTAGTTCCGGATATAAGAGCAGGTGATGAAATCGATGTCAGAAACTTCGTTAAGATCAAGCGAATACCAGGCGCCACACCGGACGATACAGTATACTTATCCGGAGTTGTTTTTACAAAAAATCTTGCACTCAAGTCTATGCTAAGAGAGATTACGTCGCCGAAGGTTATGCTGCTTGCTTTTCCGCTGGAGTACCGTAAGAATGAGGACTCGAATGAGAAAAAACGTCCCAATCTGGCACCAACAAGCACTGCCAATTTGACTGCTGCAGGTGCGGATAGTACTGATGGCAATCTATCCACCGTCAATGGGTCATCGAATTCAACAGGTAAACTCTTCTCTATAGACACCGAGCCAGTGCACTTCATGTCACTGGAACCGGTCATGGCGAAAGAGAAGGACGAACTTCAAGAACTTGTGGATGGTATAGCCGCGCTCCGGCCCCAAGTTTTACTGACAGAACGCGGAGTGTCGGGCTATGCTCTGCAACTGCTCCAGAGGAAAAATATTGCAGTGGCATACAATGTCAATCCTAATGTCATAAGGGCTGTTGCACGCTCAACACAGGCTGAAATTGTGACGTCCGCGAAGACTTTTAAGAAAGATAAGGATGATGGCAAGGTCCCCATGTCACCACCCCGAGTTGGCATGTGCGAGCACTTCTCGGTCAAAACCTATGTCCTAGATGACATGAGAAAGAAGACGTTCATTTTTATGTCAGGATGTCCGCCTCAGTTGGCTAGCACGATTGTACTCCGTGGCGGAGATATGGAAATATTGCGTCAGATCAAAATCATTACGAAGTTTATGATTTACGTGGTTTACAATCTCAAGCTGGAAACTTGCCTAATGCGTGACGAATTTGTGTTCATGCCGGCACCGGCGGCGTCTATGTACTATTCCCAGAGACCCAAAAAGAGATTGCTGATTCAAGGATCTGGTCCTCTGCTGGAGGATAAGGAAGATGAGGAAGACGCCGATGGATCAGGGTACTACGATTCATTGGTTCAGCTCCACAGTTCAAGAATTGTCTCTACGTCGCCATTTGTTCAGATTCCGCAGCCGTATTTATTATGGAAGGCCCGCCAGGTTGAGCGACGATTACAGGCGTTACTGAAGGATACTGAAGAATTCGAGAAGAGAGAAGTGGAGGAAATGGATGAGAAAGATGAGAACACAGAGAATGAACTGGCACTGTCGGGTGAGGTTTCAGGTACGTTAATTTGAACTGCTCGCAGCTGTCGTCTACCCTTCTAACTAGTGACGGTATAATCAGAATCGCGAACCACTGAGTCTGGTATAGACAGTCTAATTGAGAAAAGTACTTCTGACAATAATGCCACGATTTCTGGTGCAGAGCAGGCAGTTCTGGAACTTGTAAAGCTTGATATGTTTACCCGCCTTCCCGGAGGTGGCAAGAAAGTCGTTCAACAAGTCCGGCGTGCGATTCTGGAGCTCGAGCATGATAAACTGGAGTATGTCTCGCTAATTCAAAAGAGGCAATGGGAGGCATATCTCTCACAAGCAACGCGGTACTTATTCGATCCTTTTGCCTACCAACATATCACCATCCTCTACTCCCTTGTGTGTGAAGTTACTACGGCGCCTTGTACCGGACCGGAGTTGGTGTCCATTGAGTACTATCGTGATGGTGACTGCACATTAGGTCAATTTATCGAAGGGATCTGTGATAATGTGGACCAAAGATGCTCAGATGGATGTTCCTATACTCTGGCTCAGCATTATCGATCGTATGTACATGGAAATGGTAGGATTACCGTTCGTGTCGCATCACTACCATGTCGGATTCCGGGAATGGAGAACACAATCTTGATGTGGTCACACTGCAATGTATGTAGCACAACCCTCCCGGCGCTTCCAATGTCGGAGAATACTTGGAAGTATTCCTTTGGGAAGTATCTTGAGCTATCATTTTGGTCATCACCATTATCCCTACGAGCCGATGTTTGCCCGCATGATATACACAAGGATCATGTGCGAGTCTTTGGGTTGCGTGGACTGGCCGTCAAATTTGAATATGCGCCAATCGAACTTTTGGAGATTGCGTCCCCACGGACGCGTTTACTTTGGAAGCCCCAAATTGATGTAAGGCTGCGTGCCGAGGAATACGGCGCTATCGAGGAGCGCATTAACAAGTTTTTCGATTCCGTTGTCGCGCGTCTAGATTCGGTTCGCATTGACGATTTCTCATCATCCGACCGCACTGAAGATTGCAAGGCTAGAGTTGAGTTATTACGAGATCGAGCAACCAGGGAACGTCAAGATCTTCTTGACATGCTGCAAACAATCTACGTGAAGTCTTCGTATCGGGCATTTTTGCCGCTTAACGCTGTCGTCAGGTCACTGCAGGAACGAGTCGTCCAGTGGGACCTCGAGTTCGCCGATTTTGATCGAAGTTTCTTTCCGTCAGAGAAGGATATTGCTCGGCTTACCGCTATGCAGTTAAAGAAAATGTTCTTAGAAAGGGATACGTCGACAGTGTCGCTCGTTAATGATGACTCTAATGCGGATTTAGCGGCTACCGATTTAAGTTCTGCTGTGGAGTTAATGCCGGTTTTGTCGGAACGCGATGAGACGAGCCTAGATTCTACACCGCTTCCGAGCTCTGGCATGACACCTTCGGAGTATCTTGGTTCACCGGAGTATGCTCCATCGGGATTTCCGTCACCTGGACTGTCTACGATCACGAAGCCTGACACGATTGATGGAATATTAGCCAAGAGACGAAGTATACCCGGATCCTTATCCAAGGAAGCTCTCCCCTCAAATTTGGCAAGTGTAGAGTCTGACCAAACAGGTGAACCTTCGATAACCGAGTCGGTTCATAAACCGGAATCGACGAATAACAATAAGACAGGCTTGGAAGCATCTGATAATGAAGAGGCTAAAATATCTCTTACGCGGACCCCGACAGATAATAGCGATGTGTCTGCCATGGCTCCACTATCGGCTACATCGACGAATGTGTCGACAACTAGTACGGAAACATTGACTCCGAGTGCAGATTCATCTGCGACAGTTAATGCCGCACCAGCGAGAATGACTGCAATGCGACGCAAGTATCATCCGGACCGTATCGTGCTGCCACCACCATTTAAGCATCGATTCACGCAAGGAACTACACGCGAGCTTGCTCGTCAGTTACAGCTCAGTCGTGGTGGGGGAAGTGATGGTCATGTACAGTCTACTTCCAGTGGAGGTGTCGGTCATAGCAAAGTTATCTCTCTTGCGCGTCATTTTGATCAGCTGTCTCGTGAATTTGAGAAAGAACGTGCTCGTGAACGAAAGAAGTTGGCAGCTGGAAGATTACGTGCTGTGGGAACGTCGAAACCAATCGTCGAAGTTTACAGAACCATCGAAGACGCTGTCGTTGAAGAGGATGACGACGAGTCTGGACCCGAAGAATTTGCACAATCGGAGGATGATATCTTATCAGACTCTGGAACAATAGGCCGACGGGGCAAGCATCGGCGGAACCGACGCTCGATTGATGCCAGGAAACGCGATCCACTGTCGTCTGGAAAAGATGAGACCAGTGCTGAGGTACAACCAAGCAGTTCGATGACTACAGCTGGAGATGGTTCAGAAGTTGCAGTGTCCGGCCTACGAGGTCATTCGTCGCAGCCAAGTCTCGATTCTGGTAATGAGGCCAATACGGCAGTGATGTCACCCGCCGGAACCATCAAGTCACCTACAACTCCCAGCTATTTTGAGCTGGATCACGAGTCTAGTCAAGGGTCAGGTGGTGAATCGAAGAACGTTACTCAGGAATCTTCCATGGCGCAGTCCGTTGAACCGCCACCTAGACAGGACCAGAATCAGGAGCGGTCCTCAGAAGAGCGAGATCTGCAACAGCAGGCTACTCCACCTGAAGTGCAGACACAGCAACGCCTTCGGCCGTCCACGCAAGGGCAACAGAGCCAGCCTCAACCGACTCCCGTTGGTGACCATACCTTCCATCAAGAGCTGCCTCCTGGACCAGAAAAGCTTTCGCTAATGACAATGCTTTCCAATTTTTGGGCAGATAGATCTGCTAGTGGATGGAAGCCGCTTGACTATCCGCTGCAGCCTTCGGAACATATCTTCATGGATTCGGATGTTATTGTTCGTGAAGATGAGCCGTCGTCTTTGATTGCGTTTTGTCTCTCTTCTTCAGACTATCTTGAGAAGCTGCACCAGATTCGCAAGGCTGATGCTCAGGCGTACGATGAGATGAGCTCTTCCGATGATGAAGTGAAGCCAGTGACGACCTCTCAACCGAATAAACAATTCTACGCACGTCACAGATCTGAAAGCGAGCCGCCGGCAACGCCTGCAACTCTCCCTGAGGGCGGTAATTCTAAAAGCCCTGAAGATCTTCGTCGCTGGCTGTTGAAAGAGACTGGTACGCATTTAAAGTATCAGTTCCAGGAAGGTTCCGCCAAGCTGTCGTGTAAGATCTTTTATGCGGAGCTCTTCGACGCTTTCCGGACTTTATGTGGCTGTGAAGAGAGTTACATTCAGTCATTGTCACGATGTGTGAAGTGGGATTCGACTGGCGGTAAATCAGGATCAGCGTTCTTGAAGACATTGGATGATCGGTTGGTCGTGAAGCAGCTTTCGCCATCTGAGCTCGACGCGTTTATCAACTTTGCTCCGTCGTATTTCCAGTATATGGCACAGGTGTTCTTTCACGATCTTCCCTCTGTGATTGCGAAAATTATGGGATTTTATCAAGTCCAGGTGCGAAACCCGATTACGAACAAGTCTATGAAGATGGATATCATTGTAATGGAGAATCTGTTTTATGATCGAAAGCTGTCCAGGATATTCGATTTGAAGGGGTCAATGCGGAATCGACACGTGGAGCAGACCGGTAAGGCGAACGAGGTCTTGTTAGATGAGAATATGGTTGAATGTAAGTCTCATTCTGGTGAAACGCTCTCGTCAACTAGTGCTAAATTCCGCAGATATATTTGAGTCTCCTTTATTTGTCCGTGAATATTCAAAGAAGATTCTACGGGCGTCGTTGTGGAATGACACACTTTTCTTAGCGAAGATGAACGTTATGGATTATTCGTTGGTTATAGCGATTGACCCTGAGCGACATCAGCTTGTCGTTGGAATTATTGGTATGTGCTCCTCGCAGACGATGTTTGCACTCATCTAACGTTGATTTAAGACTGTCTACGAACATTTACGTGGGACAAGAAGCTTGAAAGTTGGGTCAAAGAACGCGGATTGGTAGGTGGCGGAGGCAAAGTGCCAACAGTCGTCACCCCGAGACAGTATAAGAACAGATTTAGAGAAGCTATGGAACGGTACATTCTTATGGTGCCAGAGTACGTGTTCACCCTCCTCCGAGACAAGTCGTTTTACTCTTTGTGCTAACTGTTATTAGTTTCTGGCATCAAATATAAATCTCTCGTTACGATTTACACCTATTTACAGCATTTATGATATGATCACGATATTGTTGTAGTTTTCTTTTTTTTGTGCACATGGAGTATTGGGTCATTTGTAGCTTGGCTAGGCGTGTTTCACTTCGTCTTCTTCGTCGGCGTGGGATGTAATGGTTGTTCCAAGGATTGATCCTTTGAAACTCACACGATTGTCATAATAACTGGGGTTACTTGGATTTTGAATGTAATATAGGGACAAATCTTATAGATATTTTGCAATCTCAATACAGGTACTGGGTGCATATCTTTAATACTCTTACAATGTTTTCAACACTTGCATATAGCGCCAACGGGTAGTGACGACGAAACGAGGTGTGCGTGAGCCACTCTACGAGGTTAGGGTTCCAGGAGGCCATGCAATTGGTTCTTTTCTCCGCAACACCAAATCGAAGAGCGGATCACGGAGCTGTCAAAGAAGTGCTAGTCCACCAAACAGTCGCGATAGTTTATTATTTATCACGTACAACGACGGTGTCAGCAACGAAGAGTTTAGACACTTAGCTGAGACTATAAGATAGTTAATTGTCCGGGAAGACCGCGATAAGAAATAAGATGCTGCGGATCACGAGTGCACGAGTTGTTTCGCAGCAACGGCAAGTGGTCGCGTCGCGGCTTCTTCATTCTTCGGTAAGTTCAGCATACACTGATTTCAATTATCTTAACAAGACGAGATGGCAGTTACTGACAATGAATAGGTTGCACGGTTGAATGTTACGAATGTGCCGCCGACTTCAGTGCCGGGATCCTCGAGCCCGACTGCGCCGATCGAGAACCCGACTCCCGCGACGCCATCAACACCCAATTTATCCAGCTCCGCGAGCAGTGGAAGTCCGCCGCCGCGGCCTTCTCCAGAACCAAAGAAGAGGTATGCGTTTCCCAAATTCCTTCTCAGCATGAGTGTTCTTGGCGCAATTGTTTACGGCGGTGGAGTCTGGTTTGCGCTCCGGAATGACAATTTCCACGATTTTTACACGGAGTACATCCCTTTCGGGGAGCGAATTGTCATGATCATCGAAGAGCGTGAGTTTCAGCGACGGTTCCCTAATGCGGGGAGAAAGCCTTTGGAGGATGACAAGCCGAGGGTGACTGTGCATCGCGGTGGGGCGACGTGGAAGATGGTCGGGGACGAGTATAAGGGACCCAGTACTGGGCCTCATGTTTCTGCTGTTCCGAAGGATATTGGTGAGCAGAAGGTTGAGACGCAGAAGGACATTGTTCCTGCGGCGGCCACACCTGTCCCCGCCTCGGCAGTTGTGTCGCCGGCTCCCGAGCCAGCGAAACAGGAACCGTTAGTGATTAAGGAAACCGTGCTCCCAAAGCTCCCTAAATTTGTGTTCGATGGCACGATTGACCCGTCGCTCGAGAACGTGGTCACGTCTATCAACGGTCTCTTCACAGCGTTGACCAAGGCCGGTTCTGCAGGCCCTGAAGAACTCGGCGCGCTCGCGGCGAGTTTGGGAGAAGTGTCGAATAAGTTTGTGACGTTGAGGGCCAAGTACGAGAGTGAGTTGAGAGAAAACTTGGATCAGCAGGCACTAGTTTTTGCGCTGCAGAGTGAGAAGCAGGAGCAGGATTACAAGCAGCAGCTTGCGGCTGTGGACGAGAAGTGGCGGGAGGGTTATTTTGAGGAACGTCAGCGGATTATGGATATCTACAAGAAGCGGTTGATTGCTGAATTGAAGAAGTTTAATCAAGTTTATAGTACCCGGCTCCGGAACGAGGTTGCGGCTGCAAACGCGGAGAAGGACAAGTTATTTGCCGAAAAGGTGGTCGAGACGGTCGAGAATGAACGCAACTCGCGGCTGTCAAAGTTGAAAGAGCTCAAGTCCGCGTTCGAGGACGTAACAGCACTGTCGGCTCAGGTTGACAGTCAACTCGAAACTGCCGAGAAGACGGCGGAGTTGCAGCTCGCGCTGGGATCATTGACGAACGCGCTGCAGGCGCCATACACTGTCCCGCTTGCGCCTATTATTGCACGAATTAAGGAGATTGGCGGGGAGGACCCGTTGATTGCGGCTGCGGTCGCCGCGGTCCCTGTGTCGGCATACGACGGCGTGCTGACACCGGCGCAGCTCGCGGCACGGTTCAAGCTTCTTGCTCCTGAAATACGCAAGGCGTCGTTGGTGCCGGCTGATGCTGGTGTCGCGGGCTTTTTCGGCTCATGGCTGTTCTCCAAGTTATTATGGAAAAAGGAAGGAAAGCCAAAAGGAACCGATGTTGAGTCTGTTCTTGCGCGGGCGGAGTCTGCATTGATTGAAGGACAAGTCGTCGAGGCGGTGCGAGAAGTTAACTCGTTGGACGGATGGCGGAAGAAGTTGGCCGAGGATTGGCTGGCCGAGGGCCGGAAACGGAGTGAGGTCGAGTTTTTGGCGCGCGTGTTAGGAGAGGAGGGTAAAGTTTGGCAGTACAAGTATTGAGTGAGTGTGAGACGAAGAATCATAGAGTCATTTAAGCTTGGTAATAGATGATACTTTAAATTGCACTACATTAGTTACTAGCCAAACACCGTAAGTGAAACCAACTCTCTATATGTTGCGGTTACTATTTGTCGTCCTCATCAACTTTCTTTTTGTATCCTCTATACTCTGCGGAAACGTCTGGAGACGCAAACTCGTCAATACTCGCGTCTTCGTCGCCCAATTGCGTGACGTCCCAGCCCTTCGACATGAGGTACTCCCTGAACCTGTCATCTTCGGCGGCGATGACATCCTGTCCGATTCTCGGGAGGAGCGTTATGGCGAGAATGCCGGAAAAGATCGCGAGTGAGGACGAGACCCAAAACGGTGCTTGGAGGCCCTTGACTGTAGTTTCGCCGCCAGCGTTTTTGATGATCACTGGGAAGACATATGTGCCCACGAAGGCACCTATTTTGCCTGTCGCGGCCGCGATGCCGTAGTACTGCCCTCGCACTGCCGTCGAACAGGTCTTGGATGCGATTAAACCAATGCAGTCGCCTGGGCCAAACTCGCCGAGGGTCTGAAATATGCCGTAGACAACCACGAAGGCGGCAATGTGGTTTTTGAGGTGTGAGTACAGCCCAGCCATTATGTATCCGACAATGGCTTGGAGAACAACGCCGGTAGTGAGGGTGACGCGCGGGCCCAGGAAGTCTGCAGCTAGCGCTCCGAGCAGGGAGCCGGGTAGGTAGAACAAGTTGAGGACGACGTTCCAGCCGAATGACTTGTAGAGAGAGTTGTCAGGGATGATGGCTGTGAGGATGGTGGTGGAGTATAGGCCGAACGAGTACGCCGAAAAGTCGTATATAAACCAGATGATGGAGACAACGAATAGTCGGAACCAGTAGAAGCGAAGGATGAGGAGGTATGGCACGCTGCGAGCGCGGCGCAAAGTGTTTTTGGTGAATTGCTCAGGCTCCTCGAGCTTCAGACGTAGGTAGAAGATGGACAAGGGCGGGATTGCGCCGAGACCGAGCGAGACACGCCAGACGGTACCGAGATGGTTCATGCCGCAAATCCAGAGCATTACGAGGGGAGTGAAGGCCGATACGACGAAACCGAAGTCGATCATGAAGTTTGTAAAGAGCACAAAGTAACGATTGCGGTGACCGGACTTGAGGTCGTTGGACGCCTCTGCGCAGGCGACGGAGCCGGCGGGGTATTCGCCCCCAATGCCAATGCCGATAAAGAAACGGTAGGCAGTGAGCGCGGCTAGCATACCGGGAATGGAGCCGTTGGCGCCCCACGCACCGGAGCAGAGGATAGAGAAGATGATGAGGATGACGGTGGCAATAATCATGCCATGCTTCCGAGAGTAATGGTCGGAGATGTAGCCGAAGGACAGCTGGCCGATGACTGTACCGACGAACGCGATAGATGAGACATTGCGGGTAGCCGGAGAATTGGCGTAGTCATGAGGGTAGAGGATCTTGAGAATGGTATTGACGGAGCCGATGACCTATAATGTTATAAGCAAGTGGTGATATTGAAGATTAGCTGTGGGCTTACGTTGTTGAGGTAGCCGTCGGAGAAGAGCCCTGCACCAGAGGCGACGATGGGCCAAAACTTTCCTTTCTGTTTGTAAAAGGAGGCGGCGGTGTGGGTTTGCTCGAAGGTATCAGACATGCTTTGACGAGTATGTGTGGTGGGCAGAGAGAGTGAACAAGGGTGGCAGTGAAGTTAAGTACCGCAAAACCATTTGACTTCCAGGTAATCATGGACAAGGAAAAGAGCCAAGCGCAAAGAACCGATGAACAATTGGACATCCGCTGATCGATAAATTGGGAGCAGGCGCCATAAACTCGCACATGATGCCGACACACGTCCTGATTGGCCGAAAATAGACACGGAAAGACAATTGCTTGGTCCGGTTTTGCACGAGAAACGCTAACTATCCTCAACCTTGAGTCCAGTGGAAGGAGAGAAAGCGCGGCCCCTTGAGTGGACCCTAACCCAGTGCGCACAGTGTCCCGCCAGTCGCCAGGGGTAGGCGGCGCAAGTAGTCAGTAAGTACTTGTGCCATGAAAAAGGGACTTCTGTTCGTCTAACAGTCAGTCTGCTGTTGCTATTTGTACGTGACATCGGACCGCATTTAGGATACTAGTTCTTCTGTCATTTCAGACCCAGCAATGGATGAAGGAGTGAGATTTTGGATTAGGGTACTGTCTCGAGTACAGATCGCCGCACAAAGCCGCAGTGCCATAGAACAGCCACGGTGTGCCACAGTCTAGAGCTTATTATTTTGCTCCACTGTGACGTGTTCCATGCTATCATATATCACAATCACAATCACATACATTCCACTATTCATTTGCTAATAGACAATATTCCGGGTAAAAGTTATGGCAATAGTATCCCGAATGCCGTTCTACATTGCCCGTGATATGCCGCAGATGAAGAAGCCAAGCAAAGGCAACCGCCATAGTCAAAGTTTTGAGTTGGGCGGCATTGAACTGTATTTTGTTTAGTGACCTGCCCTATTTGTTAGTGTTAGCAGGGCCGGTGCACAAACATTATTTCATTGTTGGTCCGAGCACCGCAACTCAGGGTTAGTTATTCAAAACCGGGCCGCCCCAGACTCTACTCCAATACGCAGGCATGTTCCGCCTATCTATCCGCCATATCAATCAATACGCAGTCAGAGTCCATCCTCATCATGCACAAAAACGAGACTTATCAAAACACTCCGTCATCGTCAATTCCTCGCCGCGCCGTCCGGCCGAAGCAAAAGTCCGATGACTCTACGAAGAATAATGCCCAGAGAAGCGTCAGGTTTACGGGCAACGGAGCGAAGGCGTTTAAAACCTCGACTCGTAAGAGTCTTTCGAAGAAAGACGTCGATGCTCTTTCTTTGAAGAAAAGTAACGGGCAAGGAACGACTAAGGCAACCGCGGATGACACATCTCATGTATATGGGTCGCTAAAGCGTAGGCAGCAAAGACACGTCAGTCTCGACCAAATATCAGCTGCAACTGGTACTACTACTGCTGCCGTTGCTGCCGCGACTGGCACGGTGTTTACAGGTATTGAAATTCTCGAACTCGACGATCTCTCCGGCCGCAAGACAATCGGCCGTTCAACAACAAAACGTCATCCGGCTACTCTGAGCGAGAAATTTCTAGAGTCCCTGAATAGGCAAGATTCCGTCCGTCCTATACCGCAAAAAAATTTGTCCCACAAGTTCAGCTCGCGTCAGAAGATAATCGAAACTGTCTCCCAGAAAGCTAAAGATTTCAATTCTCTCAAGAATGCAGCGCCGTTAGTGAGAGCTGAAGATGATGACGCCGCCAGATTGGACGCAAGTTCGTTGGAGTTACAGGTCCTTCGACGGCGAGCTGTACAGGAATTCATGACTACTCGAGCGAAACGTGACACAGAGAGAATGCACACTGAGGGATCGACAAATACTGACAAATTTGAGAATAATTTCGAGTATTTGAAGAGCGAAGTTGAAAAGGAAACTAATCGTCCCACGACGAATTTGTTTGATATGGATGATGTTGATGAAGAGTATATTTCCCGTACTGTGCCGATTTATACTGCTCCTGTCATCCAACCCACCGCGGTCAGTGCGGTTTCAATGGCGGATCATTGCACCGGAGATGCTGGTACGGCCTCGGAGCAATCTGCCATCGAACACAGATTGATGACGCCGCAGGATGACGGGTCATCCGACCTTTCTGATCTGGTTCTGTCGCCTGATCGGTCGCCCAAACCTGACCGAGAGGGGCATGAAGAACAGTCTGACCGCCGTGCATATCAGCTCTCTAAGTCTTTACGAGCTAAGGGTGATGACGGTGAGCGAACTATACTAGCATAATTTCTCTACTAATAAGAGCAGACGCTGAAGACAGTGGCTACCACGCCAGTATCGAAAGCGGAAATGAAGAGGACATTTTCTCGCTCACCGATGTCACGCCTACTCAACCTCACAAGCAAGTCGATACTCCAGAAAGTCGCGTTCCTATGGTAATTTCATCTTGCTATAAAGTATGTCTAGCAAACACTAACAGTGCTGTAACAGTTCATTGAATTTCTCATTGAATTTCTGATGCCAGCCACCGCTCTGGGTTTACTTACTGTCTTGTACGGCGTAGTTTGTTATAGAGGACTTCTGCGCTATCCTGAGGTTTAGATTAATTACCGGATGAAGATTAGCATACCGTTTAACATTGTTTTGGGAGGGTCTCTGAGATGGCTTGGGCGACATGGACACTGCTTTTGACTACCTTTTTTTGACAACTGATTAACAACTTTTTAACAACCTTTTGCGACAATAATTATTTGATACTGAAGTTTAATTATTCAATTCTTGGCTTGGCAAAGTGAAATTCGTAGACGTCTGCGGTATAATACTGTAATTCGAATCTCTAAAGTCGATCGCAAGCGATCTTGCTTGCAACTCAAGAAACCACGAACAGACCCAGGTTAGGGTATTAAGCACAAACTCTCTTCTCTCGGTGATCATTTGCTTCGACGCAGTTTTATTAATTTCGTGAGAGTACAAGTTACCGGATTTTGTCGTATATTATGCAGACTATGAATATACTTCTGATCGAGTGCTGCGGACGACTATAGTAGATCGGGGAATCAACATGGCGCACCATCATGCTCTTGCTCATGGATCATTGTCATCTACCACCCTCGACAGTCAACCTACCATTTCCACATCTTTCGACATGGCGTCGCAGATGTCGGGCGCAGAGGAATCCATGCACACGGCCGCTGAAAGCTTCACTGATGTATCCGATGACGAAGACGAAATAGAAGAAGTAGATCAGGAAGAACAGGAAGTAATCACTTACAGTGATTACCAATGTATCGCGGACGAAGTATCGTTGGATGAAACGGAAGATGACTTTTCTCCTATTACGTCGGCTCTCGAAAAGAGGAGAATACGGCTTCGGAAGGCACGGGAACGGAGATTGTTCATCGAACTAGGAAAGATGATAACCCCTTCCTCCTCTGTTACAACCTCGTCATCTAACAAGGAATCGTCTATCATACTCCGCGTCCTGGAAGCTCAGCAAGAAGGTCGTCTCCGAGCTGATCTGTCACGCAAAAAATGGGGTCCTGTTCGCGCTTATTTTCCTCCCTCCGACGGGTCGTGCTTGATTTTGAAGCTGTCTACAGAAATGCTCCAGAAGATTATTGATCACACTTTTTTCGAGATGATGTCTAAGCTTAACGTGGTCCGGGGCCATGGTCTTGATACGTTTGCATGTGTGTGCCGAACGTTTAATATGATGGTGCGGTTTTTTCTCCTACTTTCGCGGTTTTCAATGTTCGACTTGCAATGGCTAATGGCTAATAGGTGCAACCGTATGCTTTCGATAGAGTTACGCTACGTTCAGTAGCCGACCTGTACGACCTCATGTTCTTAGACAGAGCATCCCCACACATTCGGCAATGGCTGGACTCCTTCTCGGGCAACTTTTCCATCAGCAACTCCGTCGAAGCAAAACGGGTAGGCGCGGCTTTAGGCGAGATTTTGGAAACTTGTAAAAATATCCAATGGATCAGTCTGGTTGTGAGTCACAATCCAGGGACTATACCATATCTCCCGATTCTCGGCCCGAAAAAGCGGAATCTGCGAAATTTGAGAGAACTAGCTATTACGGTGCCGGTTTTACATACGCCTATTATCGGATTTCTGATGCATTTTGATAACCTGCGGGCTTTGAACTTGAGAAATACAAACCTGGGGGAGTTTCGGAATGTTGGAAAGCAGGCTAGGTTTAGATTACCAAGTCTCATCACCCTAGACTTGGACAGTTGTATTCTGGGTTATAATTCTGTTCAGATGTTCGCCAATGCGCTTATTAACGTGGAGGAAATATGGGCTTCGGGAGTTCCGGGTTAGTTGTTTTGGTGAAACTTTTAAATTTTTTTTTTGCTAATAATGTCATTCTCAGTGGGCATTATGGACTTGATCACCGCGATAATGTCACGCACGAATACATTACACACCGTCCAAATGCGGCGATGCAACGGTCCACCCCGCGCGCCGCGTCCGACACTCAAATTCTGGCACCGTCTACGGCACATCGTTCTCGACGAGTGCTTTATGCTCCACCCGGACTTCTTCCCCTCCGCCCGCGGCTCGCACATATCCGCATTACCAAACCTTCGCAGTTTGCACGTGACTGCGAATTTACGGGTTCCCATCTCGCCATTCGATTTCGAAGAACTCATGGAGGCCATCAAACAGCTACCCAGCTTGTTCTCCAATAGCGAGATATTCGACCCAGAGACAGGCACCACGAAACGTATATGCAACGTTGGAGCACTAATCACCTGTCCGCTTGGAACCTATAAAGACATGTTCGGGTCGGGCCTAGTCGGCAGCTCATCGCTGCGTGGTAGCCCAAACGTTTTGTCGCAGGAATATACTCTTCTGGAAACGGTGGGGTCGAAAAATGATAGACGAGTTGAGTTTATACGGGATTTTGAGTTGCACAAATTAACAAGTGAAGTTATGAATGAGTGGACAAATTTTCCGGATAATGTGTTTATATAGGCGGGTTGTTTATATTATATTTGGGAATGTAAATACCGGCGTTGTGGTTATGCCAAATTACTTTTCTATTGCGTAATTTTTCTCTATACCTAACGCACAAAAAAGACTATTCGAATTCCGTATTAACGATATCCATCCACTTCTTGCCATTTAACTCTTTCTTTATTTCCGACCGAAGCCGACTCGGCATGCCTGGTCCGTCGTACGCAAAACCGGTCAAGACTTGAAAGAAAGAGGCGCCTGCCTTTGCAAACGCAACAGCGTCTTTGCCGGTCGAGATGCCGCCGCAGCCGACAATTGTGAACGAAGGACCGATGTGTTTACGCAGCGTGCGGAGCGTCTTCAGCGATAGGTCTTTCACAGGCGGACCAGATAAGCCACCGATCTCATTGGCTAGCGATGACGGGGACTTCAGGGATTCTGGGCGGGAGATTGTCGTGTTAGACACGATTACACCGTCGATACCGGATCTTTTAACGACTTCTGCAATGCTAACAACTTCGGTTTCTGACAAATCCGGCGCGATTTTCACACAAATCGGCGGTTTATGTGGCGTCGAGAGGCCGTCCCTCGCAACAACAACAGCAGATAGCAGGTTGCCTAATTTCTTCTCGTTCTGCAAGTCCCGCAATCCAGGGGTGTTCGGGCTCGAAATATTCACGACCAGCAGGTCCGCGTAATTTCCCAACGCCTTGACACCCTCGACATAGTCTGCGATCTCATCGCCATCTTTGTTCTTGCCCAAATTCACAGCAAGCAATTTCCCCTCCTGAAATGCATGATTGACCGGCGTACTCTCGTTATGCGTCAAAAACGAATGCAATCGCATGCGCAACCGTGCGAGAACTTTTAAGTGCCCATCGGAATTGAAGCCGTATCGGTTTATCGCAGCTTTATCTTTCGGGAGCCGGAAAAACCGCGGCTGAGGATTGCCGGGTTGCGGTTTTGGTGTTATCGAACCGACTTCAACGTACGAAAACCCCATTGCGAAAAGCGGGTCAATTGCCTCTGCGTTCTTGTCAAAGCCGGCGGCGAGGCCGATTGGGCTGGAGAGTTTTTTGCCGAAGACCTATCACGTCAGAATAGGTGCTTGTTTGATAACAGGAATTGCCAAAACATACCTCGACTTCGAGGTCAGGATCTTCAACATCAGCCGAGCGGTCAACCGGGTACACACCCGCCTTCATGGCATCAATGGCAAACCGATGCGCGGTCTCTGCATCAGTCGTCCACCGTATCACCGGCACCAAAAAATACCTATGAAACGCAGACCGAGCATCGGTAACATAGTAAGCACCAAGTCCAACACCAACGATCAAAACGGTATTGATAAAAAAATTCCGCACAGGAGTCGGTTCCGCTCTCGTGAACAATGCCCGTCGCAACTGTCGTGAGGTCGTCGTACTAATTCCTGGACGGGGACTCGCCCCGCAAAGCGCAACACGCACGAAGGATGCACCTCGCATACTCGCGTTCATTGTTCTTATCTTTACGCGACCCGAAGTGGAGATGGTGATCGGAGCGGGGTTGGCGAGTCCTCTTGATGCTTACTTATTTTGCCGAGCTCGAGTTTTGAATCGACGAATTGCCGGACCCTCTGATTCGCGATTATTACCCTAACCACTGTGAGCCGCACAACTGCGCCTAACCCTATGCTTGTGCTCCCCGAAGTGTATTGTCTCTGTAAAGCAGTTATATCATATTTAGCTAAATCGTGTAATGTCGCCAAGCAATATAAAACAAATATCTAAATCTGGATTACGTCTACCTGTCCACAGTACATCATATGGGTTATGGGTGGATACGATTACGGTACCGTCTACTTTTGAGATTATCGTAAAGTTAATCGCAAAAATGAAGCTCTAAAAAGTAATCGCAAAAATAAAGCTCTAATCGTAAAGTAATCGTATAGTAATCGTATAGTAATCGTATTCCTTATTAGGAATTACCCTTTGTATAGGAAACCTCTGTCCTCCGAAATAACATCAAGATTGGGTGTATCAATGGTTAGGGTTTAGAGACCTAAATGTCCAGGTAACTATACGATTTTTGCCAGCAACCAACTTCATTGCTCGTATAGTTAATCGTAAACTTTTGCAACCAATCGTATAGTAATCGTATTAGACTATATGATTACGAGTTACGATTGACGGCAAATCGTATCCACCCACTAAATTTAGCACTGGCCCGGCGCGCCGCAAACATTGGTTTCGCTGTAGTTGGAGGAGATGTCTTTCTGTCTTCGTACTGTGATGAAACCATACGGGGACCTGTTAATCATGAATCGCGCGTATGGCACGTAATATTGATTGAGGGCATTGACGCGCTGAGCTTGAATATGGTGGATCGGAGGTTCCCCCCATGAACACTTGAAATAATTTTCTTCTAGCCTTGTCGCGAGACTGGCTCAAGATTGATTGGGCTTTTACGAAGAGTAAGTTGCAATGCAACTTACTATTGTCCTACGCGTTGCGTTTTAACAAGCTGTAATCGTCTTGGAAACGTGCAAGTGAACTGCAAAGCCTACTTAGTCCACCCCTTTCCTTACGCATTAGTCTGCTCCTATCAGAATCAAAAAAGAGGCTACTCCAATTTTTACGGGTTATGAGCCAGGGAAATTGTCGATTTAACGACTTCCAATTCTTTGAGTTTCTTTCACAGACGCCTCAGTTACTGACGAACTTATTGATGACAACTAAAAAGAACTCGTTCATATATCAATCAAGATCTTTCGTATTTGCGAGGGGTGCCTGTTTTAACAAGCCTTATTAAGAATTCTACTTTGCATCTTCACATAATCAGTGTCCCGGAGACGGCGATGTGAACTGCGTTGACGGCGGGGTTATATTATTAAGTTACAGATTGTCTTTCTCCTCACTGGAAGTCCATATAAATCCATCAGCTGGAGATCAAGCAGCACGTTTATTTACTCAATGATATCTATGCCAAACTGATAATGCATTTATTCGGTTAAGGTATTCGTGACGCGCCGTTCATGCAACTACGACAGTCGCTCCCACCATTTCCATCACCCAGGCAAAAAGACGCTCGCGATGATGGCCAGCTCTGTGCCTATAGCAACATCGATGAGAACTTTCCTCCCGGATTGTGTAGCTTGGAGCATCCCAGTCGTACGCGCTTAGTGGGAGAACTTGCAGCTCTTGCAGGCGACGCCGACGCGATCGAATCTCTGTTATCAGATCCCAGCCCCGGCAAAGGGACGAGGACAAAAGTCTCAACGGACCATTCATACCATACTTTCCGATTGTCCGTCTTCCTCCATACAGAGATTTCTATTTCCGCATCGTCTGGAATGTAAAGAGGCGTCTATCAATGGCTTCAGTATTTATCCCTCCATCTCATAAAAGCGATTAACGTACAGATATTGGGAACCAAATCGGAAACCAGGAAACCATGTCCTTCGACTTCTTGTTTATCGTGTCTGGGCGCGTCGAAAGCTCCACATCGCCATACAGCACAGACTCAAAATATCCCACGAAGCCGTGCATAACGCCACGACTCTCAATTGAAAATCTCGCTTTTACGTGGCGATTATTGTGCTCGTTGCCAATATCGATGGCAGTATCTCGAATGACGGTCGCAGTAGAATCATCATTTTGCAACCCGTCATATCGCTGATGCTGCGGCCCTCCGATGAGGTGCGATGCGGGCCATTTGGCGGTCGCGCTTATGGTGGGACATGGATGTCTGAATTCCCATGCTTGCTTAATTTCCATGCCGAGTAAGTCGACCGCTTGAAGCATGACGACGTACGGTGTATTCATAATGTCTTCTTTGTTTTGTGACTTGATGGAGGAGAAGATTTTCGGTGACATAGCAGGAATAAAGTGTGATGAGTAAGACTGAGGAATCATAATGCCGTTACCTATAAAATCTTAGTCCAGACTCTAAAATGCAGATAAACCAGTATTACTCTTTAAAACACATTGAACACCATCTAGACATTCAGGAGACAGCTCGTTATCGCCGAAGCTACCTAGAAGTTCGCTGACCATGATATCAACTTTATGTGTGGGGTTCCAAGATCGCATGTCCGTGAACACAATTTCGACGTTACTTTGCCAGTGTAGCTTCTTCCGTTGTAACAAACTATAACATTTAGCACCATCCCAGAACTTTCAGACGCAGAGCGCAACAAACTTACTATGTGTATGCATTCGGGTTCTTCTCAACAGCGTATGCGAAGATTGGGACCTTGGCCTTTTCAGAAGCACGTAATGCGCATGCAACAAGTGGCCCTCTACCAGCTCCCACAACAGCCACAATACTACATCGTTAGGAATTAATCGACTATGAGCCCGTCACTCGCGAACTTACACTGGCTGACCGTTAGAATTTGGACCCCGCTCAGACAACGCACTAAACATAGCCTTCTCATACTGCGCGTACTTGACAGGATCTTTCTCAAATACTTCGTAAGTTCCGCTTTCTAAATTATCCGTCAAAGGCTGCAATGGATTTTGCAGATAGTCTTGATATCCTCGACCGAACTTCTCCACGGCAGTAGGTGATGGTAGAATCGTATGTAGATGCCGCATATATATAAGATACGCTCTTTCATCCTGCTTGGAGGGCAGCTTTGAGGACGTCCGTATTTGCGTCGCTTCTCGAACATCCTGTAATATCGTGTACGGTTTTATTTTCATATATTTAAATAACAAAAATTGATGCGCCTTGGACAGCACAGGGTAGCCTTTCGGATTGGACAGAAATATGTTAGCTGATATAAATAAAACAGTAATCGGCTCAGCAAACCACCGAGAGACCACAGTTTGCGGTGGCAGCTTGGCTGGCAACTGTAAGCCTACGGAGAGTCGAGAAGTGTAATCACATATGGTCCTAACGGAGTTCCAGATGTCCCAAATTGACATAGCATCAACCGGTGCCGGTACGTCAGAGCCACTAGGATCTTCAACTCCAGTTTCTGCCATGGCAAGGTGTACTATAATATTGATATACGGCACGGTCGCAAGTGCAGCGTTCAAGCTTTCGGCATACAATGCAACATTGTTGCGCCGAGTCGGACCGGGAACAACGACATAACTGAGACCGCAAAATGATGCATACGATAGTTCATGTTTGAGTATTTGAGCTGATACCCCGGCAATTCGCGGGTCAGTGGAGTCAAGCTCGATCCACTTCGCACACATGCCAAGAACATGCTGCGCGTAGGTTGAATTGGCCGCAAAGTTGACTTCTGGATATGTAGGTGGTGCAATATGCGGAACTATGGCTGGATCTGACACCGACTGTGAAATACGAGATACGCGGGATCGGAAATGCGGGTTTGTGATAGGGACTGACAGGAGGTCGTATCCATCTGTTACTGCAGAAAGAATTCCGTCCGAGTCAATGGCGGTATCCAGCGTTGACGGCTCAGGCTGTAAACCTACATAGTATAGCTGCGACATGGGTTTACCTTGATCTATGCTCGCTTCGGCCATCTATAGATGTGGTGGTTAGGTACTGCTTCGATAGTTTGCCTTGAAACTAGCAATCACTGCTTGCATACTCTAAAGTAAAAATTACATACCGTCACGCCCGTGATGTGTCACTAACAAATAAGCTGAATATTAAGTCCAATGATCCTGTAGGATTGTCTGTATTCTGGCTGTATATTGATGAGGCTGGTCATAACACAGTCCTCCGGCCTGCAAAACGCGTCAGTGTCGCGTTTCAAACTCTACTGAAATATCCCTAACCTCGGTCGTCTTCTGTTGACACTTGCTAGCCCCTTCTTTCCGTCCTTCCTTCCTTCCTTCCTTTTATCATACACGGTAGTTTGCAAGCCTGTCTCCCCTTTCGTCGTCCCATTCACTAAACTCCCATTCGCGTTATCTACAAGCCGACCATTATTTTACGCGCTATAGCCGCCGGAATTTACCCGTCCCCCTTCGGTCCTCGCTTTGTATCTTGAAGGTACAGGCTCGCTTGCGTTGCGTTCGATTCTCCAGTCTGTGGTCTGGCACTGTGAAGTCGTTCGCGAACCCCGATCGCAGCTCGCTGCTGATTCATGTTTTATACTCTTCCTTGTAACAGAGGACGATGCGAACGGATGTGTCTCGCTGTCGACCTTTCGACGATGTCCAAAAACCGACGGTGAGCGCACGGGGTCATGCAGTGTAGCCAGCGGGATCCTCTGAACCCTGAACCATTTATTCATTGAGTAGTGATCTTCTGGCCTGAGAGAGGAGGTTGACTATGATTTCTGATTCCATTGGTGTCAGTCCCGAGACTTTAATTGAAATTTCGCCTAACGATCGCTCCTGTAACGGTTTCCTTCATATGGCATTTTTATGTGGTGACTGTCGGCCGATGGTTCTAGAGAGCGTCTGCGCAGTGCTTTCGGATTTGAAGTCATCAGTCGCAATACGGGTACGTGACCGGTACTACGTTGCTGCTCAGTGATGAGAAAATGGCACCACTATATGCGTTGGCTGGATACGGAGTGAAGAATATGGGCCATGATCCGCTACTCTTAATAGCTCTGTCTTACTTTCTAGTGTTTATATAGGAGATAGATGTCTACCCTGTGCCACGGTTGCAATATATGCCAGAAGGGCTATCGCCTGCCCGATCAGTGCCTCAGCTGATTTAGCGTCTCTTAGCGGTGCGGCGTACGGTCCGTCGCCTGGCTTACAGCCTCCGCTTGCTCTGGGTCGACATTTATTCCTGTGTTATTATACGCTATATGACAGTCATGCAGCCCCGGAATTGTCTTTTTTCCTTGCCCCGCAAGTACCAACATTCGCTGGTCCACCTAGTTCCTTTGTCGTGTCGGTCCCAGTCTTGTGGAATATAGCTGATCTATTGAATCCCAATTTTGGGTTGGGTATTACAATTCTATGACCTCTCTTGCCGATTTCCTGTACTTGAAATGTACGCTCGATCGAATAGGCTCATTCCCAGCTTTAGCCGGTTAGTTCTTGCTATGCTGGGGAGGCCGAATAATATCTTTGATATACTCTCATTATGCGGTTTTTTTGCTGGGCGTTTGACCGCTATTTCAAAGCCTAGCTAGGACGGGTCCGCGGGTACGAGAGCGTACTGTGGATGGGTGTTGCGTGCGAAAGTTCGATCGATGTGGCTGTGAACAATGTAGCTTATGCTAGAGGACTGTGTCCGCTCTGATGGAATTTTCCTAGCATTACATATAGCAGATCGGTTAAGTTTTGTTTTAATCTCGATCTCGGTCTGGTGAAACGTTGATCATTGGTCCAAATTTTGGAGCATGCTGTGTGCTTAGGTAGTCCCGGGACCGTTGGGTTATGATATCCACGAGTCAGAGCTGAATACTATTGTCGTGTGTCTACTGATGCCGACTGACGCTCGTCTGTCGATACTGGGGTGTACAATTTGTTCTGATATTTGCGATTTGATGTTGTTTCAGACGTCGAGTGATGAGAACCGAGGTGTGCGTATAATGTGGGTACGAGGATTCTATTTTCAGGAAATATTCTTTGGAAACTCACGAACCATGTTTGTGCCATTATTCCTTCTCATCTTTTCATATTGTATATGTGGGCCATAGCCTATTGATCTTAGAATGCTTTTAAAGTACATACTTCGTGTTAATAAATACTCTTCAGAGATATCGATTGCGATGAAAGAAGCTGATGTCATCTATAAACAACCAAATAAGGTTCGCCCTGTCCAATGCAGTCCACCAACGCCGCAGCACCCCCTGACTAGCTTAGCTGGTTGCTGGTTGGGAATTGTCAGACTCAGAATATTTCCACATAATATAATAGCCCAGGCTACAAAACATCGCCATCGGCCAGATCAACGTAGTGAATGGAATCACAATGTCATCGAAATTCAGCAAGTCTTCGTCATCAAGTAGGAAGCAGACACCGAAAAAGCGACGACTTGGGCGACATTTTGGTTATGTGAATTTGACAGAGTCTGGAGACGATGAAGACGATTTAGATTATAGAGAATATGACGGTGAAGACGGTCAACATCTTGATGATTCGGATATTCCACTAAAATCAAGTGTACCATCTTCATGGAACGCGAAAAGGCGTGATACTAGAAGTCGTCGGGGCCAGAAGCGGTCGATGGGTCTGGACGAGCTGGTGGCGCAACCAGCGATCGAGTCGAATCGTGTTACACAGTGTTACTTAAATCGTTTACCAGTCGAGCTCATTCGGAAGATATTGGACCATGTGGAGCCTAATCATGACCTTACAAAATACGAGAAGAAGCTATTGGGAACGTACTGCACCGTTAGTCGGTTATTCAAGGATATTGTGAGTCAAATCTCTTGATCTTATATATGTCTTTTACAATTGCTAATTACCACCAGTTGCAACCGCGCTTATTTGACACGATTAGAATTGCCCAACTGAAGGCTTTATATCAATTCTCAAGTATTCTTGAGAAGTCTCCAGTAATTAGGACGTATCCAAGAGAAATCCAACTCGAGTTGCAATGTAGTCTCGAGGAAGAATCTAACATGGTGGCTGCAGCACTCACCAATACGCTTCCGCGGTGTACATCACTAAACACCGTTGAAGTACTTTTCAAGGCACCGATGGGATTTCAGGTTATATTCCCATTATTAGGGAGGAACTTCCATGCGCCGTCGGTTGAGAGATTAGATATCAGACTCGGAGTTTTCACGTCTTCGTTTATGCAATTTGTTGGCAGCTTTTCAAGATTAAAGATTTTACACTTGGAAGGAATTAATTTCGACAAATTATTGATATCCGACAAAGACAAAAAGCTGTCGCTTTCCAGTATAGAGAATTTGATGCTGAGCAATTGTTTTGTGAGCCAGACTACCATTGAATTACTGTCTAATGTTCTTCCACAAGTGAAAACGATATCTTTGTTTGTCGTGAAAGGTCTGACCTCGGATTTCTTAGTAGCGATGAAGGGCCGCTGCTCGTCTTTTTCGACACTAAATGTGTATCGATGCGGTGATGCCAAGGGCAAGCCCACATCTCGAATCCCGTTTCACCTTCCACTTAGTCTGTGGATGTCCCTGACTACAATTAGGATCCAATTTTGTGGAGACCTGCGCACGGAAAGTTTTCCAACGTTTGACGAGAGTGGCGTTACGAATCTCGAGAATTTGAAGTTTGTGGAGATATTCGAGATGTACAAGAATTGGAATGACGAACATTTGCCAGAATTATCGAGGACACTAAGTCGATTTGTCGATGTGTTAAACCGTCCTTCTGGTGATAGTAAACGGCGGAAGTTTGAAGTTAGCGTCACCTTTCGGAAAGCGTTAGAACCGTATGCTAAGCACATCAACGAGGCATTTGACGACAACCAAGCATACTTGAAGAAAATTAAAGGTGTTGGGGAAGATGTCAACGTGGCAATGGTCAGGACAGTTCAGGACGAGATTGGCAACGGATCATGTGCTATAAGACGAAAGGAGCAGCGGTTTAGTATGATCGAGTAAGGGCAACGATATGAACACTTTAATGATACATCTTGGCTTTATGATTATGACTACTGAGATAGTATATTAACGGCATGGAATTTTGATTTGCACTAGTAAATAGTTGTCCATGATGTAACGGCAGCCATCAATAATCCCCCCCTCCGCATTCACCCCACGTTGTATCATGGAATGCGTGAAAGGACAAGTTTGGGGTAACTTTATGCAGTTCTGTACTACGAACCCCTCAAGAAAACTTGAAACGTAATGAACGACCCCGCAACGAACATGTCAGCTATCGACTTTTTTGAGATTCACAAAATGATCTGAACAGACGCTGGAATTACTCCGCGATTTCTATAGGATTGAGGCTACATCTTCACTATTCAGTGGACTGACAAGGCCCCGCCCCTTCCGGGTCCCGGAAGTCGATTCCCTTGCCCAATAGACAGCCGCAGCCAATAAGAGACAAGGAAAGAACAGTTGTGGAATCGGATGGTGAAAGGCAGCCGGTAAGTACAAAGTTTCTTACATTTGATAAACGTGGGCGCATATTGAGAGGGTGGTAGATGCAAGTATGGAAATAGTGACTGCAGCCGCCTCGGAGGATCAAATACAAACGGAAGTTGTATCTCAAGATGCCAGTGCTGCTCAATCCTCGACTGGGCGGAATAGTGACTATAGTAAGACTATAATGTTTGGGTATCGGCCAGACCGCAGGAGACTAATATGATCTAGCACCATTGATAAACCGGGTAGGTAAACGAGTAGCGGAAATCTCAGGGCAGGATCTGCACGATGCAGTGAAAGAACTGTATGCAGATGATGACGAAGATGATGAAGATGGAGACTTCTATTATTGGAATCATACTGGTTATCAATCCGACGATGGATGTTCAGACGTGTCAACTGACTACGATATCGACATATACTGGGTAGAGAGACCCGTGAAGCTTCGGAATCGGAACAAGCGACTAAAGCGGATTCGACGACGGTTGATGGAAGATTACGGGAAGACTTTAGCATTTTATAAAAATGCAGATGGTGGACACCATATGACGGGAAAGAAATTTCCACCATTTTTATATAAGAAAAAATGGAACCTTATCCGCTCCCAGATTCCTGCCGCAGATGGATTATGCCCGATTACTAAACTACCGACGGAGATTCTGCAGAATATATTTTACAAGTTATTTTACTTGCGGCTGTTGGACAATTTCAGGAAGATGGACGTTGCCAAAGTCGCATGTGTGTGCAAGCGTTTCAATGAGTTTGTAAGTTGAGCCACATCATTTTGGACAAATGTGACACTGACGCTATTGAATGTTACAGCTGCAACCGGTCCTCTTCAGTACCTTAAATATTGCGAGCGTTGATGCGCTCCAGGAATTTGGGGGCATGCTGTTACAAGCGCCACATCTCGGTCGCTTGGTTCACACCGTTTACTTGAAGCTCAATTCGTCTTCTCTTGATGAAGCCGCAAATATTGCCAGAATCATCGCCCGGATAGTTCAGCTGTGTCCAAATTTGCGAACACTAACTGTCAGCTTGTCCGGTCGCGATGGTCGAAGTCTTGTGATTCCCAACCTGGGCTCGAAGTATTTCGAAGGCATCAGGTCTAATAGCGTCCATAATCTTAACTTTTTGTTTGAGTGTTATACAATGCCGTTCACATTGTTTGCCGGAGGATTTGAGAACATCACGAGACTGCAATTTGGACATATCGACTTGACGCGGATGACCGTTACAAAGCGAGACATGACTATTCGGTTGAACAATGTGGTAGTGTTGCAGCTCATGGCACCAATTTTGGGGTCGGCAGCGATTCGATTAATTGCGAGCGCGTTACCACGCATCCAATTCGTTGATGCTACAGCGGTTTCAAGTGGTATCATTGACCTTTTGAGTGCAATTGCCGCTCGGACGGATACGTTAACTGCTATTAAGATGCGGAAATGCAATGGGCCGAATACGCGGACTAAACTGACTTACAAATTATGGACAAGGCTGAGGTCAATTGAGATGATGTCGTGCAGCATGATGACTGCAGACATTTTTCCAACACATAAAGGTAGCATAGTCAAGAGGCTACCCAACTTGGAGGTTCTGCGTGTCACAGCGGACATAAAGTTACCAATAGGGCCAGTAGAGTTCATGGAATTGCTCGAGGCGGTGAACAAGCTGCCGGGAGTTGTTTCACAGGATGGTCCACTAGATGACACTGTTGATGATAACGGTTCGCCAGCACCACGACGGATTCCAGATATCAATATCACTTGTGAAAACTGTGCGTACAACGATACTTTCGGATCGGTCTCATTTATGTCGGCTGTTCCGCCATATTCGCCGCTTGCTGGAAGATTTCGAGGCAAGGTGTACAAGTTGCTGGAAACGGTCGGCCCTTCTTGGTCCAGGAGAATTGTTGGCATGGATAGTGATGAGGTGGATAAATTAAGAGTAGATCTCGGAATACCAAGCAGTGCATGAACTGACGTGAGGCAGGGTCCACTCGCATGGATGTGGCGATAAATTGCATTTAATGAGAGAGTTGGTCAAGGATGGAATATAAGCATTTATTTATGTGTTGGATTTGGAGTATCGATGGATTCATACCTTGCCCTGACATCTAATTTCCTATATTAGGCAATTTGGGCAGTTATAAATAATGAACCAACCTACAGTTTACCACTGACACTCTGACAGTCCACATTCTGAGTTTAGATGCCCACTAAAACCATCAAAATCCTTGTGCCATTTATGTTTATTTAGCTTGCACATATGTTGTCTTTCAATCTCGACCACAGCAGGTCATGTAAGTATTTAGGCGACTGGGGAGGGTGGACACCAGCATAACACGGTCTGGGGAGAGACCAATTATTTTGGGGACCGGCAAACCCTTTTATTGTTTGCGAACACAAAGCCGACTGAGTGCACGTCTGATCCCATGATGAAGTGGACATAAAGCCCGAAGGTCGTGAATAAAATGGTGCAAATGCAGCAACGCATCGCGACTATTGTGGCTAAAGAGGAGGGTATGCCATTGCGGCACATTTGGTTGGGAGGTGGACTACGCCATCTCGTCCAGACGGCTCTGTTCCGCGCTTACGTTAAGAAGCACTCGTCATTTTGATCAATACCACATCGACAGCTCGTTATCGCGATACACACGACGACCGGTCGCCAACTCCTCCACTAGCCGGGACAATGCGATAATGGCGTCCCTTCAACCTCCGCGTCAGACGCCTTCGCCGGCCTCAGGGAGCTCCCACTTCCCTCAGAGGCTACGCAATCTCTTTCGATTCTCTCTGTCTGTCAATTCTCCTGGTTCCTCGAGCCAATGGTCTGGGACGGCCTCGCCTGGAATTCCGCCAACCGCGACATCTCTGTCCGTGCCGTCTTCGCCTCCTGCAAATGAGAAAGGCATGCCGCTGCTGGACTCTGCCCTGGCGTCCGCCGCATCGCCGCCGCCTAGTCAGACAACGAAATCGCGATTCGCACGTCTGCGTTCCCCGTCCTCGCCCTCACCACGAGTAATTAGTCCTCTTGCTGGATCGCAGCAGCTGGCATCTTCTTCACCTCCGCATACATCTTTTAGCCCCGCGCTACCAGCTGTGGGCCAGAACGGCCTATTCGAAGCGTCTGCGACGATTCCTGAGCCCACAAGCATCGCCAAAACCAGCACCCCGCCCACTGGAGCATCAACGCCCGGTGGCCGTCAGCCAAAGACATATCTCCCTGGTCAGGTATTTGTGAAACGGTTACGACGAGTCGCATCTGCCCCGAATGGTCTCCAGAAACTCGCTGGGGAGCAGAAGCAAGCATCGCTGCTGCAGCACGCTACTCCCAAAGAGAGCGAGGAGAACACTGCGACTAAGGAAGGCATTTCGCAGCCAATTCCTATTTCCGCAGTATCTAGCAAACTGCTACATATCCCGTCACCGGGACCTGGCCAAACTGGCGCATTGACGGTACCTAATCCAAACTTTGTGCGTGACCCCATTCATAGTCCCAATGGCAGAAGCGACTACTTTGCGAATTCTGTTAGTGACTCATCGAAACTGGTGCCGCCTGCTCTGCCGACTAGTTTTCGGCGGACTTACTCGTCGAGTTCAATCAAAGTTGGCAATGTTGAAGTCGGTCCAGCCAGTTTCGATAAGGTTAAGTTACTGGGAAAGGGAGATGTTGGAAAAGTTTATCTCGTACGGGAGAAGAAAACAAGCAGGCTATATGCCATGAAGGTTTTGAGCAAACGCGAGATGATTAAGCGTAACAAGATCAAACGGGCATTAGCCGAACAGGAGATCCTGGCTACCAGTAATCACCCATTTATTGTCACGCTATATCACTCGTTTCAATCTGATGAATATTTATATCTCTGCATGGAGTATTGCATGGGCGGTGAATTTTTTAGAGGTAGGCAAATTATTTTATATCGAGACTCGAATACTAAGTTTTGTTGCTCAGCTTTGCAAACTCGAGCGGGGAAGTGTATCCCGGAAGACGACGCGAGATTTTACGCCGCCGAAGTGACTGCGGCTCTAGAGTACCTGCATTTGATGGGCTTTATATACCGTGATCTGAAGCCAGAGAATATTTTACTACACCAATCAGGCCATATTATGCTTTCAGACTTTGATCTGTCTAAGCAGTCCGATTCCGGTGGCCAACCAACAATAGTAGGTAGCTCCTCAGGTCGTGGTGGTTCACAGCACAACATGCCGGCAATTGATACGAAGGCTTGCATAGCTGATTTCCGGACGAATTCGTTTGTTGGAACTGAAGAATATATCGCACCAGAAGTTATCAAGGGTAATGGACATACCTCTGCAGTGGACTGGTGGACGCTTGGTATCCTGATATACGAAATGCTTTATGGAACTACTCCTTTTAAAGGAAAGAATCGCAACGCTACTTTTGCCAATATTTTGAAGCATGAGGTTCAGTTCCCGCAATTTCCACCGTCGGCATCATCATCTCCAAATCCGCCGCAGACAGTTTCTAACTTCTGCAAGTCTCTTATTCGGAAATTACTATGTAAAGATGAGAATAGACGACTGGGCTCTCGTGCTGGTGCATCAGACGTTAAGGCGCATCCATTTTTTAAGACTACTCAATGGGCTTTGCTGAGGAATATGACTCCTCCAATGATTCCTACGCCAGGTGATGGTGTGGATGCCGTTAACTTCCGGGCATTGAAGGACAGTCAGAGCGTTGATATTGGGAAAGCAAATGGAGGTAGTAAAGTCACCAATGACACAAACAGTTCTACTCGACTGAATGGCTATCAGTCCTCGGCTAGCAGTAGTATGAAGTTGAGCCCTGGGACTCCTGGTCCAGAGTATAATGGGTCATCTGCGAAGTCGTCAACGAACGCCAAGCGATCTACGAATGGAACAGCCAATGGCTACTCAAATGGAACGAATGGAACGCATGGTAGTAGCAGGGGGTCTCTGACGGACGAGTACTACGACCCTTTTCAAGAATTTAACTCCATCACCTTACACCATGACGATGAGTATGGATATGGATATGGAAGCTACACTCCACCTCCACAAAAGGAACAGCAGACTAGTACCTGATGGTGCTTGCATTTGTCATTTGCGTTATGAATGTTTACAAGTAGACTGGGGATTCGTGGTTCGGTGTTGATGATGCTTGCAACTTACTTGTATCTTTTTTGGTGGGTTACGGTGGCTCGATGGGATTATTTCACTTTGTAAAATGTTCAGTTGCCACAGTTTATGATCTCGTTATTTACATTGTTCATTTTGGTTATTGGTTATTAAAACGAAGGGTGTTGTCATCTTATGAATTATTATTGTTACTCGTGCCGAATTACCTTTTAAAGTGGCTTTAGCATTTATGGATCTCTTGTCGCTTATTGTTCATAATTTCGTTTCTTTCTTAGCTGTATATCTTTCGGCGGAGTGGCGGGCAGTTCGCCACGGCCTTGCCTTTTGCATTCTATTTTAGATCAGCCTAACCCTGATGAGATGAGCAGCGGCTCGGCCGAAGCTTATTTGAACCTCGAACGGTCAGCTAACTATATATCGACGACTGCATCTGCCATAGCTACCAACAAGTACTCGTCCTATTGACATATCCCAAATCCGAATATCTCTGAAACAATTAATTGTAATAATGGCAGCACACGTGGCACAACTTGCCCAGGAAGAGGCGGATCTCCTTATTCTTCCTCCACCCGTATCGACGCGACCACCGGATTTCCGTAATCTCTCACTGTTACGGCAGCGGATTAGAGAATATGTGGCTACGATTCCAGTGCGACAAAAGATATTTGGAGGAGCATTGCTTGTATTTTTGGGAACTCTGGCGCTGCTAATGCTTATCTTTCATCGGCGAATATTTGGATTTATTACGCCTATATGTGAGAGTTGGAGGTAAATTGTCACTGTGATCGCATATAAAAGGGCAGTAGTGAGCTAATATGACACGCAGTAATATGCGTGGCGGTGTATTTCTGCTATTTCTGTTGATTTTTGTGACCAGTTTTCCGCCAGTGATTGGCTATACTTCGGCTGTGACGGTAAGACTACATGATCTCAGAAGTGTGAATGGCCATACTGACTCTGCTGGCGCTGCATGATAGATAGCTGGCATGGTCTACGGATTTTGGGAAGGATGGTTTATTGCTGCTGTTGCGACAGCCATTGCGTCGTACGGTTGCTTTGTGTAAGCATCAATTTTAGTAATATTCTTGTGGAGACATCTAACAAGGATCAGAGGCTGCCGAGTGTTCTTCGCAGACTTCGCCCACGAACTCGCTATGAACAACCGCAACTTTGAAGCACTCTCATTTACATTAGAGCATGATGGCTTAAAATTATTGTGGATGATACGAATGTCGCCATTGCCGTTCTCGTTTAGTAACGCGGCGTTGTCGACAATTCATACTATCTCACCGCGAAACTTTTTTATTGCCACGGTGTTAGCCACGCCTAAGGTAAATACCAATTTACGTTTTACTAATTAGCGTTATAAGCTTATATTGACCATGTCTCTGCTTAGTTATTTATCCCAGTATTTATTGGCTCAAGGTTAGTGTACCTCGGAGACGAGGACGCAGACGTCGGCACGAAAATTGCGAATTTATTCGGAATTGCCATCGGCGCTTTTGTAGCCGCAATGACAGGTTGGATTATTTACCACCGAACGACTGAGCGCGCTCGTTACCTCCGTGCGCAACTTGAGCGGCAACAGGAGCTACGTGATGAACCGTTGCGGGCCCCGTCTGCCTCAGCCGCACCTTTGTCGTCTGATCTCAACCACGAACTCGACTTGGCAAGGTTAGGTAATGGGACATATCGCGACGAGCCCGAAAATGACAACGATGATTCTGATGACGAGTTGCATGGCGAGAATTCGTCAGGGAGTCGGACGCTATCACACTTCAAAATTAAGAGCTCGCAATCTAACAGTTTGTTAGATGATGATCTAGATGCTGGGCAGGTATTGTTGACCGCTGAAGCTCAGCGTTCCGGCGCTCAAAATTTCAGTGATTAGTTGGACGGTACATAGCTAGTAGATAGACTGGTTTGTATTGTTCTTGTGTCATTTATCTTAGGGAGTGTAAGACAAAATTCTGGAATTGTTTTGGTCAGCCTAGATGTGATTATGTTTTCAACGGCTCTTTTTTGGTGAGTGCACGACATTGCGGCACATTTTGTTAATATAACCAAACGCCGATGGCACAAAGATTATCTTTAGAAAGAAATCTCTTAGCGTCAATACAAGTAATATTGACCGATAACGGATGATGCACAAAGAATTCAGCCTCACTTGCATAGCAAAGATTGAGATGGACGTTTCGATTTGAATTGGAATTGCATAGATTGGTTGATATGACGATCCACAGTTGTCCGGCATTATATTACAAATCCATTGTGGCTCTTCTAGCAGAACCGTGACGGATCTGGTTTATATTGCCAAGTTGGGTGAGCCCGTCAGTTGGAAGCACGAGAAAGTGGCTCTTACTGGAATACAAGGACCTCATTGCATCTGACTCATACACGTGACCGTACAAATTGCGGGTTCTTATGGGGCTGACGCTCGCCAAAGTCTCGCCAGAGCCGCACTTGGGCCGACTCCTTATGGCTACATGTCGCTTCAGGGGCCCGTCAAAGCAACTCCAGGCAGAGGTAGAATATGAATGCGGGACAACTAAATGATTCAGAGGCACCAGTGCCATGTCTTAGCATTTCGCAGCCTCGATCCTGTGTTGCGATGGCAGGCCACCGAGAGGCTCTTGCCTGCCCGTCCGTGGCCGCTCATGGCTCAACCGTCCGTGGCCGCTCATGGCACAACACCGTTGCCATATTATTTATGATTCTGCCGCAGATGCTATTCGAACTGTTATCTAATTCCCGGCTCTAGTCTCGCATTGTATACTGACCAGTTCGCAAAATGTATGTACCGTTTGATGTCTCCTTGAAGTCAGTGAGCAACCATGAGATCCACCAGCCGAATGAGAAGGGGTGCCAATGTATCAGCGGCATCAGCAGTGTTGCGGATCTCTCAATAGCTGTTACTCCAATTCAGACCGTCGCGACGTACATACCGCCCGGAATACAGACTTCTACAATCACTTCCACAAGTCACCGATCTATGGCTACGTCGTCCAGCTCATCGGCGAAGAAAAACTACACGAACTCCGTCTACTACCCAGACTGGGCTTGCAACATCCAACCTCCAACTGAACTTCCGGTAGCGAATCTGACGCACATCTATTACGCGTTTGTCGGCCTAAATAACGATGGCGGTATCTACCTCACGGAGCCAGAGACGGCTGGAAAGACTAGTTCAGCATATCTGTCGTCGAAGAAATGCCTGACAGCTCTACGAGATATGCGAGACAAGTACAAGCCGGAGCTGAAACTGCTAGTGAGCGTTGGAGGCGGAAGCGGTAGTGCCAATTTCACGACTGTCGCCCGTGATTCCAAAAGGCGTGCAAGATTCGTTCAGGAATTAAAAGACTTGGTGGATCAGTATTCATTTGACGGTGTTGACAGTATGGTTGCTTGCTATTGGCCTACCCGCGGCGACTTGACTAACTGAGAGACAGTTGATTGGGAATCGCCAGCAAGTGTGAACGAAGGCGCTTATTATCTGCAGCTATTGAGGACGTTACGGTCGAACTTTCCAGCGGGCAATTACACTCTTACTGCCGCATACACGGGCACACTCTGGGCTCTCGATGCCATCGACGTTCCAGAATGTATATCCAATGTCGACCAATTCAATATCATGGCATACGACTACTATGGCCCGTGGAACAGAACCAGTGGCTATCATGGACAGCTATATTCGTCTACCAAGGGCGGCGATAGTGGATCTGATGCAGTGTCGTACTGCCTCAAAAATAGCACTGTACCTTCCGAGAAGCTAGTTTTGGGTATCCCACTATATGCACAAGGTTTTCCAGGCGTGAACGGCCCCGACATGACATGGAGTCTTTCCTCGATGTCGGTAGACGGTATTCAGATCCAATATAACGATCTGGGTATTGGCCCTTCCGGAACTGATGTCTACTACAATGCGGCACTGGTCGGAGCGAGCATATATAACGAGTCGGATAACATATGGTACACCTTCGACAACGAGCAGAGTGTCAACGCAAAGACATCTTTTGTTATGTCTAGGGATCTTGCGGGCGTTTTTTTCTGGCAGGGAACTGGCGATCTACTGGGATCCAGGGCATCTTTAATAAATGTTGCCGCGCGTGTGTTGGGTATTGCTTCATAAATTGCTGTACTCTTTGATTGGCTTGACGTAGTTTAATTCTGTAAATACAAATTCGCTTTATAGTAGTACTTGACTCAACTAAAAGTTAAAGCCACGAACCTTAATCAACCACCCTTTTCATTTCCTCTACGCAAAACCTCTCTTGCATTTCATTCATATCAGAACAGGGGAGTGTTCGAATACTTTTTGGCAAACAATCCAAGTGCCTTTATGGGAAAATAGAATTTGTAATTTGGATACTCAATCATGCTATGTGGCCCATTAATATCGCACTGACAAAGGGACGGAAAAAGAGAGAGCTCAAGCACTTACCAGCTTCGGTTAAAGACTCCCTCAATGCCTTCCTGCTTCCATTCGCCATTAGGCTGTTGTCGGCTCATGATTAGGCGAATACCGCGCCTAATAACTTCTATATCTGGGTATTCTGCCAACATTAGCGCAAGACATGCCCACGCGGTGTTAACAACCTGCGTCTGCTCGTGAGGTACGTATGTAAGTGTTTCGCATGACTATATTCATGTTATTATTGGCGTAGCAGCAAATGAGGCAAGCAATAAACCTACGCGGTAGCTCTCCCCCCAACCGCCGTCAGCCTCTTGACGCTTAGCCAAGAAATGACAGCCCTTTCGAACAACCTCACTGTTTGCATACACTTCACCCTGGTATGACAAGGCCTCAATAGCGAACATGGCCGCGTACGTGAAGCAAATGCCCCACGATCCATACCAGCCGCCGTTGGAGTCCTGCTCGGACTTGATGTACGATATGGCGTCGTCGATTGCTCGGACCACCTCATTCCGTCGATAAGAAGAGTGATCTCTGAAATATGACAAGCCGATAACGACAGAGTCCGAGCATTCCACATAAGGATACTCGACCATAATATTTCCAAAGACCTCAGCAGGGTTCACGAGCTCTAGCAATGGAGTGCCGCGAATCTTTTCGTATGACGCAAAGCTTCCCGGCGAGAAGTTGCCACGATTCTGCAGACTTAATAGGACATCAATTGCTGGGTAGATGCGTTCGTCTGAAACTAGAGTGTCGACATTCGGTAACTTCTGAACCATCAAAACGGCTTTCAACGCTTCAGCCGTGCAATCGCTGACAGTGTAACCCTGGTCCTTTGTGGAGAATGGCCAACAACCCAATCTACCGTCACGAAAGCTTCCGGGAATACAATTCTCAGTAAACTGCGAATTATCCAAGAACTTGAGGCCCTTCTTCACAGTCTCCCGGAACTCCGGCAAATCACCGGCCCCGATGGTGCAAATTGTTTGCAGAGTATGGCTAGTGTCCCAGCATTGAACGCCATTCGTACCTGTCATGAGCATGCCCTCCTCGCTTATGTACATAAAGTCAGCAAAGCGTTCCTTATGACGGAGGAAATTCTTTGAATTGGGGCCTTCTTCGCAGTAGATCACAATTGCGTTGAGAACATTGTTAATAGGACCAACGCACAAGAAGTCTGTATTCTGATTCTCCTTGCGAATTAAGTCAACCACGGTATCTCTCGCTTTTTGCTTAACCCAATCCGGTCGGATGAATTTCTCCCACAGAACCATTGCGGAATTGACAACGTTCAAAATCGTCGTGTGTGGGTAATAAATGTCAATCTCAGAGATATCGTTCCTGTGTTTTGAAAAGTCTATTGTATCATATGGCACAGTATATATTTCTGATCGTAAGGACTCTAGCAACGGGTCTAATGGAGCTTTCACTTTCTCAGAGTAAAGGTAACCCATTGGGAGGTACACCTGGCGGCAGTGAATCCACCACTTGCTGGGATGGAACGGAAGCCAATCTGGAAGGGCCCTGAAGTTTCGTTAGTGCCTATTGATTAATGTAACTCAACCTGTCCACCATACCACATATCTGGAGGAATGGGGTTGACGCCGTCCCACTCATACAGATTGAGAAGGGAGAGGAAGACCTTGCCCCATTGTGGACATCCCACGGCACCACCTGTGACAATGTTAAATAAAACCTCCATAGAAATCCAACAATATTAACGGAAACTACCAAACTTGTGAAGAGTTTCTCGAGCAGCAACAGCGACGGGGTGCTCTGGAGGCATGCCCATCAGGCGGATTACGACATAGTTGCAAGCTGTGCCAAAGACGGTACTCTTATCCTCAGAATGTAGTCCCCAGCCTCCATCGACGGGATGTGCAGTGTTCGTCAGATAGCGAATAATTTCTATCTTCCATTCCTCAGGAATAGGAGTCTTAGTCACATAATGCGCCCCAACGATGCCTATCAGAAGAAACATTGGACCGCCATATCGGCATGCCCAAAGCCCTTCATCAAGCTGGAGCTCCTTCAAAAAGCGTAAGCCATTCAAGGAGGCATCGTAAGGCGTTTCTGCTTTCGAGAGTGCTGGCAGACCCTAAAAGTTCACGTTAATTAGCAGTTGCGAAAGCAATAACTTGAATTCCGCGGCAGCCAGAAAATCATACAGTTTCCAATCCCAGCACATATTTCTCATATGGTGTCTGTGGACGCCTCCTAAGTTCATCGTCGTCTCGAACATAGATCCAATTGAGACGACCAACTTTATCGGTGTTGAGTCTCCATCTCTCGGGATCCGTACGCGGCATGTCGCCGCGGTCAGAGCGTAACGGCCTCGTCAATGCTGGACGCGACATGGTGGTTATTTCTGCCTTGCGGATCGATACAAAACTGGTCGAGTTTCTGAGAGGACTCTCTAGAGTCGTGACAGGTAGGAGGTGAACAGGCAACTACAAGTCGTGTCGACGCGCGATACGATATGCGCAGGGTTTAGTTTGTGGAGACATGCGGGTAATATTCTACGGCCTCGGGTGCGATTTCAAATTACGACGACGTCTCGGGTACCTGTCATGTATTGACTGTCGCACATCAATATGAAGCATGCACTAATGAAGAATGACTATGCAATAATAAGCTTCTGTTCTACTTGTCTACGCCGCCAGATGGGCCCTTAGACCTTCAACCCGAACTTGAAAGCCGAATACGACATCCGTTCCTTGGCTCCAAAGAGAGTGTTACGAACTCTGTCGGCGAACGTTGCTATTTCCATAGCCCTAACCCAATCAAAAATTTACCCGGCCTTATGTAGGCTCATACAGAAATTTTCCTTTTTGGACGCTACAGAGATTAGAGGTTACATTTCATATTTTCCATCTGCGAAGTCCATCAAAATGCATTTGATGTACACAGAGGGGCCAGACGGCAAGAGAGTATATACTCTTAAAAAGCTCACTGCGACTGGTGTGATCACCAGGTCCGCGCATCCCGCACGTTTCTCTCCGGATGACAAGTATTCTCGACAACGTGTTACTCTCAAGAAGCGGTTCGGAATGTTATTGACTCAGCAACGTAAGTTTGCCTTGATTTGAAGAGAATATTCTTAAACTGCGAATGGTTTATATTGGAGATGCTGACAATGCTTATATTAGCTGAACTGAAGGTTTAACTTCACGTGGCCAGTGTACGATACATGAGTTAGAGTGCTGATGCACTAAATGGAAAATTTTGTATATAAGAGATGAGAACGACTAGAGATCCCGTGCAGATAGAATTAGTGGCAGTATGTTAATGCTCATGGTTGGGATCACTGCGTAACGTTTGGGAAATAGTTCAATAATGGTATTGCAACACAAAATCGTGCCTGGCAGCTCATTGCAAGCTTAATGGTCATACGTCGACGTGCATTGCAGACATTTAAGAATGAAGCGGAGAAAATGTAGACGTTCTTCTAATGTGTTCTGATAAAACAAACCATGAATGCCATTAGTTCCTATAACAACGCCAAGCTTTTAACCATATGTCAAAACATGTGGAATGAACCGCATCTACTACTTTCGGCGCCTATCGTTGACATATCTGCCTTTACCAACCTTCACTCCAGTTTTGCTATAATCCCGTTTATAAGAACCGCTAGCGAAAGGCGATCCCATAGCGTCATTTCCGCCACCTCCAATCCACTCTTCAAGCAGTTTCTCGTTATGGCGCTTCCGCCACGCATCATTCTTGACAGCTTTAAGATACTCCTTCTGATCTTCTCGTAGCAAAATCTCCTCCATTCCCTCGCCACCCTTCATTCTATTCTTTTTGCTTTGGGGATTAGGCAAACTGTATCTATTACCTCTATGGGACCACTGGAAGTTCTTCTTCAGATGAATTTGCAACTTCCCAGTCGCCGCTGACGTAGTGACGGTACATCGTAGGAGAGTCGCACCGCCGCATCGAGGACAAAAGAGCTTAGGTTTATCGCCCATAGATGGAGATGTAAGGAAGAAGCAAGCATGACATCGAAGCATCCAGCTTCGGATTTTGCTGATCTGTCGGCCAGACTGAGGATTTATAACATTAAGGCCTATCTGCATAGCCACATTCTGCATTGCAAAATCACCACTCGCCATACCGACTTTTAGTTTCTCAGCTTGCCCTGAAGTAGCCTTACTGCCGGTTGGATTGCCAAGAATATCGTCCAGGATCTGCTGGTGCTGGAGATTCTCGGGCGTTATCCAGCCGTCGACGTCGTCGTCGTCTTCTTCGCCGTCGTCCTCGTTGACTTCCAACTGAACCTCCTCCTCTGGAGCACGCTCGTCAGATTGGGCCACAGAGACTGAATCGCTAGGTATGTCGGAACCATATTCAACTTTCTCAGGCGCCTGAGAGCCAATGTGCTCTGAGTCATTACTGGCTGAAATAACCTTCTCGACATCGCTCTCGGCTGCTGCGGGCTCCTCCTCGAGCGCAGATGACTCTCGTGGCACAGCAGAAGTAGTCCGTGATGGTTTCTGTTTCCGACTCTTGTTGTACTTCTTTCCACTTCGCGTCTTTCGTGTAATCGTACTCCAACCTTCGTGGTCATAAAAAGGTGGAGAGTTGTCGTTGGTGTTGGTGGACTTTGGTTCGTGAGATTCTTGGGACTCATTGTTCTGCTCAGTAGAAGCAACTGTGGGACTTTCGTATGGCTTATCCGGTATGGAATTTTCCAATCCAATATTTGCATCATGCATTTCTCGACTGATTTCCTCCACCTGTTGCTCCTCATCTGGCTTGTCGTCAGTGTTGCATTCCGATCTGATCGCGTTTTTAGCCAAGGGACTAGGTCCATTGATTCGACTTTGCCCCGGAAACTTTCGTAGTCTCCAGTCTCCCTGGTTTCTTTCGCACTCCAATTCGTAGGTAAGCGCCAGAATCTGTATATCCGTAACGCTCAATACTGCATAATCACCAGTTTTCTTTGCAAATTCAGAAACTGAGCAGTGGTTAGAAGAAACTACCAGATCTACGACACCAGAAGAACCTACCTAGCTTTATATACTCCATGGACGGCTGCTTTAAACTTAATTTATCTCCCCATAGTAACAAGTTCTGGCGAGCACGTTCATCCCGAATCTCATTGTACACGGACGCTGTGGTGAAAAATTCATCGGCAAGAGAGGCGAGCGTTGAATAGCCGTTCGTGATGAGCGGACCAGCGTCCAAAATTAGACACGACACCATAACGACAAATTAAGTACGTTTTTAGTGTTGCAATACTCAAAGACTGTACTAATCAAAGCTGAAGTGCAAATATTGAAGGCCAGCGCGTCGAGATCAAATTTTTGGTGCGGCTCAGATGTCAATGCAGGGTAAGTCCTCTTCATGTCCATTGAAAAATTGAAGAGGTTTAATCATTTGCTCCCAGCACAAATCGATATAGAAATCTTCTCTCATAGTCATCAGCTCAAAATTAGTTCATTATGCCATCAGCAACTAATGAGAACGAGGGCACCGGATCTCCTGAGGTTCCGCAAGAGGAATTTGTGGACCAGGAAATGGCTGACGGCGAATTTGAATTCGATGGAGAGATTGATCCCAACAAGATCCAGATTGTATGACTGCTGAAATAAGTATCGTTGTGGAGGAGAAATCTAAGAAAGTTATAGCTCCCTGGTGCCTCGGAAGATGGTACTGCTGCCTCGTTCAGAATCTTGCAAGAGGATCACACCTTGGGTAATGCGCTGCGATATATGATCATGAAGAAGTAAGTAAGGAAGCTAGGTAGAAGCATATTCTCTAATGTAGACCAAAATAGTCCTGAAGTTGAATTTTGTGGGTATTCTATCCCTCATCCTTCCGAGGCTGCCATGAATCTCCGAATACAGACTTACGGTATGCATCTGTTATGAATACGTTACTTTCGACTTTGGCACCAATAATATTCCTATAGGAGAAATTACGGCTATTCAGGCTCTTGAGAAGGGATTAGATGATCTTCTTGATCTATGCAGCCATGTTGAGGATGAATACCGAAAAGCCGTTGAGGCTGGAGATTATTCTACCGTTGAGCCTTAATGTGCACATGTTGATTCATTGTAATTGAGAATTCCGGCAAAAGGATTAGTCATGGGGCTTTCGTCACTGGCGTTATTTCGTGGTTTGATAATTTAAAAGTTTATGTAACATTTTCGACAAAAGGCAATGGGTTCTTGCTAACAAACTCTGAACCGGAGATCGTCGTTTAGATTGCGAGTTAATATTTACATGTACATGACATCCCCAGTCACTGCCCATGATAATCATTCACGAGTGTGAAACGGCATATGCCAGTAGAATAGCTTAAACCTCGTTGTATTCCCTCAGTGCAGAGAACAATCCACGGGATTCAATTGGTCGGCCGGCAAAGGATAAAGAGTCGCGGTTTGAATGTTCGTGTCTTTTATCACATCAAGACCGTCGTTGCCGTCCAAATGAAGGATCGTTTGCTTCCTCTGACGAAGGATTCGCAGCTCCGTCGTTGTGTCGTTCGACTTCAGCTATTTTCTGGTATTCATGACCAGGCACTATTATTGTGTTAGCCACAGCTGTCCCAACCGTAACGTAGTTCCGATCCCGGAATCATCTCCCGTTATGACATTGGCTGCCGCACTTGCCTCGATTCTTCATGTCTTCATATCGTTGCCGTCGTCGTTCGTTCAACTGTCTAATTCGTGACGCAACCGTTAGTAGCCATTACAATAACTGCGCCATATCCCCGACCAAGCATCTTACAGTTTGACAACGATGTATGTGCCGACTGTGGCCGCTGCTGCAATTGCAAACCCTTTCCTGCAGTGCAAAGTGGTTAAAAACATATAATCCAATGAATGATTCTGGGTCAGATCATACAAGATTTTCCCTGTACTTTGATTGCTGCTCATTTTGACCTTTACTATGATCCGGACACAGATCTGTAATACAATCTGAAATTATAAACAGACGACGAACGGTCACTCCCAGTCAGATCGACGAAATGCCGACGATGGTAATTTTGGCAAAATTGAGTTGATACCTTGCTTAGTTGTGATCTCCAAACCAATCATGCAATGAATCGAATATGATGTCCGTATCAGACGTCCAGCACGCTCGCTCAGTCGTATATAATAGATTATATATTAAATAGGGTCGTCTATGATCTTAGTTTGTTGAAAATTGCGCAATTAATGCTAGCCAGAGATGGTCGTCCTTGTAAATTATGCGCAGCAGGAAGCGTAGGATCAATAGTGGGACGGGGCCTTACGCTTGAGATTGGGACAATGGTATGATTTGTAGGGAAGGGCATATCAACTGCAGCCCGCACGCTCCATACTTGATTCTACGCGAGGCACGTTTATTTTGCATGCCATCGAATTAAAATACTAGCCAACATTGATAGGTCTACAGACCTAATATACAATTCACAAACCCCAATCCAAAAAAAATCAAAGACAGTAACAGCGCCAAGACAACAGCGTCCTACGACACAAAAACACCTGTCTCCAGTACCTAAAATAGTTACATTAGCATACGCAATCTCAAATGTGGACGATAGATAGACAGGGACCGTACCGGTGTCTCGGTTTCCCATGCTAGCCAGTCACTCCGTTTAGTAGGCAAGACGCCCATACTGCCCATCTTCCACACTCCAACAGCAATTGTAGCTAACTGTAATGCGATAAACACTAGCTTCGCCTGTAGGATCCTGGAAAACGTGCTGTCGCTCTGATACCGCGCAAAAGTAGGTCCGACGTTGGCAATTGCCTTCACGGGGTTGGAGAACAGCATGAATGTCATAGTGAGCGAGAATATCTGTAGTGAGGAACCAGAGAAGTAACTCATAATGGCGTTCATAGGAAGTGATTTTGAAGGAGAGAGCGCAATTTCCCACGCTTTCTAAAAATCGAAAGATAATTCATTAGAAATTATCCGACCGTTTTTATTGGTTGTGTTACCTTCACTTTGAGTGTATCTCGCTCCTCCGGGGTTGGTCCAAGTATTTCCTTTCCATGCTTCTAATTCGTCGTTAGGCTCTTAACTCCAAAGCAATCAATCAAGTTTCGCTTACTGCTTTCGTGTTTAGAATAATCTCTTTGTTGAAAGAAGGTGGATCTGGATACAATGCCATTGACTTCCTATACTCACCTCTGTTAATCAGTTACGATCCGACAATACATTGATTACATACTTCACGACAGTTGAAGTAAGTTCGGTATACGAGGTTAACCACTGTGGCGTTGCCATTTGTAATGTTGCATAGATTTTTAATGTTTTTGAGTATGTATTTGTTCTTCCGTACCCCCTTGATGGTGCTCAAAACAACGAAGTCGACGGACCGACAGATAGATGCTAAATCAGCCACCAGCCCTGATTGAAATTTGTAAGTTGAGCAAGGTAGTTTAGTTGCACCATCACAAGTCCAATGCAATATTAAAGCCCGTCTAATAACACTATTCCCTCGCTAAAGAGCGACATCATAATTTCAGCAATGCTCAATGCTCAATGCAAGATACTTTCATACTTAGGATATCGAAGCTTTAAGACAGACGTCTAGGCTTAGTATTAGTTGGAACATTGGGAGGAATCCTGTCTAAAGACTCGTTACTCTTAGACTTGCCCTTGCGTCATCATGGCTGGCGCGCGACGGAAGCTGCTCCTCATGGTACGCCTGTTGTTGCAGTTTCTACAACATATAATAGCTTGTGCTAACTTGGGCTCTTTGCGTAGGGCAGAAGCGGCTCCGGAAAATCGTCAATGCGGAGCATAATATTCAGGTAACAGCATCATTTTGACGGTCAATTAACGGCATTGCTAACGGAGATGTAGTAACTATTCTGCGTTCGATACACGCCGGTTAGGTGCCACTATTGACGTCGAACATTCTCATCTGCGTTTCTTGGGAAATATGACACTTAATTTATGGGATTGCGGAGGGTGTGTGTTAGAATCTTTTACTCTGATACTTGATCTAACAATCTGTTCATGCAGACAAGATGCATATATGGACCATTACTTCTCTACCCAGCGCGATAATATTTTTCGTATGGTCGAGGCTCTAATATTTGTGTTCGATGTCGAATCAAAGGAATTACGGAAAGATATTGAGACATTCGTCCTATGCCTACGCAATCTATACGAATTTTCGCCGACCGCTAAGATCTTTGCTTTGGTCCACAAGATGGATTTGGTTATTGTGGAGAAGAGACAGGATGTGTATCGGGCATTGATGAAAAGCCTGGAAGACACTTCTGCTATGTTCTCGTTCCAGGTTCAGGGATTCGCGACGACTATATGGGACGAATCGCTATATAAGGTATCTATCACGCACAAATTGTCTTTCAACTGAAGTGGGCTAATCAGCGGTCTAGGCGTGGTCAAGCATAGTCTGTACACTTATTCCCAATGTCACTGTGTTTCAAAAGCATCTGCAAACATTCGCCGATATATCTGAAGCAGATGAAGTCATATTATTCGAAAAGACGACCTTTTTGGTTATCTCACACGTCACTAATGCCCCGTCGCCTAGCTTCCGATCAGATTCAACACGCTTCGAAAAAATCAGTAATATTATCAAACAATACAAGCAAAGTTGCAACAAGCTCCGGGCACAGTTCCAATCATTGTCACTCCGAGGGAGCGACTTTACGGCATACCTGGACACTATGACGGCAAATACGATGATCATGGTCATCATGTCGAATAAGACGGATAGTCGGGGTTCGACTGATCTATTGGGCAACAGCGAAATTAATGGTGATAGCGATGACTCTTTTGCGAGTGAAGCAGAAAACAACATTATCTTAGCTAATATCAAAATTGCGCGAAAGATGTTCGAGAAAATCGAGATGATGAATCCAGATGCTCGATAGACTTCTTGTATAGTTCCATTTGAGAATATAATCCAAGCACATCACTGATTTTCCTTGGCCGGAGTTTAGTAATATTATAGGACTGGTATGTGCATTTTAAGTGTTATGTATGTCTCCTTACACGTAGAAGTAATCGGCATAGATGCGTGACATTGCACTGTTAACAGTAGGCTATTGCTACTGTCCTTGAAAATACTCGGTCAATGTGATAATTACTCATAATATATTTACAAATTATTACCAAAAAATGCCTTGACATGTGACAATGACAAATGCTACAAAAAATACTATACATGTTACTTCCATACAAATGCACCAAAATCAAATTAAGCTACTGTACCTTATTTAACCTCTTGAATTCGTCCCAGGCCTTATTAAGCGATACAAACACGCCTTGTGCAATCATTTTCTGCTCCATTGTAGCGTTGGCGGCAATTTTATCCGGATGCGTCTTCGCGACGGCCTTCATGTAGTTTATCTTAACTTTCTTTGGCACTACCAAGTCAGCCATGCTAACTTTTACCCATCCAGTCTCTGCCCACAAAATTGTATCCAGAGATCCTATCAAAGCGCGGAGGTTTTCTTCCTTTCCAGAGCGCCAAGCGGCCAGCTTCTGTTCCACCTTATCATGCAATGCAAACTTCTCTGCATCCTGCGCCTCAGCTTCATCATTCATCTTCTGTAATCGTTTCAACGCCGCTTGGGCTGCAACGCTATCCTCTACGCCTGTCGGTTTCGTTGGTTTGGGTGTAGATCTAGCACTGCTCGCATTTGACAACGGTGCCGATTTGGGCTTTGGAATCAGGATGTTCTCACACCGACGTTTTCCATCAATAGCAATTTTACCGCCTCTTCCAGCTTGAACGAGCTCGTCCCATGCGTTGCGAGCTTCTTTAAACCTCTCCAGCTGTTCTAATGCCTCAGACTTTCGCTGTAGCAATTTCGCCCAAATTTCAATCAGACTCTTGCCTGGTTCATACTCCTCATCGATGCCTTTCGATGGGCCGATAATCGTCAATCCTTCATCGGCGTCCGTCATGGCGCCCTTCATATTTCCCAGCCTTAGTAAGCAAGCCGCTCGATTGGATAATAGCACAGTTCGCAGAAGATGCGTAGGTGGAGTCAAATCAAGTGACTTAGAATACAGTTCGTTTGCCTGCGTGAAGTCTCCACGCTTGAATGCTTCCATACCTTCTGTTCGCGACAATGTAATTTCGTCTTCTTGAATTGAAGATAGGTCGACTCTAGGTCTCGCCGGTCGTGGAGGTCGTTTAGGTGAGGCAGGACGAGGTGCTTGGGCAGGTCTTGCAGACCCGCGAGAGGTGGATGCCGATGACGCTGGCGAGCGATTGGACATGGCAGGAGTGCGAACCGACTGTGGCTGCGGTACTCGAAGCATTTCCTGGCGTAATGAGTCTGTCCGAGGAAACGCCGAGCTGCCGGCTTGCGACGATGTCGATACCGGTCGGACTGGCTTTGGCGGTCCAGAAGGCGACTGTCGCCTATAGGGGCCTTCCTGTTCTAAGAGCATTGCTTCCAATGTGGCCGTAATATCATGACTCCTGTCGTTCGGCATCGGTGACTCTAAATCGACTTCTTGCGCATCATGGTCATATTTATATCTATGCTGATTTCGCATCCATCGTGGATTTTCTTCCGATATCACACCCGAGAGGCCACCTGTGCTGTTGTACTCTTCGACAGCTTTCGCAACTCTGTCCTTGCCCTGCTTCCATAACACTTCGGCCCTGCTCCGCAATTGGGATGACAAGCCCGATGCCAACTTTCCAAGGTCCTGTGCGGTATGCTGACCTGAAAATTGTGGAATTCGGAAGCCTAGTGATCCTCTAATGGTACTGTCTGAAGTAGTACCATTGCTATAAACCGACTGCATTTCTTGCAATTCTCCATCGTCCCGAAAACTCTTATGCTCGGACTCCTCAGAAAATCGTCCTCCTCTTCGCCTACGGTCGTCTGAGCGAGGAACCAGCAAGTCGTCATCGATTGCAGATTCATTGCGCGCCAGTGACTGTCCACGTCGCTGACTTTGGGAAGACTGCTGTTGCTGTCTTTGCGTTTGCATCTGCTTACCCATCTCGCGCGCCCCATTCAAGAGGATATCCACTGCCTGTTGAACATCCAAACCATCGTCGGTCATTGCTAACGCCCGCCGCGCATGGTCCGCGCCGAACCCCATATCCACCAGTTCAGCCACGTACGGATCTCTTGCATCCGGTTCGACACTTCTTCTGTCCTGAGAGACAAAGCTTAACCTTTCGGACGAGATTGCTGGCGATGAGCTCGAGCTAGGTGGAGACGTTGGGCTTGACGCGTGCGATTGAAGCACCGGTTTCGAAGATTGGGGAACTGATGAGACAGCCTGTGCTAACGGACCAAGAATGTCTTCATCATCAAGAAGGCTGACGCTCGTGCTGGTAGCAGCTGTTGCCGACATAGATGCCGTTGAAAACGGCGACCCAGACGTCCGTGCCCCATCTGCACCCAACTGTCAATCACAATCCTATCAAATAATAATTGCGGTGACGAGATAATGGCCTACCTTTGATGCCACTGTCTAACAGGTCAAAGCTGAGACCGGACGCCCAATCATCTCCTTTGGTAGTTACCGCTAGGGAATATATCTGGTCCCGTGTCTGCTGTTGCTCATTGAGACTCCTATTTGCAGATGCCTGCTTTCTTGCAGTTGAGAATGACACCAACGAAGCAAATGAATCTTCAGCATGCTTCTTCGGCGCTACGGCAACGTCATTCCGTGTCGTGCCCTGCGGGGATGCGCGACTAGACGGTATAGATGCAGATAACGCTGGTTGCGAAGCTGCAGCTGTTGCCGACTTGAACAATGGCAACGGTGTCGCAGTCGTCGTAGCCGGTTTTGATGGTTGCGAAGTAGGTTCCGAGGTAAAGGACAAGTCTAACAGATCATCCATTGTGTGCCATGGACGCCCTGTGCTGCCGGCCGACTATATGGATGGTCCTCCAAAGCTGAATGTCTCGGAACTCAAGGAGATGCGGTCTCTGTTATTTCAAAGTAAATTGCAGTAACTTGGTACCGTTAAAACAGCAAATAGACGTACAATCTCCACATGAAATGAAGGCCTTGCTGTCCCCATAACTATTAAAGTTATGCCACAACCTATCTCGAATTGCAACTTTATATGCACATGCAGCATGGTACTCACACGGTCATTTGGGCACGTGAATTCTGATATTTTTGCGGCAAACCATTTGAGCATCTGCAATTCTCCACCAACAATGTCGTTTGTAAGGAAACTGGTAGGACGATTAGCATTCGGAGGTGCATCTACAGTGTCACGGAATGTATCTATAATCGGCGGAACGCTAAGTCATAGCGTATCGAGAAGTGTGCGCAATCACCTTTCTTTGCAACTACAACCAGGCTCTCAACTGCAATTCGTGCGTTATGCTACTAAGAAGGCAGCGTCGTCGAGAACGAACGACTACAACTCGAAGGGCAAGCGATTGGGCTTGAAAAAAGCTGAAGGTATGCTATATTTGCTGTGTTGTTATCGAGCATGCTGACTGTGACCACTTAGGTTCCGAAGTGAAAACTGGACAGATTATTTTCCGCCAAAGAGGAACCAAGTGGTTCCCAGGTGAGAATGTATGCGGAAAACTTGTTGATTATGGAACTAGCAGGTACTGATTGCCTAAATAGGCCAGCATCGGACGAGACCACACGGTCTTTGCCTTGGAACCAGGATTCGTGCGCTACTACAGAGATCCATTCCATCCAGAACGGAAGCTCATAGGGGTCGCGTTGTACCCGGACATGAGGCTACCTACATCGCATTGGCAACCACGCCTTAGACGTTTCGGTCGTCTGCCAATTTCAGATCCAGTGGAAGCAGAGAAAGAGAGAACTCGCATTAGCAGGAAAGAGTACTATGGTTGGCACAAGAAAGACGAACGTATGGCAAAACGAATGGCGGACAGGAAAAAAGGAGCAACGCAACCAGAACAGTATGAGTAGTCGGGTAAGGCAGATATAGAGTTCATGATGTTATATTGTACATGGAGTTTTGCCAATCTCTCTGCAGATTACAATTATTTTCGTGTTGCGTACAAACATTCTCTTTTTTCATAGTTCTCGCACATTAGACCTTGGAAAGGCGACACATTATGACACGTTCCAATTAGTAGGAAATTGATACAAAAATCGTACATAAAGGAACGACTCAAAAATACAAATCCCAAAGTCCTACAATATTCCCTAATATTTTATCGCACCCTTGGTAGACCGCCGTTCAGCGTCTCGAGCCAATTTTTCCACTCGACCTACCATCTCACCCAGGCATTGTAGCTCCGCTTGGGATCCAATTGGACCAGGATGCATCTGTACACGTCGGTACAGGGCGGCGTGTACGTCATTGGCAAAATGCATGTAACGTTCTTCGCTCTGTATATGAGCATTCAATGTCATCACCCGTTCCGGAAGTTTGGACAGTGGCGTCGAGAGCTGAAGCAAAATGTTCTGAAAGGAAATTCAGTACGGCAAGGATATTAATACAGGGGACCTCACATACCTTAATAAGATTTCCTAGTTCTGAAACTCCTAGGCTATCAACGTGATCCATTTGCAGTTTATAATACAGTTTATCATGTTTAAGCGCAGTGACCCTTCGTGCATCTACAGTCTGTTAATAAGTCACTCAGGGAACGCCTACAATTAAACGAACGCACCTGGCATGGCACTAGGTCCGAGGATTTTGGCATTACCCTTTAGCTTTGCAACCTCTTTCTCTGCCTCCCCAAGTAACCTTTCGAGCTCTTCAATTACTTCCGTTGAGGATGCGCGCTCGTATAGTTTAGGATTATGGGAATGGCGTATGTTCGCATGTCCATGTACAGTCGATATGGTTTCCTTATGCGTAGAAGGTATTCGACGTATTCCAGATATTGCAGGCACCGATGGCTCAGCTGCACGCAACGAACTCATTGCGGGGCCAACGGACGATATACTCGGCCTTCGCTCACTGATGTCAAATGCCGCCAAATTAGATATTTGAGAATGCTTTTGACCACTTGTATCTCGATCCTTCCGAGATAATTCGCTTATTGACCCCCGTAGTTCAGCGATCTCAGCTTTCGCTTGCTCCAGGTCTTGCTCTAATCGCAGCGAATGACGCAGCGAATCGTTCAAGGACTCTAATAGTCGACTCTCCTCATGATTGCGCGCTCCTATCTCATGCCGCCTACTGCTTCTATCGTCGTCATAGCTTGCCGCGACAGATGTCGGAAGGGAATGTAACCGTCGAACTGACGATTCATCTATAATTTGACTTTGATTTGATCTGATTGGTTGAGGATGCATAACAACAGGTTGTTGTATATGATTTACCGGCCACCGAATTGTTGTATGATCATCTTCATACCGCAGTGCATCATTGCGACGCTCCCTTCTTGATTGATCTAATTCCGCTATTCCATGGAAACTTAATTCTTCTTGTTGGGATGTTGGAGAAGCAATCACATCTGCATCTTCCAATATCACACGCCGCGGACGGTGAGAATTGAGTGACGATTGCGCAACTGGCTGTGATGGTTGGGCAACATGTGACTCGAGGTCATTCAGTTGCTTAGGCGATGCTGGCTCAACGTACATACTATGCGACAGTGGCTGTTGAGCAGGCTGTTGAGCAGGCTGTCGAGGGTCCCCTCGCTGTAATTCTTCGATAATTTTACCTCTGTTGTCACACTCTTTTGATAGGCCGCGAAGCTGCCTTAGCAAGAAGATGTAGTCATCACGCGTCAGTTGATCCTCATCGCCAGTCGAGGATGAGATTGAGTGATCCTGTACTAAATAGGCGTTGTCTTTCTCCTGGTGTGAAATATTTTTCTCAGAGTCCGCCTCCGATCTGTGCGACACTGTGCCACTGGATGGAACGGACTTTTTGGCAACATCGCCATTTTCGAATACTGTAGGAGCCAGTTCACCAGCCCGAGCGATAACCTTCTCGTTCGGTCTATTAAGAAGCTCCGATGGTCTTCGTGCACTCCCTTCCGAGTAATGCCGAACATGCTCACGAGGACTGCCAGTATCACTGACAAGTGATGTGTCAGACTACCTTCGTCAGTCCCAGAACTATATGTAGTCACTGCATCGGCTTGAACTCACCTCGGTTACTTTCTTTGGCACGGGTCGATTCTTCAGTTCGTTCTTGCCATTACTGCTATAAATTAACGAATCACTCAACGGCGTAGAAATTCTAGACGGTGACACCAATAGGCTGCGCACGGATTCCGGGGATGGATGCTTTTGATTGAACTTGTCCAGCAACTTCGCAAGGTGCGTGATATGGTTCAACTGATGATTGTGCTCGACAGCATCTATGACATAGTCAGACGACGCGTCCTTTGGCAGTAGATTATACTCAGAGGGCCCAGTACCATCGTCTTCTGATAAAGTACTTAGAGTACTTAATTCCGTCGCATGCTTAAGTGATGGTGGACTATCTGACGCCCACCGGTAAACTGTCGACTGTGTGTTCTCCAAGACTGACGGAACTGAGAACATGTTATTGGCGTCCGACGGCGCGACCATTTCCTTAACTTGAGATTTAACCAGGGTATATACAACTACACATTCAAATTCAAAATGTATAAAGCGTAAACGCGCCCAGGGCGTCTAGCTCAATTGGGTTGCAGTTGCTCGGTAGATTTGGGGAGGGCGATGCTTTGTTTTGTTTACGCGTGTTGAGATGCTCCGCGGCGCCGGAATATGTAAGATTGAGGGGTTTGTGGAAAGCATCGAATAAACTTTATTGCTCAACGTTAAATGATGTAAATGTCGAATCTCCACTTGATAGCAGTTATTACAAAGATCATGATATTCGGCATATAGATCTGCTATAGAAGATGTCCGCTTCATCTCAGTCGCCGAAGAAGCGTTCTCGGAAAGCATCTGGTTCACCAGCAGCCAATACTCTAAATAAACCAGCTCCAGCTGCGTCACGACTGTCGTATCAACCTCATCCGTTGCGGCAAACTTCGTTCCCCAAAGATTTCTCTAGTGATGACAGACGAGATGATGATGAGTCAGCGGAGGGGTACTTTGGAAACTTCAGTGGAGCTGGACCAGAAAGAGGCCAGGAGGCCGACGAAGGGGCAGAAGATGACGATTTTGATGTTACACGACAAGCTATAAGGCGTGGCGGTAATGATGACGATGAAGAGGACGACGAAGACGATGGAGGACTGTTTAATTTTTCATCGGTGGCTCTAAAGACTGACAATAGCAAACGAAGCACGTCGGGTCCAAAACTGCCTCGGGACGCGGATGTCTACGATAAAGAAGGCGGATCGGGGAAGACTGCTGAAACTGCGAGTGGAAGTGATGATATGTTTGCTGAATTGTTTCCAGATGCCACGGATTTTGGTGTCGATATTGATGAAGCCGAATTTAGTAATATGGCTGCCGAATTACCAGATGATTTAAACGACATCGCGAATATTGTCTCAATCGAGCAAGGCGCCAATCAATTGCAGAAGAGGCGACGGATATTTGGTCCAGGAATGAGCCAAGAGCAGATCAAGTGAGGAACCCTGCAATATTATCTTCCCAAAACTGACCATGCATAGACTGCTCATATCTTCATTTACCGACGATCAAATGGAGCGTTACGAAACTTTTCGAAGAGCCAATATCAGCAGAGGCGGTGTTAAAAAGTTAGCAAATGCAGTTCTCAACCAATCTATTACAAACAACGTTGCAGTGGCCATCTCGGGATTTTCAAAGGTATTTATTGGAGAGGTTATTGAGCGTGCTTTGGACGTGCAGCGGCGTATCGATCCGCAAGATCCTTTGAATCCTTACACTCCTCCGACGCCATTGCTACCCGAGCACATACGAGAAGCTTGGAGGTTGTATAAGCAAGAGACCGCATTAGTACCCGCTGCTCATTGGCGTCGCGCAGGAGGACAAGGCGATGGCAGAATGTTTCGATGATTGATGTTATATGTAACTTAAACACTGTGGATTCCTTTTGGAGTTAATGGCTATTTATCTGCAAACTATATGGAATACGAAGCCTTCATCTCCCTTACTACATTTGTAGTTGGAATTTATGAATTTGATTCAGCAATTGGAGCGCAAAAAACATACATGGAGCTCGGATCTAGCAGATAAACTACATTTTACAACCTCAACTAACCATACAAGATAACAATCCAACCATATATGCATCAAACCTGGAATCAAGGAGCGGTTATGAACCAAGACGATGGCCAGCGCCATAGAAGCCGCCCTTTGCCGGATTCGGGGGAACGTAGTCTTCAGTCATGCGTCGCTCGACGCGGACATCCACATGCTGACCAGGGTTTACATTTAGAAGATGCAAGGGAGCGCGACTAAAGACCACATTAGCTTCACGCTGTACACATCGTTACACAAGTCAGCTCGTACCCACTATTGATAGCACGCAGGATTTCCTGGTTAGCTGGATCATCGTATCTCAACAGCGCGCCATTCTCGACACTGAATCCGTCACGCCAAAAGGTAAGTGTTCGAGTGACAGGCGATGCATCAGGCTGTGATCTGCTCGAGCTAGTATCCGGAACAATTCGCGATTCAACGGTCTCGCTTCCGAGAACATGCCCTATATCGACGTCAGTAGGTAATAGCGCACATGGTCGCAGACGACTTACCAGAGCCAGTGAATCTACTCTGAGTCGGCTGTGCACGAGCCGGAGGCTCCTCTTGGCCGCCGCTACATACTGTTAGATTCATTGATTCCATTGAAGAGTGCTTTTACCACCCTAAACTCACAGTTCAGCTCTCCGTAAAAGATCCCTAACAAGTCTGTGCCGGTCGCTATCGGGGTTCTGAACCGCCAATCCGGACTTCTCGCCACCAGTAAAGAGATCATCTGGCTGACGTCGTCTGGACGGACTTCCAAAACTCGACCCTTCGTCGTCTGAGCCCGGCTGTGCTGAAGGCGATCGCGATCCGAACGGAGAACGGCTGGCACCGCCGTCATTATTCAGATCGGCCAAAGTTCTCACGCGTCTGGAGGACGCACCAGGTCGCTTTGATCTATCTTCAGACATGTTGGATATTCCGCCACTGCAATAACAACCGAGATTAGCAAGAGTACTCAAAACTTAGGTGCGGTGAAGTGATTGTGTCGCGCGGTCATCTCGGCGCGAAACGTGAGAACACTACCGAAGTCCGGCGAAGGTTGAGTTTTACCCTCGCGCAAAAAAAACCACCACCAAAAATATCATACCCTAAAATATGACCGCCAATCGATGATGGAATGCCGCTGGCTGGAATGCTAGTGTCTTCTTCGTCCAAGTCTTTATCGAACTCTTCTGGTTCGTGGGATCCGGAAGAGTGGATGGAAGTGGAAGGATTGCCTGCGTCAGCGGCTGAAAAGAATGCGTCGACAGCGGCCTAATGCACCAATATCTATGATCAGAATCACGTCTTAAATTGTCAACAGGCCCGATCCCGTAAAACACATTGTAGTATGCAGCATAACAAACAACACTAGACAAAATCTACAATACTCTCTCAAATGACCCAAAGTTGCGCCAGAATGTGCCCTGGCAATTACCAATCGTATACTCAAATTGTACTTACATCCAAGTCCCAACCGACGCTCTCTAGAAAAGCGCCAGCCTCTTCAGGTGAAGCCTGAGTCAGTTCTATAAATTGTAGCTTCAAAGTTTCGTTTTCATCTGAGTCCGACATCTTGAATTTCGAGATAAAATAGCCCGATCAGTGTCCTTCACAATTTTGGACGATGTGGTTGAGAAATCGAATGTTGAAGACTGTCGATCGGATATCCCCACGCTAACAGATACATCACGTGACTTGTAGCCGCACGCTCTCATGATTTCGGACACGTAGCTTGCAAATTGAATCCGAAACGATTCTCTGAGATAATTGGTTCTAACATATTATCCCGACGCAATTGAACTTTTGGCTCGTTACAAGCTAGTGAGATCCCTTGGCAGAGTTGAGATATGAAGGTCCTTCTCTGGGCTGCAGTGTTTCTGCAGACACCTCTACTTGTACTTGCGCAATTTGATTTCAGCTTCGAGCACATGTTTGAGAGTGCTGCAGGTGGTGGCCGAGGGGATCAAACACAAGGCAGTCCAATGTGGTACGAACAAAATTATGAAAACGGTAAGTGCAATATGAATTCCAAATTTGTTTTCCTAGATCTAACATAATAATTGATAGTGCAATGTAACGATTACGTGTGCCAAGATACACTTGCCTGTGTGAAGAAGCCCGTCGATTGCCCTTGTGTTTTCCCAGACTCCGAAGAGAAATGCATGTTACCTGATAAAAAAAGTTATGTTTGCATATCAAAAGTCGGTAGGGGGTGTTCATTTGTTGAAAAGGCGTGGAAAGGATTGGTTTAGATGGCCATTGCCAATGGATAATTGATTTATGAACCAAAGGTACCTTGTAATTCAGGGCGTTTGTACGAATAGTGTAGAAAATATTTAGTTATTAAGCTTAATTGATAAGCGATATTTTTCCAAGAACCCAGTTACACATCCGGTGAAAGCAAACTCCCAACACCATACCATGCGCTATATTGTACAAAGGTATCGTAAGCCTTAACTCAGTCACGATTTCTGCTAGGAATCCAACGCCGTAAAACAAGTTCCCTCACTTTGTACTTCTTCAGTAATTCCTCCACAGTATGCCACTTATCAATGCAATCCGGAACTTCAACATAGCACAGCACCAATACCTTCTTGACACCTCCCACGACCCGATTAACGCCCGAACTCCATGACCAGTCCTTGCGAGTAAGTTGATTCTTAGATTCATCACTGTAAAGAGGAACGACGATTACACCAAATTCAGCGTGGGAGAAGGGCGGTCCTCGTCTATATAACAGATAATCCACTCCGAATTTTACTCCGTTGCGAATACACCAGCCATGAGATCTATAGTGATGATAGGCCACGTAATTGATTATAAAAGAATTATCAGGACTCCAGTCTGGCATCAGAAGTCCCAGTAAATAGGGAACCGCCACCAGATCCTGTAAGCTACAGTTAGACAGAGGCAGTGATTTCACAGACTACAAATGGACATACTCCTGTTCTATCGTCATAGATGTCGATAATATCCAGAGCATAAGCAAGGAAAAAAGCTTCCTGAAATGTCAATTGCAGTTTCTCCAGTCGTCGCACTTTGCCCTCAGAATCTCTCAATTGCGTGTCCTCAGGCCGCGAAAGTGCTTGCCTGCGAGACTCCTCGCTTGTCTCTACTTTCTCCATTGCAGTGTTGTTGGCGACGATACCTTGTTCAGCCAACGCTCGAGCATTCTTAAACTTCTTGCGAGCAGCCCTGCGACGCGCCGTTACTTCTTCCGGAGCAACACCTTCTACCTCGCCAGAAGCTTCCTGCAAACGTTTTGCCGTTCGCAGCTCCCAAGTAGGATCGCTCCGACTCTGTGTGCCTTTTCCAAAGAAGCCAGCTTTCCATAATCCTTCCATGTCGTCATACGAGTTCACAGCTATACTAGAAACGTACGAACTGACGGAGTCAGTATACAGTTCCAAATAGGCCGTAAACCTCCGCCGCCGTTTAAACCCCCATAAAAACGGGACAAAGACCAATTGATACACATAATACGCAACTGATAATGGATTATGCGGTACTAGAGGTGGCAGAGGAACTACCTCGACAGGAAGAGGGTTCGTGTATATTGCATTCAAATTGCGCTTCTTCATGCCGAAAGTTAACAACACCTTTACGGTAATGTTAGCCACTGTTTTGAATCGAAATATCAGTCCAATAACTGAATGGTCATAGTCTCTCAGATACCGTTGTAGTCTATTGAGAAATCGTATCCTCCATCTCATTACGAGTCAAGATACAAGAGAAATCATCTTCGAGGAACAAAAACCACCATTGCAAACACTCCGCAGTTGACATAAAAGACAACAAATCAAATCAAATCAAATCAACTAACCTATATGGCGGTGACCAAATCCATGGAATATTGACTCACAGATAGTATTTGTTAACTCCTTAAGTCGCACTCAATATTCTGGCCTGTAGTGCCAAACTTATAAAAAGGGGTTGCTCTGCAAAAACTTTTTTACACTCTAACCCTTTCCCTGTGGTTGGTGCATCGCGAAGGTACCCGGCCTTTGCGGGTCCCGAAAATTGAGCCTCGCCGAAATATTCAAAATTTTAGTATGCAGAGACGGCTAAACTCAGCTGTTAACAATTGGACGGTAAGTCACTCATAAATGGATATCTAATCTGCATAAGTGCTAATGGTTTGAAGCCGACCATGAACTCGCTGCGGTCAGTACTCCGGCCACTCTGCTCTGCGCGAACAGCAGTCATCTTTCGTCCGGAAGCGCGGCGGACGATATTATATCTCGACGGTTTAAACGACGAGGCCAAAGTTACCGAGACTCCTGTCGACGTTGATGTTAAAAAGCGCGAAGAAGAGAAGCTTGTGCGGATTACGATGGCGTGGGATAAATTGACAAAGGCCGACTCAGAATCATTCAAGTTACCCCCTGGTTTACTCTTACAAGTGTTTACGCATAAAAGTTTTCGTCATGGGTCGCATCCCTATAATGAGCGGTTAGCTCTTTATGGTACGTTTGCAGGACGTGGAATGGCGCTGGATTGATATTGACATGACCTGCAGGACGGAAGCTGTTCACATTCCACACATCCCTTGTCCTTGCCAACACTCCATCAGATAAGGCGACAGCAGTCGGTGGCCGGGACCTCGACGCTCTTTTTTCAGATGCGGCGCAGAAATTGTTAAAAAGTCGGGAACCATTGTACGAAGTCGGCAAGATGGCGAATCTGATAGAAGCTATCCGATGGGAACCTGCGCGTCATTTTGTCTCCTTGCAAAACGTTGATCCGCGGCGTAGCGGACTTTTAGAAGTCACTGCCCAGACAGTGTGGGCGTCCATTGGGGCTATTGCGTTGTATTACGGCGGTGACCGGGCTGAGAAGTTTGTGAAGAAAGTGATTCTCGGCGGACCTTATGGTGCGCTACACTACGACAGGGTCAAGGCGCTCGAGGATAAAATCAAGAATCGGATTGCGTTCATCAAAAACGCTGGTGGCGAAAGAATATTCAATCCTCCTAACGTTGTTAGGAAGCCTGATATTGATACTATTCTAAGTAAGCACAATAAGGAGAGTAAAAAGTTGGAGGAATAAGGACAGGTATAGGAAGAGTAACGGACATTCTCCGTGTTGTACATATGTGTGTATAGTTAGAGTAAATATATGGCGTTTGTAGTTATTTGAAGCTTGTTTCATCGTAACTGAACTTAGTTTGATTACAAGCAAGACGAAATGCTCCGCCCTACTATTCTAGCTCCTGCAAATTCTCAAAGTAGATCTGAAACCACCACTATAAACAAGCCAATGATCGTATCAACCGCACCTTGTTGCAGTAAGAACCACCCGACGGTATACAGTAGTTTCGGCGAAAATACAGTCCAAATGAACAAATGCGATCGAAGCACCATGCAGGCACCCATAACCGCCAGCAAAGACACGGCATGGAAGGCGTGTATCAGAGATAGGAAATCAACTATAAATATATCTTCCACAGAACGCGTCGATTTAGACGAGGTTTTCCAGATTGAGAGCTGGAGAGTACCTGAGAGCGTGAAGAATATGGGCCCTGCGAAGTTGCTGACAAACGCCAGAATGCCTACTGGAATCACACTATATCCTGAAACGCCGTTGTACGCGTTCGAAAGATCGACGGTTGCCAAAGAATTAGAGTTGCCCGCTGCAAAAAAAGATACCCGTTGCCATATCAAGGTCGAGAGAACAACTGCGAGCGGAGTTGTGACCCGATAGTCGGCAGCCAATCTCCACGATAACGAACGAATCGCCTCATAGAGCAGGAAGATTGGAATATTGACCGAGCTAGTTTGCACAACTAGAAAAAGCACAGCGATATGAAAAGCTCCCCGGATGAACTTGAATTGATCTAATTCAGTTAGCTACGCTTCTGTCAATGAAATTGTGTATACGGTTACTTACCTCGCTTCGTGCTCCACACAGTAGACAAAGTATGGAACACCATACATATAACAATCGATAAAAAGGAAGTCTTGGCGCGATTTAGTAATTGGTCAGCTCCCGTGGATGTAGGCGTAATGGCAGCCAAAACTGGGGGGACTTTTTCGCCCGCCTCCAACGCCATTGACATCTTAAACGAAAAGAGGCTAATGACTGGTGTAAATGAGCACACAAAAGCGATTAAAGGAGATACGTCGGCAAATACATAGAAATGCAGATTCTTGAATATAATTAGATGCTCGAGAAGGATAAGAACCCACAGCAATCCTGCCGCGATATCTGATGATAGAAATTGTGCGATATCGTACGAACCCGCATATTTTTGACCTTTATATCCAAGTTAGTCTCATAACGTTTCGAAGTTGAGAGTTGTTACCTGTGTGATGGTAATGGCGGAGTATACTCAACACACCAAGAAGTGATATCAGAATGAGGCCCGCTGTTGTCGACTTCACTCGCGCACTCAATATAAATTGTGTCATAAGCCACGCCGAGGCAGACCAGTACCAAAAGTAATGCTCCTCCTCTACGAGACTGCTTCCGAAAATCGAGATTGCGTAGATTGTGGTTCCCACAGCGAACACAGCTTTCGTGACAAAATCTGCAGACGTAGAAAACAATGCACGTCGAAATGCGAGTGATGAGAGCCAAAATACTAGGCATAGGCCAATGACCATACTTGATATATCGTAATTGCTGGATGTTCGAGACAGGACATTTTGGCTCAGTCGCAAAAACTATTCTAGGTTAGTCATTACACAAGTGAAAGGAGCATTACATACGGCATATAAAGTCTCAACCGGATCGTCGGTCTCGTCAAAATATGGTTGTCCAATCTGGTCCCACAGCCCTCTGATCTTGTCGATGTCGTTCCCGGCAAGGAGCCCCTGAGCATCGGTAACTGGCATAGCCATAGAAGTGAACGTCTCCTTCAAAATGCGGCACATCTGCTCGGCATTCTGGCGCAGGAGTTTTATTTGATCAGATCCTAAAATCATGTTAGTTCGTTACTCACCATTTGCAATTATACTTGGCTCACTTGACCAAAACCTGAGCAACTCAGGTACGAAAACGCCGATATTGTTCATCGGAAATGGGTTACCGACTAATCCGGAGATCGACGGGACAATATCAACCTGCTCTATCACGTTATAATACTCGTAATTATCAGTCGCATTTAGCGGAGCTCGTAGTCCTGATCCAAGTTTAGAAAACAATGGCGATGCGAAAAGTAAAGCTGCTGCCGTTTCACCCGCAGAGGACCCTCCATGATTGCCAATCTGCCAACCTGTCAGTACATATGCTATGCGGGTATTATTTGTACATAACAGGCACCTCGTTCATGCCGTGGTCTCCGCAGAGAACCAACAATGTCGACTTTCCATCGGTCTCTTGCGCCTTCTCAGCGTATTCATACAACATTTCCACTATCTGGTCCATTTCTTTTAGCTTATCTGGCATAAATGGACTACGACGCACAGTTAGTTATCTCAGCTCCCACTGTATTGATGACGATGATGACACACCTATACGGACCGCCTTTATGGCCTATATGATCAACTCCCAAGTAATGCAAGATCATGACATCCCAATCGCTTGTTTCTAATTCCGTGTCAAGATGACGTGTCACATTGTTATCCACTTCGGTAAAATCCTGGCCACATTATCAGCCGCTAGTCCGGCAATCCAGTGGACACGAGATGTCACTAACCGACACAAAAAAACTCGAGGTCCCGTCATACCGATCAAATATTGCCGGAAACAACTTCAGCCACGTGTCATCGCCAAACATGACCAACTTCCCCGGGACATGTCGCCGCTTGAACTCAATTAACCAGCTATCCTGTCCTACGAGTGAGGACGAACTGTCGGACTCGGCAATGTTCAGGACTGCGTCGAGGAAGTTCGAGACAGAGCCCGTTGTAACGCCCTTGATTCGCGGGAGAGTAACTGTAGGCGGAGCTGCACGAGCTGTAAACGGAAGCGCATTTCCGGAGGATATTAAGCTGGCACGGGTGAGTAAAGGTTCTGTAAAAGCATATGTTAACAAACCTTTGGGTGAACCTCATGGACGACTCATTAGAGAACACAAAGTCACTGAACTGTGTTAGTCTCCCACTTCCTCCTGATAAATCTAGGAAACAAACCTTCTGAGTGCGTCAACGACCATAAATATTACTTTGTCGAACACAGCAGGCGGAGTGTCTGATTCAATTGGTGCGTATCCATGGAATACCGGTTTGTAAGGGAAGAATCCTCGGGCGAAGAACAGCAGCCCGACACTTTCCAATGGAAGTAGGAACGCTATTATCAGAGCATGTGGTATCATTGAATTGATAATCTAGATAGTGCCAACCGTCATCTAATGCTGGCATTTATGATGAGTAGGGATAAGAATCTTCTCCGATCTCTGACTTCAGATTATTGTAGAGCGATTCAATTCTCAGGGGTAAAAGGTGATGGCCTCGAAGCCGCTCATCGGTTTCGAGCCACCAAGGCAAAGAGTGGGCGACTGGTCCGTAGTAATATTGCTACACTTTACACAAAGTTTGCATTTAATTGGGTTAGCACCATCTACGTCTGACAGAGTAAAAGACAAATAATAACAGAGCTCATTGTTTCTGAAGGTTTAATTAAGGAGTGGTTCGCGATCTGAATCGCATATCTATCCCAGTTCAAGAAGGTCGTGCAATGGAACTAATTATGGTACAAGCAGACAAGCCAAGCTACCCCAGCCATTGCTTTCCAGCTGATGGCTGTTCCATTTAAGCTCGCTCGTGTTCGCATGAATATGTTCGTGGTGTGATGTATGTCATTAAAACGGTACAAAACCCACAATATAGATACGTGCGGCTCAGTCCTGTGCATGGTCAAACTCCTGGCCGAGAGTTGGTATCATCAGAAAGACACCAAGCTAGACAGGTTCTCGTGACAGATGACGAAAGTAGGCTGGGCTTTTGTTCAGTCTACTGCAGTACACCAGTCTACCCGACCATTCATTCGTAAGATAATAAAATTAGTGTAAACCATTATAATTTAGACCTATATAACCTAGAATTACACTACCATAATTCTGATGCAACGACCTTTAAGCAACCAAAATAAGACTCCAAATGATATATATACAAGCACCAGGCCACATCTCCATCTGCCATTATCCCACCCAGCAGGACAAATCTTCCGCCTATATATTAAGTGACCCAAAATTCCCAGACCCAATTCCCATCGTGGTAAGCATGACCAATCATAAAATACAAAATCTTGTCGGCGTGAGGTTTAATTGTGTGATAGTGACATACAATCACACATGCAACTGTCTGCTTATGGGCAGTGAGAATGAGCAGTATAGCCAAAGTTAACCCTCGGAGATCTGTGGTTATATTAGCAACCACTTCCAAACGATCAACGTAGAGGACACATACGGCTCGTGGTTCAGGCTTGATCGTAGTGGTAGTGCGAAAGGTAAAGTCATTCCCATGGCGATGTAAGAAAACATGACAAAGCTCATCTTGTTCGAGGATCGCATAGCAGGAGCAGCTCTATGGGAGAACGACCTAGAAGCCAAAGAAACGATGGGAGACATTGCGAGTACAGAACTTGGTGCAAGCAGTGCAGGTAATACTAAGAAACTTTCGGAATATGCTCTCAAGGTCGAGGAAGGTGGAGTGATGCTATACAGGAGTGTCAATAGATGGAGCAGACCACGAACTTATAGCAGCGTGGAATTATTCTTAGCCGGGGGGACCCTGCGCAACTATTTGGGGATTCCTCGGTCAAAGTTGGGCACCAAGGTGAGTTACCCTGCCTCTGGCCAGTTCATTGGTCATTCTTGTGTAAGAACCTGCCAATCAACGTCCAGATAATGTTGCTTACAGGAAAGTTAGCTGACGCTGCCAGCCAATCAGCGTCGTCGTAATTGTAAGCTGCACCGCCAGCTTGCACGATATGCAACGACCAGTGCCACAAGCACCGCCGCAAGTCATCGGGTAGCACGACAACGTCAGTTCGTCTGCTCACTATTATTTATCGCAATAACAATCTACGTATGAGTTGAGCAGCCCTAACCTACGCCAAATGCGCCATAATCGCCTGTACAAAAAAGCTATGCCATGTTCGGCTCCAGCATTGTTCCATCCGATCGAGATTCCTCCAGGTTGGCGCTTCCTTGTGAACTGGAGGAGGCACACATGCGGTTATTTAGCTCCACTATGTTGGCCCTTGCCGTTCTGAACATGCAACGGCCCACCTCGTTAAGGACTTTTTACTTGTTACTGATTTTCATTCAACAATGCAATGACTGTACAAATGCAATGAATCCTCCATTAACCGAACATAAGCAAGTAATAACTTTTAACAACCCAATTAAACATGACAAAACCGCGACAACATATAATGACCAACAGAATCCACTCTAACGACGCTGAGTCTTGCCAATACCTCTCTTACCAGCAAACAAATGCTTCGGCATAGACTCGGTATAATGTCTATCTGCCTCTCCTGCGCGGCCAAGCCTATTACGTTCGCGCTGGTGCATTTTCTCGATCCGATCCGCCTTCGCACGTAGGCTCTGTTTCGCCAATCCGGCATCGAATCTGCTCGGGGCGACAGCTGGCGCCGATGGAGCGCGGGACCGGGATTTCGACCGCTTGGCTTCACGCATGATCACGTCCACGCCTGCCTCTGTCGCGCGCTCGTCTCGCGACTCAGCACGGCCCCGTGCACGCTCGGAAATCTCGGAATGATCGACATAGATGGAATCCAAATGCTTCTCCATATCCGTCAACGACTTGCGTTGCTTAGAACGAGGGACAATAGCGCGATTGCGCAGGGCCTTGCGGGACCTGCTCTCGTTGATAATCAACTTCTTCTTCTCTCTGATCCACTCAGCCTTCATTCTAATATCTGCGTCTTCCTCCGTCTCAAAAATATCTTCGTCATCAGAATCATACAAACCAGACGCCTCAAGTCGCTCTTCTTCTTCTTCCAATTCCTGCAACTTGCGACCAATGTCCGGGTCCAAGAAATCATACACGTTCTTTCCGTCCAAAACCTCAGGCATGATATCATTCTTCCACTCTTCCTTCTCAAACAAATATTTGTCCTTCAAGTTGATATTATAAACGCCCGGACCACCGTTCTCAGCCTCGATATCCCGGGCAAGTCTCCGACGCATAGGATCATTCGGATCGTACTTCTCCATCGTGAACACGGCGTCCGGAATATGTGGCTTCCTCTCGACGCCGTCCCGCTGGATACTCGGCGTCGCGAGATGAATCTTGTTCAACACATCGTTGACCTTCGTACCCTTCATCTTCTGCTCGATTCTTGCGGCAAGGAGCTTCTCGCACGCTTGGTTGCGTACTTCCATAACGCCGAGCTCGAGATGGCATGACAGTTCCATGATCTCGACGTTCGATTCCAACGTGACGGTCTGCAATAGCTGTTGGCGTTCCGGATCGAGGTCTTCGGGCTTCATGGCGTCAATTTTGTTGATAACCACCATGACGGTCTTGTTGGAAAAGAGGGGCTTGATGGAGTGGAATAGGTTAACTTGGGCTTCGACAGAAAACCCACATTGTTCTGATAGGTCCATAAAGTAGAGCACGCACGAACGCAAGTGAGCGATGGCGGTAATAGATTGCATTTCAATCGTATTCATTTCCTCGAGCGGGTGATCTAAAATTCCTGGAGTATCGATGGCTTGGAACCGGAGGTACTTGTAGTCAAAGTGTCCGACGTAGAGTGACTTTGTCGTGAACGCGTACGGCTGCACGTCGACTTCAGCACGGGTGATCGATTTTAAAAACGACGACTTTCCGACGTTAGGATATCCGCAAATGACGAGCGTGCGAGTATTAGGATCAATGGCGGGCAGTCGACCGAGATGTTGGCGGACTTGTTCGAGATAAAGCAGTGGATCTTTGAGTCGCTTGACGATTGTCGCCATGCGGCCCATACCTGCGCGCTTGAGCTGCTTGCACTGGAAGAGAGATTGTCCAAATTTTAAAAGGCGGACGTAGTCACGGGAGACTTGCTCGACGAGATGTTTCGCCATCGACAGCTGCGATAGCGCGATCTTGTAGTGGTCGCGGTCATAGAGGGTGTTGAGCAAGTCCTGGTGGAAGGGATGGATGTCGTCTAACCTCGGGAACGATTCCACAATCTCTTGAAGTTTCTCCGTGAAGCCATCTATTATCGTCAGCGTCTAGTCGAAATATCGGATGCCAGGATCCAACTGACCTGCGGTGTACCGCACTTTACGCATGTAAAACGCCCTGATACGGGAAATCTTGAATCCAGGACGAATGACCGTCGGCGTCTTCCTCTGCGTCCGGTTAAGCACGACATCAAGAAACCTGTTGCTCAAGTATTAACATTCAGTAATCTTTGGCCGCTCGCCCGCTTTTACTTACTCCGTCGAATTCGGCACAGGCGCAATATCTTTCCACGTAACCTTCATCTTGGATCTCGTCTACTACCAACTAATTTTTCGGGACAAAATCTGTACCGAGATCTTTGTGAAATTCGGCAGCAATGACGGACAGTTTTCCTTTCGGCTCCGCTCACCAAATTTCGCTGTTGGGAGATAAAAATTTTTTGCTCCCGACGAGCGCTACTCCGTCTACGGCGTAAATCACATTCAAGCCACTGCACAGAGTTAAGGTTATAGATATAAATATCACGTGAATGTCACGCCTCTGGAAGCAACAAGCGTCGGAGCATCCGGCACACTGTTGACTCAGAGCGCGATCTCATTAGATCGAAGACTGCCGCATTTGTTCAAAGTAGATCGATTGTACAGTTAACTCTTTCACAATACTCAAGTCTGCTGTCACATAAAAAATACGGCTCATATAACGATTTGAGAATGTCATCATCACAGTCGCCTGCTTCGATGATATCACACCATCCGAAAGGCATCCTGAAGAACCCCCCACCTGCAGAATTATACCACCAACCACCACCGTCCATCGACCACGAAGTTCTGCTGCGTAACACGCGGACCAATGCCGCGCAGCATGGGGACCACACGAATCTCAACATCCGCCGGCTTTCAGGTGCGGCAACAGATGCTGCCAAAAACGGGCACGTCCTGGCAGAGATGAGTGCGCGGTTAAAGTGGGATGAAGCGAACATATATTTGACAGAGCAAGAACGCACGGCAACAATGAAGATCACAGAACCGAAAACACCGTACGCGCGTTCTGTTGATCTATCCGATTTACTTGACGAGGATGAGATCGATGAGAGTCAGGGGATTGTTTTGAATGGTGTTAATGGGAATCGTGGCCGAGATGACGTGCCTGGACTGGACCTCGGTGAACCAGAGGAGGTAGTGCCGGTGCCTCGATTTTCGAGCGCGACGATTGTTATCGATGGGGAGGAAGGTGAGCGGAGGGTTAGTTTGGATGAGAACGCACCTGATAAAGCGGATGAGGATGATGAGCCTGAAGACGGGGAAGAGAGACATAGACGGTTTGAGGAGATGCGGAAGAAACATTATGAAATGAAGGATGCGTTGAAGCTTGCGCATCAGTTGCAAGAGCAAGAGGAGGACGAGGACGAGGACGACGAGGACGACAACCAGCAGAGGGATGTGTGATCATTTTGGCGTTTGGGTTTGAGTATATATTCGATCTACAGAATGCTATTTTACGTAAAATGGGTTAACTCTCAACAAACAGACATGAGAGGCGTTATATTAAACAGACAATCATGTGAATGGTGAGAAAAACAATGAATATACAAAAGTCATGGACACCTTTTATACACCAATAACCAATTTAAACACTTACTAACCGTATATATGCCAATCCATATCTGTCCAATTACTTTTTTTTATTATCCTTCTCGTCATCGTCGTCCTTCCAACCGAACGGGAAAATCTTCTTTATAGCGTCCTGCAGCTTGCTCGACTCGAGATCCAAGGCCTTGTCCACTAACTTCAGCGTCTTTTCAAGCGAATTCGCGCCGGTGCGCATGAACTCGTCAGTAGATTTGCTGACTAGCTCGGTAAACTGCTTGTATAAGTCACGCTCGCGTGCCCAGAACTTGCTCTCCGGGTTCCACCACTCGGGCAAGGCGGGAGCCTTGGGAGCCTGGTCGCCGCTCTCCTCAACAGTCTCGGTCACCGAACCGTCATCGTAAAACGTCTGCGACTTCTTGACCGTCTTGAACTTGCCGTTCTCAAACACGGTTGACGAAATCTGTCCACGGCCCACGACCTTTGCTTCCGCGCCCGGCTGTTTCTTCGCGGCAGTAGATTGTTCGCCTTCTAAGAGCGACTTCACAATATTCGACGTGACGGCGGCAGTGGCAGCAGGTGAGCCAAAGTCGAAAGGATCCTGATCCGCGACGAGCATGCCAACATCCGACTGCTGCTTGCTCTTCCACTCGATGAAATCTTCAAATTGGGCAAAAAGCTGCGATCGTGGGGCAGACGGACTGCCAAGATCGAACTTGCCGTTCGAGTTCGCCAGGAGACAGCGCCAGACACCCATAGTATCCCAGACGCCTTTGCCATTGTTGAGTTGGCAGCGCTTAAATTGGGTTGCGGATGGAGTCGGAAATGCGCGGTCAATGAATACACGTGGCTCTTTGTCGCTGTCGTCAGAGGCCGATGCGGATGTAGATGAAGACGTAGACGGAGGAGATGCAGCTGACGCGAATGAATCGGAGTCTTTGAGTATAATGGGAGCATTGGATTGTGCAGCCTGGCTCTTCTCGGTGATAGTATTGTAGAGAGCATCGTAGCGATCGCCGGGAGCCGCATTTTCATTGTACGCGTCCCAGACCTTTGTGCGGGTGCCTTGAGCCTTCATGAACATGTTTCGACGCAGGTTTCGGCACCACTCGGCAAAAGAGACAGCGGACGGAACATGATCGGACAGGCGATCGGATGCAAGTATTGGAGAAGCGCCAGGAGCCGAGAGGTCGAAGAGAGAAGATGGGAAAAATCTCTGGATGGGGGTGCAGTGTTGGTCGACGTGGTCGGAGAAGAAGAGACTCTCGTATTGGTCGATAAGGTCATTTGCGGCGTTGAGCTTCTGCTGCTCGATGCGCTGACGCAGTGTTGGCGCGGTCGCGAACGTTGAGGAATCAGGATGTTGTTGGGCGGAAGCTGGAGAGAAGACGACGGCAGGATTCAGAAAGGACTCGTCGTCTAGAACGTCGTCATGTTGACGATCGCTTGTGCGACGCTGGAATTCGGCAGGCGACATCTTGCGGACGCGAGCTTTGTTTGATTGAGAGAGTATATTGTCTGTTTCGTTGCAGTGGAAGGTCGATGGAACCTGCCTTAATTCTGTGGTGTCTGAATTACTGGGGTGATGGCTGTGGAGTGGCTGATGTGAATGTTGTGGCGCAGCATGCCGGTTACTGTCGGGCACGTGGTCGGAGCCCATTTTGAGTACGCTGTTAAGGAATAGACAGTGAGTGAACAAGAGAGTGTAAAAGAGGAGAAGAGCGAGAAGGTCTCCACGAAAGACGAAGAGAGAGCGAAGGGTCAAAGAAGGGGCGATGACGAGCTTAACTAGAGCGATCAGCGGGAGCAGGGACGTAACAAAAAGAGTGGTGCTGTTGGGGTGCGGGTCGGCTGTCTTCAACACTGCCTTTACTCGCTCACGCGATCTAGCTGACAGCCAATAGTAATTAATTCATGAGTAAATAGTTAACTTACATCAGGTTATTATATTTATACATTATAGCCTTATACTGAACTGTCACGTGGTAGTTTGATTGCCGAGTGAGGTGGGATGAACGCACTTGCTGCTTTGGGAGAGGCGTCATCCCCGCATTTATTTTCTTAGTGCTCACTAATTTAATCGACTCCATATATTATTATTACGCTATTACGCTGCACAATATTTCTCACAATGACAATAAATACACATTCACATCATTGGACCATATTACTCACTATTTGTCGCAGTCTCCCATAGCTGGCTGTGGTGCCTTCGCTGACGCACATGAAATCCTGCGCCGACTGTTGCTCCGAGCCGTAGTGTCGGCTCCCTCACAACGCGTGAGCCCCATTTTCGGTTGCCGGATAGTTGGCTCCCGATGCGCCCACTCTTCCGCAGATCCTGCTGCGTAGTCTTCTTGACAGTCACTCCGTAAAGTTAAACATTGAGCGACATATATGCCACTAGATATTCCCCTTGACTGCGTCGACATCTCTGCCGCATTCCTCAAAGCGCATACGCCAACGCACCGGCCATAAAAATAAGATTTTCCTCCTTTTCTCGCTTCTTTTCTTTTTTCCAAAACACGCCGTTTTAATGTCGCAACGATAGACAGTGCAACTGATTCCCTATTCTTCTGTTAATAGGCTAGATGTTTCAGTTGTGATTTTCCTTATTGACTTGTTTGCGCAGAAGAGCTTTTTGGGGAGCTTCATAAGAACTCGTCTGGACTTTGCTGTTGCTTTTAACAGCAAGGATTATGATGGATGGGTGTCAGAGGAGTTCTACATCTTTTTATTTGGATTATTAGTTTTAATTAATACATTGAGGATTAGTATGGTCAGATTATACATTTTGATCAAACGTGGTTGTCTTCGTGTTAGAAACTATGCTGTCATACAAATACCAAACCATCCACATCGGCCCAATGCACTACATATACAATATCTACACAATCCGTCCAACAGACATGCACGTAATCAATCCCGTCTTATCCACAACTCTCGCATACGGTCCCACCTGTCCCTCCACACTCTTTCGCATGCTCTTTTCCCCTTCAACATACACGTAGTCCCATTTCAATCGCGAGCTAACATGTACCACGTCCTCGTAACTTTCCTCTGCGGCCGCAATTGTAGAGTATGTCACACCTGGAATGTTCGGCATGCGAGTACGGGAGTCGGACTGTGTTAGCAACGCATTTAGTGCTTTCGTGTCGTTCGCAAATGCGATCATGTTCGGTCCCATCATCGATATTAGCGTTGCTGATGACTGCAATATTTAGTACATGAACGAGGAACAATAATGGAGCCGGAACTTACACCGTCATTGCTCTTCATTGCCTGTCGGTTACCACTCTTGAGAATAACGACATTGAGTCCATACAACATTTTGAATCTCCGACTGTACATACTCCACAGATCCCATCCCTTCCCAAAACCAAGCACAAACAACGACGTATCGCTCTGTATCAGGCTCCTCAATTCTCCGGTATCAGCAACTCCATGCTCCGACCAGGGCACCACACGCCCGACGTCACTAGACTGTATCAAATATGAGCTTGTGATACACGGCCAGCCGAGCGCAATCGCGTTCAGGTACTTCAATCTCCGTGAACAGACTTCAGATACCACAGCTGCAAATCTCAGACTTTGTAATTCCGCCTTGCGAGGCAAAACCTTTACCCCATCGCCCTCTGCATCAGTGCGTGTCACGAATAAATCGATCAAACCGTTCTCGAGGTACCAGCCCCCATTTGAGATGATGATGTTTTGCAGCTCGACACGAGTTTTGTCAGAGTACCCGCTGAGCGCGAATGCACTTCCCGAAAAAATGCCATGTTTTACATTGCTTTTGACGATACCAGATTGTGGCCCACTCCACTGTTGATTAGGCGTCGCGGGTACGCCACGCGTAAGCGACATACCCTGCTGCACGACCGGCGTTCTCGTCCGCGGGAGCTCGTCGTCAATTGGTACAATATCAGACGACACGCTACGCATTCTCGCATTCCCTGTCAAGCCTGTCTCGATGCCGTTGTCGGTGGTAGTCCGCGGTAACGCGAACTTTGCCAGATTCGGAACACAAGCAGCTACAACATCAGGCACCGCTCGCTGCGTAAACTGATACCACTTCACGTTCGGAACGTATATCTTCTCGACCTCAATCTCCGTCTCCTTCTCATCCTGCACCTCATTGTCAACTGTGGCCTTGTTTGGTGTTTTCGCCGAATTCGGGGCTGCTTTCATCCTCACGCGTAAGACGTTGTTACCCCGGATACACGGTTTAAATATTCTCTGATCATCCACCGGTTTCTTCACCAACCCGACAATTTCGTACCAATTTGAGCGTAATCCTGTTTTATCAATCTTGATCTGGTCTCCCACTCGTAAGTCTAAGCTTCGGACGTGCTGCGGATCCAATTTTGCTGTCGACCCGTCATCGAACTCGACGTCAACTTTGCGCGACTGCGACCGATCTGGAACGAGGACAGATGACACGTTTGTCAGCATGCGACAGGGGTAGTACCCTTGTCTTGTACCTGTCCAGAGCCCGAAAGCTCGGTCGCGATGTGTTATGCTACTTGCGTCTGGGCGTGAAAGCTCGGGAACTGGTGTAGCGACGCTGGCGCGACTTATTGTCCGGCCACGCGCGGTAGATTGATCTGGTAGCGGTTTCACGTCGTCTTCGTTGGAGTCGGAGCCTACGACGTAGTCTCCTTCGCTCTCGTAGAACATTGAAACAGCCGAATCGGAATCGTCTAGGAGGCTTAGTGAACTGCCGCTTGTTGATCGCTGTTTCTCTACGATTGCGCTATCGTCAGCCTCCTCGTCACTCTTCCTTGCTTTATCCGCGTAATTCTGAACAACACTCTCGGGCGGCGTTGCTGCGACGATGACCGCTGTTTCCGCAATCTCTGTTTCTGTTATCGGCATTGTCTCTGGAATCGCGACCGTTTCAGGAATATCCTCCTCCAACGTTTCCCCATCCATATTCTCAATGCTATGCTCACTAGACATTTCGCGCTTTCGACTCCGTTTATTTTCACCTCCACTAATACCATCAGCGTCAGTAGCTCTAGCAGGAGCATCCGACCTCTTCCGCTTCTTAACCACGGCTTGTCCCTTTGTCTTTCCTACACTCGTTACCTCAATTTCTACATCGCTATGTTTCCGCTTTCGTGTTGTTGTGGATGGTGGCATACTAGCGATCGATTCATCTGTTTCTGGAAACTCGAAAATGTCCACTACTTTCTTCGATTTCGACTTGGCTGATCGATCCTCCTGATTCTTCTTCGATTTCTGCTTCGGCTTCTCGGATATCAATGCCGGTGGTTGCTGCCGTAGCAATTGCTGCGTCTTTGGTAGTGGTTCCAATTGATTGCCAACTTCGGTTATCTTCGAATGTGGAGACTCCTCGATCGATTCCGGGATTACAACGTCCCTTTTATCATTCTTGGGCTTCTTCTTCCCTTTTCTCGTCGCGTTTGATGTCTCTTTCTTCTTCTTGACCTTTTCATGTTCGAGTGGTGGTGCACTTGGACGGCGCGTTGGAGACTGTTGGTGGTCATGTGCGGATGAACGTGCTGAAAGTTGCACTGCCGAGGACGAAAGATCAATGATTTCGCTGTGCTTGCCAGGACCTGTGCCAGTGACTGCGGCGGCCGGAGGAGTGTCGGTATTCATGAATGGCCGACTTGAATGCACGGATCTAGGCAACACGACTTCGGGTGACGACGAATGTCGCGTAGCTGACTGATTCTCAGGCTTCTTCTGAGGACTCGAAGGCGGAAGATGTCGACTCGGAGACGCACGGGGGCGAGAAGTAAACTGAGTACCCGTATCCGTTATATGCTGCGTCTCATCCAGCATCTCGCTGCTCGGCTCGCCTTCGTTATTCTCGTCCTGTGTCCGAGGGACTTGCAATTCCGGTGACCGCATGTGTCGCGAGTTATTCAGCTCCGCGTACGGTACTGGCGTGGTGTGGCCGACTTCACTGTCGTCGTTCGGCGGATCACCAACATCACTGGAATCGGAAGCATGGTCCATGTCGTCGTGCAAAACTCCGGTGTCAGGGACACCAGCACCAGACGGCCTCCCGGACGATTCATCTTCGCTTGCCGAAACATGCGTCAAGGCTCTTCCTGCTTGCCGTTGCTCTGGTAGCACTGGCGGTGGATGCGGCGACCGCAACTTCATCGTCTCCGTGTCCCTATGCCGCAATCCTGCCGCCCTAGCATCCTGTCTTCCATATTGCGGCGGTAATCTCTGCACATTAACAAGCCGCGTCGTGCCTCTTCCAAAAATCCTCGCAAACTCCGCATCGCCGGCTTTCGTTAGGTTTACCGGCCCAGGCACAAATTCCTTCTCAAACGGGTCGTCTTGCCCCCGCGCCTCATTTCGGAGTTTAGTACGACGCTCTTGAGAATCGGCAAGCGGGACGTAGCGTTGTTTATTCGGCGTCTGTTGCGGCGCCGCGCGAATGTCTAACGGGGTCGGACTGTCGGGACTTGGTTCGTTGAAAATTTGGGACAAAGTAATTTTGTAGTTTGGCGTTTCGTACCGTTTGACTTCGGCACTCGATGAAAATAGCGGCGAAGACTGGCTGATTTTGGTGGGATCTTTTGGGATGTCAATTGGGCCGGTATTGTAGTCATCTGGTTTGCCAGTCGGGGTGCCTGACGGGGGTGATAGTTGCGACTCGACGGCTGCAGAATGTACCTCGTCGACAGCCTGATCAGATTGGTCTGTCGCCGGCTTGGAAACAGTCTCGTCTTCAGGCGACTCGGTGGAATCCTTCTGCGTCTCTGAGTAATGCAGCGACTGTATATATGGTCCTGATTTTGGTATTGAGTCTTTCAACACCCGGTCGCGGATGGATTCCGATACGTCGCTGTTAAGTGACTTCTCGTCGCCGCTGCCCTCCGACTCGTCTTCCGAGTCACCATCTTCATGCTCTGAATCTTGCTGTGCCAAAATTAACTCGACAAATCGTCTTGTAATCAAAGATATACATACAGATAACTTCCTTTTGTACCCTTCCTGCATCTTGACAATATCAAGAGAATCCTCCACCGTCTCGCCAATCCGGTTCAATCGCGACATTACTGCGCAGCCCACAGATATTCTTGTCTAAATTATAAAAATCAGGGCCACCACTCCGGAAGTACGGGTGTCCTTATGCGTCGAACTGAGCATTCTGCATTAGCTCACACTGTTAATCATGGTTCCCTTCGCGTCGCGGTTAAACGATGCCGTGCGGCTCGCGCACGTAGTACAAAGCCCTTGACGTTGTTCAATAACGCTCGGATAAAAGGTTTGGGTTACAGCAGACAAATTAAAATTATAATTGCATTAAGTTAATGCTAACTATGATAAATCAATTACTGTACTCAAAAATGAAGTAAAAACCACAGTGGCATTGGCAGAAAGATTGGCCTGCTGGCGGGTGGTGTATGACGACATTCGGTGGAACAGCGGGGAACTTCCATGATTACCTGTAGGTACCTGTTATACACAGGCAATGCATATTAAAATACGTGCTTAAATTGGTACATGCCCAGTACCTCACCCTCGAAACTCACGGAAAGCGGCGTCGAACAGGATGCTTAGTTGAGAAATGGCAGCCCGTCCTCAAGGCAAATTCTAATACCCTGACTCTATTCTCTCGCTAGCGAAAACGTGGATGAACTATACTGCTTTCTACACTCAGGAATTGTCGGCATATTGTAGCTGAATCCTCGGGGCGCATCGTAGTGCTTTGAGTTTCTCCCTAGTTGCTCATTTTCATAGATTTATGCGGTTCTAACCATTGCACCGGTTCTATTTCATGTTTCTTCCTTTGCAGTGCAACTCGTTAATCTATTCAGTTTTCACCCACTAGGAATTGATTCAATTGGCCGTTGAAGAGGTTAGCTCGATGCTTTGTTATTGCGCATTGTTTGAGGCTACTAAACTAACCAGTCGAACAGACTATAACCAAGTCGACAAACCAGCAGGACCTAAAGTCATATACTAGACCAAGCCAACTACAGTTAGCCACAGTGTTCTTTCTATTCTTGCCGTTCTTCTCACCGGTCTTCTGGATACTCTCGTTAGCTGCATTTGCCGTCCAGCTTCTCTTCGCCTACTACTACCACGAGAAGAGGAGTAAACAGAAACCGATTAATACCACTAATCATATGCAACCGGCGGAGCTACATAAGGAGGTACGTTCAGTTTTCGAACGGCGTCTTGACTGGTTACTAATTAGTTGTAGGCCGGCAATGCTCTCTTTAGTCATGAGGACTATGAGGGCGCCATACGGGTATGTTTAACCAAATTTTGTATGAGCATGAAAATATCGTGGTGCTGACGGATGCTGTACAGGAGTATACCAAGGCGTACGTTTTGTCTCTGGTAGTCGATTGTGCTCAAACCATAGACTAACATTGTTTAGCATCGTCCAAGATGCTTCAAATCCAGCGTACTTTACCAACGTGAGTGCCACTGGAACGAATATGTGGCTTTTGACCAAACGACTGACGGACTGATTTAGCGAGCACTATGCCGACTGCGATTGCATAAATACGAGGAAGCACTTGCGGATTGCCAAAAGGCGTTGGAATTGACTTCCGACAATAGTACGTATTGTACATGTCCTTTCGTATACCAAGGTTTAGTGCTAACGAATCCTTACAGTGAAGGCACATTTTTACGTATGTCATCCCTCCAGCGTTATAATAGTCGTGACGTTGGCGATTAACGAACCTGTAGAAGGCACAAGCTCTGTTGGCGCTAGATAGGCCAAACGAGGCTCTACGGTCAAGCAAGCTTGCGTACGAACTTGCATTGAAGCAAAAATCTCCTTCAGCGTCAAGTATAGCTCAAACGGTCCTCAACGCTAAGAAAAGGCGATGGGAGGTTATGGAGCACCGCCGTGTGGAGAAAGAAGGGCAGTTATTGTTCGAAATGAAGGACATCCTACATGCGCACTACGAAACGAAGATTAAGCAGGCGGAAGAAGATCCAGATGCGACTGAACAGGAAAAAATCGAATCGAGAGAGTTTCTCGAATATGAATATAGCGAGAAGATATCTCAGCTGGAGCATACGTTTGAGAGATCAGATGAAAAGTATAGGAAACGGGAGGTTCCAGATTATCTAATCGACCCTATCTCTTTTAACGTATTTTATGGTATGGCTCTTGTGTGACTCAGTTTGTGGACTTGTTGTCCTAATTAGTATAGATCCGGTTGTGAGCAAGTCAGGACAGTCGTTCGAGCGATCTGTGATTCTGGAGCATCTAAAGAATCATAAGTTTGATCCATTCACTAGGGAGTATTTGACGGAGAGAGACTTGAGATCCAATCTCAGTTTGAAAGCAGCATGCGAGGTAGGTTGCGCTTAAAGAAACATGCTCTTGTATTATTGTGCTGACGTATGGTAGCAATTTTTGGACGAAAACGGATGGGCTGTTGATTACTAATCTACAAGGCTGTCTATTTGCATCCTACCTTTTTTTCTGGCATTTTGTGAGTTGTTTGCTCCTGGGCAGACATGATGACTTGTACTTTTTTGTCGTGGTGATGCTGGTACTTCTTTTGACATCAATTTTCATTTTCATTTTTTGTAATTATTGTACTGATTTAGTATATGACATGTATGATTATGACATTCTAGTTTGTCCTTGTCTTAATTATTTCAAGCATTTGGGAGTCTTGGTATGGCTGTTAATTCAATATTTATGCACTCGGACTACAATAAAATTATCGGATTTACACGCTTGCTGGAAGTACTTATCTTCTACAGGTCTGATTGATATAACTTACTGATATAATCAAATATGTTACGATGTGTGTATGAAGTTGCCGTACCGTTCGGACAATCAGTCAGCCCGCCGCCGCCTATATAATTTCTACCGGTTTACAAAATATTATTCATTTACTAGTACAAATACTCAATATTCTTACACTCGCCGCTGAAGTCAATAATAAAGTCCAAACCAGGATATCAAAATAAGTCCGAAACGTTGAACAGGCTTTATCAGAGGCGACTGGCAGTCGAATGCAAACAGAAAACTACGAGTAGGATGTCATAGTATTTCGGTAGAGTCAGAAACTACAAAACAATCTAACATTTTCAGAATAGTTAGCGGTAATAAATATAATCCCCGTGTAAGCCCACAATTAGCAGTAATAAACAGTAGGTAAATGTATCACCCGGGTATCAGTAGTATATCGTCCACATTTTTAGTCCGTTTGTCGTCACCACGCCAGGAATATACTGCAAGCACGACAAGATCAGCAATAAACCGGTCGTCGCATCCCAAGGATCTATGATGAGTGGTTGTATCATACATGACCTTCACTTCCTCTTTTCATATATTTCGAACCCCTTCGATGATCTCGTGTCCTGAACACCTGTCGAAGACCTGGGGTAGTGTCCAAGTGTCGAAACATGACTCCGCTACTCGAGGCGTATATCTGGCTTGAATATATGCCCTCGGGGATCGCTTCGTCTTCTGGGAGAATGAAGTTTCGTCGCTGCTTAATTAGTAATTGCGCGAAGTGAGTCAGCGGCATTTGTGACTTATTCTCGTCAGCACGCTGCGATTGAACAATATTAGTAGCCTCCACCACATCGGCGCAGGTAATCTTAATATTGGCTGCCTTTCTGGTGGAGAATGGTGGGGTTGGCAATAAATTGTGCACGCGATTCTTATCGTCCGCTTGTTTGAGAGTTGGCGAGGAAGACCCGCCGATGAGGCTGACCTGACTCATTCTCACTGTCAAAAAAATCGGAAATCCATGGTTCACAACTAGGAGACTCGGGAGGCGAGCTGTCAGTATACGTTTCGTCACTATCAAAAATGCTGTCCAACTCGGTGTCCGAGCCTGGCGTAACAGGATCCGTAGCCAGCAAACTGTCTGTTAATTCTACCTGTTGCATATATTCAGACAACTGCGCAATTGACGTCGGAGGTGGACTGGCCTGGATTTGAGTGGGATCCATAGCTACCAACGGCACCCTCCTCGAGGGAATGCCTATGCTAGATCGGCATTCGGCATCAGCATCAGCTTGAGGAACGTATTTTTGGCGTCTCTTAAGCATCGATGATGATTTCATGTGTAGCGCGTCGTCGCTTGGTGTACTCTTGGTTGGATCCAGATGCGGTTGGTCGAAGTCGCTGACTGCATTATTGAGATGGGACCTTTCCGACGCATCGGTTTCCGTGGGGTCGGTCAACTGGTAGTAGTCGTGCGTCAACCATGGATTCGAACGAGGACGGTAAACAATAACATCTAAGATCAGTGTTAGCAATGACCTGCCAGACCATTAACAAGTGTCGCCGTAAGTTTCTCGCACCCTCGTCATTTAGATCACCATTGCTTGACCCCAACGCATACTTGTAAGAATCGCCAATGATATGTAACAGTGTTGAAGGTTTGTTGTCCAAGTCTGATATATTCCAACACGACAGAAAACTAAGGTCACCATCGATCTGATTCAAGGAACAAAGAGTAAACGTAGATGCAGCTGAACTTATACGAGACCGCGTATGCCAAGATAAAAGGCGGTGACGAGTGTATAAGTATGGAGTAGGCATGCCAAAGAGCATGTGACGACTGTGAACGAACATGCCATGAAGCCGCGAAAGACAGTGGCATGTACGACTGTATGTATGCTCTGGCTGCTCGTATTTCACAATATCTGTATAACGCATATTAGTATACTGTACTCGTAATACTCGAGGATACAATATGATGTGCACCCCAGAAAGCGCTGTAAAGAACCAAAGCGCTCGACTTGCCCATGTCAGGACCATTGGAAATATCTGCAGTCGCAGGGTGTGTCTTATACATTATCCGGTCTCCTACCACGAACTTTGCGACGGCTCTTACAGCGCCAGCAGCCAATGCGAACACGTTTCTGGCGCTCGTGACATTGAAACCCTTCCAGGAATGCACTGGCATGGTCTCCGTATCAAGGGCGCTAGCGGTGACAGTTGGGCTGACGATTCTGCTCTGCACGAGATCTGCCAGAGGGAAACCGAACGCGATCGTGTCCTGTAGCCCAGGAAGGGAGAGAGGCTTGAATAAGAAAGACATAGTTGTTCGAACGTCTGAAAGCTTGAAGAGTTGTATGAAAGTTTGAAGACTTGAAGGAGAGGCGGAAAATTGACAAGAGGGGACATGAAGATGTACGCGTTCTTGTACCTGTTGTCGCGCAGTCCGGATCGCAACAAAATCATGCACGCGTCTCCACCATATTCAACAACGGGTTTAACATTTAAATAATGGCGTCCTTCAGGTTGCTTTCTTGAAATAGCTAAAGACCTAATATTTTACATTTCGGAAGCAACTTAAACATTCCAGAAATAATGGCTTCGTAGTTAGGACTAGCAGATGTCATTATCGTTTGTACAAACCTGTAAAGTCTAAAATTCTTTAGACCATTTTATCTTAAGCTCCTCGATATGTTCAACCGCCATTTACTGATCATTGCCGGCATTGATTGTAACGACATCCACCTACCCCTATCTGTTGATAAGGACGTCGACGTTCTACGAATCGGAAAAAACAAGTATCATTATAACGAAACATGCCACTAGACGCCTTTGAAGCGCGTCTGACATTCATAGAATTACTTCGGCGACTCAACGCCTCAGTTCAATCCGCGACTAAGTGTGCTCAATTTGCGCTCAGATATCAAGATCTGAGCGAAGATTTATATTCATGCATACTGGAAGAGCTAGATAAGGTCAGTTTAGTTGTTCGACCAAGAGATCATGATGAACCTGTCATCGCATCATAAAGCAGAAGATCAAAGTGCTAATCTAGCTATTTTACCCTAGACATCATTGAATGCTCGGATAAATATTTTATATTTTTTGGAGACGTTATGTGAGAATAGTATACGGACCGGGTATGAGGAATACGTGGAAATGGTGACTCGTGATTTGTGGGAAATATTGGACAAAGTTGTTCCACCAGCCCAGGGAGCACTGGCGAACGTCGCACTAGCAAGAAAGGTAATTGTTCCTACGAGTGAGATCTTTAGATGGGGTGCGGTGCTAATGCAGGCAATGATGGGTATAGGCCCTCGATAATCTGAAGCAAAAATCGATCATTACGAGCGAGAACTACGACAGCGTACTAGCCATGCTATCTGAGCGGGGAAAGCTAGTGTGAGTACAGTTAATGAGAATTTTTTGTCTTGGGATTTGTGAACTCTTTTCTGTACAAGTACTAACTGACGTTACAAAGGAGCCAAGAAGAGTTTCAGACTCGGAAAGAGCTGCCATCATTTTCCAAAGAAGAAATACTGAGGCGAATGGAGGAGGACAGAGAAAGGGTATGTTTGCTTGCAGAAATAACAGGTGTGGCCCTGACACATAAGTCTAGCATAAGCGCATGCGAGAGAATATATGGGTAATTCCGCCCGGCGATGCAATGCAAATTGAATTCGAAAATGCTTGGGAGACAACAAGCAGTCTGGACGAAGACGATTACGAGCTTATGAGAGAAGAAAACGCTATTCTAGAACAAGCTTCGCGGTAAGTGATGCTTTGTTGACTAGAAATTTTGGAAATATTTGTAATATCTGGCGCAAAGGAGTAAGTTTTGAATTTTGGAAGCATCTATAAAATATCCAAATATTGCCTAGGGCACATTATACGCAGCAACAGTGACTTGCGGAAGAATTCAGAAGTAGACACCGATCCCATAGAGAACTAATGAGTGACAAGTAGATGTAGTAACTATTTCCAAATTAAAATTCTATCTACAAATGGCATAACCAACCCGGAAACCATCTAGTACGAAATGTTTTGTACAAGGAAGTGCGAGAAACACAAAAGAATAAAATATACATGTTTCACCTGGTTACGCAGCCATATCCGTCATTACCTATATCAACTTCGCCTCCGTTTATTTTTATGCACCATCCACAGAGATTTATTCCAACGCAATCTTCGCGCCCAAACCCTCCAAAGTTGCTTTGATCTTTTCCGCATCTTCCTTGGTAACGTTCTCCCGCAAGATCTTCGGTGCGCTTTCGACAAATTTCTTGGACTCGACCAAGTTCAAGCCGAGCAATGACTTGACTTCTTTGATGATCTTGGGTTTCGCGCTCGTCTCAAAGCTCTCGAGCTTAACATTGAACATGGTCTTCTCCTGCACTGGCTCAGGTTCAGGCTCCGCGGCAGAAGCATCGGCGGCGGCAGGAGCTGCGGCAGCACTTGGGATCGCTATGTCTTGTATATTGAGACGGCTCTATAATAAAGTATTACCATCAATTCTTCATCACGAGGCCATTCACTTATTTTCGCCTTATAAGCGGGCCAACAAGTCCTCGTACACAATTCATACCTTAAGAAGGGCAACAAGGTCAGCGGTTTCAAGGAGAGTGAGACCGGAAATCTGATCTACTATGCTCGAAATTTTTGGGTTCGCCTCGGCGCTCGTACTGTTGTGCCGTATGGCCTGGGTGATGCATGGTACGGTAGCTTTGACTACTTGTCTATATTCGCCGTTAGCAACCTCGTAGTGCAACTCCCATCTGCAGTTGACCGTCCGCGAGGTCCTACAGCCCATAAGGTGGATACTTGATCAATAAAATATAGAAAGCGTTACATACCTGCTAGAGACAACGCGGGACGCGGCGAACCTCAGAGAGGGTCTGACAGCAACAGATAGCGACATTCTGGGTATGATAATGAGCCGAACGAATCCCCGAAATAGAACACAATGGGTGTCTAGATATGCGATTGAATGGTCTGACTACTCGACTGAATGCTGCTGCCGGCGGCCAAAGTACGAGATAGTTTCCAAGTTTCTCGAAGGTCTCGCGAGAGCCCGAGCACGAAAATTGAAAATCTACAGAAAATTTTAAGTTTCAGTGGCTGGTGCAAGTTGGTACGGATAATCCCTATATAGCGGGTTGTCATAACTAAGGGTGTAAGTAGCGAAAGTTTTGAACTTTAGGATATTTATGTAAGCGTTCTACCACATCTCTCGACTCTCCAGTCCGACAGATCTCTCGATCGCTATCGAGCAGCCCTTGAGTATTCGAGTCGTTCTTTTTAATAATGGCGTCGTTTCGATTTTGCGTGGAATGGTGAGTAGTATTGTTTGCTGCTGGTGGTTTCTGTGTTCTAACGACGGAGCAGCAACAATATGTTGTATCCCAAGGAAGACAAGATCAACCAACGGTTACTTTACTCATGCCGGAATTGTCCATATAAGGAAGCAGCTGCAGATTTCAGAGTCTATAGGAATGAAATTTTGGCAGACGTCAGGTAATTGATAATGTATTCTGTGCTTGAGTCTTGACTGACGTTGATGTTAGCGAGACTGCTGGTGTGACTCTCGACGTTGGATCTGATCCTACTCTGGTGAGTATCAAATTTTGATAGTTGTATAGGATGGGCACTGATTCTCGATTACAGCCACGGTCGAATAAAGAGTGCCCAACGTGTGGACATAAAGAGGCAGTGTTCTTTCAAAGTCAGCAACGGAAGGCTGAAACGAATATGGTATGAACGGAGTGTATTGGTATAGCCAACGACTGATGGGATTCGCTAACACGCTTACTAGGTTCTCTTTTATGTATGCGTTAATTGTGGCAAGATATTTCATTAGTATCGACCTATTGATATTGGATTGACGCAGGTGGCGTCGAATGAGCATTATAACATATTACAGATGTTTTATTTTCTTTGGTCCAAATTGGTGTATTACTGCATTTGTTGATTTGATTTGTCATGTTTAATATTGTACACTAAATGTTCAAAACGGAGTTATGTTGTCTTCCCTTGTGTGGCGTTATTTATGAACATAATTATGTCTATATACAAATTGACGATGCATGCTACATTTCTTGTACCGTATTCACTTTTCTTTTGCTACCATTTTCTTATTTCTTTGCTTTCCTATTCCCATCTACCGACCATTAAACTACCTTCGGCGCCAACGCAACAATCTTCGCGTAACCCTGCTGTAACTCGCGTGCCACGACGCCCATGATTCGAGTTCCTATCGGCTCACCCTGCTTATTGATCAACACACATGCGTTGTCATCGAACCGCACGACCGTTCCGTCCTGCCGTTGAAACTCCTTCTTTGTTCGCACAATCACGGCATGTCGTACGTCTCCCCGCTGGACTCTGTTCTGGACGGATGTCTGGGCGAGCAACTTTGCGCTTCGGATAGACTGCACGACAACGACTATTCGATCGCCTAAACCGCATGAGCGTCTCGCTTGCTTCAATCGCATATGTGAAAGTATAGCGCAAATAACCTACCAACTCGTCCGGCAGTCTTGTTTCCCTTGCCAAGCACATTGACACACTCGACTAAAGCCGCGCCCTGGTTCCTCCTCAGCTCAATTCGCATATACACGAACTGCGCGGTTAGAAACTTACCGAGTTGTCAATGACATTAAGTACAGATTTTAGGTAAATCATTTTGTTTTATGTGTTGTCTCCGCGTGTAATAAATCTCTTTGTTTTCTCCAGATATCGAAAATCTTAGTACATTTTTAATTCCCAAGCATTTCGGAATCACGAAATTAATTAATCCGGAGCATGGACGACTAAACCCAATTAGTCAATGTTTGATTACAACAGTTATGGCTGCATATTTCAAAACGCAGCGGCTCATGCCTGTGGACCCCTGGGGACGAAACCACGCGTTAGGAGGATACTCATTTAACTTCTTGCTATATATAAATTACGGTCCCGACAAAAAAAAGCCTCGGTTTGACAACTACATACGCACGACAACCAACTAACCAAAACGGGGGCTTATTCCGAAGAGAAATATAGGCTGTGTGATATTCTAGATCCACTCGGCGCGAGGAGCAGAGAGTGCGTTTAGGACAACGAAATTTGTGCTGGCTGGGTGGGAGCTATTCCGACTTGGTATTTCTATCTTTTGGTCGCGAGGAACGACGGACGCAACACAAAATGCAACCACGACTACGGCACGGCATAGACCAATGGTCCACAGTTTTATTGTTCTTGTCGACATTCATACCCCGAGTATTCGCTGATGTGCAGTTTCTGACGCCGAAACCCGGCGTCTCGTACTCGGCGGCGAATCCATTGACGGTAACCTGGCAAGACAGCGGCACGGTGCCCACATTTGCCGATTTGTCGACCGCGTCACTGCTGCTCTGCGGTAACACTGATCCTTCCAACTTTCTTTGCTTCCAACCCTATTTGTTCCAGACGCAAGCCTTGAGTGGGTTTAGCGGCACATATACTGCGAATATCCCTGTCGCGGTGGCAGCTAATGGCCAGTACTTTTTGCAAATGACGTCGATTATTGCGGCGGGAGGAATTGTTATCAATTACTCTGACCGATTTAACTTGACTGGTATGACCGGCACTACGGAGTATGTGTATGTCGACAGCACGGCCGGACCGCCCAGGCAGTATAGTCCGGCAACTACCCCGACCGCATCCAACCCGTTCACAGTATCGTATCAAGACCAAGCTGACTGGGCAACGAAGTACGCGCCAATGCAACCACAGCCGGGAACGACTGTCACCGCGTCGACGGCAAGCAGACAGTACCCAACGTCGGCGATCTCGGCAATTTTCAAGACAAACACGATGCAGCCATACGCGCAGACAACTACGACGATGTCATGGACATACACATTGACGAGTGTTATCAATGAAGCCAGTCCGCAGCCGGATCCGAGTGCCAACGGCGGATCGTACGTGGCGAATAAACAGAAAAAGAGGAGATGGGATGATTGAAATTGAGTGAGGGAATATAGACGGGAGTTCCGTTGTTATTACTGCTATCTGCCGGTGTTTTATGGAAAACGAATCTTACTTGTAATATCTTTAGACTACATTTTGTGTTTATGGTTCCTTTATTTACGAGCATGCGCTGTATAACTTGTCTTGTGTAATGTGCTCTTATGAATAAACTCTTAGAACATATTGTTATTACAGTTACAAATCTGGAGCATGATTAACATGCTCTACTGCAAAAAGAAAAGGTATGGTACAAAACGAAACGATGCCCCAAAATTGCAAGGCGAGTTCCAATAATGACTTACAATCCTCCGATACCCGCAACTCCAAAACTTTGCAACATAATGATGACACAACTTTTCTTTGCAACAAAAGAAATATTTCACTTGCCGACCCGACCTTGGCCGCGACCCCGACTCCGACTGCGGGTAGAATCTGGTTTGTCCGGTTTGTCCTGACGGGCTATGCGCGGCGATGATCTCGTCGTACTGAGCCCCTGGGATATGCGTCCTTTCGCTTGATGCGTGCGTTTGGTCGCACGTCCCTTCCGCTCGTCCCCAGCAGTCGGACCAGCAGCAGCGGCAGTCGTCTCCACATTTATCTCTACAACCCGTTCAGCAGCAGTTGTCGCGTGAGATCCGACAGGTGCATTATGTGGCGGCGATGGGGTTGGATCCGGCGTCGGCAACTTCGCGACCTCGGAGGGAATGCCGTACTTGACCTCCGTGTCAGAATTATACGACTTGCCCGCCTCACTCATTAGGACGTCGGAAGCAGACTCGACAGACCCGGTCGGCGATCGTTTGCAGCTCGCAGGTGCGCTTGTCGCCCTAACATTATGCGACAACAATTTCTCTGCCAGCGCGACAGCTCTGTTCGGATCATACTCCGCTTTCGGGTTGTTAATTCGGTAAATGTCCTCCAGCTTTGGATCTTGCTGGAGCAAATTGTCGAAATAGTCTTCGTCGGGGTAGTAAAAGCTGCGGGCGCGGTCGACGTCGGTTATGCGACGCATCTTGATAAACCACCACCGCGGGACATAAAACCCAGACGCGACAGCGCACTTGGTGATATCCGGCAACTTGACCAACGCGGCTTCGAGAAGACGCTCCAAAAGTCCGGTGTACATGTCCAAGAACCCACGATCGAGTTTGTGGTCGATATAGTTCGCGAAACATCTATACCGTGCCATAAACTCTGTCGGGTCGAATTTGGGCACGGTGAATGTGTGGTCGTAGGCTTCTTGGAGATGCCTGTGGAAAACAGTGAAGGCGCCTTGCTCGGAGTAATTTGCAAACGCGAGCACGAGGAGTTTGAGGTCGTCGGCTGCGGTCCAGATGTCTGAATACGGCAGGCTGTCAGGGGAAGTTGTGTATCCAGGCGGCACGTAGTTCTTGTCGATGGGATCTTCAGGGATTAGCGGAAAGCACCGTGACCCGGTGTCGTCCACCAGGTCCTGTTCTTGGACTAAGGATTTGTTAGCGCGGGGGTATTGCGCCTAATCCAAGAAACTTACACTCCATAAACGATATCAAGCTCACCGCGTGGTCAACGGGATCATTGTAAACTGACGTAACAACGACAGGCGGCGTATCGACGATAACCGACTCATACTCCTTATGCACATAACAAGCCCGAGAATAAATCTCTGGTGGCGCCCCATCCTCAACCTCTACGCTGTGGCCATGCGTCTCATTACTGATAGGCACATATCTAACACCCTGGTCGTTCTCCTGCAACTGCACAAGCTCCTCATACTCTCGCGCCAAACTGCGCAAGGCGGTCTCGTATTTCATCCATCGGTACTCGATGTACGCGGCCTGCTCGTTTGGTTCGTAGTGCCGCGCAACGCCGCGCGTGCGCATGTAGGCGTCGAAAGTTGCGTAGTCGGGCTGTCGAGCCGGGACCGAGTCGGCGCGTTTGTGGACGGTCGGCGAGGCGAGCACAGGCGCTGGCTCGGTTGCTGCTGACTGCGCTCGTGCGCGACGAGTCTCGAGTTGCATGTCGACCGCTGGGCAATATGAGATTCGGGCAAGAGAGAATGCTGCTTGTCACGAGTGGACAATAAAGGAGATGGTGTGGTGAGGGCCAGCAGTGGGTACATGCCAGAAAATAGTGAGCGAGGCGGCCGAGTTCAAAATCCGACCAGCATCCGGATCCGGCCAAAACTCAACATCCACCACCAGTCACGCCCGCGCATACCCTCTTATTTCCTCATACTTGCGCCTGACTTCGTCCGCCGTCTTCAATCCATTCAGCAATAACGCAATGCGTCCCCAGTCCCACCCTTTATCGCCCAGCTCCAACAGTTTGTCGACTTCGTCCTGGGTGAAATACATTTTCCAGGTCGACGTTGTGCGGCCGCTCTTCGGAGTCGGAGGTTTCGGTGCCGCGGTGAGCAATGCCGCGCTCGACGGCGATACTTTTTTCAAGGACGACAGCAGCAATGCTAATCCACACAAAGGGCGTGCGTCAGCAGTTCTGGTTCCAACGATCCGGATTGAATAACGAGGAGACTGTGTGAAACGACGCACCTTCTTCTTTGCGCTTTTGGCGTAGCCGGCGCATGCGTTCGCGTGCCATTATTCTATCCCGCTCTGCCGCTTCGAAAGCGGAGCCGCGGCGCTGCGGGACGGAGATGTTGGCGTCGGAGGATACGTTGATGGTAACGCCGTTGAGAGTCTGGATCCGAAACATAGTATTGCTACCGTAATATGATTGTAAATTCGATAGAGAAAAGGAAGAGTAGTTCAACAGTACAGTAGCAGTAGAGTGTCAATTGAACTCCGTGTAAGGCAGGCCCTGGAGTGTTCGCAGACCACAAGTTCATGATACTTGTTGTCATAGTCGATGGTCGGACAGTCGTCATTCAGTTAATGTAATTACCCTACCCTCGAATACTCCCAGTACTTGATGATTGGCGGTGGGCAACTTGAACCATAAGCGCGAAACGTCGGGGATTAACCTTAAATTCCATTAAGTCGTTCGTCACGCGAGATGGGCAAAGTAATTCAGACAAACGTAAAAATTGCAAGTTGCATGTGATCGGGAATTTAAACTTATTACATGTGCGCGCGGAGATTTCGCCATGGCACATGCACGAGGACAGATGACATCAGAATATCTTTTCTGGGTGATATTCGAGAAATTCGAAGCATCGACACATGCTAGTCGCTTCGAGGCACGGACAACAAGACCAACACAAGAGCCGTACCATACAAATACTGAGATTGGGTCTAGCAGCTGCGCATAGACTATAGTTCTATATATACTCATAGTTCAGATAAAAGTAGTCTCCGTATATTAATGTGCGACCAGCATGAGGTAGAAACAGAAAATAGCTGTATTACAGTAGCTGCCTGCTTATATTGCATTAGTTCACGTGTATGGGGGATACTGAACCAGGCCACGTGAGATGTCTATATTTCGCCCCCCCGCGGGAACCCAAGCCTAAGGATTCTGGGGGGTAAAAAGTGGCTAAGCTTACAATGACGGACGGCTGACTCGACACTACTGGGTGGAGAAGTTGTCCATTCCGATGGCGAAGGACATTTCATCCGGTCTCCGGAATCGTCCGGTCTATATATATATATATATATATACCCGAATGTTGGACAGGAATGTGCTGCAGCCGTCTTATGTTATCAGATGCTGTCAGATGCTGTCGGGGACGACGCCTGGCTCAGCCAGAAAGTGCGGGGTCGCCGCATACAAACAAACAAAAACATTTGCTCCCACACTCACCAGAGGCTCTTTCAACTACCAGCCCTGCCCGTGCATGAAAGACCAAGTATCCGCGTTGAATTCGCGTCGACGTACTCTGTGTTATCTGTAAACGAAATGCAATGAGAAATCAAGAGATCGAGGGAATGAAAATTTTTTCAGGTGTAGCAGTCCATGTGCATTCCTGCGTCACAGATTCAAATTCACATTCACATGCGAACAGCGAATCGAATACAGTACAGGAACCGTCAAGCGCCCAGTCGCGTCATGAATGTGATTGTATACAAGATTGAGGTGAACGTGTTAAGCTTACGACTGGCAAATGTGCATCATCTGCCGTATGCTAAAATGCAGGTCCCGGTGATTGACAACAGTAATGTCATTACAAATTCGTTGTCGAACCAACGACATCATGCAAAAACGCGGGGGGCACCGTTCAGGCAACAAACAAACTTGTCGTCGGCGACCAGATGAAAATTACAGTTCAATTTGGGTGGGCGTGAAACAATACCACATTCGGAACTTGGGTGCGGTCGCCACGAGCAGCAGCTTTCGCTCTTTTGGAGGAAAAGCCGGGTAGTCCTTCGTGTTCGCGTGGTGGAAATCGTGGGGAAAGCGCGTGGGGAGCAGGCGGAAGGTACGCGACAGACAAGCGGTTTGTGGACAAACCGTTTTGACAGTTCAGGAAAGGGTTCGGATTCCTCGGGCAATGGGGGTTTTGTCTGCCATTGTCAGATCCATGATCGTGGCGGATACCCCATGTCGCTACTTAGTTTTGCCCTTTGGGCGAAAGGAATTCATGCCTTCGTTTAGGTTTGATCTAGTCTTCGTTATGGAATTTGGCGACAGCGACCCGGGGGGGGGCGGCCGGTTAGCGGTCACAGGACCTGCCCAAACGGGCAAGGCGCGTTTGTCGTGTCGCGGGTACGGACACGAGTCGCAGGGTTAGGGTGCTGGCGTGGGCAAGGGCTTACCTTTCGGGTACACGCACAGCTTCACACGCCGCTCACTGAGCCGAGGAGCGTGTCGGCCTGCCTGCGCCTCTGTGTATCTCTTTTGCCATTACCGCCGGCCGCTGCCGCTTCCCTGCGTCTGGCGGCTGCACCCAGCGACTGTCGTCACCGCTCATGTCCAAATATATTGCCGGTCGTCCGTCGCCGCCTTCTAATTGCCTCCTCCCTATACACTTCCATTGCATCTTATATAATTCATATACTACGTGCACGACGGACCACAGCTACTCGCTATCCGCACTGAGTTGCACACTTTGCCATTCGGCACGTCACTCGCTCCTGCGCTCAACTCATAACCATGTCTGTGACTATGCTAATGGAGCGATATCGGCAAGCTCCCACTTCCCAGCCGGAGGACTTCAGTCTTCCGGCTCCGTTCACCAGCATCCATCTGACATCGACTCCGTCAATGGCCGACCTCGCGCCTTCTGATGCTCTTCATCTGCTCACAACCGGCATCAAGCGCATCCTCGCGCTCTCAGATCCTGCCACCATGGCCTGGCAGCCTGCTCCGACACTAGTGTCTTCACCCGCACTCTCCCCGGCTGCGTTCTCGCCGCCGCTGACTGCACAAGACGTACTCGACTCAAAAGAAGGTGTATCGCCGTCGCCAATGATATCCGGCCTAGCACCAAGCATGCAGCAACTCAGTCCTGGCAGCGAACAGCCGACATCGCTCTCCTGCGACCAGAACCCGCCTTCACCGTCCTCGCCATGTCTAGACGCCGAGCAGCAGTTCGTGGTTGACAAAGCGAACCAACGGTCCATAATCTCGCGACGCTTTTGGTCAAAATCCGCTCCTGGCATCGACATTGAAAAGTATCTCCTTCGCATCCACCAATACTGCCCAATCTCGAGTTCAGTCTACATCGCGACGAGCCTGTACATCTACCGGCTATGCGTCGTCAACCAGGCTATCCCGCTCACGCCACTCAACGTTCACAGACTCGTCGTCGCCGCGCTGCGTGTGGCCTCAAAGAGTTTAGAGGACATCAACCACCTGCAGAAACGGTTTGCAAAAGTTGGCGGGTTATCCGAACAGGAACTCTGCCGGCTCGAAATTGGATTTCTGTTTCTCATGGATTTCGACCTCAAACTCGAAGTAGACATGCTCGAGGAACAAGCCGGTGTATTGATAGCGCTGGAAAAGTGTTAAACCGCGTTATTTAAGTTATGTACTATATATGGAACTTTGTATACTAGATGATTTGGACTGTTTGGATGGGATGAAAAGTGCTTTAGTTGGTCTTGTATATATTTGATGTATTACCATGGCGGACTCGCGTTGGATGGTGGTATGGTGGTGGTTAATGGCGTTTGGGTTTTTCAGTTAGATATTTATGATATTATTATTACTTCAGTTCAGATCCAATGATCATATGTTCAGTTGCCAAGCAGATGTGCTTAAGACGACCGGTAGATTGTGCAATTCTTGGGGAACCGCTTTAGCCTAAAAATTCGCAAGTGCACTGTGTGTAATTCAGCTGACGGGAGTGGGGGGGGGCGAGCAGCCTATACGATGAAAACGATACCTCAATGCAGCACCGTGGGAACCAAAAATTATAATATAGCCGGCGAGCAAATTAAATTCTTACCGGATAATCTCTGGTGATGTGTTTATTTTTTTCCATAATTATGTTTAATGAGAGTGTAGTTGACATCCGCAGGGGAGGGGGCGGGAAGCCATTGACCCTTCCGAGCATTGGCTTTGTGTGGCGCAGGGGGGGCGCTTGTCGGATGGGCGGGTGGATTGCCGAATATGTGCACTACCGGGCCCTGTGACAGTCGGCACGGCCCATTCTTCCTGTCCACAGTGCTGACACTCGTACAGTCCGCGTGTGTGAATTTGCGAATTCCCGCACAATGCGGCAAGTTTGTAGCAATCTAAAATTAAGGGATGAAATTTAGAAACGCAGCGGGAGGACACAAAATACGTCATAAAGTGTCTACGGGCGGAAGCGCAATACGCGTCGCGACAAGCGCGTGACAACGCGGGGGCAGGCCTATTCGTATCGCACGCGCGGCAACCCGAACCCAAGCTGTGGACCCCCGCGAGCCATTAGCCGGGCAACTTACCCGATCATGATGGCGGGATGGATGCTATGACACCATACAAGAACACCTGAAGGCTCAATAATATGTGTAACTCGGGGGGCCTCATGATTCATCGCTGAGATTGTGATAAATTGAAATTAGTACACGCAGCTGACCCGGTAGACCGACACAGGTAAGGGTGTAATGTTTTGGGTGGATGCCCCGATGTGGGCCTTTCCATATGTCGGGACTACTTCGGGTCCGTCGGGTCTTCGATCTCGGGCGCTATGACATTATGTGGTAAGGCTGGGATGAGATGAAGTTACGATTATGGTCGTGATAAATTATCCGATGACGGGACGACGAAAAGTAGTCATACTACCATTCTACAATAAAACATTACGTAACTACACCTTATTGGGAAATAGCGTTCTTGTTGAAGAATTGTAAACGTTACTTCGACGGCCGCGAGCGTGTCGCCTCTAGCTAAGGCAAATAAAACTTATCGATTGCAGCTGGTTTTAATTAAGTTAAATGAATATCCATATTCATAATACGACACGGCGATCAATGCGGTATAGAAGAATCAAGATAATGCGCGAAAATAGATTTTTCAGACTATTCGGATTTGGTCAGCAGCGGTCTGACAGAGAATGTGACTTGCGACACGTTCGTTATTCACATCGTTCGCGGATCTCAAAGTCCGTGTCTCAGGGTTCGTACAAGTCACACCTAACACTCGAATTTAGACCCAGTTGTATCATACTAAAGCTTAACGATACTGTTAGTTCCCGAAACCGCCCTCCCCTTTACAGACACATTGAAAGCTTCACGCTTTGCCGGATTTGTAATGGTGTACTCTAAAATATCCTCCAATTATCGGTGACATAATTCAACTATGGCATTACCGATACGGTATTGCTCACTGTAAAGACCTTTATAAAATCTCGCAGAGAAAATAGCTCCGTACCAATACAGTAAGTGTAAGAGGGGCAATGAATTCTGTCCTAATAGTTTGCAAACACCCTGTATAAGCACCAGGTCCTTTGACATCCATCTCACCACACACAGGGTTGATCGACCATCTGAATCTTCTCCTATATTCTAAAGCCATTATTCCATTATCACTGATACTATAAAGGAGAAGCACCTACAATAGAATAAGATGACTTCTGAAGCCTACTGCCTATAGGGGGGGAGCCATAAGATCCTCTCTGAAGCCCACGTAATCCACTCGTCAGTAATTCCTAGCTTGCCACCAGAGTTTGAGTCAGAGCTCGATAACTTTAAAGAAGTGCTAGATAATGGTAATCGCGGTGGAATGGGGACGGGTCCACCATTAACTAAGATATTCGAGCCACCATCTCGTTCAACCAAAAATGCATTCGCCGTCGACATGATCTGCCCACTTGTAAATGTCTCTGAGTAAATCGACACGAGTATTAGGATGACGTCGGGCATCGTGTTCACCTTGATAAGAATTGAAAGCCGCACCAGCTGCCACTGGGAGTTTGTTAAGGTCGAGTTTAGTCTCTAGTCTCTCGATGGCTGTCTGGATAGTGTGTATAGCTTCAAGTTTCTCATGGCAGTCCGACATGGATAGGAAAGGCATTAGAGACGATATCTACTACTTGCTTGAACCGATCCAGCCAATTTCACAATGTCGTCCGCCTTCTCTCGCAGGACAATTATATGTCCGCCGAATGTAAAGATCCATCTCTTCGCCTGGCATATTGCCTGCTTCTGTCTCGTCGCCGTGAGAGCTTGCTGCACGACCACATCGATGTCCATGGCATTCTGCAGTGTATGTTGTCGAATTGGTCTTGCTGAGAGAGATGAATGAACACCCGTTCCAGGATCTGTGGCCCAACGATCGACGTCCCCGATGAGTTAGGCTGTGAGGTGGAGGCTGTGAGGCAGAGGCTGCGGATGGTGCCGAGAGGTGTTGACTGCTGCCACGAGTGGAGCCATGAGAAATGAACTGCAGCAGCAGATCGGGGGTTGGATCCTGCCTATTCACGTGTTCCTGGATCAAAAATCTGGGTCAACCAGGCTATTCCATGGCTGTCAGATGTCCAACCACTTTTGCTAAGCAGAGGATCTCCAGTTTGGCGGAACATCAGGCACTACCCAATTGGTATTGGCGTATAAACCCTTGAAGATGATCAAAGGCGGTAGAGCTTTGGTATTTGGTGAAATGCATTCCACGCTTGCCATCTATTACTGACGCCCTGGAATAACTTTTGACTGGCTTTTTTGGGATCTATCGAAGACAGCCTTCTGACTTTTTCGACATTTTCCGATGCCGTATCCTGTTTCGTCCAAGTTGAATACATTATGTGGTTCATAGTTCTTATCTGAAAACTGCAATTCAATTGCACCAAACCACTGGTCAATCCTCTCACGCGTAGCCTCTCTATGTCTTGCCGAATCCAATTGAAGGGGAGTAACTGTCTTTAAATGTGGGAACCGATTCAAGTAGCGATAAATCCATTCGTTGCCGATTGGTTGGTCTATAAGTCGAGGGTTCATATCCGCGACACGTGCCGGACACGTCGAACACGAATTTCTCAGCCATCTCCACAACCAACGCATGAGTTACCGTGTGTCCTGTAGTAGCCTATTGAGAGATCCAGAGCGCGCGAGTCTTCTCCTCCGCGCTTGTGAGATTCTGTGGAGTTGCAGCAGCTTGAGAGAGTGATTTGCCTCGTCCACGACTAACATCGAATTGAGCAGCAGCACCGTTAACACTGCTGCACTGACAACTTTGCAGGGCTGATAGAGCCATTCGTGTCTGCTCTTCATTATCCATCGCCTTTTTGCTTCTTCGATACCCAATTACTGGAAAAAGACGTGTTTAAGTTAGAAGAGCGGTGTCAGCCGCCCCAAAGAACCATACGGCCCAAAGTTAAATAATATAATAATAACAATCTAATGTGTCTGTTTGTAACAAAGGTATGGGATAGGTACTTGAAGCTCCCTCCCGGTCTCGGAACCTACCTTCGTGGGTGTCGACGTGCAGCAATATTATTATGGTCTTTTCCGAGACATCTGTTTTGAAAGTGCCCGGATCTCGGAGCATACCTTCTTCCGTGGTCTACGTGCAATCACATTCCGGCCGGTCTGCCCCCGGAACCGGCCCTGCAGAAGCCTATTTCAAAGCCAGCTGTCCCATCACTCTCTCAATCCTTCGCACGAGATCCAACCGAAAACTTCTAATCATAAATTGACCGATTGGAAACTCTACAATTGCACTTTACCTCCTCAATTGAGTTTTCATTAGAGCGTTTCACAAAATGGCAGCCCAAACCGAGCCTGAGATTGTTTTGTACGACTTGGCCTGCACCATGAACGTCTGCTTCTCTCCTGTTGTCTGGCGCATCCGCCTCATGCTTAACTATAAGCATATCCCTTACAGGACCATCTTCCTCGAATTTCCGGACATTGAGCCTACGCTAAAAGAGCTGTGAGTGATATTCGCCTTCTTTGCTTTTCCTTCTTTCGCGCGTGAAAACGTCTCCTGACCTGAATATTCCCAGCGGCCTGGTCCTCGGCGAATCCGCTTCGGGATCCAAACATAAATACACGGTCCCTGCCATCCAGCACGTGCCGACCAATACGTGCATGATGGACTCGGCCCCCATCGCGCAGTTCCTCGAGTCGACCTACCCGGACCCGCCTTTACCACTGACGTCGGAGCTGGGCCGCGAGATCGAGGGTAAAGCACGCGTTGTGGTTGGGGCGGTCTTCAGCATGTCATTGATGCCGCGCGAGATAGGCATCCTGTCGCCGCGCGCGCAGGAGTACTTTCGGCGCACGCGCGAGGCCTTGCTCGGGCACCGGCTCGAGGACCTGCTCGACGCGGACAAGGAGGAGCAGGGCTGGAACGCGGTGAGCGACGGCATGCGCGCCGTCGGCGAGCTAATGCGGACGCACAAGGCCGACGGGCCGTTTGTGCTGGGCGCCCGGCCGAGCTACACCGACTTCTTCATTGCGGGGTCCCTCCAGTCTGCGAGGATGGTGGATGAGCGGGTGTTCCAGAGGACTATCAAGTACCCTGGTTATGGGGAGATTTATGAGGCATGTCTGCCTTACATGGAGAAGAAGGATTGAGCGGGTGCAATCGCAGGGCAGGCCACCACTTAGGTCTTGTAGATGGGATCAAGGACTCACTCGCTAGAATAATAGATACGACTGAACAGTAGTGATCAAGCAATGCGAAGCACTTTATTGATGTATGAACAAGTCCTATGGAGTATCCGCTTCCCCAAAACGCCGCATCAAAGCCATTCGATTTCCTGTAATCATTGGTGCTCCTTGTTGCTGTCGGTCGATGACTGACACTGGGCTCCGAATCTGGCTCCGGTCAGTCGCAGGTGTCTCCCCTCAAGCATGGCAATCTCGTTCCCATGCCGCCCATCAATTTGGACAACATGCAAAACAGCCGGGTCGTGCTAGAGCAACACTTTTTACAACCGACTGCGAGACGAATCCTTTGCGTCAACTTCGGTTGCTCTCATCTCCCATTTCCCCCTCTTCCACCAGGACCGCAATATCACAGTATCACATTGTAGGTAGGTCTCATAGTTCTAACCAGTACAGCCTCTGAAAGGATCGCATCGCTCAGCATTTTATTATCCTGCTCTTCAACCAGTTTCAGCGGAGAACGTCGATAATAATCGCAAAAAGGTCTTAGGATACTGGGGTGCGCAGCAGTCGCCGCGCTATATTGTGCTCGAAATGTTAATCGGCCCGGCTAGGTCTGCGCGTCTGGATCAGTCATTGCGACTCGAAGAAGGTTGATCAGGCTGCCGAACGTGGCCACAGCAGCAATGCAGGGTGCCTGCTCAGTGCAGCGAGCCAGTTGCATCTGTAGGTCTGCTTGGGTGGAGAGATTCCCACAGCTTTTTGGTTGAGCGAGCTTCGCTCTACGCAGATACTCGAACTTCGTCGAATGCGTCTTAGATGCTTGTCGGTCATTACCCGAATGTAGCCCGCACTGAGTCAGTTGGGAAGGTGTGGCTAGGGCAGCATTGGTTGAATACGGAAGCTGCCTGGAACGTCGTTGGCCTTGTCCGATTCAGTACATGAGGTCAGCCTATGAAGTTGTGGTTACCGATGGAGATTCCACAGAATGCTGCGGGATCGTCTCTAGAGTGGTACAATATTCAACTGAGGACTATTAGCAGATCGGTTCTCACTTACCGCGAGACCTCCCATCTATTCAATTGCCGATCTTAGGTCTCGTCAATACATATATACTGGAACGATCTGCCGATTTATTACCAGAGTTCTTTTCCAAAAGAAGTACGGTATCAGGAATAAGGAGAGCATGACTCGCTTATTTCCTTAGCCTTTTGTAGGAGAAAGTTGCAATGTGTCTGCAAAGGGGAGGGCGGTTTCGGGAAACGCTGTACTGGTCAGTTCATATTATAGAACTGTGAACCGCGAAAAACTGCACAGATTGATTTTGTCGTTTTTGTGCATCCCGCTGAACATAATACACTTAATAGTACAACTCAGGCGACTTGGAGGTATTATCAAGATTTAGATCTTTTTTTACAAATCATGGGGCGTGTACTGTCGATAGATCCATCTTTGGTTGCTAATGTGAACTGGGCAGTTAATAGTATGGTGCATCCAGTTTAGTCCAGAAATTTACCTGTTCCTACAACAAGATTTTATTACGTCAACAGAATCGTACATAGTCCCTTGAAAATGTAAATGACCTCGTAGCTGCTTTATTCTAAATCGTTTGCACCAATTTTATTTGAAAAAAATAAAAACTGAGGGACCTCTACTACGAAGAAAATTGCGGGTACGAGGGTCCTTAACTATGGGACAACCGAATTATGAAACACAGGGTTTCAGGGTTTTTGGAAGGGTAAGGGTTTAATTACTTAAAATGGTTAGTGTATATTGTTATTGAAGCTAGTTTGCTTTAGACACAGCAACGCGTAGCTGACACGTTCAACTTCAACACACTTTCTCGATAACTACAATTGCACTAAATCCCACCAGTCAGTTAGAAAATATCAATGGGTCGAAGATCGAAGAGGTCACATAATGGAGAAGCGAATGCGAAGAAACGCGCTCGCTTTGAGTCATGCGAGGAGCAAGACAAGCTTCATGAGAAAGGCGCACCTGAAACGACACCTGACGAAATAGAATTAGGAATTGAATCAGACTGCAATTTTGAAGAACTCGAGGTTCCAGATGAAGAACTAGCTATGATTCAAAGCCTCAACAAGTGAGATGGCCGACACAGCTCCTATCGATGCTCTAACTATATTGCGGTTTTCTAAGGATGCAGATAAGTATCTGAAGACTGGCTCCCGTCCTGGAAATTCAAGCACGTCCCCAATATAGAAGATATACACAGGGAAAGGACACCACTGGCATCAAATCATTGTTCGAGCATTTCAAACGACCCGATAATGATAACTTAGAGGCTCATAACTTAGAGGCAGTGCCCTTCCGAAACGATCTCCAAAGGAAATGATTTCTGAGATTTTGGCGCATCTCCGGCAGCCCAACAATCAGATTCATGAGAAATATCAACTCGCGGTCCTTCTTCGATACTATCAGACTCTAATTAAGAATGGCAATCAGAAGATGAATGCTTCTCGTGCAATCTCAGACCATACTTTCTTCAGAGGGGAATATATGGCAACAATCATCCGCACATGGCCAACGCTGTATGAGAATACGCGAACGCTAGCGCCCAAGAGTTTGAGAGGGAAGCATTCAAAATTCAGGTGTCTCTTAGTCGACGAAGACGTCAAAGCACAATGTTTGGCATTTTTTCGAGCGCTTCCACCAAATTCCAGAACAGCAACTAAACTACAGTACCATTATCAACAGGTTGTCTTTCCTTCCGTCATTGGAAAGATTGGTCGGGCATCAATATCTTTGACCACAGTGACAAAATATTTCGACAAATGGGGATTCTCATTACAGCACCACGCCCAAGATATTTATTATGATGGGCATGAAAGAGAAGAGGTCGTTGAATATCGCGAAAGCTGGAGTAAAATGATGATGTCTTTACGATCCACGATCAAAGAATTCGAGGGTGAAAATTCCGAGAACGTTGTACTTCCAGCATTGAAGTCTGATGAGAAAGAGGTTGTGTTAGTCACTCATGATGAAACCTACTTAATAGCAATGACGACAAAGCTCGAACGTGGATAGCAAAGAATGAGCCTATCATTAAAATGAAGGGCCAAGGAGTTGGTACGATGGTCTCAGATTTTTACTGCGCGTGCCACGGTTCTCTCAATGCAAATGGCGACAGAGCGAGAGTGATTCTTGAACCTGGCAAGAATCGCCAAGGGTATTGGAAGAGTCTCCAAATGTGCGAACAGCTAGAACACGCCATTCAGGTATTTGAACAAGTTCATCGTGACTGTCTGGCATTGTTCTGTTTCGACCAAAGCAGCAACCATCAGGCAGTTGCAGACGATGCTTTAACCATTGATGCATTATTTTCTTAACTCTTAAGCAGATGACATATACGTGCATACTTATGTTTAAATACGCTGTATATCTGCACAATATGTGACAGTTATGCGTATCAAAATTATGATTAACAAAATAGAGTTTTTTTGGGACTAAACTGGATGCACCATACAAGTCTCATGTCCTCAATCCAGTATCAAGTATGAAAGCGGGCGTGGCAAGAGTACCAAGATATTAGACATTCCACGAGCAAGCGGCCGGCTCCCATTATTGCGCCAGCCATCCCCATTACGCAGAAACCACGAAGTAGTCATCAAACGTTTTACCGAATAATCAATTTACTTGCTGCTGTCGTGAGAACAATTGCATTGTGACATATGGTTCACGTCGGTCTTTGCGCTTACGAAACCGCACTTAACCGGGCACATCCGTATGTTACTGTTCTGCTACTGGCTCCTTCTCCGCCATGCCTCAATGCGAGCCCTATTCTGCTTATGCGACATTGTGAGATGATCGGTCTTGCTGCGGCGGGCTGTGACATAAGTTTCACATAAATAACTAGTCTCGCTTAAGCAGCTTATAGGGTCCCATAGAGTTGGTTGCCACGAGAATAAACTAATAAATTATGGTATTACTTGAAGGGCTCGGACCCGCTAGGACATGCGGGCGGCTGACCTTCCCGAGGCTCTTATCCCTGGGCCCCCCCCTTGCGGACAAGTGTACTCCGATATCTACATATTATTCGCGGACGTGGCAACTTCACTTAGCATGCGGCGTCGGAAAAATGTTTCTGCGGCACCGCCAAGGGCGCTGGTGGGTCATAATCTCTTTGTCAAACGGCGTGACTTATCATATTGGAGACCTTGCGAGGCACCGTCACTCGGCCGCGTATTTGTTTGGACTGGGCATTTCCAGAGCTGTCAGTAGCGAAAGAGGAACAAGGTATCGAATGATTCACATTTCCCAGAACGAATGATCACTCTTCTCTGTGTGTATTTGTGCTGTCTGTTTTTGTGAAAGTCCAAATCGCATATGCAATTTAAACCATGTCAGTCGCATGCCTCGATCGTAATGGATTTCGGTTGGGAACAGTTCTAGTATTGACTTATACTCATGCGTCGAATAATTCGACCAAACGTCTACATGTACGCCAAGACTTTGCCTAAAACGGGCACGCAAAAATATAATTAGCAGATCCCTGGGATCGACCTTTGTAGCACAATGTCACACCTCATGAAGAAAATTGCCGTTAATTGTCGTTAGGCTTCTCTTTGACGGCTACCATCGGTCAGTCCGGAGTCTGGTAGATCCGCGGCTTCTGATCGACGGATCTGACTGCGTTCTAGTCTTCTATGATACATTAGGAGGCTAGTACTAGGCTCCGGAGTTTGTGTAAGCTTCCACTTGTGGTACTGGGCCAGCCGAACAGAGTTTTTATGTGTCCGATGGACACGAGATACAGCTCACGAGGTACAGCGGATCACAGACCCGGTACTGGCCGCAAAAAAGTTTTTCCGGTCGACATACACGGATGTTCCGCTGTGTCGCGCTCTCTGACGTCCGCCGGTACCAGTCTGTCGAATAGGAGCAGTATGACGAAGGAGGCTGCTTGTCGCATGAAGGGCAAGTCGAATTTGAGGCGCATGTGCGTATCACTTAGTACGGAGGTTGTTTTGTGCGGTCTCATTTCTGAATCGAGACAAGTTACGTGAAGGCTCTTTCCCAGTCTGTTTTGTATCATTATGTCTCTGTGGTTCTGCAGCACCTATCTCTAGCATACAGTATCGATCCTTCTGCCGGCTTGACACATCGAGATCTATGCTCCTGGCAATCGTGCACTCGATCTCAGTATCCTGCTAGGAGTAATATATGATCATCTGCTGTGACTTCCAAATATATTCTTGCATATATGCCATGCGATTCGGGATAAACGCTACTCTTCGAAACGTCTGGAGAACTAACCAAGGCGCATTGGCATGTGCGTTTGGATTGCCTTGCGGTCATGTCAAATCAGCGACCTATGATTAAGAATCATCACAGAATCGCATCGGCTACGTCGAGGCAAGACCTTTGCATGTCCAGCTCACATGCCCCGTCCCTTAGTCCGATTTCTCTATAGAGCCGTATTATCAATCGTCGACAGGTCAAGATTGGCGTCTTATATGGGGGTAACGGTCCGATTGTAGGATGTATCGTAGCAATAATACTTTCCATTGCAAGCCTATATATACAAAGCCCATCCAAAACGCCAGAATCATACATCCCCTAGATGCAATTTCTTCAGTCAGCATCAACCAACACTTTCTTCTTCTCCTTCTTATCCTTCCCCGACTTCAATGATACCGCAACCTTAACACGACTAACATTCCGCGTAATCTGCTTCCATTCCTCTTGCAAATCATCTGGCTCAAGATCATCGCTAATTTCCACCGTGTCAGTCTCGATCTGAATAACGTATCCCATTTGCTGGAACCGCAATCCCAGCGACAATGTCTTCTCAATAGCTTTACTTAATCCAACCAGCACGACTACGTTCCGACGACTAGAATGCAGCTTAATAACTTCCTTTTTGGCGCGCTTTAGAAGGGAAATAAATGGCGATTTAGCGGACACGTGGAAGACGGCTTGGTTCAGACCTTGCGGTGGCGCGGGACGCTTGTGTAGTGTGCCTGGCACGACGTTAACAACTAATTTTTCCAATATATACCATACGCTTTATAGGACACCAAACTGGGATGTGTACTGACCTGGTGCTTTGGGCTTCTTCAGTATGTCGGGCGACGCTGGTGGAAAATCAGGACCTTCGCCGCCGACAAGATCACTTTCATCATCCATCCCCAAACTTGACTATTATCTAACCAAAGTATTCTTTACTTTGTGCTAAATATTCTGTAATTGCTTCCTTCCTCGCGATGTCGCTGTGCCAGCAACTAGTCTGTATTCGTGGGCCTCTCAAGCGCGCGTAACATCGCGACGCGTATCAGAAAAATTGAAGCCCTAACCCTTTTGAGTTAATTCGCTTGTTTCCACACGCTGGCGAACTTCAAGCTTACTTTACAGCTATCTCAACATTGATCAACCGGTGAGTGATATAAAAGAAGACAGGGAACAATGGCGCCCGCACCTACGAACCAGACTCAGATCGATGATGGTGACATTGAAAGTAAGTTGTCACGGGCGGCAGCCAGCGTGTCATTGTAATAACGCGTTGTTCTTAGTGGATGATCATGAACGGATCGTGGAGGAGAATATTGTTGCGGAGAAGATAATAAATGAAGGTATGTTCATCTTCTAGAAAGTGTTGTGAATTAAACGGGGAATACTGCAAGACAGCTAACGAACGTGGTGGGGGACTATAGAGTACAAGATTTGGAAGAAGAATTCCCCGTTTTTGTATGATCTCGTTATATCGTCTGCACTGGAATGGCCAACACTTACGACGCAGTGGTTTCCGGATAAAGAAACGTATGTTTTTTCGAATTCTCACTGGTAACCTCGGTCGCTAGACGCGGGACCGGGATGGCGGAACTAGACATTGACGACGAATAATGTTAGGCACCCTGGAAAGAACTATACTACTCATCGATTACTGCTTGGAACACATACGTCTGGCAATGATCAGAATTACCTTCAGATTGCGCATGTCAACTTACCGAATATGGAGGAGTCGCTTGACCTACGGCAGTACGACGAAGAGAAAGAAGGTATTCTGACATGTGTGCAGTACGAAACTTGATCAGTGCTAACTGCAATTGCTAGAAATTGGTGGCTACGCAGCTTCAGAATCGCGGATCAGCATTTACCAGCGGATCGACCACGAAGGTGAGGTCAATCGGGCGCGATACATGCCACAGAACCCAGATATCATCGCGACCATGAGCGTGTCCGGCGACGTGCTAGTGTTTGACAGAACGCAGCACTCGTTACAGCCCACTGGCGTGTGCCGTCCTGAGATGCGCTTAGTCGGACACACAAAGGAAGGGTACGGACTGTCGTGGAATTTGCACAAACAGGGGAACCTGCTCACGGGTTCAGAGGACACGACAGTTGCGCTGTGGGATATTAATAATTACACAAAGACAAGCACGACTCTGTCCCCAGTTAAGAAATTTTCCACGCACACCGCGATCGTGAACGATGTCGCGTGGCACAACCTGCACGACAGTTTATTCGGCACCGTCTCAGACGATCTCACTTTACAAATCCATGATATACGCTCTACGTCCGCGACGCCGGTTCAAAAAGTCCAGGCACATACAGAGGCCGTGAACGCGATCTCGTTTAATTCCGCGAGCGAGTACATCCTCGCCACCGCATCTGCGGACAAGACTGTCGCGTTGTGGGATCTCCGGAAACTGTCGATTTGCTTGCACTCGCTTCAGGGACATAATGACGATGTCACATGCCTGCAGTGGTCGCCCCATGAGGAAACGATTCTTGCGAGCGCGAGTCACGATAGACGGGTGATCATTTGGGATGTCAGCCGCATCGGGCAGGAACAGACGCCGGAAGACGCAGAGGACGGCCCTCCCGAGCTGTTGTTTATCCACGGCGGCCATACAAACAGGATCAGCGACTTCTCCTGGAGTCCGACCATGCCGTGGGTTATGGCAAGTGCGGCAGAGGACAACCTGCTGCAAATCTGGAAGCCAGCGGATTCGATTGTCGCGGTGGATGAAAAAGATGTTAGTGCGAGTGAATTGGAGTAGAATTGTATGATGAGACCGATTTTATTTCTAGTTTGTATTTGTCGCTAGAATTTATGGAGTAACTTTTAAGATAACTATTGTCATATTATATACAAACTTTTCCTATACCCAATATCCCCACTAAACCAAACAACTCCAACTCCATATGAACTAACCCTACAATCACGGTATATACAGAGAAATATACAGCTAATTTTTAAATGACGGCTCGATGCTGGAGCAAACATCAATGTAGTCTTGCAGCCTATCTTCCTCTCGCGTGTCATATCCCCGATAAAACATTGTCCACCGCTTGTCAGGTAACCGCAAAGATCCTTTCGATCTATCAAAGTACCATCTATTTACCGGATTCTCGGTCCGGGACCGCCATAACAGTTCCTTGGGGAACAGTTTGTCCGACATGGCTTTGAACACGATATCCGCCACGCCAGCGGATCCCTGGTTTCGCCTGAGGACGGCAAACTTGTCGAGGTACGCGACGTGGTCGAGAGGATTTGCAGGAACTTTTTCCCAAGTAATGATAGCGCCACCTTCATAGTTACCTGCGATAACGAGGCCCGCGATGTTGCCGTTTACACGGTTGAGATAGTGCTGCACATCAAGGTCACGCCCGAAAGAGTTTTCAATCAATTCGACGAGCTTAACCATGTCGACATTTGCCACACCGTTGCAAAGCGCCGACAGCCCGTTCGAGACTTGGGTGTCAGAGAAGCTGTTTTTTACCCCTGTCGGTGGGTACTCGGGCAAATACATGCCTTGTGAACAGTAAATCATCATAACCGGCATACCGTGACGAAGAAGTGTGGTGTGTTGAATGGAAGCACGCTTTCCGTCGACAGGCAACGATGACGAAATAACCGGTCGGTCAGTAAGAAGGTTGTATATCAGCGGATTTCGCGTAGACTGTGATGCAGCGACAACGGGCGTCGTGATCAGCCCCGAAGTCGATGCCGGGGCGACTGCTAGAAGTTTTCGAAACGAGTTGAGGTTCGATATGTGCGTTCGATTATATTGCTCGGCTCCACCCTTGTTGGACAAGACGGATAAGACCACTGATTGTCTATTTGGTGGGTACATGACGGAGTCCAGCTCTCGCAAGATATCATCGTACTCTTGCGCAAGATTAACCAGGATATGGGCACCAGAATGCCGCTCCTCACTGGGGATACCTCCCAGCGGATCGATGTAGATAACCTTGTCGAGCGTGATTACTTCAGGAGACGCAATTCCGGATATTTTGTTGACAATCTCATACACAATGTCGTCCGCCGAGGCAATCGCATACCGGCTGGAATGCTCGTTATACACAAGCGGAGTGATAATCGGCACCACTTGGTTCGTCATCTCAATGAACATAAGATGTGGTAAGCTCCACTTAATAGACGATTGAAGATACGGCGCAACATGAGTAAACATGGACGGTAAAATAGCAGCCTTGCCGGGGTGCTTGTGAGAACTCTGAGACATGAGGTTTAAGATCGCTGGACTCGGCAACTTGTCGCAAACCACTGGCTTCTCAATCGCTGCCGCAATTCTCGCAGCAACTCCCGTCATCTGCTTAATCTGCGCACTCGAAGCAAACCCCTCTGCACTTTGCATCCACCCAGGCCCATTTTCCTCTACGGGATCAACCACAATCACAGGACTCAAACCTAACCGCTGCAGTCGCAAAATCGTCTTTCCGATATTTCCAAGTATATTGGGTGTCAAGTCACTGACTCCTCGGACCTTAATAACTGCAACTCGAATCATGTCTTTCAATTCTATCAGAGCAGATCCGTAGAGATCAAACCCTCTCGAGGCCTCTGATACTGACCGTAAGACCTTTTTCGCGAATTCTTTTCGTTTACGCTTCTCTGCAGAATCCAGGTTATCGGAATATTTGTTTATATACGCCCGTGCATCTCTTTTGGTCGCGTGCGTCTGCAAGACAGACAAAATCAGCTCTTTGCTCTCCGAAAACTCGTCTTCTTCATGGGCGTCTTCCTCTACCGTCGGAAATTGTGTCGCACTGACTACATTGCGGTGGAAAGCGATAACAGACCGTCGGAGTAATCTAGTTTTCTTTAAATCATCAGCAAGGAGCGCAAAGTAAAATAATTTTCCAAGGAAACATACCACAGCCGTGGCACTAATCATGCCGCTTCCAAAGCATACTGATTTTCGTAACAAATGTGACATCCGCCAACTAACCGATTTCCAATGATGTTCTAAGTTGTTGGTGCCGCGCGGTATAATAATATATGTCCCGACTCTGTGACTGATGTCAAAACGTCCGTGCTCGGAACAGATAGCTTAAACTTGTCAGCGACTGCAATCCAAAATGCGCCCGACCCGATCTCGTTATGTCTTCTCTGTTATTCTATAGAAAGCCCGTATATAGATCTGTACTGTCAGGCGAATGAAATATGAGTACGAATTCTCCGCAACAATATGTAGTGCTTAGCAAAACTTTTTGCTCTGAGACAAAACTTTGCGAGCTAACTAATGAACGTCAGCCAACTCAAAAGCCGCACAGCACAGAACGGCGATCTCGGTATAGATCTGCATGCTCAGATATACTTGATTTGTCTCAGTAAGTAATTTTGGGCATAGCGCAAATTGCTAATTCTACGATTATCTTAACATGAAGCAATTATATATATTATGGTTGCGGACGAATGCCTATCCTCCCTTTTTAATTAATACTTAGAGGCATAGCACACAGATGCACAAATAAATTACGGAAAATCTGGGAGCCGGCGCCGTCCCACCAGGTGAGACTAAGACCCTAAAAATTAAGCCTTTGCAAATCCGCTCGCGTAGCTGACACTCGAATCCGACAGGTTCTTGCAGTGGCTGCTCTGCTTATACTGCACCCAATAGATCTTGCCAAACCGATACTTGAGCGCTTCTTCCCCAGTTAAATTCTCCTTAGCAACGACCTCGGCTGGGCCGGTGCCAGGAACTGGCCTACGCTGATCCAAAGCTAATTCGACCCCTTTGTTCCGTAGATACTCGATACCAGCAATTAACACGCCTAGAGGATGGCGTCCACATATTGTGTTTTTAGTGCGCGCAAGATATTCCGTCCATTCAGCGTGCGATCCGCCATTCGATACATCCATACCTTTGTAATCCATAATCTCAATGGACTTGTATATCGGAACTTCTGGATTAAGTGAGCCACGAGCATGGGATGACGGCGAGAAATACGACGAGGAGTTAATCGAACGCACGTTCTCGCAATCTGCATCGTCGACGTAGTTAGTATATCCGAATCGTGTGCCCCAGTGACAGAAGTCCGTTGAAATTATAAAGCCATTCTTCGGATCTGCTAGGTATGGCGATAGAAGTTCCCCAAATTCGCGCTCACTGTGTGTGCTGAGTGCGCCTACCATGACAGGGACTAGCGGGCGCATTCCACCTTCAGATCTGTACATGAGGTTAGCTCATCAAAGGTCTCAGTTTAAGCACAACAAGGAGCGCACTCGGAGAGGATCTTGTAGATGTACGGGAGATGCATTTCCAGAGAGTGCTCGTCTTCGTCAGCTGCTTTTGACATTTTCTGAAATTTTCCGGTTTTGCTCAGTTCGTCGATAGCTAGTTAGTACCAGTTAGTTGTACAATGAACTTCACTGATCATGCAACTTCACGTACTCTTAGTGTCAATTGGAATATTTCCCAGGGGAGTCTGGTACTCAGTGCATTGCGATACTGCACAATTAGATAAATAGACATGATGTGAGGGTCCGAGGAGGAAGACGCGTTCACTATGACCTGTTAACGCACATATTATCATCGTTCGGCTCGCACATTCAGCCATGGCCACTGAGCCAAGTTCTTAGATACAACTCAAAGGTAATTGCAGTCTTACATTTTGGATACATCCCATGACTTATAAGCCCAAGCCGCTGTCGGGCCAGAATATGAATATCCAGCATGACTAGATCGTATCACCATGTCAGCATTCACCGCCACGGCCTCCATGAAATTTCCCCCCTGCCAATCAATAATGGTATCAGACAGGCAAAGCGCTCATGTTCACTCACGGAGCAATAATTATTCTCGCGTCCGGAACGGGAAGAGGACCATGTTCAAATGAGGCCGCGGGTACGTTACCAAGGAAGTCAGTCAATTGGTGATCCAGGCTCGTTTTGTCACGGAGGTACCACGATCCGGCATGCGTTGCTGACCTCTCCACTCGCTTCGTGCTCATTGCGTCCGTATAAGTGAATATGTTTGCCCTGGAGAGAAAAGGGTCCAGGGAATGTAGCAAATGGCAAGGGGGTGAGATTATGCCGATTATACCGTTGGTTATGTATAAGCAAGTTTCGATGACCTCATCCCCTGAATTCGGGGGCCCCTGCTCACAATACGCCCCGCAGGCTTCCCTGATAGCTGCCATGGTCAGCAATGGCTAAATGGGTATGCAATAACGTAGGCGAATCGCTATACCGGTGGAGAACTCTTAATGCGTTTATCTCGAGGTATATATTTATATCCCTCGACATTCCAGCTAGTCGAACGCGCCATCATTAATCCTAGCTAACGATTGTTATAGCCCAGCTAGACCGAGAGCTCTAAAGGGAAGCCGCACACATATAGCGTGCATTGGTTAATGACTGCAACCACGATTTCGAATCCGTGGTCGTTAATGCTTTTTAACGCAGCCCAAGTCTTGCTTTTGGTACAGTTTGGAATACGGATGCGGTGGGTTGCATCGCCAGAAATTTTTTTGGCGTCACGGTAAGGCCTGGTATCATCATTCTCCGATCTCCCTTCAAGCACTCTGTCACATCTTGCAAAGCGATAACATAGCATATACTTCGCGCGCATGTAGTATGGCAAGCTTTAGACTCTGCCGCTTAGCCTTTGCTTCTTCAATCCTCAATTGCTCACTCTTGACGGTTAGCAACGCCTACGTCCTCATCTCTTGCTTCTCGCTCTCATCGGTTTGGCTTCCGGGCCATCAGGAAAACCATTATCGAGCCCGAGAGATTCCTCATGGACACTTTGGAACCCTCGATTGAGATACCCATTGCAGTGCTCAGAGCATATGCGAATCTGTCTCAGGCATTTTTTGACAGGCATTGGGAGCTACTTAGAAGACGAGTACTCTGAGTCTGCTCAACACGTCTCATTATTCTGGACCATAGTAACTCGTTCACTGAACAGCCTTGCTTTCTTGAAACAGCAACTGTCAAGTCTAGAAATCCAGGAATTCCGACGACATAGTCTATGATATATCTTGCCGTCTGGAGTGCAAACAAGCTTAACGTGATCGTCAAGGGTTTGGTCAAGGCAAGATAAAACAATTCTTAAGATACCTGGAAATTAAGGAAAAATTTGATTTGCAATCAACAATCGCCGTAATAGCGCTGTTTCGCGAAGATGGAGACCAACGGACAACCAATCATACATCAGCCGTCTGTCCATTCAGCGGAAGACATGTAAGAAAGACTAGCTTATATTGTTCTCTTTCCGCAAGTGGAGACCGCTAAATGGCGCATGATTCAAGATGAACATGGACTATGGCCAGGAGTGTTAGCTTTCTGATGCAGTCAACTGTGGCAATTCCAACAACAGCCGAAGACGCTACATCCTCCATTAAGCGCTATTGCCATAATGACCTAAATGATACAAAAATGGCAAGATGTGTCTCAACTGCGCGTGCAGTCATTGTTGCGAAAAAAAGAACATCCCTCAAAATCCTGACCAAAAGCAATCAAATTTCTGGATGTACACTATTCTTGTTGCGAAATATCTTTAGGCTTCGATCATGAAGTAGGTCAGTAGAGGGTCAAGGGTGGCTGAACTTCGGAGGATGAACTTCCCCGCAATTGGCTATTAGAAAACATCATCTAACAATGCGAATATACTTTACGGTAAATTATAAGCCTTTGCATCTAAACCCACCATCACACCAGAACACCAACTCACCAGTGAAGGGCACAACGCAAAATATACAAGACAGAAAATCAGTAACTCAAACGTATTGCAACGAAACAAATGCACCCTCTATGCCAACACGACGCGTAATCGCTCAACAAACGGTCCGACAAGCTTCGGAATCTCAACCGTAGTAGGCTTAGTCGGTTCCCCATTTCGTCCCCCACGCCTATTCCGTCGCGCACGCGCCCGCCGTTCATATTCAATCGAATCCAACCACTCTTCGTCATCGTCTTCACTCTCACCACCACTCAAATTTGACTGATCAATCGCCAAGTCCTCCAAATCCTCATCGCGCAAGCCGAAATCGCCACCTCTCAGAAGCTGCGGTAACGTTTTTTTCCACTCTGTCTCGTCGATATCGTCCTCGTCAATTTCCTCGTCGTCTACGTTCTCGCCGTTCACCCGGCGCTGACCCTCGCGGAGCTTATCGCGCAGTTTTTTCTCTCGCCATGCCTTCCGCTGACGGTTCCATTCGATCATTGAATCGATTTCCTTCATCAACCGGTCCTTATCCACAGCAACCTTTTCGTCAGTCTGAGAGGAAATCACTTCAGCAGCTGTAGCGTCAATAAATAACTCATTCATGTCTACAGTCGATTTGGGGCCGTCTCTCAAAAATCGCAAAATTTCCTCGATCCACAGCATGAGTTTCGTGAAAAGACCATTGTCATGGATGTGTACTTCGTGAACAAATCGATAGAATGACTCTTGATGGCGTTCGCAGAGGTCGACAAATTTTTGGACGAGCGCGTTCGCGTCTAGGTTGACGCCATCGTCTTCGCGTTCGTCGACGGTTTTGATAAGATCGTCAACAAAAGCTGCCACGTCGGATACACTAGATTTGTTTAGCATAGTTACTAGCAAGTTGCATGTCACATGGTGACTTACGAGTTGTGAACACTCGCGGATTTGTAGACTCGGACCAAGGGCTGATAAAACATAGTGAACACGTCCTTCAAGAGCTCGACGGTGACGCGCTAAACAAATCAGCACTGCTCTAGAACCACTCAATTAGTGAACCTTTACCTCTCCTGAGAGGGATAAAACCATATCCTTATCCCGCTTGCGAATCATTAGTTTGAGCAATGTCTTCAAATTCGAGAAAAATCGCGTCTGGTCGTCAATCTCGACAGTCACATCCTCAACCGCGATATTCCACGCGATCCAAGAATTAATAACGTCGCCAACAATTTTAGAATCAACCGGTGGGCCAATCTCATCTGTTTTGGCAATGGCGACAATAATATCGATTTCCTCATCCTCGGCTTCCCAGTTGATCTGATCCCGTATGTCTTGCTCCGCATTGACGTATTTCTGGATACGGTCGCAGAGTTCATCGTTTTCGATCCTTTTCCGGACCAATTGAATTGCTCGCTCCTGGACCTTGACATCCTCGTACAATGCTATGTACAGAATTCGTTGTAGAAGTGATTTCTGGCCAAAGGGTTGTGCCAAAAATAGATCCAGCATGGCTTTCATCATCGAAACAGGATTCGAGAAGCGAATCACGTTTTTAAGCAGCGCATATGGCATCATCCTATGTATCCGCTTCGTCTGGGCCAGTAGCTCAGATGCGTTGTCCTGACCGACAAATAAATGATAGATCGTCGCCGCAATCTCAATCCGCGCCCACTCGACAAACTTTTGGTATTGCGGTGCAAGATCTGCGAGTTTGTCTTTTTCTCGGATTTCGTTGAAGAAATTGGAGAGGCCGTCGCGCTGGATTAAATTCTTCTTAAATTCAGCCATGTAGTTGTCTAATTCGCGCGCGCGCTGCGTCGCAATTTGGAAGAATTCGAATTGCTCTTCAAGACGCACTGCGTCGGCATCTTGGCGGAGGCGAATGTCAGCTATTTCGGCAGGCGTGATGTCAGAAAGACGGAATGACCTATCGGTCAAGAATTTTCGGAAAATCTCGGATTGGGCCACCGACGCGATTGCGACAAGCGAACGGAGAAACGCGCGGAGTGAAAGACGCTGGAGTTCACCAGGTAGCTTGACTGTACCGGTTTCATTGACCTTGGCTGGGTCTTTCTTTATACTGAGATTCTCGAGGTTGGCGTGAAGTGTTGTAGACGATGCGGGTGATGATGAGAATGACGCGGATTTGTGTCTGGTGAGTGATCTCTTGGAAAATTTGTGGGAGAGAGTTTTCGACACAGATGACGCGGGACCTGGACTTGGAACTGGCGACGTCGACGCCGCTGTTCCACCAGACGAAGCGGAGATTTCCGAGGCAACATGTGAGATTGAACTACGCGGACTGATATCGGGGTCGTCGATGCCTATTGTTGATAGCGCGGCCGAAGGTGGTGCCGAATGAGAGAAGTGGTCATCGCTGACCACGGTGAAATTCTTGTTCTTCATTGGTACTCGCGGAAGGCTCTTTTCCGGGAAGGAGTGTAGCAGCTCTTGGTGTAAATTCCGAAAGTCGGAATACCGACGGGACACGTAGACATCATCTTTCTGGTTCTCCTGTCTTGTCCGGATTAAGAACTCCTAGAAGTCATTAGCTTATGTCTCATATCAATAGGATCTTATATACTCACCAAATGTGATTGACTTCGAACATGCTTTTTCTCATGCACAACTCTAACACCGACTACATTGATATCAACGCCATTGATGAGATACCCATCGACCGCGTTAGCAATCATGAATTTATCCTTATCAGTTGTGTCCACGCCAGCAGTAGTCGTATTGTTCATTATGTCACCATTCAGCCCGGTAGTCGTTGTCCCCAGGTCGATATCATCAACATGCACACCTTTCTCTAAACCGGACGCAGTACGGATGCCGGAAGACATCAGGATCTCTATTAGCTTTTGGATCCGAAATGCGAGTCTTCTGCGCTTTGTCTCTTCTGTCCGGTCGTCCGTCGTGCTTATCCGCTTTGTCGAAAAACTCTCCCAGAACGTCTGCACCTTGTGTTGCCAAAACTCAGTTTCCTTTGTTTGATCCAAGAATGGAAAATTGCGGATATGGTTAACAAACACATGCCGGAGTATTGGAAAGTCAGAGTCTCCAGGACTGACCTCGTTTACCTTGCTGCCTGACACAGAGGTTGTGCTATTTCTACCTATAAAGAAACCCAGCCTGCCGTTCTTGCCATTTGATGAAGCCGAACCATTAGTGTCATCGGCGCGAAACGGCGCACCGAACCGTCGTAGCGCATCAGGTATGCCGAGACTGGCGATTTCGCGCTCGAGCTGAAGGCTGATAAGTTCCTTCTTGAGATAATGCTCCTGTTGGCCGGTAAGAATGCCCGGAGAACCCTCGGCGGCCATTGTGGAGTCCGCGGGAGTAGGCGGAAAGGTGCTGCTTCCGTGATCAGCGAACGATTCTGACTTTAGAAACAGGGAAGTTTCGAGATGGGTGCTAGCTGGCAAGATATTCTCGGGCTAAAGTGACTACATAGATATTTAGAGGGGGAGGGGAAGCATTTGGGATGTAGTGGCTCGAAAGATTGATGATACGGCGGACCCGCAAAGGCTATTGAGGCGACCCGGACCCTTAAGCTGTGAGTTGGTATTACCCTTAATTGCGAGGGAATGTAAGAATGAGATTGCATGTAACGAGTACGATATTCATGCCATCTGAGTACGTTATGACCTTCCTAAGTCTCAAGTTCAGACAATTATATGGACACAACTTTGTCCGGGCCCGCAAGAAAATAGACGGGCCCGACGGCTGGCGGGATTCGGCGGAAGGCTGCGTTAGTTAGCCAAATTGTGGGACGGCTGAGTCCCCGGCCCAAAGTAGTTATGATGTAACATCGTAATTTCTCTGGCACACTATCGAACTAGCATTTTGGTCCGTCAAACATATTCTGAGGACCTACAGTAGATTACTTGGATCCAATTAATCGGATTATAGCTGACTGCTGTATATTATGATTGCGCATTATTTCATATAATTATAACTATTGCATTCACATTGTACAGTCTCGCTGACATTTTCTGATAGCACTTCGGTTGTGGGAGCACTGCTATTAAATCTCGGGTAGAAATAGTAAAATAAAAAATATTTACATATCACGGCGAGTGAGTTGTCTGCTGTTCGGCACTGCGGCACAGTTCAAAACTAAATGTAGATTGTATTTGAAGAGCCATCATAGCAACTTTAATACATGCGGAAACAATGAAGGTAGGTACAAGACCCAGACAACCACAGATCTCACCTAAGTCGCGTCCGTAGTGGCATGTCAATATTATCATACGCTTTTCAATCCACCCAAGGTCGAGACGCGTCGTGTCCGTCCTGAGTCTGTAAATAGTTTAATTGACCTACACTAATCTACAACAAATTAAATCAAATCATTAATGGCAATACCAGCAAAGCAAGTCGGCACGTTCATACCGGCAGAAATATCATTTTTAGCAGAAAACAGCTTGGTCACAATTATTCCACGGCAAGCAATGGAGTCTGTCGGACTAATCGGGGTGCGTGTGAATCGTCCTCCTTTGTATCACCGCGCTTACTGATATACATACAGGGCACGATTCCATCAATGCGACCAATGCGACGAATAGAAGTTCCAATATGGGTTGCCGTCCTGTTAAAAAAACAGTCCCGCTGTAACATAGTGCCACCAAACTGGTTATCAGAAGAGAACCTCAAAATCACATACGACGCCGAAGCGGCCAACATGACTCGATTTTCGGCGAACTTGCCTTGGGAGTGGGTAGAAATTGGCGAGCTAATTCTGGGAAGCGCGCCTGATGACCTCTCGAGTCCTCCGCATGTTATTAGAAATTTATTACGTGACATTCGAGAGGTGCGACAGGCAAAGGCACGTGCCGGTTTGAAAAATTTGAATGACTCATATTTGCAGCTGGATAACGTCGGCGCAATGGAATTAAATGAAATCAGATCATTTGTCACGATGGCTATGAATCAGTTGCGAATCATGCAGGGCACGAGAGAAGGCGCTGAACGACAGGATGTCGATGTTGAGCCTGACGATCAAGACGACGACGATGACGACGATGATCTACCTCGGGAATCTTACGATGACAGTATGCTCACGGCAAAAGGTTACCAGGACAGCTACGACACGGCACGAAATAGTAGGCAGGGAAGCGAGATTGACGGAACTGAAGATGAGCGGGCGTCCATAAACAGCCACACTTTCGTGGGGGTCGGACATATATCAACACAAAACAGGAGCCGAAGCGCCTTGCCACAAGCTCCCTCCTATACTGACGACGATGACGACGGAGATAATGAGGATAACGATATGGAAATAGATGAAGCTTATTTAAATGCCGTTAATGGCAATTAATATACAGTGATTACGTAACGACTGTAGACATGATATGTACAAAATATTGGCCAATGTATTTGCTCATAATGTGCCATTCGTATGTGATGCTCCATTCGCTCCAGCATTGTTCAGCTGCGGAGTAGACTCTGCACCAGGTTCTTTCCAGCTGTGAGCAATTGTTAGCCTCGGTAGCCACGCCATTGAGAAAGAAGCGTACTTACTTCACAATATTATTGTCAACGTCTGCAACGCGTGCGCTTGACACCTTTACTACAATAACCGCGACATTCTCCGCATCAATATATAGTCGCGCGTCTGTTGGATTCGAAGCCAGATGCTTTTCTTTGAAAAATCGTTCCTCCTCTTCGTCATCCACGATCCGCGCGCGGCCATTTAATGTCGCTGAGATACTCGAAAGCTCTGCCTGGTTCATCGACAACAGGAATTGGGTTAGACCTTGTGGAGCATTGTTTGCAGTTTGCTTTGAAACCCAGTCATGCACGAGAATGGAGACCCGTGAGTTCTAAAGTCATAAATCAGTATTGTTTTTGCCATATTATCTGCAGAAACAGTACGTACGACAGTGATGTTAAAGAACTTCTTTGTTTGTCGTTCTGACGTCATGACAATCACAGCATCTTCCTCATATGGTACTGCGTCGCCTTTGGGAATGTAAGTATAATTCATCAGACTGACATGAGGATAGTCTCTGTAAGATGTTCCAAGTTGAAGCTATCACAAGCCAGCGTTAATTACAGTAGTCGCGTCATCGATCATTTGTGGGGTGGAGCAACATACGAAACGAGCAGATTTCAGACAACTAATGACCTCGGCGGGCAATGAACCTCCCTCGTCTGCATCGACGGGTTCGTGCGCATCAGCTAGTATCGGCATGGTGTCTCAATATATTAATCGTGTTGATAACCACTTATTCGAAAGGTATAGGATTCGTAGGAAGTGTATTTTGGTCCTGCCCTTGCTAAACGGTGACTGACTTACTTCCACCATGGCTAAAGGAAACCTTAAATGATGCCCACCACAAAGAGGTCAAAATGTCATCATATTCATTACCGCTGTCGTTTGTTAGTGTTGTCTAATCGCATCCCTCATAGTTATTATATTATTTCAAGTTTACGCGGTTCCAAGCACAGTTGCTGGATTATCGGCCGGATGGCGCTAACTGCAGCCAGCAAAGTAGTCAAACTTAAAAAGTTTCTCGAGACCTCGAGATTTGCGATACGAGTCATTCAGTCGAGCATTGTCGACCTGAACAGTATTCTCAAATTCACCACTTCCAGTCCCGGTGACAATTGGTCTAGTGTTTCCTCCAGTTGTTAATTAAATCAGAAGTATCGAGCCAGGAATATGTCCGAAGTATCAATCAAGGATAACTACACCTTATGCATGCTCGCGTGCGGAACCATGGGCTCCGCTGTCCTCAGCGGCGTACTGGACTCTCTCTTGACCTTCTCTACTACCAGCACGGTTCCTGTACCTGGCCGTTTCTTGGCTTGCGTGACGAGGCAAGAATCCGCCGACAGAATCGAGCGCACATATGGCGACAAAGTTGAGGTCTATTTACACGGTCATCTGAATGCGGTTGCGCAGTCCGATATCGTGGTCTTGGGATGCAAGCCGCAGCTCTGCGAGGAAATTTTGACGAGCAAGGGCATGAAGGAGACATTAAAGGGAAAACTACTGATTAGTGTGCTTGCTGGAACGACGATTAAGCAGATACAGGAGTTTGTTGGACCGGAGACTTTCGTTGTCCGTGCTATGCCTAACACACCATGCAAGGTTCGTTCTCCGTTAATTACGAGCCTATTGAATGCCTTTAACTTTACTACATAGATTCGACAAGGAATGACTGTGATCTCCTTCCCCACACCACCGTCACCATCGAACTCGACAGTTGACCTCGCTCAAATCGTCCCCTCGCCGTCAGTCCGTCCGGCCGTCGAATGGATCTTCTCACAAATTGGCCGCGCCGTCTTTCTAGACGAAAAACACCTTGACGCATGTACTGCGCTTAGCGGCAGTGGGCCGGCGTTTGCGTGTGTCATGTTGGAAGCCATGACTGATGGCGGAGTAATGATGGGCTTACCATTTACTGTTGCTCAGGAGCTTGCTGCACAAAGTACGTCATTTCTGGCTCATTATCCTTTTCATCGGTTTTATTTCTTTATTGTCTGGGTACACAAACTGACTAGTGAATAGCAATGCAAGGCGCCGCGAGAATGGTGCTCGAAGGAAGCCATCCGGCCCAAATCAGAAACTCCGTCTCGACTCCCGGCGGCTGTACTATCGGCGGACTACTAGTCATGGAGGACGGCAAGATTCGAAGCACAATCGCCCGCGCTATCCAGGAGGCTACGAACATTGCGTCTTCTCTTGGCAAGAAGAACTAAAAAAGGCGTTATATCGATGTATATTTTAGATAGGCTTGTTGAAGTGCTGAACAATTGGTATGGACATGCTATATATTACTCAATAACTGTATATTATTCAAAATATCTTACGTCCTTCATTTGTTTTCGACCAGATAATCGCATCAGAAATCATGTTTTGTATGGCAGACACCGAAGATGACAGGTGAAAATGTCAAACCCTGCCTATAATCACGTGACAATGTCGGTGACACGACGCGTCCCAATGATAGGTCCGGATCAAAACAAACTGGACAGACATAGTCGAATTTCGCATTCCAACATAACGTCATGAATTCGAGCTACAATTACAGTTTACAAGGCTGTGTGTCCTCGCTACACGCGAGCGTGGACTTGGTAAGGCCATATTTATTTTCTGATTGATCTATTAATGCTAAATTCTCTCAGCTAGGGTCCTCGATCGCATCACTCAGTTCTGGAGTTGATGACTTGCCGCGAATGAAAACCGTGCTTAAAGCACAGCGCGTAGGTTCTGACTTATATGACAGCAAGGAATGAGGCTCTGACTAATGATAAAATGACAAATAGGTATTCGAGCTGGTGCCAGAGTCTGAGGTCAACTCTGTAAAGACATCTCTTGCTGGGGAAGTCGAGCCACAGATTATCGAGCTTCTTCGACGCGCTGAAGCCGCCATATCGAAACTTGAACGACGGCAGAAGAACTTGATTGCTAAAGTGAGTTCTGTTGTTACCGTTGTGTTTGGGTGTGAATGGGGATACTAATTACAGGTAGGCTGAACTTCAGGAAGTGCGCTTGCAAAGACAGCCACGAGCCCAGGATCCGGAGAACTCGATTGTTGATTCTGATAATGCAAGGAAGTGGAGGACGCTGCAGCAGAAAAGGGAGCGGCTGGACTATTCTCTGTCTAGGTTAAATCTTGCGGCAGAGCAGAAGGTGAGTGTCCTGGATAAACTTCTCATGAATATTGTTGACGAAATGGTTCTGCCTAGCAATGGCAACTTCGGAACATTCAGTGATCTCCAGCGTCATGGGATATTTAAACATTTGTACATTAGTACTAGTAATGGAGTTACCAGGAATAAATTACAGAGTTATTATGCGTCCTTGTTCCTTCACTCTGCCATTATGGCATATGTTAGGGCTTGATCTTGCATTTAGCATGATATATGCGTATTAGGTTAGCCACAAAACCATACGCCAATGATCCACTATCTCAGTAGAAATACTTCTTTATATAATCCTCCATAAACTATATTACAAGTGAGAAAGATGCAACTCCACTAGCAACGCGTGCCCATTCAACAATAGAACCTGTCCACCGACGGAACACAGTCTACATGGGTTCCGATTTTGAAATTCCGTCAATAAGCAAACTTTCAAACGCCCTATTAAACACCGTATAACAAAACAACAAAAATGTGACATCCCCGTGACATCTCAAAGCGCTATTGCTTTTCCGTTTCACTCAACACGTCCTTGGATTCTTCTGTTGTTTGCGACTCTTCTTCGTCGTCGTGCATAGACGCCGATATCGACGACGCCAACTGTGATGCCGACTCTGAGCTCTCAGTTGCATGATCCTGTTCGTCGGTGAATTCTTGCAGCACCAGCTTAAGCGCCGTCAGTTGCTCTTGTAGCGAGACAAGAATGTTGTCTTTCTCTTGTATAATATTTTCGAGTTGCCGATTTCTATGCTCCAATTTGTTACCCTCCATCCGTGCAGACGCCACCATCTTGTTGGCTTCCTCAAACAGCGACCTCGTAAGATCTTCGACTTCCTGCTCTATGCTTCGCCGATCACTTTCCGCCTTGATCCGCGCTTTGGATTCCAGCATGAGCTTGTTCATGAGCGTTGAGGTTTCGAGCTCGACGTCTTTCCGCTCGACCAATAGCCCTTTCTCGATCATCTCTATATGCTGCTTCTGTGTCTCCTCGAGTGTCCGTATACGCGCCTGCGCCTGTTCGAGTTCATGGCGTGTGGCCGCCAACCCATCCTCCAAATCTGCCTGTCTCTCGACTGCTAAAATAAGCTTGGTTGAAAGCGCGGAGACCTCGTTCGACAGTATCTCGACCTCGTCTTGCACGCTCATTTGCATTGACGTCCCCGATGAATTAGCCATATTCGTCGCGACAGGCGCCGTGGTCGCCATCATGGACGTGGTTGTCCGAGATGTGCCAGTGTTGGTAGTCAACCGGGAAAGCAGGCTCTTGTATACGCCCCCGGTGCGTTCCGGCGAGCGGGGTAATATTGTGACAGTAATTTTGGCAACAGACGAGAACGAGGAGTTAAAAGAGTTCGTCCTTATCAGTTTACAGAAGCAGGAACCTCGAGACGGGAAATGGATGGCGTTGGTTAATGAAGGGGTCGTGGTTGTAGGGAATTGTCCAGATAGGGTTCGACCGGGGGGCGAACAAAATCACTGGCGGCAAGGGTTTGAAGTTTGTGCGGCGGTGGATTGCTGTGAGCTTTGCTACTTTCACGGAGTCGAAGTCGCTACCTGAACCGCTGCACGCGTGACTGTATACTATGGACGACTCGGAGCTTCAGGCTATTCGACAAGCGAGGATGGCAGAGCTGCAACGACAGCAGGTCCCTAGAGGTGGAGCTACTGGTGGAAGACCAGGTGGCGCAGGCGATTCAGCTGCTAGACAGTGAGTTCAAAGGCAGTAGTTCATTCTGAAGAGTAATCTAACCGTGTTTGAATGAATTCAGAGCTAGCGAAGAGGACGCCAGAGCGGAGATGGTATTTTGTGTTTTGTTGGAGCTCTTGCGACTTATTATTGCGGAGCATATATAGGCACGGAATGGTCAGCGACGTTCTAACGAATATACAGATCGCGCAAATCTTGACACCAGCAGCAAGAGAACGCTTGTCGAGAATCAGGATAGTCAAAGAGCAAAAAGCTAAGAGGTAATTATCACCATAATGCTTATGAGCGGCTTGCAGCTAACGATTTTGTCAGCGTTGAGGATCTACTGATTCAAATGGCCAGGACAGGTCAAATTCGAAGCCGAGTAGATGAGGAAGAACTCATTAGTCTTCTGGATCAGATATCAAAACAGGAAAGTAGAGAGCATGAAACCAAGATTGTGGTAAGTGGATAGTGCAGGAAATGCCTTTGAATCGGCAAGGTATCTGACAGATGTGGTTAGTATCAGACGCGGCGCTTCGGTGGCGTCGACTCCGACGACGACTTCGACATATAATTGTTCGCTCTTTTGTATATATTAGCATGGAGCGATGAGCCAATGACAGAAGTAAAATATAGTACATGTACAGACGATATACTCAATTTTCATCTCTATGACTCGGCAAGATGAGTAGACTAATCCATTACATTATTTACAGACGACTTATCCTCTTCTTTCTCAGCTCTCTCAGATCTGGTGGCTTCTCAATTCCCAACTCGTCGCGCAAGTCCTGAACGTCCTGATGCAATATTTCTTCCCAATACACATTAATCAATGGCTTAGATGATGCTCCATTTTTGATGGCCCATGGGAAGTAAATAGTTCGCAGACGTTCTCTCTGCTTCGGCTTTAATCTTAGAGGGGCTAAGACAGCGCCTATGCCGGTCATCGGGATCATTGTGTTAGCGAACTCAAACATCTTGAGCGCTATCTCGCCTTCGATGATAATTGGAAGACCCGTAATTGCATGGTAGAAATCATGGCATTCGCGATACCTCTGCATAACATAGGCACATTCCTCATCGTCAATATATCGCACCTAAAACACGCCAATGCGTTAGTTCTGGTTATGACGGTCCTGATACTCGAGATTCCTGCTCACCCGGGCGCGAGTGTCAGGGGACACGCCTTCGCGCTTTAACCACTCAGCGTACGTACGACCGATTGTATTCTCTGGGTAGTCGAGTAAACGGTCAATATGTATAGAGGACGACGTGATTCGCGGACGATCGCGTAAAATGCGTCGACCTGTTGGGTCGGAAAGCATTATATCCCGAAGTCGCTCCATCAGGAACGGCAATGCAGTAGTCTCTCCCAGCGTCGCAATCAAATCTAGAATAATTAGCATGCAAGGACTTGCTAACTAAACACATTGGCACTAACCTGCACGCGTGGGATCGAAGAAAGAGTATATTCCTGATCCGGCGGCTAGGAACAACTTCTGGAAGAGGTTGGTAGGTACATGGCTTGGATAATTCTGGGTCGGAGCGTTGTATGTATAATCCCGTTTAAGCAACCGAACCGATGGTAAGATATATGTACTTGTCAGAACTCTTGGCCGCATAATTGGTGAGCTAATTCGTAGTTAATATGTTACGTGTAGCGATCGCTGAGAAGTGTTCCTGAATCAGACCATCAAGATCATTCCTTGCCTGCCCAACAGCTCAGAAATCTTGGGAGTTGAAATCCAAACCCACGTTCCAAGCACAAACCTACATTGCCGTGAAACATTCAAAAGTCGAGCATCTTTGAATTTAATAAAGGAATTAGCAGTAGTTTCACTAATGCGGAAAATTATATACTAAGCAATAACGTATAATCTATAGCAAAGTATTCGGGCTAAATAAGCCAATATAATTATGTCAACAATCTTGTTGAATCGGCAGACAATGAGACAAGACGGATTCATCAAATTCATTAACTGATAACTACGATCGATATATAGATATGATAGACAAGGGACATACTGAGCTAGTATTATTGCATATAACTTTTTGCTGTTGCCATAATAGCAACAGACCTCAAAGGACTTGTGAGGAACAGATTCCCAATTACATTGACGACGGGGGTAATGGTTTAGGGTTATGAATGCCATGTATTCGCCGTTATCACCTGTGGTGCAGGCTGTGATCAAGTCTAGTGTCAATTTTCTTCCGGCCGTGAAAAGCCTTACTTTGCTGCGAGTCCTAAAATGACCTGATCAACAATAAATCGAGTCACGGACAAGGTCCAAAAACAAGAGTTCTTGGTCGTTCATCAGGAATAGTTTGGGTGGAAGTCGTAGACCCATGCGCTTTTTTAAGCAAAGGATTATGGGTTAGGTTCATGTCCCGCAGCAGTACTATCGATTGCTATAACCAAACTCAAATTCGGGTCGAAAGAGGACTGTAATCTAAATCCAATATTAATTAGGTTGCTCGGTAATACGGCGTATATAAGGCGAATAGATTCCGTACCAATCGATAGATCGAGGCAGGACCCTATGCTCTTCTAGTGGTCGTATTTAAGTGCCTCAGTCGGTTAACAACGTTTCCAATAAGTGATCGAACACAATGACTACAGCAGTCTATCCAATTCAGGATTCATCAACGGCCTTAAACGAAGAACACAGAGTTTCTGTGAGTGTTCTAATGTGCTCTGATTACAATCCTGACTACTAACGGCGGTGCAAGATACTCGAACTCGCATGGCTATTGAACGATCTGTCATCGACGATAGGGTCACTGGAGGATGGTCTAGAGGGATGTCTTGCATTACTTCGGTCAGATCAGCCTGGCTCGACACTGGTGCTATCGTCCAATAGGTCCGAGGCATTGAAAGGATTTGTGTTACGGGTTGGCCAGAATATTGTCAAGGCCGTGCGTATTAATCAATGTATGACGGCATCAACTAGGACATACTGATTCATTTTAGGAGATACATCTGAAATTAACAAGTTTGAACAAGGGCCAAGTGTGCACTTTTACGCTTGCTGATGGTAAGGTCATACCACTTGCTCAACTCGGTGATTGCGCGAACTTCTTGACTGTTTGCTTGCGAGTCATCAAGGAGATGGATTTTGTCGAACCTGCCCTCGTCCTTTCGGTATGCATTACTTACTTCACGATGGCTCGAAATAAACTAACCAATGATCAGCAACTGCGGAAATTGCTATCAAACATTCGTTATGCCCATATATCAATCCGCAATGTGTCTCCAGCGTTCCAATTCCCCTACACAACAATTGAGTCGAACGCATTTACTCCTGACATACCCGACGCAATTGCAATTGATCTCATCATATCAGAAGCTGGGGTAATCGCAGACGTCCGCACATTGCTACCCACAGAGCCACCCGGCGATATTGGAAATGCCAGTATTATATCATCATCTTCTAGATACCGGCAGACCAGCACGGGCGGCCTATCGCCAAATTTCCGAGGCGGCAGTACCAAATCTGTTGCGGCGATTGCTGGTGGTGGTAGTATTACGCCTAGAAACCAGCCTCCGCCGATAACGTCCCAAGCGACGTTGCCGGACCTGACGCGTACTACTACGAACGTCAGCACGACGAGCAGCATCGCGAGTACCTTCAGTACTAGGTCCACTGCCAGCACAAGTAGCTGGTTTGGAAGTATCTTGGGACGCCGGAGACAAACGGATCCGTCTAATGTTTTTCTGTACAAGGGCCAATATGTCAAGTCTCTTGAGCGAATTACTGTACAGAGCATTGATCCTGGTCTGATGGCTCTGATCTCAAAGCTCAACGGTAAGCTTGTTTGCCTTGCATTCGTGCTTATTTATGGTTGCTAATTGCCATCCAGTCTTGGAATTAAATATAGGACAGGCCTTACGAAAGTTGGAGATCGCGATGAATTGGAAATAGAATGGAATGTAGCCGGATTGGATAAATCGATAGTACTCAAGCATTCCTTTATAAGACCTCAACATCTATGATCAAAGCATGTCCAAATACCAAAATCTAGTTACAATACAAAATGCATCTATAATTCCCTGAGAATCCATTCTCTAAATAAAAAACTGCTGACAAAAACAATACCAAACATATATCAATAGTTTCATGTTAACAGCGAAATCATTTCTTCTCCGTTGACTCAGGCCCAATAACGACGCTGGCCTCACCAGTCTCTGAGCTGTAGCCGCTCGCACTAGTACTCTCATGCTGCTTCTCGTCCGACACGACCTGCCCTTCGACAGAGAGATCCTCCACCGGCGCCGTCTTCCTCTCAAGATCCGCCTGCGCTTGCAGCTTCTTCGCCTCGATTTCCCGCTCAATCCACCCTCTGAAGATCGGCACCAGGACCTGTGCGACAAGAATCTGCTCTCCTTGGTACAGTACTAGCGCGATAGACGTGTAGCCAACCGCATCGGATGAAGAACCGTATTGGGCGTTGATGAGAGGCACACCCAGCGCGACGGTCTTGGCAGCTCCGCACAACATGATGGACACAGTGTCTGGTCTAGAAAAATGATATTTCTCGGACAGTCCGGGAAATCGAGCGGCAAGGAAGCAGATGGCGGTAAACAGAAGGTAAAATCCAACGTTGAGGAAGCATACCATGATGACCGACGCGTGCGACACTGTCTCGAACGCACCACTAGCGAAAGAGTTCGAAAACGAAGACCAGATAATGAGCAAAAGACAGAATGATCCAACCTTAGCGAGCTTGAACTTTGTCAAAACCCACTTGGTTTGGTTAGGGAACACAAACTGGACGACCTGACCAACAAAAAGGGGAATGAATACACCGATACCAAGCTGCTTCATAACTCGCGCGTATAGGCTATGAAGACTTATACTGTTAGTTGGGTTACCGTAGGCGAAACCACTGTGCTTGCTAAGGAACATTTGGACCAAAGCGGGTGTAATGAAGGCGCCCATGATGTTTCCCACCGAAACTTCGATGAGAGAGAGAGACTCGTTGCCCTTTGCTTCGCGGGTCATAACGACGTTTGAGGACACGGTAGTTGGCGTGCAGCCAGTGATGATAATACCAACTAGAATCCACTGGTTTATATTTGGATTGTTTGACGCTCTAATTGCAGAAGCAAAGCCAAACGCAATTGATGGGGTGATTAAAAACGAGATGACTGCAAGACGTCAGTGGATACAGCCAAGAAAGAGAGAGTCAGCCGTCTCTTATTACCTTGGGTAACAATATGAGCCTGCCAATGGGCCGCTTGGGTAAGCAGCTTTTGCCGTGGAATATTAAGACCCGAGATCAAGAAGATAATAGCGACAGCTCCATACTGGATGGAAATATCGGCTCTAATATGACCATAGTTCATTGCCACCGTGGGGAACTTGTATGCCAAGGCAATGAAGACACCCATGCCTATAACGAACCATTCGCTGACCAAAAACCAGAAGGCCTTTAGTAAGAAATTGACTGCTTTGGGCTTGTCCTTCCTTTCAGGGGAAGTTGCCGCCACCATTCTGTAAAGTCTTTGCTGAGGTTGCCTAGCAGAGAAGTAGTCGACTCGTGAGGTGTAACTAGAGAGAGGAAACTTAATATCGACACTACAAGTGTTTATATACAGCAGCAGTGCACTATAACTTACTATCCGTGTCTGGGTCTGCAAAATATTGAAGCAGTGGAAAATCCTTTCAAGCAGAAGAAATTACTTCAAGCAGAGTGGTCTTTGCCGTCGGTTGCGACTTTGGTTGAGCGGCTGAACACTATTTTTTGCTGGTTATTGTGTGTGCGGCTAATCGGTAACTAAGTTTTGGGGTATGCAATTTGCGATAACGGGCCAGTTCATCCAATTTTTTGGGCCGGCGCCAGCCCTAATCCGGTTAGAATATCAGTCATTTGCCAGCAATAAAGATGCTTCCGATAATCTACTCGAGTTCCCCGGATAATCGCGATATATTTCGCTCCGTCTGCACGACATGTGCGTATCAGAAGGGCGATCATGAGCCTAATCTTATTAGAGAGGTTCTGCAAACGTTAATTTACGGGAAATAACCTTGCCCTGTTTAACCCGACGTTCGTTCCCGTAAATTTGATCAAGTAATTTACGCTACTTGGTTGATTTCACGTATTTAACATCATTTATTTGGCCACTTTTAAAGTAACCTTGAGCTTTAAATGGCAACGCTAACGGATAGTCTGAGCTAGCAGAACCTTCTTGTCCAGACCATCGGCCTAATTAGGCAAGTTTCTAGCGTATTTTTATGTCACGTGATAAATTACGAATAACGAATAATTATTCGAATTCGCAGTCTATTCTGCGAATATTTGTGAACTGCGAATACGAATAACGAATATTGCTGAAATCTGCGAAATACTCGTATTCGCAACAGCCCTATATGAAACACGAGACGCGACAATAATAACAATTTTTAAACATCTTGCGTCGAGCATATTTGGCATTAGTCTGAGTCTATTGCATATCCCGTAAATTCGGGCCGTATAAACGGTGCAGACACGACAGTTTACAAGACTATTGGTTGGCAATGAATGCTAGGACTAGAACTGGAAAGAATTTGATGAACCCCTGGCCTGACTTAGCCGTCACAAGAATATAATTTTTTATTGCTGTGTCTGCTTTGTTTATCATGGTTATCACGCTTAGATAATATATTTCATTCATTATTTCTGCCTCGGCTCAGCTGTGCACCCGGCACAGCGCACCCTCGATGATGGGTGGACATATATAAAAATAGCGCAGGACCTCCACCTGCTTTAGGTCATTCGAAGAGCAAATTATACCCACATTCGACAAGAAATCAATCAAATAAACCTTTTGCCAGTCCTGATTCTGCATAACGATATGCAACGATATGTTATCCAGGATTTATTTATTCATCACTATTAAACATGTCTTTCGAATCTGCTCTGTTTAAAGTGACTTCAGCACCTAACCCAAACTCTTAGGTTGCACTGTGATGGGTACGCCGCAAAAGCATGGCTGTTTTATCTTTCTGCAGGAAGATCCAAACTTAGACGTGTTACTTGCTCCTTGTCTTGCTCACTGAAATGTAATCCATAGATAAATTCAAGTTTCAAGTTTATCATAATTTAGGGCTCTGTCGGATGCGGATATCTGCCTAATTTGACCCAATCCGCCATCGCCATCCGCCATCCGCCGTTTTGTCGAAATCCGCCTTAGTCTCCGCTTCGATCGAATACACCAGGTAATGATTAACTAGCCAAATTAGGTTAGACAATTCACCTTCATCGATTAGCGCCAAAGATGCTTTATTGGGGGACCAAAATTTTCACCCGTTTTCGTTAATAAATAATAAAAATAGTCCGGTGTCAGGATTTTTTAGACAATGTACTTGCAAACACACTCGTGCCTTCGTCGACGATTGTATCTGCATTCTGCCGCCGGGTCAGCAAGAATGTGAACTGCTCGGCCAGAGCTGCATACATTTAGTATACCCTTGCATCATTCTTCCCTTATTTCTACTACTTCCGTTATTTCTGCTATTTATTCTGTTCCCCGGGAGAGAGTGTGTGTGTGCGTTTTTTCATATAGTGCGTCGTTCGTTACTTTGTGCTGTGTTTTACGATCCGTTGACAAGAGTGTCTAGTTTCATTTAATTTCATATCATTGCTTTTCTTTCAGATAGTAATTTTAGCTGTTTTAAAACCGCACAATCTTTAAGTAACTACGGCTTACCGGAGCCTGAAAATTCGGAGGAATTTAATCCATTTAAATCTCGAATACGAACCTCGAAATTCCATGGATAACTCTTTCGAACAGTGCGACATGATAAATCTTTGCAGAAATCTAAGCGTTTCGAGAATACACACTTCTCAGCTACATTAGTGAACCTTGGACCTGACCTCCACATCGATCTTTCCTAATTAGGAAATTACCCGCCTTATCCGCCATCCTCAACAGCCCATCATAATTCCATCAACCGCTGCGTGACTATTTCGAATAAGAGCTATGAGATTATCATGGATTGATGGCTCCTGTTGGATGCTGTCACGGTGATTTGCACCGTTTGCAGGATTATGATGACTTCAGGATTCCTGTCGGAGCGACCTTATTTCCTACATACTCGGGCCAGGTCACCAAGTAGCAAGTAACAAAGACACTAGGCTACATTTGGCCAAAAGCAATAATGTACGGGTGTCCACGAACAACGAAAATAAATCACAACATAAAATACATCACGGTCTTTAAAATGTTAGAATTAATAGAACTTAGTTTGGTCGAACCTTAGAATAATTGGAAATGCAATGCGTTATGCTTTGTACTCTGCAGCCATTTACTAGGGCGAAGGGCTCATTGTGAAGCCTCAGGTACAGTCAAAAATAAGGTTTAATTACAAATGTATGTGTAATAGCAAATGTAAATCGACGATTATGCAATTCGCAAAATAGCGATCTCACTTATGTATTGCAACACACTGACAATAAACGCGTCAACGCTTATAAATAACATAAAGTTACGTGTTATTCGTTATTATCCACTCTTTCCTCTGACATTAGAATGCCGGTTCGATCCAAAAGGTCTTTAGCTGATAGCTCCCAAAACCGTTGAACCCAAAATCATAACTAGCGCCTGTAAGATCCACGACTATTTCTCTTCACAAGTTTGTGTATTCGCTGCATTAGTTAGGGGATCGTCTACGAACTTTCCGCCGATCATTGTTGCCTGCGAGATCAACGACCCACAACGGTCCTGGACTTAGCGATCAGTCAGACATACACCACGGGAAGCGTTATATATTGGACAGTTCTCCGGACTTCTCTAGTCACCGATTGAGGGATCGAGCAGGACGTCAGTCACAGTGTCGACAGATATGTCTCCACAGAAAGACGAGAACGCGCTGTCGGGTTACGAAACGGCGCTAGGCTAGTTGAAGAATAATACATCGGAACGGCGACAAACAGCGACAATAAGACTTCCATCAAGTAGTTGGAGGAAAATTGGTCTCAGATAAGATCCAGAAGCGTAGACCGCGCTATGCGATTGTTATCACATCAGTAGCTAAGCTTTGTAGGTATCCGTATTTGGCATACAACAGTGCTGCCGAGATAGTTGCTGTAGTTACTGTAGAGGTTGCTCTCTCCACGAACGCCCAGTTGTTAAACTCACAGCCATGATCTTGGATAGCGCTATAGAATGTATCTCTAGTCATGGAGCAGATGCCAGTTTAGCTCGTAGTATTGACCATGAGCTCTTCCAAAAGCAAAACAAAGCTGACGGAATAATATTGTGTACTCCTTTGGGTGGCCTTTCTAAGATCATCCGTCTCCCAAAAACCATTGGCCTTAAAGTGAGTGATTTTGTTCCGGATAAAGACAGGAAAACCGCCAATATCCCGGACAGTAGTCTTTACTTTGATTCAAATTTACATGTGGATATACTCACAAGATCCATGCAGACGACCTCAGAAGAACGATATCGGGAGTTTATTTCGCCTTAATGTTTCCTGTTCCAAGTAGGGTACCCCTGTTCTCATGTCTGTCAGGGTTGGAAGTCTTGTATACTTCGTAGTGACAGGTTGTGTTATTGGATATTGCCTGAGATATGCCAGGGTGAGAGCGTATCAGAATTTTGCGTGCGAACGACAACTCATCGCGTGTCCCAAAGGCACTAACGCATCTGAGCGCCGTGTATATCTCCGAATATCTAAAACTCTGTCAACTTTAACCGCGATAAGAACCTTTAGTGATATGCGTAATAGTAATACAATCTATTGTTAAAAGTCCAAATCCACGGCGTCTGCTTCATTCAGAGGATTGACTTAGGGATATACTTGGTTCATGTTCACAAGGAGTAAATACAAAGAATAATCGAATGCTTTTTGCAAGCCTCGAAGCTGAGCTCATGTCGACAGTGGATTATCACTCGACGCCGCTTCGGATTCACGGCAAATCGGCCATGAGTTGTAGTGTCAAGCCAATTCAGAGTTCGCAGCGGAGTTAACTGGAGTGTTCCCATCTCTACGCTCCCCTATAGGGTCTACCGATTGCCGTCGGTTACCGACTCTTAGAGTACTTTTCGACCACTACGAAGTTACTAACAATTCGTTTAACAAGGCGTACTGCTTAATAGTTTGCATGAATGTCAGCGGCCTATCGTTTTGGTGACTGAACAAAACCCTAACTGCCATGCGCTGCGAAGCATGTTCGCGATAAATCCCAAAGTGATTGCGTCCGCAAGCGATGGAATGCCGGAATCTGGACGCGAGGATATAAGACGATCTAACGGGGACGGGACAAACAGGCGAAGACGGGTCAAAATGGAGCTGGCAGACAAGGTACGTACCCGCAGAATATTCAATGTGGCATGCGCAAAACGCGCACACATTCTGAATTGAGATGTACAAAGTGTCTATTTGATGTTGCCATATCGGAGTATGCAAACGAAGCCGCACTAACTAGGCAGAGAACGTGCGAGATTTATGTTCTCTTGCCACTCTTGACGGGTATGATGCATGCACAAACGAGAACACTACGCTAGCGGACACAGCGCCTTGCTAGTTAGGCTGCACACACGGCTTTAATGCTCTGCGGCCAATTCACAGTTCGGGCCAATTAATATTGAGTCGAAAGTTACTGCCCGCAGTACAATAAGCATGGCAGCCGTCATATAAAACTTTCGACTCTGGCCTTTAAACTCTGAGTGATTGCTGCTTCCACACCTCTTAATCTTTTTTACTTCGGCGGGAAAGTTCATCAACCAGATATTGCGGATACAGCACTCTTCGGTCATTGTCATTCTTGTGTCCAGACATGTGTCGACCATGGTCACATCAGGAACTCACCATCAGACCACCGATCCACGTCGTCTCATCCAGCGCCAGAAACTGGGCGAGAGACTGTCGACCCAGGAGCAGGAATTAATACAAAAGTTTCGTGAGAAAGAGCGCGTTCGACAGAAAAATCTACGACAGTATAGGAAACTCGTCTTTGGGTTTCCAAAGAAACGAGGACGGAAACCATCTGCACTCAAGTCAGACGCAGCACAGCAGGTGAACTTCAGTAGTGTCTATATACCTGGCACTGATGATTTAAATTTAATTGCAAGGTACTATCAAGGGCAAACCTATAACAGGAGTACTGTCGAATCTCCGGTGGAAATATCATTCAATGGCTACCAATGGCCACCTATGGGTAGTATCGACGGATTACTTGTCGCCGATGTTAACAATCGGCAAGTGATCTATCCCCAATCACAGTATGGACATTCTCCGCCAACCAATTCTATACTTACAATATCGAGATGCGTTCCGCTGCAAACTGCGTACATGTCTGAGCTCCATCAGCCGACCTCTGATAGCCTTTGTGCAGTATCCCAACCGCTAGATCGAGAACCGTCTGCTGCTTGTTATTCTGCCTGCGACGGATACTCAATTGCTGCATCACGCGCGCCATCCACACCCTCCTGCACATCAGCATCGTCCATACGATCAATTGGGCGCCCTCTATTATTTTCCTCATCCTCACCAGCGTCAGAAGCTACTGCCTTCTCGCCCGAGTTTGAGACCTCGCCCGATGAGGCATACTTCGGAATATATCAGCCAACTTCTGCGATTGCCGATCACGTTTCGGTCTCGTATCTGGGACCCATGCCTGACGGGAAATGGACAGTTACACCAACGTTTGACTTTGACGATTTGGGGGGACATATTGCATAGTTATAGTTGAAGGTTCAATTTTGGGTTACTGGGTGAAATGGCTCATCCATGCGTGTAAATGTAAATGAATATATTTTTATATGTATTATTTGCTATGTTTGTTACCAGAAATAACAATTATTACTAAAGCGTTCACGATCTTAGACGGAGGCAGCAAGAGGGACGAACGCAGCATTATCAGCCCAGCCTCTGGCATAGAGCCCGACCTATTATCTGAATCCGCCCGGGCGGGGGGGGGGGGGGGGGCCGCCCGCCCCCCGCGGGGCCGGCGCCCGGCGGCGGGGGGGGGGGGGGGCGCGCGGGC